>NC_086334.1:74163920-74913920 GCF_032445375.1 Bacillus rossius redtenbacheri | reverse complement strand
CGCCGTGCTGCAGCACATGTTCTCCAAGAACACCGGCCGGCCCGCGGGCCAGTACCAGGTACTCCTCCCTCTCTCTATCTCTCACTCTCTCTCCTGCTGCTGTTCCCCGAGAGCCCGTAGTTCCTACACGCCAGCGGGCGGTCCGGCGCTGCGCTCGCCGTGCTGCAGCACATGTTCTCCAAGAACACCGGCCGGCCCGCGGGCCAGTACCAGGTACTCCTCCCTCTCTCTCTCTCTCACTCTCTCTCCTGCTGCTGTTCCCCGAGAGCCCGCAGTTCCTGCACGCCAGCGGGCGGTCCGGCGCTGCGCTCGCCGTGCTGCAGCACATGTTCTCCAAGAACACCGGCCGGCCCGCGGGCCAGTACCAGGTACTCCTCCCTCTCTCTCTCTCTCACTCTCTCTCCTGCTGCTGTTCCCCGAGAGCCCGTAGTTCCTACACGCCAGCGGGCGGTCCGGCGCTGCGCTCGCCGTGCTGCAGCACATGTTCTCCAAGAACACCGGCCGGCCCGCGGACCAGTACCAGGTACTCCTCCCTCTCTCTCTCTCTCACTCTCTCTCCTGCTGCTGTTCCCCGAGAGCCCGCAGTTCCTGCACGCCAGCGGGCGGTCCGGCGCTGCGCTCGCCGTGCTGCAGCACATGTTCTCCAAGAACACCGGCCGGCCCGCGGGCCAGTACCAGGTACTCCTCCCTCTCTCTCTCTCTCAATCTATCTCCTGCTGCTGTTCCCCGAGAGCCCGCAGTTCCTGCACGCCAGCGGGCGGTCCGGCGCTGCGCTCGCCGTGCTGCAGCACATGTTCTCCAAGAACACCGGCCGGCCCGCGGGCCAGTACCAGGTACTCCTCCCTCTCTCTCTCTCTCACTCTCTCTCCTGCTGCTGTTCCCCGAGAGCCCGCAGTTCCTGCACGCCAGCGGGCGGTCCGGCGCTGCGCTCGCCGTGCTGCAGCACATGTTCTCCAAGAACACCGGCCGGCCCGCGGACCAGTACCAGGTACTCCTCCCTCTCTCACTCTCTCACTCTCTCTCTCTCTCTCACTCTCTCTCCTGCTGCTGTTCCCCGAGAGCCCGCATTTCCTGCACGCCAGCGGGCGGTCCGGCGCTGCGCTCGCCGTGCTGCAGCACATGTTCTCCAAGAACACCGGCCGGCCCGCGGGCCAGTACCAGGTACTCCTCCCTCTCTCTCACTCCCTCTCTCTCACTCTCTCTCCTGCTGCTGTTCCCCGAGAGCCCGCAGTTCCTACACGCCAGCGGGCGGTCCGGCGCTGCGCTCGCCGTGCTGCAGCACATGTTCTCCAAGAACACCGGCCGGCCCGCGGGCCAGTACCAGGTACTCCTCCCTCTCTCTCTCTCTCACTCTCTCTCCTGCTGCTGTTCCCCGAGAGCCCGCAGTTCCTACACGCCAGCGGGCGGTCCGGCGCTGCGCTCGCCGTGCTGCAGCACATGTTCTCCAAGAACACCGGCCGGCCCGCGGGCCAGTACCAGGTACTCCGCCCTCCCTCTCACTCTCACTCTCTCTCACTCTCTCTCCTGCTGCTGTTCCCCGAGAGCCCGCAGTTCCTGCACGCCAGCGGGCGGTCCGGCGCTGCGCTCGCCGTGCTGCAGCGCATGTTCTCCAAAAACACCGGCCGGCCCGCGGGCCAGTAACAGGTACTCCTCCCTCTCTCTCACTCTCTCTCTCTCACTCTCCTGCTGCTGTTCCCCGAGAGCCCGCAGTTCCTACACGCCAGCGGGCGGTCCGGCGCTGCGCTCGCCGTGCTGCAGCACATGTTCTCCAAGAACACCGGCCGGCCCGCGGGCCAGTACCAGGTACTCCTCCCTCTCTCTCACTCTCTCTCTCTCACTCTCCTGCTGCTGTTCCCCGAGAGCCCGCAGTTCCTACACGCCAGCGGGCGGTCCGGCGCTGCGCTCGCCGTGCTGCAGCACATGTTCTCCAAGAACACCGGTCGGCCCGCGGGCCAGTACCAGGTACTCCTCCCTCTCTCTCACTCTCTCTCACTCACTCTCCTGCTGCTGTTCCCCGAGAGCCCGCAGTTCCTGCACGCCAGCGGGCGGTCCGGCGCTGCGCTCGCTGTGCTGCAGCACATGTTCTCCAAGAACACCGGCCGGCCCGCGGACCAGTACCAGGTACTCCTCCCTCTCTCTCACTCTCTCTCACTCACTCTCCTGCTGCTGTTCCCCGAGAGCCCGCAGTTCCTACACGCCAGCGGGCGGTCCGGCGCTGCGCTCGCTGTGCTGCAGCACATGTTCTCCAAGAACACCGGCCGGCCCGCGGGCCAGTACCAGGTACTCCTCCCTCTCTCTCACTCTCTCTCACTCACTCTCCTGCTGCTGTTCCCCGAGAGCCCGCAGTTCCTGCACGCCAGCGGGCGGTCCGGCGCTGCGCTCGCTGTGCTGCAGCACATGTTCTCCAAGAACACCGGCCGGCCCGCGGGCCAGTACCAGGTACTCCTCCCTCTCTCTCACTCTCTCTCACTCACTCTCCTGCTGCTGTTCCCCGAGAGCCCGCAGTTCCTGCACGCCAGCGGGCGGTCCGGCGCTGCGCTCGCCGTGCTGCAGCACATGTTCTCAAAGAACACCGGCCGGCCCGCGGACCAGTACCAGGTACTCCTCCCTCTCTCTCTCTCTCTCACTCTCTCTCCTGCTGCTGTTCCCCGAGAGCCCGCAGTTCCTACACGCCAGCGGGCGGTCCGGCGCTGCGCTCGCTGTGCTGCAGCACATGTTCTCCAAGAACACCGGCCGGCCCGCGTGCCAGTACCAGGTACTCCTCCCTCTCTCACTCTCTCTCTCTCACTCTCTCACTCTCTCTCCTGCTGCTGTTCCCCGAGAGCCCGTAGTTCCTGCACGCCAGCGGGCGGTCCGGCGCTGCGCTCGCTGTGCTGCAGCACATGTTCTCCAAGAACACCGGCCGGCCCGCGGGCCAGTACCAGGTACTCCTCCCTCTCTCTCTCTCTCACTCTCTCTCTCCTGCTGCTGTTCCCCGAGAGCCCGTAGTTCCTACACGCCAGCGGGCGGTCCGGCGCTGCGCTCGCTGTGCTGCAGCACATGTTCTCCAAGAACACCGGCCGGCCCGCGGGCCAGTACCAGGTACTCCTCCCTCTCTCTCACTCTCTCTCTCCTGCTGCTGTTCCCCGAGAGCCCGTAGTTCCTGCACGCCAGCGGGCGGTCCGGCGCTGCGCTCGCCGTGCTGCAGCACATGTTCTCCAAGAACACCGGCCGGCCCGCGGGCCAGTACCAGGTACTCCTCCCTCTCTCTCTCTCTCACTCTCTCTCTCCTGCTGCTGTTCCCCGAGAGCCCGCAGTTCCTGCACGCCAGCGGGCGGTTCGGCGCTGCGCTCGCCGTGCTGCAGCACATGTTCTCCAAGAACACCGGCCGGCCCGCGGGCCAGTAACAGGTACTCCTCCCTCTCTCTCACTCTCTCTCTCTCTCCTGCTGCTGTTCCCCGAGAGCCCGCAGTTCCTACACGCCAGCGGGCGGTCCGGCGCTGCGCTCGCCGTGCTGCAGCACATGTTCTCCAAGAACACCGGCCGGCCCGCGGGCCAGTACCAGGTACTCCTCCCTCTCTCTCTCTCTCACTCTCTCTCCTGCTGCTGTTCCCCGAGAGCCCGCAGTTCCTGCACGCCAGCGGGCGGTCCGGCGCTGCGCTCGCCGTGCTGCAGCACATGTTCTCCAAGAACACCGGCCGGCCCGCGGGCCAGTACCAGGTACTCCTCCCTCTCTCTCACTCTCTCTCTCTCTCCTGCTGCTGTTCCCCGAGAGCCCGCAGTTCCTGCACGCCAGCGGGCGGTCCGGCGCTGCGCTCGCCGTGCTGCAGCACATGTTCTCCAAGAACACCGGCCGGCCCGCGGGCCAGTACCAGGTACTCCTCCCTCTCTCTCACTCTCTCTCTCTCTCCTGCTGCTGTTCCCCGATAGCCCGCAGTTCCTGCACGCCAGCGGGCGGTCCGGCGCTGCGCTCGCCGTGCTGCAGCACATGTTCTCCAAGAACACCGGCCGGCCCGCGGACCAGTACCAGGTACTCCTCCCTCTCTCACTCTCTCACACTCTCTCTCTCTCTCTCTCACTCTCTCTCCTGCTGCTGTTCCCCGAGAGCCCGCAGTTCCTGCACGCCAGCGGGCGGTCCGGCGCTGCGCTCGCCGTGCTGCAGCACATGTTCTCCAAGAACACCGGCCGGCCCGCGGGCCAGTACCAGGTACTCCTCCCTCTCTCACTCTCTCTCACTCTCTCTCTCTCTCTCTCACTCTCTCTCCTGCTGCTGTTCCCCGAGAGCCCGCAGTTCCTGCACGCCAGCGGGCGGTCCGGCGCTGCGCTCGCCGTGCTGCAGCACATGTTCTCCAAGAACACCGGCCGGCCCGCGGGCCAGTACCAGGTACTCCTCCCTCTCTCACTCTCTCTCACTCTCTCTCTCTCTCTCACTCTCTCTCCTGCTGCTGTTCCCCGAGAGCCCGCAGTTCCTGCACGCCAGCGGGCGGTCCGGCGCTGCACTCGCCGTGCTGCAGCACATGTTCTCCAAGAACACCGGCCGGCCCGCGGACCAGTACCAGGTACTCCTCCCTCTCTCACTCTCTCACTCTCTCTCTCTCTCTCACTCTCTCTCCTGCTGCTGTTCCCCGAGAGCCCGCATTTCCTGCACGCCAGCGGGCGGTCCGGCGCTGCGCTCGCCGTGCTGCAGCACATGTTCTCCAAGAACACCGGCCGGCCCGCGGGCCAGTACCAGGTACTCCTCCCTCTCTCTCACTCCCTCTCTCTCACTCTCTCTCCTGCTGCTGTTCCCCGAGAGCCCGCAGTTCCTACACGCCAGCGGGCGGTCCGGCGCTGCGCTCGCCGTGCTGCAGCACATGTTCTCCAAGAACACCGGCCGGCCCGCGGGCCAGTACCAGGTACTCCTCCCTCTCTCTCTCTCTCACTCTCTCTCCTGCTGCTGTTCCCCGAGAGCCCGCAGTTCCTACACGCCAGCGGGCGGTCCGGCGCTGCGCTCGCCGTGCTGCAGCACATGTTCTCCAAGAACACCGGCCGGCCCGCGGGCCAGTACCAGGTACTCCGCCCTCCCTCTCACTCTCACTCTCTCTCACTCTCTCTCCTGCTGCTGTTCCCCGAGAGCCCGCAGTTCCTGCACGCCAGCGGGCGGTCCGGCGCTGCGCTCGCCGTGCTGCAGCACATGTTCTCCAAGAACACCGGCCGGCCCGCGGGCCAGTAACAGGTACTCCTCCCTCTCTCTCACTCTCTCTCTCTCACTCTCCTGCTGCTGTTCCCCGAGAGCCCGCAGTTCCTACACGCCAGCGGGCGGTCCGGCGCTGCGCTCGCCGTGCTGCAGCACATGTTCTCCAAGAACACCGGCCGGCCCGCGGGCCAGTACCAGGTACTCCTCCCTCTCTCTCACTCTCTCTCTCTCACTCTCCTGCTGCTGTTCCCCGAGAGCCCGCAGTTCCTACACGCCAGCGGGCGGTCCGGCGCTGCGCTCGCCGTGCTGCAGCACATGTTCTCCAAGAACACCGGCCGGCCCGCGGGCCAGTACCAGGTACTCCTCCCTCTCTCTCACTCTCTCTCACTCACTCTCCTGCTGCTGTTCCCCGAGAGCCCGCAGTTCCTGCACGCCAGCGGGCGGTCCGGCGCTGCGCTCGCTGTGCTGCAGCACATGTTCTCCAAGAACACCGGCCGGCCCGCGGACCAGTACCAGGTACTCCTCCCTCTCTCTCACTCTCTCTCACTCACTCTCCTGCTGCTGTTCCCCGAGAGCCCGCAGTTCCTACACGCCAGCGGGCGGTCCGGCGCTGCGCTCGCTGTGCTGCAGCACATGTTCTCCAAGAACACCGGCCGGCCCGCGGGCCAGTACCAGGTACTCCTCCCTCTCTCTCACTCTCTCTCACTCACTCTCCTGCTGCTGTTCCCCGAGAGCCCGCAGTTCCTGCACGCCAGCGGGCGGTCCGGCGCTGCGCTCGCTGTGCTGCAGCACATGTTCTCCAAGAACACCGGCCGGCCCGCGGGCCAGTACCAGGTACTCCTCCCTCTCTCTCACTCTCTCTCACTCACTCTCCTGCTGCTGTTCCCCGAGAGCCCGCAGTTCCTGCACGCCAGCGGGCGGTCCGGCGCTGCGCTCGCCGTGCTGCAGCACATGTTCTCAAAGAACACCGGCCGGCCCGCGGACCAGTACCAGGTACTCCTCCCTCTCTCTCTCTCTCACACTCTCTCTCCTGCTGCTGTTCCCCGAGAGCCCGCAGTTCCTACACGCCAGCGGGCGGTCCGGCGCTGCGCTCGCTGTGCTGCAGCACATGTTCTCCAAGAACACCGGCCGGCCCGCGGGCCAGTACCAGGTACTCCTCCCTCTCTCACTCTCTCTCTCTCACTCTCTCACTCTCTCTCCTGCTGCTGTTCCCCGAGAGCCCGTAGTTCCTGCACGCCAGCGGGCGGTCCGGCGCTGCGCTCGCTGTGCTGCAGCACATGTTCTCCAAGAACACCGGCCGGCCCGCGGGCCAGTACCAGGTACTCCTCCCTCTCTCTCTCTCTCACTCTCTCTCTCCTGCTGCTGTTCCCCGAGAGCCCGTAGTTCCTACACGCCAGCGGGCGGTCCGGCGCTGCGCTCGCTGTGCTGCAGCACATGTTCTCCAAGAACACCGGCCGGCCCGCGGGCCAGTACCAGGTACTCCTCCCTCTCTCTCTCTCTCACTCTCTCTCCTGCTGCTGTTCCCCGAGAGCCCGCAGTTCCTGCACGCCAGCGGGCGGTCCGGCGCTGCGCTCGCCGTGCTGCAGCACATGTTCTCCAAGAACACCGGCCGGCCCGCGGGCCAGTACCAGGTACTCCTCCCTCTCTCTCACTCTCTCTCTCTCTCCTGCTGCTGTTCCCCGAGAGCCCGCAGTTCCTGCACGCCAGCGGGCGGTCCGGCGCTGCGCTCGCCGTGCTGCAGCACATGTTCTCCAAGAACACCGGCCGGCCCGCGGGCCAGTACCAGGTACTCCTCCCTCTCTCTCACTCTCTCTCTCTCTCCTGCTGCTGTTCCCCGATAGCCCGCAGTTCCTGCACGCCAGCGGGCGGTCCGGCGCTGCGCTCGCCGTGCTGCAGCACATGTTCTCCAAGAACACCGGCCGGCCCGCGGACCAGTACCAGGTACTCCTCCCTCTCTCACTCTCTCACACTCTCTCTCTCTCTCTCTCACTCTCTCTCCTGCTGCTGTTCCCCGAGAGCCCGCAGTTCCTGCACGCCAGCGGGCGGTCCGGCGCTGCGCTCGCCGTGCTGCAGCACATGTTCTCCAAGAACACCGGCCGGCCCGCGGGCCAGTACCAGGTACTCCTCCCTCTCTCACTCTCTCTCACTCTCTCTCTCTCTCTCTCACTCTCTCTCCTGCTGCTGTTCCCCGAGAGCCCGCAGTTCCTGCACGCCAGCGGGCGGTCCGGCGCTGCGCTCGCCGTGCTGCAGCACATGTTCTCCAAGAACACCGGCCGGCCCGCGGGCCAGTACCAGGTACTCCTCCCTCTCTCACTCTCTCTCACTCTCTCTCTCTCTCTCACTCTCTCTCCTGCTGCTGTTCCCCGAGAGCCCGCAGTTCCTGCACGCCAGCGGGCGGTCCGGCGCTGCACTCGCCGTGCTGCAGCACATGTTCTCCAAGAACACCGGCCGGCCCGCGGACCAGTACCAGGTACTCCTCCCTCTCTCACTCTCTCACTCTCTCTCTCTCTCTCACTCTCTCTCCTGCTGCTGTTCCCCGAGAGCCCGCATTTCCTGCACGCCAGCGGGCGGTCCGGCGCTGCGCTCGCCGTGCTGCAGCACATGTTCTCCAAGAACACCGGCCGGCCCGCGGGCCAGTACCAGGTACTCCTCCCTCTCTCTCACTCCCTCTCTCTCACTCTCTCTCCTGCTGCTGTTCCCCGAGAGCCCGCAGTTCCTACACGCCAGCGGGCGGTCCGGCGCTGCGCTCGCCGTGCTGCAGCACATGTTCTCCAAGAACACCGGCCGGCCCGCGGGCCAGTACCAGGTACTCCTCCCTCTCTCTCTCTCTCACTCTCTCTCCTGCTGCTGTTCCCCGAGAGCCCGCAGTTCCTACACGCCAGCGGGCGGTCCGGCGCTGCGCTCGCCGTGCTGCAGCACATGTTCTCCAAGAACACCGGCCGGCCCGCGGGCCAGTACCAGGTACTCCGCCCTCCCTCTCACTCTCACTCTCTCTCACTCTCTCTCCTGCTGCTGTTCCCCGAGAGCCCGCAGTTCCTGCACGCCAGCGGGCGGTCCGGCGCTGCGCTCGCCGTGCTGCAGCACATGTTCTCCAAGAACACCGGCCGGCCCGCGGGCCAGTAACAGGTACTCCTCCCTCTCTCTCACTCTCTCTCTCTCACTCTCCTGCTGCTGTTCCCCGAGAGCCCGCAGTTCCTACACGCCAGCGGGCGGTCCGGCGCTGCGCTCGCCGTGCTGCAGCACATGTTCTCCAAGAACACCGGCCGGCCCGCGGGCCAGTACCAGGTACTCCTCCCTCTCTCTCACTCTCTCTCTCTCACTCTCCTGCTGCTGTTCCCCGAGAGCCCGCAGTTCCTACACGCCAGCGGGCGGTCCGGCGCTGCGCTCGCCGTGCTGCAGCACATGTTCTCCAAGAACACCGGCCGGCCCGCGGGCCAGTACCAGGTACTCCTCCCTCTCTCTCACTCTCTCTCACTCACTCTCCTGCTGCTGTTCCCCGAGAGCCCGCAGTTCCTGCACGCCAGCGGGCGGTCCGGCGCTGCGCTCGCTGTGCTGCAGCACATGTTCTCCAAGAACACCGGCCGGCCCGCGGACCAGTACCAGGTACTCCTCCCTCTCTCTCACTCTCTCTCACTCACTCTCCTGCTGCTGTTCCCCGAGAGCCCGCAGTTCCTACACGCCAGCGGGCGGTCCGGCGCTGCGCTCGCTGTGCTGCAGCACATGTTCTCCAAGAACACCGGCCGGCCCGCGGGCCAGTACCAGGTACTCCTCCCTCTCTCTCACTCTCTCTCACTCACTCTCCTGCTGCTGTTCCCCGAGAGCCCGCAGTTCCTGCACGCCAGCGGGCGGTCCGGCGCTGCGCTCGCTGTGCTGCAGCACATGTTCTCCAAGAACACCGGCCGGCCCGCGGGCCAGTACCAGGTACTCCTCCCTCTCTCTCACTCTCTCTCACTCACTCTCCTGCTGCTGTTCCCCGAGAGCCCGCAGTTCCTGCACGCCAGCGGGCGGTCCGGCGCTGCGCTCGCCGTGCTGCAGCACATGTTCTCAAAGAACACCGGCCGGCCCGCGGACCAGTACCAGGTACTCCTCCCTCTCTCTCTCTCTCACACTCTCTCTCCTGCTGCTGTTCCCCGAGAGCCCGCAGTTCCTACACGCCAGCGGGCGGTCCGGCGCTGCGCTCGCTGTGCTGCAGCACATGTTCTCCAAGAACACCGGCCGGCCCGCGGGCCAGTACCAGGTACTCCTCCCTCTCTCACTCTCTCTCTCTCACTCTCTCACTCTCTCTCCTGCTGCTGTTCCCCGAGAGCCCGTAGTTCCTGCACGCCAGCGGGCGGTCCGGCGCTGCGCTCGCTGTGCTGCAGCACATGTTCTCCAAGAACACCGGCCGGCCCGCGGGCCAGTACCAGGTACTCCTCCCTCTCTCTCTCTCTCACTCTCTCTCTCCTGCTGCTGTTCCCCGAGAGCCCGTAGTTCCTACACGCCAGCGGGCGGTCCGGCGCTGCGCTCGCTGTGCTGCAGCACATGTTCTCCAAGAACACCGGCCGGCCCGCGGGCCAGTACCAGGTACTCCTCCCTCTCTCTCACTCTCTCTCTCCTGCTGCTGTTCCCCGAGAGCCCGTAGTTCCTGCACGCCAGCGGGCGGTCCGGCGCTGCGCTCGCCGTGCTGCAGCACATGTTCTCCAAGAACACCGGCCGGCCCGCGGGCCAGTACCAGGTACTCCTCCCTCTCTCTCTCTCTCACTCTCTCTCTCCTGCTGCTGTTCCCCGAGAGCCCGCAGTTCCTGCACGCCAGCGGGCGGTTCGGCGCTGCGCTCGCCGTGCTGCAGCACATGTTCTCCAAGAACACCGGCCGGCCCGCGGGCCAGTAACAGGTACTCCTCCCTCTCTCTCACTCTCTCTCTCTCTCCTGCTGCTGTTCCCCGAGAGCCCGCAGTTCCTACACGCCAGCGGGCGGTCCGGCGCTGCGCTCGCCGTGCTGCAGCACATGTTCTCCAAGAACACCGGCCGGCCCGCGGGCCAGTACCAGGTACTCCTCCCTCTCTCTCTCTCTCACTCTCTCTCCTGCTGCTGTTCCCCGAGAGCCCGCAGTTCCTGCACGCCAGCGGGCGGTCCGGCGCTGCGCTCGCCGTGCTGCAGCACATGTTCTCCAAGAACACCGGCCGGCCCGCGGGCCAGTACCAGGTACTCCTCCCTCTCTCTCACTCTCTCTCTCTCTCCTGCTGCTGTTCCCCGAGAGCCCGCAGTTCCTGCACGCCAGCGGGCGGTCCGGCGCTGCGCTCGCCGTGCTGCAGCACATGTTCTCCAAGAACACCGGCCGGCCCGCGGGCCAGTACCAGGTACTCCTCCCTCTCTCTCACTCTCTCTCTCTCTCCTGCTGCTGTTCCCCGATAGCCCGCAGTTCCTGCACGCCAGCGGGCGGTCCGGCGCTGCGCTCGCCGTGCTGCAGCACATGTTCTCCAAGAACACCGGCCGGCCCGCGGACCAGTACCAGGTACTCCTCCCTCTCTCACTCTCTCACACTCTCTCTCTCTCTCACTCTCTCTCCTGCTGCTGTTCCCCGAGAGCCCGCAGTTCCTGCACGCCAGCGGGCGGTCCGGCGCTGCGCTCGCCGTGCTGCAGCACATGTTCTCCAAGAACACCGGCCGGCCCGCGGGCCAGTACCAGGTACTCCTCCCTCTCTCACTCTCTCTCACTCTCTCTCTCTCTCTCTCACTCTCTCTCCTGCTGCTGTTCCCCGAGAGCCCGCAGTTCCTGCACGCCAGCGGGCGGTCCGGCGCTGCGCTCGCCGTGCTGCAGCACATGTTCTCCAAGAACACCGGCCGGCCCGCGGGCCAGTACCAGGTACTCCTCCCTCTCTCACTCTCTCTCACTCTCTCTCTCTCTCTCACTCTCTCTCCTGCTGCTGTTCCCCGAGAGCCCGCAGTTCCTGCACGCCAGCGGGCGGTCCGGCGCTGCACTCGCCGTGCTGCAGCACATGTTCTCCAAGAACACCGGCCGGCCCGCGGGCCAGTACCAGGTACTCCTCCCTCTCTCTCACTCTCTCTCCTGCTGCTGTTCCCCGAGAGCCCGCAGTTCCTGCACGCCAGCGGGCGGTCCGGCGCTGCGCTCGCCGTGCTGCAGCACATGTTCTCCAAGAACACCGGCCGGCCCGCGGGCCAGTACCAGGTACTCCTCCCTCTCTCTCTCTCTCACTCTCTCTCTCCTGCTGCTGTTCCCCGAGAGCCCGCAGTTCCTGCACGCCAGCGGGCGGTCCGGCGCTGCGCTCGCCGTGCTGCAGCACATGTTCTCCAAGAACACCGGCCGGCCCGCGGGCCAGTACCAGGTACTCCTCCCTCTCTCTCTCTCTCACTCACTCTCTCTCCTGCTGCTGTTCCCCGAGAGCCCGCAGTTCCTGCACGCCAGCGGGCGGTCCGGCGCTGTGCTCGCCGTGCTGCAGCACATGTTCTCCAAGAACACCGGCCGGCCCGCGGGCCAGTACCAGGTACTCCTCCCTCTCTCTCTCTCTCACTCACTCTCTCTCCTGCTGCTGTTCCCCGAGAGCCCGCAGTTCCTGCACGCCAGCGGGCGGTCCGGCGCTGCGCTCGCCGTGCTGCAGCACATGTTCTCCAAGAACACCGGCCGGCCCGCGGACCAGTACCAGGTACTCCTCCCTCTCTCACTCTCACTCTCTCTCACTCTCTCTCTCTCTCTCACTCACTTTCTCTCTTGCTGCTGTTCCCCGAGAGCCCGCAGTTCCTGCACGCCAGCGGGCGGTCCGGCGCTGCGCTCGCCGTGCTGCAGCACATGTTCTCCAAGAACACCGGCCGGCCCGCGGACCAGTACCAGGTACTCCTCCCTCTCTCACTCTCTCTCACTCTCTCTCTCTCTCTCACTCTCTCTCTTGCTGCTGTTCCCCGAGAGCCCGCAGTTCCTGCACGCCAGCGGGCGGTCCGGCGCTGCGCTCGCCGTGCTGCAGCACATGTTCTCCAAGAACACCGGCCGGCCCGCGGACCAGTACCAGGTACTCCTCCCTCTCTCACTCTCTCTCACTCTCTCTCTCTCTCTCACTCACTCTCTCTCCTGCTGCTGTTTCCGAGAGCCCGCAGTTCCTGCACGCCAGCGGGCGGTCCGGCGCTGCGCTCGCCGTGCTGCAGCACATGTTCTCCAAGAACACCGGCCGGCCCGCGGGCCAGTACCAGGTACTCCTCCCTCTCTCTCACTCTCTCACTCTCTCTCCTGCTGCTGTTCCCCGAGAGCCCGCAGTTCCTGCACGCCAGCGGGCGGTCCGGCGCTGCGCTCGCCGTGCTGCAGCACATGTTCTCCAAGAACACCGGCCGGCCCGCGGGCCAGTACCAGGTACTCCTCCCTCTCTCTCACTCTCTCACTCTCTCTCCTGCTGCTGTTCCCCGAGAGCCCGCAGTTCCTGCACGCCAGCGGGCGGTCCGGCGCTGCGCTCGCCGTGCTGCAGCACATGTTCTCCAAGAACACCGGCCGGCCCGCGGGCCAGTACCAGGTACTCCTCCCTTTCTCTCACTCTCTCACTCTCTCTCCTGCTGCTGTTCCCCGAGAGCCCGCAGTTCCTGCACGCCAGCGGGCGGTCCGGCGCTGCGCTCGCCGTGCTGCAGCACATGTTCTCCAAGAACACCGGCCGGCCCGCGGACCAGTACCAGGTACTCCTCCCTCTCTCACTCTCTCTCACTCTCTCTCTCTCTCTCACTCTCTCTCCTGCTGCTGTTCCCCGAGAGCCCGCAGTTCCTGCACGCCAGCGGGCGGTCCGGCGCTGCGCTCGCCGTGCTGCAGCACATGTTCTCCAAGAACACCGGCCGGCCCGCGGGCCAGTACCAGGTACTCCTCCCTCAACTGACAACCATGGGGATTCTGTTAAATTTTAATTGTACCCAGGGGGTGGAGAAAGCTGTATACATCCGGCAAGAAGGATCCCAAAGACATTGGTGGAAACTTGCATTGAGTTCTATTATAGAAAAAAAAATCCCTTACCCAGATGATTTTGGTTGCATTATGCCTACAATAGAGTGTGGTGGAAGGGGCAGGAACTGGAGAGTGTGCCCAGGGTCATGCGTGTGCGGTGACAGGTGCAGTTAACTGTAGAGTGCCAGGTCGAGAGTGCCATGTAATGTTCTGTAGATCCACAATATAGTTTAGTGGCCGATGCGGTGAGCTAGAGACCGTGCCCAGTGCCAAGCCCCATATCGAGAGTGCCGCCAAGTATGTATTAGGCCTGGCAGGTGTGGTTGCGGGAGATGTGGAAGTTAGAGTTTCAAGGTTGAGAGTGCTGTAAACAGTAGTGTGTGGGGCAGCCTGGAGAGAGTGTAGTGGTGTTTGGTGGCAGGTGCGGGAGCTGAAGAGAATGCCCAGGGCAAGCGTGCAGTGCGACACTGAAGGTCAGCAGCCACACTGTAAGCTACAGCTGGTGGAGAACATAGTTCGTGAGCTGCTGCACCAGGCCAAGAGGTTGTTGGTGGCTCCTCTCCTCCCTCACACTGCTCTCTGTGCAGTCCTGCTGTTTACCAACATGTTTGGGTGAGTTCTACGGGTCTACAGGATGTGCGAAGCTTCGAAAATCCAATTCAAATTTAAATCGATTTTTTTATTAGAATTCGTTTTCAGGAAAATTGAAAATCTTAGTATATTTCAAAAAATTATCCCTAAAAGTAGAATACATTAAAAGTTGAATGCAAGTGTTATCTAGGGGCCATATATAACATATGTACATATGTTTTGTTTACTGCACTTTTTTTTTTGGTAGAGAACCAGTCAAGCTCTTAACAATTTATTAGAACTGTCAGTGTGTTTCGCACATAGATAATAAACCATAAGGACCAGAATACCACCCAGCAGATGATGTTTATCTGACAGATTTGGTAATTAGCCTCGTTTAACTAACCAAAAAAAAAACATCTTACTCCCAAGAAAGAAACAAAATGTTGGCCTC
The DNA here is from genome assembly GCF_032445375.1 of Bacillus rossius redtenbacheri. Taxonomy (NCBI): domain Eukaryota; kingdom Metazoa; phylum Arthropoda; class Insecta; order Phasmatodea; family Bacillidae; genus Bacillus; species Bacillus rossius. Next base: position 74,899,833 of record NC_086334.1, on the reverse strand, counting down.
TTTCATATAAGCATGCAGGCATTGGAGGGAAAAAGTGCCAAGATTTTACTACAATCTGTTAAAAATAAAGTGAGTTATTTCTAGCAGGTACTTAATTGAATATTGTGATTAAGGCAGTTTGATATTCTTGTCAAATCAGCCAAATAAATATAGATACATGATAAGCTGCTCTGGTGAGCTTCAGTCTGAAAGTTTGCTGTAGTATACATCAAAAATATCTCACCTTATTGTGAACAGAGTGTATATTCCTTTAACCTATGCTTGAGTTCAATGTAAAAGTAAATATCATACTTGTTGTAGGTATACTATATTTGCATGATATATTTGCTTTAGACTTTCAATTCCTTTTTAGCTATTACAAATTAATATTTAGTCTTATACGACCCAGAAATAAGAAAATATTATTATGTAAAGACAGCTGTTCCTCCCAACCAGACACACTGCTGATTCCCCTCCTCATTTCTCGCCCATCCATATCAATATTCTGAGGAGAATAGAGCATTGTTACCAAAAGCGAAATCCTTGCACATCAGTAATTTTATTACATATCATTAATCTTTTATTATTATTAACCTACAGTTGCACAATATATAAACATATAGAAGGAGAATATTCAACCAAGTACAAGTAGGTACGATAACTGTTAAAATTGTTCAAATCATTGAATTTTTCCCACCTTGTCCATATTAAATGGGTGATATCCTACTTCCTACTAATATTATAAACGCGAAAGTTTGTAAGTATGGATGGATGGTTATTACTCTTTCATGTAAAAACTACTGAATGGATTTGAATGAAATTTGGCCTACAGCTAGCCTATAACCTGGATTAACAGATAGACCCCATATTAATATGAAAGTCCATCCCTAAGGGAGTGAAAAAGTGATAATTTCATTTTATAACAGAAAAAATCATAGGTCATGGACATACAAATAGTGAGTGAGTGTCATTTCTCTATGTCTGACACACGATAATACACATAGTAAGGTCTGGCAAATTAATATTTTTCTCCTTGGTGAGACCAGTCCGCTTAGTGGAGCTTGCAGCGGCTAGAAAAATAAAGGCGCTAATAACAGTTTTGTTCTTATCTTCGTCAATAGATAGAGTTGTCTTGAATTTTAAACGCACTATCGTTTGATGCGTTTGTCATGTCTTTAATTTTCGTTTGTTTGTGCCGTATGCGTTCCTATACCATTCATCCGATTGCGATTAAATTTTGGTGATTTGTTATGCGCATGCCCATGAAGGTTACTGAGACGGTATAACTATTTTTCAATAGTTGGAGCACGAATCGTGTCAAAAAATGTGTTTATTTCATTTTATATAGCGGCACTTGGTATGTTTTTGTTGTATAAGTGCGCACACATGACACAATTTATTTAAATATAAAAGAGAGACAGAGATAGAGTGATATATATATATATATATATATATATAGAGAGAGAGAGAGAGAGAGTGAGATAGAGACGGAGAGATAAGTTTAGATAGAGCGAGGTATAGAGAATGAAATGGGTTAGATAAAGAGATATACCTCTAGATGTATAGAGCTATATAGAAACTTATATATAGAAGATATAGAGATAGTGGGAAGTATATCTATATGTAGATACAGAGATAAATAGATATAGAGAGATACATAGATGTATATAGATGTAGATAGAGATAAATATATATCGAGAAATGGATACATGATTTGTATATGTGAAACTACTTCAAACATATTACAAAACAGAACTGAATGAGGCATTGCAATGCAGGCCGAGCATTAGCTAGATAATGGAATCTTTTCAATATTAGTAATCTCTTATTTTTCAGCTTTTTTCTATATTGCTTTATGAAGTCTAAATTACATACCTACAGGCCAGGTAAATAACTATAAACTAGCAGAACAACGTCTGTCGGGATCTGAAAGTGATATAAATTAATTTTCACACTTGACATTCAAATTAACAAGACAATTACTAACTACATCTGATTTCGAAAAAGGTCCCCTTCACCCTGTTTTCAGCCCGGGCAACGCCGGGTATTGCAGCTAGTGCATTGATAAACACGTACTTAAGCATTCAAAGTTTTGTCTATGGAATAATCATAATTTGTTTGTTAATGTAGCAAAACATTTAAGTACATTTTTACTTCGATTCAAATTGAAAATATAGTCTTCGCTCACCCCTACCTCGTCATGTTCATTATACCTGCAGTAGTCAGAACCATGTATATTCTAATTTATAAATGTGGCAAAATATGCATTCTGGCATGAAAGTAAATCGTAGGTAAGACCGAAGGTTTTATTTTAATATGAAACAACCACGTACAACCACAAGTTTTAGGACCATACAGTCTGACGATGAGTATTTTGAGTGAAAAGTATCTTCTAATACCTCAAATATATTCAGGTCTCACTTTCAAATTGTCAGAGGCACGTTGGCTGAATTCATTGACTACTAACTGACAAGAAATGTCATTCACGAGTGAAATCATTGCCAGCAACTGACTGAATTTCGATAACGCACAGAATAGGGGTTTTGTGAAGTTTGATTCACATTGTTGATTCAAGTTTTTTTAAAAATATTTTTAGCAACTCCTGTAATCAATAAAAATCCGTAAAGGCAGTAACAATAAAAAAGACCAGTCATTATTAATTTCACTCTCTGAAGCAAAGCTAGTGGCCAGTTGACTAGGCAGATTAAATTGATAGAAAGTGGCTTAAACAAGCGGATTCGCAGGCGTATAGCTATAGAAAATCTCATCATTAGAGTTAGGTGTGCATTTAATAGGACATTTTACTCCTTCTTTCCAATGCACAATCTTGGATGAGCACTGTGCTCTATTTGGTAGATCCACACCACTGGTCAAAACTGTTTTAGATACAACATTGTAATATAAGGAATTTTTTTTATGTAGGCTATCTGAAATATTGTATTTTGTTAAGTAAAATTTGGAATGAGAATATTGGTAATATATTGTCCTGTTGTATTTCAAGAGCATCATATGATAATATTCATTATTTATTTCTAAGGAATGGTAATTGAAATATGACATCTTATTTTTAAACTTCTGATGCGTAAAAATTTAAGCTCTCGCTATACGGCATTTTGTAGGCTTAATTTCGTGAATGAAACGGAAGTCTGTAAGAACGGAAATGTGTAAACATGGTGCTGCCACCTGTGGAAGTCTCAGATATCTCGAAAATATGGCGGACCCACAAGATTAATCTGTACATGTTGCTTCTGTGGTCATCGCAATATTTACATTGTGCATAGGTTTAAAAAAATTTTATTTTGTGATAGTAGATACAACTATAATTTAATACTAGATGTTATAATTTATAATCATAATAACTTAACAACTTAAAAAATACATTAATATCATGTAATTAAAACCCTATGTTAATATTAAAATGAAGAGAATGTGCAGCTTTCATCACACTGTGAGACACCACAAATTGTTAACCTACAATTATTAGACGCTATTAAAAATAATAGCATTTTGTAATGAAATTTTAACAGTTAAATCTTAAGAGTTAAATCAGCTCAATAAAGTTTGTTTGGAGGAAATATTTACATATTTATATCTGCATTTTAAGATATTAAGCAAAGCAAATATACTTATATATATACTTAGGTTTATAATATGTGTTTTAAAATGTTTCAGGTTAATTTTGTTTTACTGTGTATATTAGACTGCAAATTTCAGTTTGAAAAATACCTTAAAGATAGTGCCAAGTTCGTAATGCTATAGAGAACCAAAAGAAAAAAGTTAAATATATGTGAAACCGTGTTAATTTCTACACAACTTCACTGGCTAATAAATGTAGATAATTTACTGCCTACCATATGTTTATTATGTAACTCAGTTTGTTGTCTGTCTGTTTGTTTGTTCTGTACATATTTTACAATCGATTTTAAACTACCCGAAACTTGAAACTTTGAACTTAGCTCAGAACTGGATAGCAATGCACTATTAACTCGCTTTCTTGTCTATCTGTGTGTTTGTTTGTCTGTTCGGTAAAAAATTTTTAATTTGTTTAGCAATGCCCCCAGATCCCTAGGGTAAGGCTACCAGCCGAATTGTACAGTTTGCATGTTACATAATGCAGCACTACACAAGCGGTGCCTACATCACCGACTGCTCAAGCTTTAGTTATCTATCAATAAGGAGAAAGTCAGAATAACTTTATAAACATATGATGTTTAAACTGAATCTTTTGTAAATACTTCAGGTATATTATTTGATGTTAGTATTATGATTATGTACCTCCAGAGGCAGTGGATTGTGTATCCATATTTGTAACCTTTGACACCTGACATCAACACTGCCATCTTGGATTATGTCTTTACTGGCCACCATCTTGGATTACATCATTTCCGGCCACTACCTTGAACTAAATCAATTTCCTGTCACCATTTTGTTTTCTAAAACTTTCTGCCATTTTAAATTCTATTACTTTTTAGATTTGAGTTTCAGTCTGAATGTTTGCTGAAGCATCTGTCAATTACATCACCACTGATAAGACTTGAGGATTAAAGATTCGGATTTTGGATTTTCACATTACCATTATGCAATCGCAATTTTGTTTTCTAGAACATTCCGCCATCTTGAATTTAATTTTCTCATGCTCTATCATTCCATTATTATAATGCAGTCGTTATGTATTTCATCATAACTAACAAGACCTGTGGCTTCGAATTTAGGATTTTTGCATGCTATAACTTGTACAGTCGCCATCATGAATTGTATGGTATATATTTCACTTTTATTGCTAAATGTATTATATATTTAATTCGCACACTATTATCGCAACCATCCAAGAGGCAATAGTGTCTAGGTCGAATGTTTCATTTAATTTTTATAATAGTATCATCCTTAATGAAATAAATTAAAAATATTTTAGGAAGAACCTTGGGTTAGGTAACAAAGATTGTGCTGCGGATTTTTAAGGTTTCAAAAGGATATGAGAAATGAACAGAAACAAGGTTTGATTCCGTCTGAATATAATTACTCCATATTTAAGAAACTTATAACAGATATTAAAAAAAAATTAACATACAATATCAATTACATACTCAAAGAGCTCTCAGGTATATTCAGAAAGAACATAAGATATGGGCCTGCCCTAAATTAGATTATAAAAAGGTTTCATTAAAAAAAATACAAATATGTTTAAACTATCCCAGTATATCTTCTTACAGTCCAGAAATGATGTTTATATGATTAACTTCTTCGACCGTCATAATTTAAAGAATGTTTCAAACAAAATGTTTATAAATACTGTCGCACCAGAGGTCGGTGCTTCGCTTCCCGGAGACCAGTAGTCAACATGGTGCCAAGGCGCCTGTTTTTTGAGTAGGAAGATCGTGAAAATGCCAATTCGGCTTCCGGCTCTTGGACCCTGTCTGTGAACAGTCCAAATCAAACCTGATCAGAACTAGTACACAGACAGTTATCAAACTGGGCAGAAAATGCCCGCAAAAGATAAGGGGAGGTTGTGGAATGTCGCTGATAGTAACTCACTAGACAGGGAAGTTGACTTCTAGTTTTGGAACTGTAGCAAGATCGGATCTGCAACTCGCGAATACGAGGCAGGCGCGGACGTTTCCATTACTTAAAAAAAAATTATTTAATAAAAAATATTCTTTATACTATACAGACGGACTTAACTACTTAAAGAAATTTACAGGGATAGCATCTCTTATATAATAGACTACATCGTCGGTTGCAGCCGGACGGAAGTCTTGTAGTGCGTCTCGTTGATCCGCTGGTAATCACAAACGGTCCGTCTGCAATCGCGACGCGAAGTGTCTGCCGAGGAGCCGCGTCTCGTAATTAAAACTAAAAACTCAACCAGAATGTGGTGGGGGAAGACTGGGGCGTCAGGACCGAAAGGTTCCGAAGTTCCCCGAGTGGGAATCACAAAAAAATCTGACTTTGAAATCTCGAAGTTGGTAGCACTGGCCGATTTTAGCGCTACCTGTTGAGGGGTGTCTGAAATAAAAAAGAATCGACTCGCCCAAGACCTCTGCTATAGCCTGGGGCTAATGGCGCAGTCTGGTGCTGCACTCTGGCGGCCTACAGGGGAAGGTAGCTGGGGGGGGGGGGGGGTAAGCAAAGTTGCCACCAGATGTCGCAGGCGTCAGCTCCACACGCTGACGACAAAAGAAGAAGTTACTATGTCCACCACTAGATGTCGTGTGTGGTCCATCATTGCACATATTTTTTCTATGGCAAAACGTCCTTGAAATCGGCCAATGCTTGGAGGGGTTCACGTCAGGTCAATGGTCCTGGGCTAAATTCTGAGAACTGAGGGGTGTGGGAGGGGGGTGGACAAAAAACGCAACCAGGCTGGGAACGAGCCTCCTAATGTGACTTTCGAGGAGTGAACCTAAGAAGTATGTGTGATGGTAAGCGCTGTTCTAAGAGGTAATTACTCGTCCAGAGCTGCTGTATGCAGTTTTGGTCATGCAGGGAAATAATGTTACAGGCCGAGAACGTGACTGCAAGCGGGCTGCCAACGATGTCTTAGATTTGAAAAATATCAGATAGGTCCCTGAGAAAAGGTGCTTCAGGCTACCGGCACAAAGTTTAACTACGTAGCGTACACCAGCCTAACAAAGTGTAAATCACCATTTTGTAACCAAATTATATAGAAAATAAAATTTTCAGAAATGATTTAAAATTATAATAACAATTTAAAAAAAGTTCCGAAATACCTAACATCAGGCAAGATGCTAACCACTAAGCTACCTAGAATTTTGTATAAAAATTATTACATGCCATGTCTAATATTCGTTCCACTTACTATCTTTTTACTAGTTATCAATCATACTTATAAAATTGTCTTAGTTTCAAAATATTTATAACTTTTACAAGTTGTAAGCATTCTATTATAAAACTTATGTATTCTTTTCAGTCAATTATATATATATATATAAAATGATCACCAGGGTACTAAAAATACGAAATAACATACTGCATGATTGAAAAAATACCATATATAGGGGAAGGGAGGGTAAGATGACGAATGTGAGGTTTATACTTACTTTATAGCCTTTGGGATATAAAAAGATTTTATATTTCTATAAAATATGCAAGTATAATTATACATCTTGTAAATTTTGATGGTTCAAACAGCATAGTGTAAGAATTTTAAAAAAGCAGAAATGATTTTATAAAATTATGCATATTCGTCATCTTACTCGCACAGGTGTGTAAGATGACGAACCAGTGATGGCTAGATGACGAATGTGATTTTAATGCAGAAAACAATATTTCTTTCACAAAATACATTTATATATGAACTAAAAACAGTTCAAATACTCACATAAATATATATTAAAGTCTTCTTGTCGAGAGTCTGTAATTTTTGTTTGGCTTTTTGCACGCCTGTTCCAGCCTTAAGTTTGGTCTTACGTGAGTTAGTCTTTGACTTGATGGAGCTGGCTCAACGAGCACCAAGTTCTAATTTGGTATTTGCCTTCATGATTTAGGAAACGTCCCAGGCTGCGATTTTTCTCCTAGTACCGCGTTCGGTGATTTACTTATATCTTCGGCTTCCTGTGCCAATATCTCATCGGCCCGGTGCCTGGATTCCAGATCCTTGCCGAGTGAGTATGCAATATCGTGCTGCTTGCATTTTTCGTCGAGAGAATTAATGCCCACGTCACCGCGAGCTAACCTTTTCGCTAGTTTCGTGCCGGGGCCGCAGAATCTGTAGCCGGGAATGTGTAGCTCGAAAGCAGATTGTTTATCAGCGAGTTCACGAGTCCTGCACCAATGTATTTTTTTTCTTACCTCTTCGAGTCATTGTGCACAACTGACCAGAAAGTATAAATGTGTTTGATTTTATACAGTTTCTTCAGTACAATGCAAGTCGTCAAGCAGGAAGTGTGTTTGCCCATGCGCATTACGCAAGACGATGTATTTAGTGCACGTGAATCACGACATGGTTTACTGTTACCTTCTGCTGTACCATGCATAATTGCGGGTCCGTCCAACTGCGGTAAAACATGCGTTCTACTGAGTTTATTAGAGGAACCAAACGGTCTTAGTTTCGAAAACGTCTACCACTATTATAAATCATTGCAACAGCCAAAATACAAGCGCCTAGCTACGGTTATACGATCGGTGGATGGTCTGGAGTATTTCCCATTTAAAGATATTGCTAATGTGGTACCTTCTAGCGAAACAAAAGCCAATTCATTTTTTTTGTTTTTGACGATGTAATGTGCGAGAAGCAAGGCATAATACAAGAGTACTTTTCCATGGGAAGACACGCTGAAGTAGACTGTGTTTACCTGTGTCAGACGTACAGTCGTATTCCAAATCACCTCCTACGTAATATAGTCCTATAGTACTTTTTCGCATGGACAAACTTAATTTACGTCATGCTTATGACGATCACGTAAACACCGACATGACATTCCAAGAATTCAAAGACATGTGCTACTTGTGTTGGAAAGAAGTATACGGATTCCTAGTTATAGTCAAAGATTGGCCTCTATATAAGGGCAGGTACAGACGAGGTTTCGATAAGTTTATCGCCAAACATGAGTCAGCGCATTTCGAAATTCGGACGTAGCAGTCGAGACTTACGTACTGCTGCAAAGTCTCATGACGACGTTATCCGCAAATACATTTCGCTGCTGGCTCAAAACGTAGAGTGTGAAAAACGAATTACTATAGTAACTCGTTGCCATCGACCAGCGAGTGGAAGCCTCGGATTCTCGCAATCGAGACATGATCGAAGTATTGAATGCACAAAGACGTGACGATTTGAGAACTTTTCAAAGTAGTCTGAAAGCATCACTATTTCACTTGTCAACAAATTCAGATTTGTTCGAACATAAGAAAAAAGTTTCCGCGAACGAATAAAAAAGTATAAAAGGAGGTCTTGTAATATGTTTTCAGCCAGTACAATGTCAGATCTGGCCAGTGACCTTCATCGAGCTATACAGTCTGTTCATCAAAAATATCTACTTGCTAGACGAACCAGACTTGCACGTGAGATGGAAATTGAGGAGATGTTTAAACCAATCACTAATCGCCTCGACGAACTTAAAAATAAAGAAGAACCAGCCATCAATGTGAAGACAGAAGTTGAAGATGAAATGCCAACTGTAAAGAAGAGAAAGTATGAACCAGATCGAGAAGAAGAGGACTTGAGTACAGAGTCCATGCACAAGAAAAAAATACCGAAATAGGGTCACCAAGTTAATGCAATGGTCCGACCATACCTGATATCGTTTACGTGTCGGAATAATGACACGACCTACGGAGTGTACAGAAAACATAATAAGTGGTTCCTCGGTGCTAAAGAAATAGACTTTCTACCAGGAAATATCGTGCGCGTAGAAGAGTTCAAAACGCGCGGGACTCCGAGTCTGTACGAATTGCTGTTTCGCAGGGAGCCTAAAGGATATTCTCACAAAGACTTACACGAGTACAAAAAACTGCTATAGCTAACCAATGCACATTTTCGCGATAGCGATCCAGATAGTGGTGTATATAAAGACGAAGATCATGAAAAAATCGACATTCTCGCTAATCTCTTCACTGAACTAACAATACATGGTGAAGGTTTAAGAAGTCTAGAAAGTGGTCAGATATTTGACTATGTATATTAGGACGACCCCAATGAATTAGTTGATCGTCTTAGAATTCTACATGCTTCGCTTAGTGTAGGAAACTATTTGCACATCAACGAAATAGTCTCCATACTTGAAGAACTGAGGGAAGCCGGCTACATACAATCAGTCGAACCGGAATCGCTCACGAACTTTAGGTAGATTAATAATTGATTTTTTTATAAATTTAAGGGTCAATAAATATAAATATCCAAGATAGTAGTCGTAATGGCTTATATAATGACGGCAGTAGTTGATTTTAAGTCACTTTAAGAATTTCGATCATGGTTTATTGAAATTATAATTTTTTATATAAAATTAAATGTTTTGCTTCATCCAGGGATCGAACCAAGGACAGGAATCGATCATTTACTTAATGAGTGAATTTTTTTATGAATTTTGAACTTTTTCCAGCATCTCTATCTTAAATTTATGGATTTTCAAGATGGCATCCAAATGACAAGATGGCGGGTGTCACAGTAATAATAAATGATTACTGGACTCTAGCGGGTAAGAATTAAACTAACATGGCGTTAGCACACTCTAGCCGACGATAACATGATGGCTTCCAGAAATGAAGACAAGATGGGGAACATGACATCATACTAGGTGACGATATATATACTTTGACATAAGTGGTGGGGGCCAGTCTGCCAGCAGCCACTGTGAGGAAAGAACCTGTCGTCATTTTTTTTAGGCCCTCGCCGGGTTCGAACCGATGACTCCTAGCTCCGTGTCGTAAATTTGATTTTTAATATTTTTTTTAAATTAAATTAATTAAATTTTTTATATATTTCAATTTTTTTTTCATTAAAATCGGACAATAAATGAAGATTTTAAAGATGACGGCCGTAATGATAATTGCAACGGTGATGCCACAGGGTGGCTACCAAACTGTAAAGAATAAATTCCCTGACTTTTCCAGGACAATAATTTTTATTCCCTGACCATGCCTAACAATATCATCAATTTTTTAAAGCGTAAAAACTTTTTTTTTGCATATTAACTAACTTATCAGAGAACATACACTAATATATGTCAAAACCAAAATCAGACAAACAATAATAGTCACATAATCCCACACACTTACCGTATTTACTCTGTCATGATAATTTGTTACATCTTGAGGTTTAGTTAGTAAAACACACATAAACACTATTTATACACACTTTTAAAAAAACATTTTTGAGAGGTCTGTAATTTTCATGTCAATTATTTGTCTCTGAGCTTCAAGTAATATTCTAGCACCTTAGCTTTCTTTTCTACAAGTTACCTTATTTACTCTGTCATGATATTGTGCTACATCTTGAGGTTTATTAGGTAAATCACGCGCACTATTTATTCACACTTTTAAGAAGCCATTTTTGAGAGGTCTGTAATTTTCATGTCAATTATATTTGCCTCTCTTTGAGCTTCCAGTAACAGCCTTGCTTTCTTTTCTACAAGTTCCTTCAAATCGTTACTTGCTTTCTTCTTTATTGCTTTCAAAGCATCCTTCTGCAGATCTTCTTTTTGGCGTAAATCAGCAGCTTCCTTTGAGCGTGCACAAGCGTTTCTTGCAGCATGAACCAAGCTTTTAGTTATTGTAATGTTGGACACTCCTCCTGCAACTTTAACAGCATCATACACCATTCGCCTAGCGATTAGACTCTCTTCTTTCAGGTTTTCCACCACACAATCTGCATTGACTGAAAACCCTCATTCAACATTGCTATTACCATGTGACAGCACCATCACAAGCTTCATGACTTTGCATAAATTCTTTGTATTGTCATTACACAAACTCAGCCAGAAGTGATAAAGCCTCTGTTGAGTTCGTGAATAGCTGTGTAACAACGCTGTAACACCAGGGCGTTTGCATAGATCCCTGTACTCTGACGCAGCTCGATCTGCACACAAACCATCAATTAGCTTGTTGTCAACTAAAATTGACAGAAGTGTCTCAAGGCATTTGGATGCCACATTTACCTCAATAGCCACAGTTGGGTCAAAACAGGACAAAGCTTTAGTTACTTTGAGCTTCAAAGGTGATCTTTCAAAAATTTTTTTTGTGATTGTCTTTAAACACATTAGACATTCTTTACGAAAGACAAGAATGTCAAGGTCTGTGACTAGTTTAGTACCCCTAACCTCTCTACATTTCCTAATGGAACTTCTAGTAGAATGCCCTAGCTTTACTTCTTTCACATTCAAGAGGTTTTCTGATTTATCTATGTCCAGCTTGGTGAGGGAACACTTTTCCAGCACATCGGACTTCATAAATCTGTCCATTATGTTTCTGCAAGTTGACGACAATGCACAATGTAAAAAAGAGGCCATTGGAGCATCGCTTTGAAACTCTCTTAGGAATGGTTCAATGTCTGAAGCCACAGTTTTGAAGAAGGCAAGTTTAGCACCCAGTAGAGGATCTGCGACACATTTTTCAACAATAGTGAAGCTGGCAGATTGGTTGTATTTCTTTTCTTTCAAAGTCGTTTCCACAAAGGTTGCAACATTAGGTAACATTTCTATTGCCCTCTGAGCTACAACTTGATTATCTAACCACCTAACAGAGCAAAATTTCTGTGGAAACAGAGTACTGGAAGTCCAAGTAGTATAGTCTGCTCGACGTGCAGGAGAAAACTTAAACAAATTATACAAGGCTCGCAGAAACGTGACAATATCCCAACCTGTGACTGTGATTCCAGCCTTAAATACACAGTGCAATGTATGCAGTCCACAACTGCCCATGTCCAAAATCACTTGTTCGATTTCATCTTCTTTCATCGAAGCCTTCAAATCCTTGAGGAACTTGTAATTAACATTTGGACCATCCATAGAAACTTGGACCAATTTCTTTAGGAATGGTCGAGCACAGCCCAAGAAACCACTACGTAAGTCATGCGCAGTGGTATTGCCAAGAAATACTGAAGTCAGATACCGAGTTGTAGCTTCTCCTCTGACTGTGTCCCAAAAACGAATGTTGATGTCCATTTGCTGTTTGTTTGATACTTTATTTAGACTCTCGTCAAATCCTACCGTAACATGATCAGAATCTCCAATTACCTGCAAGAGCTCATTTTTAAAATATGGACTTAGACCATACAATATTAAGTAACCATGTTTATCTCGCTGTAGTTTAATTTTCTCTGCAATTTTATTGTCCGAAAACATTATTGGGAAAAGATCAACGTCTTTAGCAGATGTACGCATAGATTTGTGTGTCGTTACAGCATGAAGAGTAAAAAGTATTTCAGCCTTTGTAACGTCTTCCCCCAACATAAAATTGTCCAGTTGTTTACGAGCCGCTACTGGCTGTGGATTATCGCAAGAAAGGATAGACTTTTCATTTCTTACGTACTGAGTGGTAGTGTACTCCAAATTAACATCTTGAGGCGGTTTACTTTCAAAACTGACAGAATCCCTTGCTGGAAAAAATGCAGCAAGGGGCATAGATACACTTCCTACAACCTTAAGGTGTTTATTAGATTCTGAGTGACTCGTCACCGCTCGTCGCCCCATGTTACTTAAAGAAAATGTTGTCCGGCATAGTTTACATTTTGCTGAATGTGGAGATCCTTCAACTTCTTCCAGCCAAGAAAACTTTGGATCGTAAAGCCAATCACTACTGAATCTGCACTTCTTCCTTGCAGACGACATGCTTGCCTCTAAAACAGAGTATTACAAAACTATTAAATGTTTTAACCATTCTTAAGGGGGCTGGAAAGGTAAACAGCAGTTCAAATGACACAAATGTATAATTATGTACAAAATTAGAATTGTATTGTGATGAAAATTAAAAATTCAATATCTCCTTAAGTATTTGGAATCTTATATCCGCCGGGTTTAATGAAAAGAGGAAAGAGCATATAATAAAAGTATTTTCGGATTTTTAGCAATTTTTTTCCGCAAATACCTCTACTCTGCATATTTACCGAAAAATGCTTCTTTTGGTCTGAAAGCATATCGTCATTAAAGAAAGCGTTATCTTATCGATGTTTATTTTCTTCGTTTTTTCGGAGATTTTCAAATCCCTCCCTCCCCCCCCCCCCCTTTTAGTATAGTTTCCAAGTTCTTCAGGCATGTTTGGAAATCTCCGAAAAACTGCAAAACAATAGACATCAATAAGGTAGTTTTTTTAATTGACTACTTTTCATCACTAAATAAGCATTTTTCATTTAAAAAAAATATGCCGCTAATGCGCTACATAATGTCAATAGTTTGGTAGACGATGAGTAGCTGCTACTCTTAATATTTACCATTCATTTTTCTTCCTGTATTGGAATTCATTAAAAAAATGGTTTACTCCATAAAAGTAATGGGCAAAAAATTTGAATACAACCGAATAAACAATTTAACTCATTACTCACCTCTTAGCTTTCAGCAACGGCAATATTCTTCCCAAGACCACGCGCTCATATCTGATCCCGCACACTTTTTTTTTCCATCTTCTCTTCTACTTCTATTCTCTCCTTTTTATCTTCAAAACAAAGCCCGACTAGCTAACTAAATAATACTGAAAACCTGAACACGCCACTATTCAAAACGTTTACACAAAGAGGACAGCATTATAAAATAAATAGTACATCTGAAAAGAAAAAACGTAGAGAAGCACTACACGACCGGGAACAAAAAAAAAAAGCACACACGTTTTCATTCCAAAACGTTCGTGTACTTGTACCACAGTTGCCAATAATACGAGAAACAAAAATAAAACTATCTCGGTCATCTCGGTGTACTATAATCTATAAAACTAGTACGCATAGAATAATTTGGTACACGTACCATGACTATGGTAGCAATACAATGCTTGCGCGCGCGCGCGCGCCAGCCAGTTGTTATCAGCAACGCAACCACAGCAAAGAGTTTTTCATGGACCCGCGACATCAAAAATGGCTTCATTAAAATGTCAAACTTTCTATAAATTAAAGTATTCAGAATTTCAGTTAATAATTCGCTACATACAATTAACGAAGACTGTGAATAATATTAAGCTGTAAAATGCTGCAGCAGGAACTTTAAACAAGATTTAATTTTTTCCCTGACTATTTGAGAAATTTCCTGACTTTTCCAAGACTTTTCCCTGCTGGCAAAATTCCCTGACTTTTCCCGGTTGGTCGCCACCGTGTCATAAATCAAAATGGCGGAATGTTCCAGAATACAAAATGGCTGATATCGTAAAACAACATGGCGGCGATGACATCATAAAACAAAATGGCGCCCAAATCCAAAATGGCTGCCAAGGTCAAACTCATCCACGATGGCCACCATGATGTCAAAATCCAAGATGGTGGTTGGCACCTCGGCACCTCAGCCTGTGCCCAAGCCCCCAAAATATACTACTGCATCTGCATCACAAATCGCGGGAAGATGAATCTAGACTTGATTGAGTCAGGCAGTCTGGTGACAAACAGTGACGGGATTCACATGACTGGCGATGACGGATGTGAACTGAAGGGATTTTTTGACATGCTGTGGCATCGAAATTGCATGCTTGACTGGTTCAGTGTGCCAAGGGAAGTAATATTGGAGACATTAGCAGGAAAGTTGGCAGTAATGTGGCATACAGTAACTGGTCTGACTGGTAGGCAGCACATAGATGAGCACATGAAAACGAAATACCTTCGTATTATCACTCGTTCAGTCTCGCTAATGCAGCCACAGCACTACAGGTCTTAACACTCGATGCATCGGTAACCTCACTACTCCCTCTGAGCAATGACCTCGCTCCATAGTTATGCCGTACACACGGTACTCATAACAGTACCCGCACTTTAACCTGCGGCGATTCTGCTGCCTGAATCTTACTCAGGTCGAGGGTAAAAAACCCCATGCACTTTGTCTTCAAACATGTTCATACGTGTGCTACAATCACAAAGTATTATGCACCTCCTTGATGATGTGCTGTTTTGTGGTTGGTAGATCTAGCATGTGTGCATGGTGGTCACATAATCGGCCGGATGGAGTACCATTATGTTCATACAATGGTCAATGTTGCATTCGGAATTGTTCCGATCATATATATTGTTACGATCGCGCTTGGCTGCAGTGCTTGGCATCGCCGCACTCGTTCGGCCTGTCTGCGCCCCCTTCCACCTGCATCCTCTCCCTGGTATCTCGTGTCATACTGTTGCGCAACATCCTGACCGTCGCAGCGCACACCTGCCTCAGATCGAGTTACTTAAAAGAGGCCGCACTGCGGAATAAAAGGATTCAGACAAGTTTATCGGCGCGTTTTGTGGGAACCCGATGCTTGTTGCGTTTATCGGCGTTCTTTAAGCAGCCGCCACATCCTTCGAGGACTCACGACGCGTTTCTGGGCATTTCGACGGCGAAGGTCGCGCGATATCTCGGAGACATGCCCGATTGTTCTGGACGGGAACCCAAGGGCTATATAAGGAGGTTGGGCCGACCTTCGAGAGGAGTTCAGTGGGGAGTTCTCCCGCGGCGGAGTTTCTGGGCGATAGTGCCGCGGGTGTGGCAGAGTGGCGAAGTCCTTGGACGAAGGTTCCAGGGCAGGGAGTGAGTTCAGTGGAGTCGGGAGCTTTCCCGCGGCGGAGTTTCCGGGCGATAGAGTCGAAGGCGCGGTGGAGTCCCGAGTGAAGTTCCGAGTGAGGCGTCGAGTGGGATCTCGGCGAAGGGTGTGACGGCGGCGTCGGAGTGTGGCGACGGAGTCCCGCGGCGGAGACCCACGAGGGGTGCTGCGGCGTGAGTTGCACCAGAGGTGCGGCCCAGCGAGGTGTGCGGAACGAGTGACCAGGGAATTGACATTTATTTAAGTGTAATTAATTATTTAGAAGATTATTTGTAAGTGACAAGTAGTGGTAACAAATAAAACTGTGTGTGTGAAATAAAATCTATTAATTGGGCTATCCTTTACGAACCCGCAGGTAAATCGTAACAATATGTTGCATAGCCCCACGCTCTTCAGAAACAATTGATTTGGTGGTGAATACAGGTGAGCTGGAATCGAGAGTTTTGAATGGCAGTGAATGGCAGTGCCTCTGCAAGGGCGCTACCACATAAAAAGGGGCATACAAACCCGATTTTGAATCTTACTCAAGAGCCGTGACATGGTCCATATGGCGCTTGGCTCGAAATCTCCCCACAAATGCATCTGATCAACGAATGTAGCGAATAAGGATTGTAAATAAGTGGGCTCTCAGGCGTCCTTCACACCTTAGTCTTGCAGTCAAACATGTAGTCACTAAAAATAATAATATGTTCTGGTAAGAGGGTTTTTGTTGATCATGCCACTTTACATTGGGCATTGAAGCAGTTAAAATACCAACGGCACATAATCGGTATATGTTGAGGACCATGCCACCTTGTGTCCCGGAATAAACTTAAAGGATTTCTTAAAAATGGCAAAAATCCATAAAAAATTATTACGTTATATGGTGCACCTCTCAAGGCGTGCCTAAAAACAAAAAAAAAGTTTAGAAAAGTTAAGGTAAAGGGTCAATGTTAATAGATCAGTTAGGAGATGAAGACGACGAGGTGCGATGATTGCTTCTGGCTCTGAGAGGCGATGATGATGGACTGACAAAGAGACGAGTTGCTGCAAAGGAACACTCCCCCTTCCTCACACCTCCCTTCACAACCCAACTGACCATTAGGTCATGGTGGATTCATGCAGAATGTTATACAAATTTAGCCTTTACTTAAATTATGGCAGTATTTGTAAAGTTAAAAATCCACCTGAGCAGAGTGGCTTGAGTACACTCAATCCAACTTCATTCTAGTATTTACTCTCAAAACATAAAACACTCGGGGGCATGGAATAAAAACCTCAACATAAAATATATAAATATAGTAAAATACGAGGTACTGACTATCTACAACTCTGGAGGGGCATTCGAGTACATGCACACACATGTGCATGCACAGGAGCCCACAGGCTCACACACACACGAACATGCACAGACACACTTGCACACTTGCCACTCATGCATTCGACCTTTCATGCCCTCGCGCTCTTGCGCACTTGCATATGTGCGGTTGTTTCTTGGTGGTGGTGCGTCGAGCTATCCCCAATCAGGTCTCATTGGCGCGGTCGGTGATTGCTGGAGAAACCACGTGGTGGCTTGAGGCTCAGGTTGAATCCTGCCATGCTGCAGGGATAGGAGAGTCATGGCGGTAGGGACCCGCCTGCACCTGATGCCACTCTTACTTAAGGGAGTACTTTGGCAGAGGGCAACACAACAGGGTTTGAGCTTGTTGATGTGCACAGTGCCATCGGCCATCTTCGCAAGAAAATATCGTTTTTCATGTACCTATGTATTATTATTTTAATTACTTGTGTTAATCAGTACACCTATTCCTTATTTAACACCACTAATGCGTTTTTAAAAAGGTTCCGTGTTATACGTACGAAATTGTGTATTCTGAAGCATTAGTCTCCATAAATAGAAAGGCTAATTTACTTAATGTGTTCCAAAATGTGTAGGGAAATATTCTTTACATAATATAAATGCGTAAAATAGAATTCCATTGTAAATATGTCACACCATTTATCTTTATTACCCTACCATCGAATATTTTATATTACAAATATGACACAGAGTAACGGGAGTTAGGTGGTTATGTAATCGTCAGTCGGCTGGTTCGCTTGCCCAACCAGGCGTGACCATCAACTCACGCCGCGTACCTTTCCCCGAACTGACCAACCTACATTTAATGGGAGTGAAACCGATATTACTGTTCAGATATTACATTGTTGCCCCCCAGGATGGGAAACAGGAAAGGGTTGTGTTCGTGCGAAACCAAAGAAATGACTTGTGAGAGTCACACCTTTTTTTTTTATGAAAATATATTGTCAACCAAGAAAACATATAAATCCAGAGCACTCAATTGGTCTTGTGCACATGTTCTTTGTTTCTTGACTTGGTCAAGGACACACACAGCATGTGTGTATCAACAAAAACAGTTGGATTATTACCAACAAGTCGAACATTAGCTTTAGCATATACTTAGTGAAATCTTATAATTCTCAAAAATTAAAAGTTAATGATTATGTTTACACAATAATTATTGCCTCCAATATATACATAAACAAGACTGTAATGAATAGAAAATTATAATACATTATATGAGACTAAGCCAAGCGAGTAATATTAGAAAAATAAATTATTTGAGCAAACAAATGTTAAAATGACTTGAGGACGAAAATGACCGCTAGGTGGCATGAGTATGTACTTAATGTACTACTGTCTTGGCCTTAGCAAGAGGCCGATACTGGCCAGGGTTAGTGGCCGGTCAAAGACCCGGGGTGGTGTTTCCAGGAAAACCTGGAGCGGGGGGAGGGGTTAAAACTGTGGTGCCAGTGGGAACGGTGGTCTACAGGACCCGTAGGCGTGACTATACTTTGGTGAAGATAATTCGCGATCATGCCAAGAGGTTGTCGCGTCAGCGAGGTTTAGGAACTGTCCGGTGCTTAAGAGTTTGCCGGCCCTACCAGTTCTCATCACGAATTGGGGACGAATTACAGGAGATGTCCGTGGGCCAAGGCGGGAATAATGGGATTGTCCTGCTGGGTCATTGAATAGTAGGCACAATCAGATCTAGAGCTGGGAACACTTGGGGAGACAAGTCTGACAAAGGTTGGATGGGAGTGTACGGGGGGATGAACAAGTTTAAGTTCATGCAGCAGAGGAATGAATGGAGACATTATTTAAGTTTAAAAAAAATTCAAATTTAGAATTGTGCTAAAACTACTAGTTGGTGGCATAATATCGCCGGTGTCACTCGCCGGTACGTACAGACTCTCTCCACTCCATTTATGTTGGAACTTACGCGGAGGCCGGCATCGTGACTTTAATACCCGCTGGCTGTCTTCCTCGAACGGACAGGAGTTGTTGTGATATGTCACGTCATTCCGGGCCAATCTGACACTTGAAGCATCCAGAATTGTGGCGTTTATTCACTTCACTTCTCGCGGCGGCCCAAGAAGGCCTGCAGAATTCCCAGGCCATTAAGGAATGGATTACAGCCCGAAGAAGGAAGGGGCAGGGGAAGGAAAGGGGGAGGTGGTGCCACGTAATCCTCGACGGGATGTCCGCGTGACGTCAGGCCGGACTCACTGCAAGGCCTACTCAGGTACCGTGCTTCCTAGCACACATGTAACAAATATGATTTTAAGATAATTACAGTAGAACCTCGATGATACGTTCCCGTTTCATACATTTACCCATGTCATACGCCGATTAATTTTGGTCCCGCCGAAAGTACTATATTAACAATGGTTTACTTTCCCGGAACATATACTTATAAAATCATTTATTTCCCGTTTCATACGTTTTTACGAAGCGGAAATGTCCTATAAATTCACAAATTTTTTTGTTATATTCCTCCTGATAAACTACGTTTTAATGCTTTTATTTTGAAAAACATTAATTGTTTACTTTTGCAAACGTAAGAAAATAACTTTATCGCACCATAGATACAGTAAAACCTTTTTGTTGCGACCCCATTTATTGCAAACACCTCTCTATTACAACCTGATTTCGAGGAACCGTGAAAAAATTGCCAAAAATCCGAAGAAAATCGGACAGAAAATAAGTTTCTTGTGGTGAGTAGCGTGTTATGCATTACTCTTGCCCAGTGCTGTACTGCCGTAGGCTGCGCAAATCTAAAAATAGATACCACTTCCTGTCGACCGCTGTCAGCGCTTGACAACCCCCATTCCATGTCCCTTTAACGACAGGGTGCAGATAAAGGTTTTTATGACAACGTGTGAACATGGTAGTCGGCCGCTCGTTCGCTCTTTCTCACCCTCTCCCCGTACCATGCGCTGCGGCCGATCTCGGATGCTGCTTGTACTTGTTAACAATCACGCTATCTGCTTCATTTTAACGAGGAGAGTAAAAATATATTAAAACTGTCAGCAAATTGATAAAAGCTTTTTGTGTCCGCAAAACAGGGCACAACACTGGCCCGCCAGTTGTTTTCATTCAAAACGTGGCTAAAGAACTTGAATGGATCAGGCTGAAAACATCCGGCAATACGTGTAGGTTATAAGGAATCTTGTTATGAATTGAGATGTTATGTTTTTCGAGTAGATATACACAGTGACCGACTGGATGCAGGCCCACCTCGACTCGTTTTAACTGCCACAGCGATGTTTATTTTGACAGCTCAAGCAATCTTTTCCCGTGGGTTGACAGAAAAAGGTCGCTTCACCCAGCATAAAAAAAAGGCTACGCCACTTATTCCTCACGCAGGAAACACACTGGCTGCCGTCTGTCTCCCCTGCATTTATCTTTCTTCTAACATTCCACGTCTCGCCTCTCGCGCGAGCAATAACGAAGCGACCACGCATTGGGCCGTTTTATGCTTTGTTTTATGAAAGCAGCTTGATTTTATTCGGTATGTTCCTTTTCATAGGACCCTTGCTATTAAAATATTTATATTTAAGTTTGAAAGCTTGTAAATTCCTTGCCAGAGATGACTGAACTCGAACTTGGTGTGAAAAGTGACATATTATGACATACTTTTGTTTGGGCGTTTGGCTGGCGAGGGAGGGGTCCGAAAATATTTACAACGATCTTAACCCTCCCTCACAGCTTTTGTACCCCATTCATAATAGCCCAATTTTACAGGAGAAGGGAGGGTGAAAAGAGCATTTTCTCACTAAAGGTTTTTCAAAGGGGAGCGAAGTTGGGATGTTATAAAGGAGGACACTACATGGTTTGTGTGACTGGGAGGGATGAGCTAGCCTTGAAGAATGTTAACGAGGGGAGGGAGGGGTGAGCTTATGAGTCATGAAGCAGCTGCAGCCAGCCAGCCGGGCCAGCTTCGTGTGCGCCCACTCGCGTTGCAGAACCTACAGCTGCCATATTTTTAAAGGAAATGTCCCATTATTTTTCTGTTATTCTTACATGAACATTATTGGAAGTATTAAAGCCGACACAAAAATATGCTGTGTGTTAAAATTAACAGATTTTAATGATCTTTCGTTTCGCTTTTTTTAAATTTTTTTTCTGATTTTCACATTTTGGTCAAAATGTCAAATTTTTTGACGGTTCCCGAGAATGTATTCGTAAAATCACTGCTTCGTTAAATCCGGGGATCGTGACATCGGGGTTCTAGTGTATTTAACTACGGCAAGCAGAAAACGTACATGTAAACTAACCAGTAAAAATAAACTGTCTTTTGACATATTTTCTTTAGAGGTGGCCTGTAGGGCGACGGACTTGTCATGAAGGTTGAAATGGGTTTAAAGCAAAGCCGTCTAGAATTGTGAGTGACAGCATCCTGCTATTGTACGGCTGGTTTCTTAGCGAGTAGCGGTTTGGGAAAGGGGGGGGGGGGGGGGGTTGAAATCAACTGAAAATTTCGGAAAACATCTATTACGACCCTATTCCTGGGAACCGTGAGGGGTCGTTTCAGAGAGTGAGTGAGTGAGTGGTGGTTTGGGGGGCGCGTCAGCAACTAAGGCCATTAGCACCCACAGGTTGTGGTGAGATAAAAACCAAACACGTAGAACCAGTTAAAAACAACAAAACGAGTAAAACCAGAGAAAAACAACAAAACATGTACAAACAGAGAAAAGACAACAAAACAGGGACAAGCAGAGAAAAGACAACAAAACATGTATAATCAGAGAAAAGACAACAAAACATGTGAAATCAGAGAAAAGACAACAAAAGGTAAATCATATAAAAAGGAGCAGAGAAAATAGCACGAATCACAACACAGTAAAAAGGCCCACGGTACGTAAAAAGGGGAGGACAATGCTCGCAGGAGCACTCCCCTCACCAAGCAAGAGCGGAAGCGTTACAGGAAAGTTAAAACTACCGCGGGCCTGGAGGTAACGGGGACAATCGAGGAGGACGTGGCGCACAGTCAGGGGACAGGCGCAGACGTCACACTCAGGCGGAGGCTCACCACGCAGCAGGTACCGATGGGTAAGGCTGGTGTGGCCTATGCGAAGTCGCGCCATGAGTGTGTCCTCCCTGCGAGTGAGGCGATCAAAGCTAGGGCGACGTGGTTCCTCACAGATAGAGCGGAGCTTGTTGGTCAGAGGAAGGGACTGCCACTCCCTCCGCCAAGCAGCCCAAACAAAAGCTCTGGCAGCGCGCAGAACATCGCACACAGGGACACGCAGTAAGCTAGGCGGCAATCCACAAGCCTCCCTA
Source organism: Bacillus rossius redtenbacheri (assembly GCF_032445375.1). NCBI lineage: Eukaryota > Metazoa > Arthropoda > Insecta > Phasmatodea > Bacillidae > Bacillus > Bacillus rossius. Next base: position 74,877,095 of record NC_086334.1, on the reverse strand, counting down.
GCTGCCCTGTCTGCATCCTCGTTGCCAGGTATGCCCGCATGCCCTGGCACCCACAGGAACTCAACTCGAGCACCCCGGTGGACCACGTCATGCAGTTTCTGACGGATCATAGGGAGGACCGGGTGGGACGTCGAACCAGACTGAAGGGCAGAGAGCGCACTCAGGGAATCTGAGCACACCAGACACCTGCGGTGGGCGCTTCCTCCGACAAAACACAAGGCTTTAAAAATAGCATATAGCTCGGACGTTAAAACACTGCAGGAAGGAGGTAGCCCAAAAAGATACCTCCCCTGCGCACAAGTAAAAGAACATCCCACAGATTCCCCCGAGCGGGACCCGTCGGTGTAAAAAAAAGAAAAACCATGAAAAGTCGTACTGAGTAGATCATTAAAAACAGCTCTGTACACAAACGGCGGCGTGGACGGTTTCGTCCAACGTGCCAGGTCGAGGTGTACACGAGGCCGGAGTTGCATCCAACACTGTTCGTGTGGAACAGGTGGAAGCAGCGCATTCGGGAGTCCGGCGGTTGCCCAAACAGTGTGTGCCCGAATGCATACAGGCATGGTAGCCCGGGGTTTCGTCGTGTATAGCTGCAGAGAAGAGGGGTGCAGAAAGGACCGGTAATGAGGATGAGAGGGGTCGGAACGGACACGCGCAGCATAGGACAAAAGAAGCAAATCCCGTCTGTACGGTAGCGGGGGCTCACCAGCTTCCGCACACATGCTAACAACCGGGCTGGTAGGAAAAGCACCGGTGGCGATGCGGATTCCAGCATGGTGAACACCAGCCAACCGTTTCAGGACCGACGGCCTCGCCGAAGCGTAGGCCACACAGCCGTAGTCAAGTTTGCTCCTAATTAACGCGCGGTACAGGCGGAGGAGTGTCGGGCGATCCGCACCCCAGTCTCTACTACTGACCAGTTTGAGGAGGTTAAGGTCTTTCTGACAGCGGGTCGTCAGGTCTTGAACGTGGGGCAACCAAGTCAGTGTCCGGTCAAATATTAGCCCGAGAAATCGCACTGTAGATGAGACCGGGAGTACAGAGTTGTATAACCGAATCTCCGGATCAGGAGTGAGAAGGCGCTTTCGGGAGAAGTGCATAACCTTGGTCTTCGCAGGGGAGAATCTGTAGCCAGTAGAATCCGCCCAACCCTCCAGGCGGCGCACAGCAAGCTGGATCTGCCGCTCAGCCATGGCAAACACAGCGGAGCGACAGAAAATGGCCAGGTCGTCGACGTACAGTGCACATTGCACCGGGGGCCGGATGGCGGAGACGACGCTGTTAATGGCCACTGCGAAGAGGGTAACACTAAGTACACTTCCCTGTGGAACACCATTTTCCTGGACATATACCCGAGAGACAGAAGTACCATTACGGACCCGAAAAAACCGGCTGCACATAAAATTGGAGATCAAAACGGGGAGGGAGCCTCGGAAACCCCAGTCATACAGCCGCCGGAGGATGCCATATCGCCACGTGGTGTCATATGCTTTTTCTAGATCAAAAAATACAGCAAGGACGTGCTGACCATGGAGGAATGAGTCCTGCACCACCGATTCCAGGGTGACGAGGTGGTCAACAGATGAACGGTTGCGTCTGAAGCCACACTGGTGTGGCGAGAGGAGCCGCCATGACTCAAGGCAGTATACAAGGCGGGAGTTCACCATCCTCTCCATGGTCTTACAGACACAACTGGTAAGTGATATGGGGCGGTAACTGGATGGCTCGCCTTTATCTTTCCCCGGTTTGAGAATGGGCACCAAAATAGAGTGACCCCAAAGGGACGGGAAGGTCCCAGATTCCCAGATAGTGTTAAATAAATTAAGAAGGGCAGCTTTGCCTTCGGCTGACAGATGTTTCAGCATCATATAGTGTATGCCGTCTGGTCCTGCTGATGACTGCTTGGAGTGAGACAGCGCATTCTCCAGCTCAGTAAGGGTGAAAGGTAGGTTGTAGTCTTCACCCCTGGAGGGCCCAAAGTCAAGGACTGCACCCTCGTGGAGAGCTTTGGTGGTTCGGAATGCAGTGGAGTACTGTGCACTGCTCGAGACTGCAGCAAAAGCTTGGCCGAGCTCATTAGCAATGTCCGTTGCATCCAACACTAATGTAACATTAGTTCGGAGATAAGGGATATGGGTGTTATAATTGCGGCCATAGAGCTTCCGAATAGTGGCCCATATGTGCTGACTTGTGGAGTACACTGTGAGCCGTGAAATATATTCCTGCCAGGAGTTGCGCTTGCTCTCACGGACCGTACGCCTAGCCCGCGCCCTGCAGATACGGAATTCGTCCAAGTGCTGCTGTGTCGGGCGAGCCTTGAACCGTCGGAGTGCTCGTCGCCGGGCACGTATAGCGTCACGACACTGGTCATTCCACCAGGGTGTGCGACGCCGACCGGTGGGCGAAGATGTAGGGATGGACACAGCTCCCGCTGACATCAACCTGGCAGTAAATAATTCCACAGCCGTGTCCACATCTGGGGGTAAAATGTCGGGTAGGTTGAGGTTGTCCCGAAATTTCTCCCAATCTGCTCGTTTAAGCACCCATCGGGACGGAAGGGTTGGTGGTGGACCCGTCAAAGTATCCAAAAAGATTGGATAGTGGTCACTACCACAAAGGTCGTCGTGGACGGACCACTCAAAATGGGTGATTAACGCAGGGCTACAGATGGAGAGGTCAATGCAGGAAAAAGAGCCAGTATGAGAGGTGAAGTGTGTAGCAGAGCCGGTATTTAGCAGAACCAGACTTGTATTAGTTAAAATAACCTCGATCATGCGGCCCCGGTTATCTCTATGCAAGGAGCCCCACAGCTGGTTATGGGCATTAAAGTCACCAACGACGATAAATGGTGGAGGCAACTGTGAGAGAAGATCTTCGAGGTCCGCACGGTGGAAAGCGTGCGAGGGGGGTACATACAAGCAGCATACAGTGACAAAAATGCCAAAGTAGCTGCGAACTGCAACTGCCTGGAGAGGAGTATGGAGGGCAAGAGGCTCATGAAATACAGAGTCCCGGGCAATAATACAAACCCCACCACAGGCTTGGCCCGCCGGCACGTTGTCCTTACGGTAGAACGTGTGTCCCCTGATAGTGGGAGAGCCAGTGGGACGGAAGTGGGTTTCCTGCAGGCAGGTAAGAATGGGGTTACGCGAGAATAGGAGCCGTTGCAGTTCGGGTAAATTGCAGAAATACCCCCTGCAATTCCACTGGAGAATAGTCATCGAGGTGGAGTGGAGGGAGAAGGTCACTTCGTGGCTTTCATTTTCCCCCTATGTCGCTGCAGTACAGGTTTAAAGGCATTCGACCCTGTGTCTGAGTCCGCAAGGGGAGGGTCATCCGACACCATCGCCACTTCAGAGTCGTTGGCCATCGCCGCTTCAGAGTCGTTGGCCATCGCAACTTCAAAGCTGTTGTCTGGAGGGGTGGCACGAGGTGGTGGTGTGCGCCGAACCACCTCTCGGTCGTCCTTACCGGTACTGGCTGGAGTGGACGAAGGTGAACTGCGTGAGTAGCCAACACGCTGCGGCAGCGAGGTTCTGGCAGTGGACTTGGCAAGGGGCTGCTTGAACTGTTCAGGATGTCGGTCGCACTGTGTGCCGACTGTGATTGAACGGGTGGTCTGGACATGTTTGGTGGGTGATGAAACTATTGGCATATCGGTCTGAGTTCCCACGTCGGAAGTCTGCGTGAAAGCGTCTTTCGTCAGGGGGCGTGAGGCAACAATCTTGTTAAAGGGTACTTTAGGTTGAGAACCACGGAGTGACTGAAACACCTTTCGGGCCTCGCCGAAGGAGATTTTTCCCTCCACACGCAACTTCTGGATGCCCTGTTCTTCTTGGAACACAGGGCAGTCCTTGGACCACACTGGGTGTCCCTGATGGCAGTTGGTACACTTTAGCGGTTTGGTGCAGTGGGGCGAGTCCGGAGAATGCTGAGGGGCAGAACACTTCGGGCATACTGCAGGGTTCTTACAGCTGGCAGAGGAGTGACCGTATTCTTGACAGTTGTAGCAGCGTAGAGGCGATGGTATGAACAATTTAACCCGGACATTCAAATATCCGACCTTTAACACTGGAGGGAGGTCTCGGATACCGAATGTCAGGATCAGAGTTGCCGTAGGAGTCGGGACCCCATTTATTCTCTTAGTAATTCGGCGCACATGGACTACATACTGGGGTTTGAGCTCTCGCAAAAGATCACTCTCTGGGACGTCAACCAAGTCGGGACACCAAATGACTCCCTTGCAGGTGTTCAGCGACACGTGGGGCTGGACCTCAACGGGAAAACGGGCAGTCGCCCCGTTGAACATCGTCATGGCAAGCAACCCACGTGTTTGGGCGGCATTCGATGTCTCCAGGAGGATTTCCTTACGGTCATTTATCTTTTTGCAATCTTGAAGGGGACCACCAGCTGCACCATCAATTACTTTCTTGAGCTCGAAGGGCGACACCTTTTGGAACGTGTGCCCCTCAAGACCGCGGATCACCAGAAAACGGGGTGTAGGTAATTTACAGGTGGTAGCGGTATGTTTGTCCGTATCGCTATCAGAAGTTTCGCTATTCGTGTCCGGTCGTGGTCTTTTGGTGTGGCTGTTTAGGGTGCCACCCTGAGTGCTTTTCGTAGCCATTGTGAAAGTCCCCCGTACTAAGACCGTCGGCGTCAGCCTGCCGTTCAGGGGGGAGAGAGAAAGAAGCCAGCAGATGTAACACCCCACGGGATGTGCCGTTGGGAGGGGGACCAACCTCCCACAGACCTAAGCTGTACATAGGAGCAGCTACCCTTCGCCGCTATTCACTGTGAATTACTGGCCCAGTAGCACAGTAGCATGTGCACCGGGCCAAACCAGGGACAAGTTGTACATCCTGGGCGAGGCCAGTTTTATTCCCATACCTGGGAAACCATCCCAGGCTCCCCACTATAGAGGTCACCATTAGATGCCATTTCAGGGGACTTGTGGTCGATTACACCGGCCTCCCCTGCTCAGCGGTAACACGTCGCCACAGCAGGTACACCTGTGTGGGCAGGTCGGCCACACAGACACCCCCGCCAGGGCGGCACCAGCGGTGCTACGTGGGTGTACTTGAACACGGATACGGGCTCCGCACCTAGACTTGCCTGCTGGGACAGTAAGAAGGGTCCGCTAAACCGTCACACACAAAGGCACCACGTATGGTCACACAAGTTGGGGGCAGCACTCAAGCGTGAGGATAGACCCTCATTAGGAAGAAAAACAGCGCCCTGGCCTGAGACGATGCGAGAGAACAAGAAGGCACGACGGGACCTGGTGGAATGAAAAGAGAAAGATGACGAGGTAGAGAAGGAGAAAGGGGAAACATGAGGTGAGAGTCCGAACAAATTACAGGTCCCGAACGCGTCCCGATTAGTCGCCTCGTACGACAAGCACGGGTCGGCTGTGGTGATATTCTAACCCGTACACCACACGGGGATCGTTTCAGAGAGGTTTGACTGTAGTATCAGGAAGACTGTGCACTTCGCTAGTAGCATCTATGGCCAGCACCAAGCAAGACTAGTAGTGCTAACTAGCAATGATTATGAAAATGGTGCACGCGCTTTACCAAGGCACGGATCTCATATTTTGTGCATTCATTAATCTTTGAACTGAATATACCCATTTGTTATTGTTTTCTTACGATCAGATTTTTTGTATTTTACGTTTCTCAAGTTAAAATGTTATTGAAAATTGTTCTGTTGCATAAAGTTGTTTGTAAAATGAAACAAACAAGCAGAAATGTCTGATTTTCTTTTTACAATAGCCTAATTTTTTTTATTTCTAATTTAGGCTTGGTGACTTTCCCCCCCTCCAAGAAAGGACTTCATAACATTTTGTAAGGCCACTGTTTCTCGTGTCAGCTTTACTTGATTATGGACTGTATTTTACATTTCTGGTGGTTTTATTATATGTATGTATACCTATATAATGATGAATTCATATCTTTCATTAATATAATGCAATTATTTACACATTATGTATTTAAGTTTAATCTGACATTGTGCTGGTATGCTAGATTGAAACAAATTTTGTTATTGCCATTCCCTTTTCATACATTTTCCCGCATCATACACCATTTTTGTGCCCTCCGTTGAAAAGTGTATGACAGGGGTTCTACTGTAATCATGTCTACGAAAACATATTTGGGTATCATTTCATTAATAAACATATATAAACCACAAATCACAATTGGAACATTTTTTTGAATTACAAACTCTAAGGACTGTCAAAGCATGGTTAAAAAAAAAAAAAAAAACTAATACTTCTGAATCCATTGAAATTAGAAGAAAGAAACTAAATGCAATATACATATTCATTTTTAAATTTTTATGAAGGGAAACTCATTACTATTATTAGTAATATCCCTTCTTATTATATGGATTTATTGTCTGTAGGATTTTAATAAACAACATGCTTCAACCCGACACATCTGTATTGGCCATCTTGGCTACTCTGCTGCCAACCTTATAAAACTCACATTCCTTACATCACTACTAGCCTTGTTACTACAAATTCTTTACACTAAAGAACGTGCATGTAGAGGTGCATATAGTATTTTTTTCCATTTATAAAAATTCATCCTTTAGGAGTGAAATCGGGGGTAGGTTTTGGTTTATCTCTGTCTTTATCATCATCCACTTGTTACGATCACTTTAACAATTTAAACTATGTCTCAGTAGCATTTTTTCACATACACTGCACTCATAAACTTTTTGCATTCATGTTTGCTAGGCAAGCAACTAGACCATATCCTAAACAAACTGATAGACCCTAACAAGGGTAGTGTTGGGCTGCGAAGTGCTTGCGTGGTCTCGAGTCAAGTTGCAGCGTGTTTGTAGCCAGCATGCGCATCAGGAGACAGCGGCAGCGTACAAGCGAATTAATCTCGGCGCATTGGAGTGAACTGCATCTGTGGAGGTTGCATAGAAGCACCAGTGTGTTGCGTCAACTAACAATGGAACTATAGTTTGTAGAATGCTGAAGTGATTGTAACAAAGTGTAAATGACATACTAACTGTGGCATGCACAATGAAGGGTGAAGAACGGGATAAAGTCAGAATACGAGAAACTCAGTCTTGTCCTATCAGTCTGAACCCATCTTCGGAAATGGGTACACATACAGTAAACTCTCGATTATCCGTGTTAATTGGGACCTTCCGATGCCCGGATAATTGAATGCCCATAAAAAAAAAAACGGATAATCCGTTTCACCACTTAAAAATGGTGTATTTACTGGCAAAAGAGTGTCTCTTCAGTAGAATTCTATGAGTACAAGCAAAGGCTTTGTATACCGTGTCCCAGCTTATTGGACCGTAAACAATACTGGCACTGTGTTGCCACCATCCTTCTCCTGTCCCCTTTATTGCTACGGGAGGGAGAGCGGCGGCAGTCCCAACTCAGCATCTCCCTACACCCTTTTAACAACCTATTATCCGGGGTCACTACAAAATAAGTGTCTGAACCACAGCACAATATTATACACCTTTTTTTCCCCCTTCCAGCTATTGCATTTTATTTTTCTACCTCGCGCGGCAAGATATTGTTTCTTGTTAATTCCGCCTATTAAAATTAGGATGCACTTTACAGTCATAATTACGAGTATGGGATACTACGAGACCTTCGAAGTTACGAGAGTTTTGAAATGCACCGTCAGTTTGACTACGTAAATAGTAATCCTAAACTAATCTGGTTATTACGAGTGCTTCCTTGTTGGCTCTTTCGTAAGAAAGAGTGATTTAAATGGCATCTTCAAACAAGGAAAAATACCGTTAGTTGGAAGGAAAAAAAGGTTCACGCAGTAAACAAAGGCTGCAAAGCGAGAGAGGGCCGTGGCTATGCTGGCGCCGGGGAGGAAGGGGTGTCCGGTGGCGAACAACATGCTCCCTTTCTCACTGTCTCTCTCTCTCTCTCGCTCGGCCGTTTCAAGAGGCCCTTCCCCTCCCATTGTGTTACTGGCTGCTTCGGCCGGTAGAGGGGAAATTCCTAAACCACCCCCCTCTCTGCCCCCCCCCCCCCTTGTGTGTACGTGTGTACGAGAGCCCCGTTCCTTTTGTGCGTGTGTGAGACCTCGTTGCGTGCAGGGGGGTGACAGTAGATAGGACAAATTGAATCCTTAAAATTGAGATCATACCATGTTTCACCAACATCGGAAAAAAAATTACAAGTTTTGATCTCTTTAGTTTATTACCTACATATCCAGTTATTATAATTACATACGGCCATCTTTGTATTGTCTCGTGGTAATAATGGGATTTGAAAGTAAAAGTATATATTTTTTAAATGTCACTGAAAACTAGATGCTGCGTGGCATATTGCCGAAAACGAAAATTAGAGCACGTTGGCCTGTCGTTCTCCATTTTACCTGCTAGGGCTGCTACTGTAGTTTTTGAAGTTGAAAATTAAACAATAAATAAAAATGGAATGGAAAATAAATATAATAAACAGAAATAAAATTCATTACCAAACGATCATCAGTTTCAATCTGGCTGTATAATTAATTTGGACTATACTAGTGCAGAAAAATAATATATAAGTACATACACTTGATAATTCTACTTTAAGATGGATTGGTGGTCTTGTGGGTATAGGCGTCATGGCTCGAAACTGACGATTGAGAGTTCGAATCTACTTTACATCAAAACTTTTTTTTTCTATTGCGGAAATAGTTTAACGTCCCATTATAAGAACTAACATAAAGCAATTTTACAATATCAGTAGCCTTTATCGAAAAAATATAAAATATGACGACTACAACGGTGCCAACTATCACACGCTAAACCTTTCTCAGGTTGTATCTGGCTGTAATTTTTTCGTTGTCAAGTTGCAAAGAAATGGTATGATCGCAAGGGTTTTGTTTACAAATTTAAGCAAACGATCATTACTATGGGAGTGGCGCCTCTCCCTTTACTTACTCTATGGTTGCGTGCGTGTGCGTGCCAAAAAAAAAAACACAAGCACTCTTCTTGTGTAACTTTACAGGTTTTAATGATGCAATATTCCAATAGCGTCTGAGCTTTCTCACAAAATTTCCTTTGTCTAGTTGTGTGGAGGAACCAGGGATACCGCCACTATGTTGAGATGCGCCACACAAAGAATTCACTTTTATTAATATAATATCATTAAAGTTGTGAACATTACTGTGATAATGTAAAACACATTTGTGTGTCAAATTTACGTATGCGTTTGGTTTGAAGATAAATAAAAATACCCCACAATAAACTTATATGCGGCATGACCACCAGCAGTTAAGCCAGGTCGGGTGTTATCTTAGCATACAAATTTGCCTTGGAGAACTGATGTAAATAACTGCATGAAAAATGCCTCTTCCACCAGCCTTCAGGAGTGTTGGAAGGTAAAAGAGGTAGAGGGACTTTTTTTTTTTAACGTGGCGGGGTGCTGTGAAAAGAAAGCTTGAAAATAAAATTTAAAAGGGGGGGAAGGGGGGGGGGGGGAAGTGAGTTGAGCCGGAAGCAGCAGTCAAGGCATTTCTTTTTGGTTTAAAGTGTGACAAATTGACGGGTGAAGATGGCGGGGGAACGAGGGTCTGAAGAGTCAGGTAAATAGCTTTCTGACAAAGCAGTAAAAAAAAAAAAAAAAAAAAAAAAAAAAAAGTGCAGCGCAGTCGCGGCGTAGCTACACCCAGTCATTTCTTTTACAACTTCATAAAAAAAATCAAGCACGGATAACCCGAAAACCGGATAATCGAGAGTTTACTGTACGTTGTTATTTTTTAAATTGCCAATGTAGTACAAGACCTTCCGTTTTTTCCTCATAATCTGTGAGCAAAAACATACATTTTCTTTATCTTCAGCAATACGTTGATATGCTGCAGCATTCAGGCTTATTGCTGAGTGAATGTAAATAATTGAGCATGAGATCTTCACTCTTCTATAAGCTGCTAGAACCACAGAGCTGTATGCTCTCAGCTAATGAGACCCTGTCCCAAGCAACATCTCAGGCAGGTCACATCCATTGAGCTTGTCTTCTAAAAACGGCTCATGTTGAACAGGACTCTAGAATAAAATAACATAAAGGATTACACTCACTAAATATCATGAAGATGATGTGTAGAATACAGTTTACCACAAATACGGTAAATACAGTATCGAAAAAACTCCTCATATCTGACAAACAACCTTCCAGTCAATACTATACAACTTACATTATCAGTAGCGACAAGATTTTATGATTTTATTTTCATGCCCATTTCATTATTCAAACAGAAGATTTTAGAATTATTATTTTTATGAATTATTATTATTATTTATAAAGATAGCATATATTTTGTTTTATGATAGTTATTTCACAAAAACAATATCAGTTTGACCAATACACATTGCACTTTTAAGCATAATAATTTTTAATAAGTAGCTATTTGTTTGTTCTAAAATGTATCAAAATTCTATCGTAAAAATGAGTTAGGTACTAATAAGAGTTGAAATTTTTTTTTTCCAATTTATTTTGTAAGTACATTTTGGTACAAACTTCAGACTAAATAAATTACTTTCAGTGAATTGTTTGTCCTATTTATTTCATGAATAAAGAATGGAATATTTTTAACTTTAAAAGCCAAATTTACAAGGATTGTCAAAAAAAATGGCTGGACCGATGTTAACGTCCACGCAAACACATCTGCTATCCTTACTCTACCTATCTCCCTTTTCCACACATCCTTCCCCCCCCCCCCCCCCCTTTCTTCGGAGGGAAAATAGCTTAACCGGAGGTGTATGTTCTTGCCGGAGGTGTATGATTTTGATGTCGGAAAAAGAGGACTTAGGATATTTGTCGACAATTTGGGGCATTAAGGGCTTCACGTCTAGGCACACAATAAACATTGTTTAAACCATAAGCCCAAGATAAGAGAAGTATCGCAACCCCTCTCCCACCTGGGAGGAGAGGTGTCTAAGCCCCCAATTTTTTGGAACACAAATAAATTGATGTAGGTTAATTTTGACGTACCTCCCCGAGGCATTTTGACACCACACACCCACTCTCCACCCCCCTCCTTTTCGACCACCTGGAGTGAGCAGGGGTTGAAGCCACCAATTTTCGGAAAAACGTCAAATTAGAATTAGTATCCCCAAATATTTTCATTTTTCTCCTTTACAAGTTTGTGGTGGTATGCATCATGACATTCGTTTTCCACAAGCAAACACCCCACCCCCGGCACTCGAATCCTCAGCACATGGTGTGCTGCGGGCCTTTAGCCTGGTTTATTATGATTAAAGATAATATTTTTGTGATTTGAGTTAAGTTTTGATTAATAATGCTGATTAATTTCTTGATTTTTGTTGCATTTTGGTGTTTTGCGGTGTATTCGTTTGCATTTTGTTGTTATTAACATGATGTATTAACACGCTGTTCAGTGTTATTTAAGTTTTATTGCAAATCATCATAAAATCTTGTCCCTAACTATCAGTAACTGCTGTTTGTTGAAAATAATTTACAATGAATGTGATAAAAATTTATTTACACTGAAGAAATGGCAGTGGGGTGGATGCAGATATAAGGAGGGAGGGGGGAAGCAATCGGAATGTCTCTCCCAACAAACACCCAGTGAAGAAATATGAAAAAAAAAAAAAAAAAAAAACACAGACTTATCAAACAAATTTGCGAGATGTTTAGGGAAAAAAAAACTTCCATTGACCAATATATGGGTTAATTTAGTGTTATTTCATTATGTATATGCCATCATTGCCAAAAATAACTTCCTGCGAGCTTAGCTGCAAAGTAGTAGTGGTGACACACAATGACTGAGTCATTTCTAGCAGACAGGAGATGACACCATTGACGTCGCGATTCGGATTTCGTGAGAGTCGCTACGGTGTTGATTGGTAATACGCGCCACCACGTGGAAGGGCACGTCGACCCGGCTGAGACGTCACCCGTGTGACGCAAGACTGGACCCTCGGTTAACTCCCGTAGTACACTCAGACCTGACCCACTCTCAGCGTCGGGCACGCTTATGGTATAACAAGTAATAGTGGGCTCTCCAGGCGTTCCACACGCCTGCGCACGAGGTATAGGTCGCCACGTGTTCAAAAATACACGAAGACTATTATAATTGAAGAGGTGGATTCCAAAAGGGGTTAAGTCACATTTTAGCGATTTTGTGTTTATATGTGGAATAACTAACTTTTTACTATTCGCATGTACGGCTGTAACAGGTATTCCAAAAGCGCTTAAGTTATAGCTGTTATGCGGTAGTGAAATATGGGTTTCTTTCCAAAATGTCCTAAGTCAGCAGTGTTTTCCAAACAAGCCTTGGTAAGTTATGCACCGATATGCGCATGCATAAACAGGTATTAGTTACTGTATGGTGAAAGTATTGTCATGGTTTTGTACTGCATAGAGGTTATGTCTGTTTATTAGTGTTATTGTGGTGGTTTGACTTGTCAGTAGTTAATGTATAAATGCCAAAATGAATGTAAGTGAACTACAACATAGCACATGTTCTATAACAGATATAAATAGTACACGAAGTAGAAAACAAGCAAGAAAAGAAGATAAGTGGGTTAAAAACCATAAAAAGTTTGCCAGAAACAGCAGTGAAGCCCATGGTGCTCCTTTGGTTGCATGCACGCATAAAGAAGGTGGTAATAGTTGTAAGGCGGCTTTGCTGTCTACAGCAGATATTAGTGCATTTTATGACAAAATCTATAAACACAAAACAGCTGCTGAACAGAATAGCTTTGTTTTCAAGTATACTGTCACACAAGAGCCTAAACAGCATAGGCCCAAAAAACAAAAATAAGCCTAGAAGCCATACTGTTACTAAATATTTCATACGGCAGACAAGCGGTCGTATTCTAAATGTATGTAACAAAACGTTTTTGTCTGTAACGAGATTTTCTCGTAAAAGAGTAAACACCTTAAGAAAACACATGGAGGAATATGGGGAATGCCCACATGAAAGGCGTGGTGGGGCTAGGTTAAATCCCAAACACACTGCAATAAAAGACTCAATGATTGAATACATTCAAACGTTTAGATGCAATGAATCCATTATGGCCGAGGTAAAAGTGTTCGTGGTTATCTTAATCCTGAACTTTCTATCAAAAAGTTGTGGCGAATGTGGAAAGATAACCAAAAAATAGAAAACAAGCCAATTGCTTCATTATCTAAGTTTTTCAAGGTGTTTCAAAGAAACTTCAATCTCAGCTTCGGAAGCCCAAAGATGGATGTGTGCTCATTTTGTTACAAGACTAAGAACCAAATCAAGACGTCACGTGACCTTGCTGAAAAGGCTCGATTAATGACTCAGTACAGGCTTAATACTCTTAGAGCTAAAATTTTGTATGTAATCATGAAGAAACAAGAATACAATATAATAAGTGTTTCATTTGACATGGAACAAAACCAAACACTGCCCAAATTAAGCGTTGGTGAGGTCTTTTATGCCAGACAAATCTGACTGTACAATTTGACGTTTGTTTTGATGGAAAACCAACAAAACACTTCCAACACATCTGTGTACACTTGGACTGAAGACCAAAGTGGTCGAGGTTCTAATGAAGTATGTTCGGCATTGAGTCATATTTTTGGAAAATCTTGAGAAAAAATTGGCAAATGTGCCAGAAAACTCTTTGACTCTGAGATTATTTTCAGATGCCTGCAGTGGGCAAAATAAAAACACCAATGTTATGATGTTCATACTCAACTACATTGCCAAATCAAGAACCTTTGCAAAAGTGGAACATTACTTTCCAATCAGAGGTCATAGCTATATGCCCCCCGACCGAGTATTTGGCAGATTTGAAAAGGAGTTACGGAAAAAAAAAAAAAATTAGAGCCTAGTGAATATCACAAGGTCTTTGCGACGGGTGCTACAGTGAATGTGTTAGGCATAGATTGGGTGGTCTCAAACTTTATGGAAGCTTCAAAGAAGGCCATAGTAAAAAGACTTCCCTTTAAAATGTGTGATCAACGTGTTCTCATCTACTCAGAATGCATGACACTACTATGGACATTCAAAACACATATTGTGGTCTACCAACAGTCAAGGTGACTAAATCACGTACAGTATTGAAAGAAGCGTACACAAACGTTCCTGTTTCGCCAGCAGAAAACCATATTAGTCAAAAGAAGCGACAAGATATGAAGAAACTTCTGCAGTTAGTTTCACTCAGTCAATGTGCACGACAGTTTTACCAAACTGCTCTGACTAACAATGTAGAAGGAGATAACGACAACAATATTGTACTATATGATGAAGAAGAGCCATTCCTTTAAACATTGTAATTCACTCAAAAGACTTGACACATTTTAAAGGTCATATTGTTGCTTTCGTTTTGTACTATGCATAAGTCTACATTCATATTTTGTTCAGTATTATGTAAACATTACACTTAGGCCTGTCAATCTGGTAGGACTAATATTCTTCAATTACATGTTTTTCAAAAAGTCCTCAGTCACTGACAAGTTTTCCAAAATGCTCTTAGTCACTGACAAGTTTTCCAAATAGCTCTAAGTCACTGATGTTCCGTTTTCTTAACCTAATTACAGGTAATATATTGAACTCATAATCAAAATAACTGCCTGAGAACATGTTCTTAATGTAAAACATTAGCATTATGTGGATTTTGTGCTTGACATTATCAAAATACACATTCACACCAAAAAAATTGTTTCCTGAAAAAAGTACATTTTTGACTTAGCCCCTTTTGGAATCCACCTCTTCAATTAAGATGTTTAATACGTGTGTGTCCTCCCATACACAGCCTCATGAGGGTACGTCTCCAAGATCCCAGGCACCTAATCGGAATAGGCCCACGCACGTGGCCTGCACAAGCGATTACTTAGAACGTGAAAAGACTCGTTAAGAGTTGAAAAATGATTACGTTAAACAGTCCCCCGACCGTGGCAGGCCCCGGGGATACGTGAAAGCGATTTAAAAGAATTAAGCAGAAAACGGAATTAACAGTCAGCGAACAAAGAGTGAAGTCCCCCGGGTGCGGAAGGCAGCGTCTTTCCTCTGTCGGCGGCGTAGAACTGCCAGAGCGCCGGGCTCCCTCCTTGCCAGTTTACCATTACGCCTTTCCGATTAAGTGCCTTGTAATCTTATATAAAGAATTACAAAAACACTCCTAAAATTAATACACGCTCTCTCACGGCTCTATTTCTATTTAACCTAGAGTTATTAATTAATTAAATTATATATACATGTCAACTTCGCTCGTGTTGGGGTACGCTCGGGTCCCCGCGGCAACATCTCGGCTTCTGGGGCGCAGGGTCGGTTGACGTAAATTGCCCCCCCACCCCGAAAGAGCCTGGTATGCCGACGCTAGCTTTTGCATGGGGGGCGTGCGTGTTCGCCTCTAGAACCTGTCCGGAGTTTCAGTCCTGGATTGTGCAGAAGCGAGGAGGCGTAGATTCCCGACGAGATCGGAGGTGGTATCGTGGTGCTGGTTTTGGAGCTTGTGATGTGTCTCTCACGGGCTCTTCGTGCTCCGCTTCGGGTTCTGCTGGTTCCTCCACGATCATGTGAAATGTCGCTTCCGTAAGATAGTAATGCAAGGGCCATAGTGGCTCTAGCAGCGATTCCGGTCGCTCCTCTTCTTCGTCCGGTTCCCACATCAGTGGTGTAGGGTCCGACTCATGGTCGTGGAGTTCTTCACCCGTGGCTTCGTTGAGCCGCGGAAACAGGCATCATCATCTTCCGAGTCGGGGAACAATCGTCTCGGCCGTACCTCCGTGATGGTCAGGTGCATCTCGCGTCCCATTTCCGTTTCCGGGAATCCTGGAAAGTCCACCTCTTCTGTGTCTGCCGGTGTTGACGTGGCCGGCCCTGTCACCGCCTCTTGCGCCTGCTGCATGGGGTTGCTGTCTCCCTGTCTGTTGTCTCTGCCCGTTCCTCCCCCGCTTCGTACGCTATCCGTGCGTCATCCCTGCGGTACTTCGCTGCGTGCCCCGAAGGTAGTTTTAATACCACCACCGTGTTCCCTGCCTTGATCACAGGCACAGGGCCGATCAATTTCGGTGCGAGGCTTGCGCAGAACTTGCAGTTTCCTGCCGAGAGTGGGTGTAGTCACGCGAATACCAGTTGTCCGGGATTCAATGCCAGAGGGGGACAGGTCGTCTCAGGTATTCGCTGCGCCTGATACGCTGCCTGCGTGCATCGCGCAGAGTCGTGTAGCTCCGCTAGTCGCCTGAGCCGGTCCTCTGAAACCTCTGCCTCTACGTCCGTTCGCTGTTGTTGTACGCGGTACTGTCCTGGGAGGGGAAGGTTCCGGCCCTGAACCAGGGTCGCTGGTGTCTCTCCTGTCATCGCATTCACCCTGCGACGTATGCAGTACAGGATGTCCGGGATGTGCGTGTCTCTTTTGGTGTGGTTGTCCGAGAGTCGCAGCCGCAACTGCACCTTGATATCTTGGTTTCGTCTTTCTGTCGTGTTGGCGCGGGGATGGTACAACTATGTGGTGTGCAGGAGGACCCACCATTTCGTGCCCAACTGCGTCCATCTAGGTCCAGTGAACTGAGTACCGTATTCTGTCAGAATAACACGGGGGTATCCCCAGAGCAGGAAAGACTCTGCTTCAAGCACTCTGGCAATGGTGCCGGCACAGGCGTTAGCAAGTTAAAAGGCCTCCACCCAACGTGTGTAGCAGTCAGTGACAACTAACAAGAACCTTTTCCCTCGTGGGGATCTCGGGTACAGGCGCATCAAGTCGAGAGCAACTGTATTAAAGGGTTCCGTTGGCTGCCTTGGTAGCTGTTGTGTGTTTCCGTCTGACCAGCGCGTCTTACGTCTCTGGCAGTGTTTACAGTCACGCACGCAGTCCCTCACGTACTTGTTTACGCCTGGCCAATAAAACAGCTCACGGATGCGGCGTAATGTTTGGTCTGCCCCTGGGTGTCCGGCGAGTCTGTTTACATGCAGCATGTCAAATACTTCGTGCCGCGTGGTGACATGTGCATATGTACGCCATGGTCCATCCGTTCCTCTGGGTCGTGCTTGCAGGTTGCCGTCTACCGTGCGATATCCCTCACATTCCCTCTCGCTGCACCGGCGTATTAAAGCCTGCACGCCAGCGTCCGTCAGCTGTACAGCTCGCACGTACGCGTACAGGTCATCCAACTCGGTGCCTGGCGGTAATGTGAACGTGGCGTCTGTGGCGATAGCGCATAGAGTCGCGTCTGGCGTCAGGGTAGAAATACTAGTGGGTGGTAGCAACTCGTCCCATTCTGCGTCATCGCGTGCAGTTACAGTGTCGTCAGGATTTAGTGACAACTTGTCCGCTAGCTCGTTTTGTTTACCAGGCACATGTTCTACCATTAAGTCCATTGCCTGAAGTAGCATGGCCCAGCGTGTCGATTTGGACCGCCGCCCCTGCATTGTTGCCAGCCACTTCAGACATTGGCTGTCTGTCCTCAATACAAATTGTTTCCCCTCTAAATGTAGTCAGTACCGTCTGAGAGCCCAGACTACGCCTAAGCACTCACGTTCGTTCACGCTATACCGCCTCTCAACATCGCCGAACTTCGCGCTAGCATACTCTATTATCCGTGGTTCGTCATTGTCGCTGAGCTGTAACAGGATGGCGCCTATGCCTTCCTGACTCGCGTCCATTTGAACGATCAGCTGTTTACTGGGGTCGAGTCGCGCTAGCAGGTGACATTGCTGGAAGCGGTGTTTCAGCTCATCAAAGGCGCGCTGCGCACGCTCTGTCCAGCGGAATGGTGTTTTCGGTGACAGCTGTTCCGTCAAAGGTGCAGCTACTATCGAGAACACTGGAATGAAAGCGCGTGGCCAATTTGCTAGTCCCAGGAACCGTTGTAATTGTTTTCGGGTGCGCGGCGGATTTTTGTTGACGATTACCCCTAGTTGTTTTTCCGTCGGCCTGTTCCCTTCGGCATTGACAACTAATCCGAGGAAATCTAACTCCGTCGTTCCTATGTGACATTTCTCACGGTTGCACGTGAGTCCGTGCATGGCCAAACACTCCAAAACTAACGTGATGTGATGTGTGTGTTCTTCCCACGTTTGAGACCATATGATGGTGTCGTCTAAATACTCTGCTGCAAATCTGCCTGCGTATTTGTCTAGGACTCGCGTGCCTCTCTCTTTTTACACCTCACCCCAGACACAGTCCCTTGTTCTAGAACATTATCTACCATCTGCATTCTAATAAAAATGTAATATACGAGTATAATTATAATACAATATTCAAATTTAAATAAATAATAGAAAAAACTCATTACACATAATATTAAGTAAATCTAAACAGCAAAACAAAGTTAAAAGGATGACAGAAGAAACATGATTATTAAATAATTATAAATTCAGAAAAAATATACTGGCAACCTAACCCATTCTTAGAACCACTTTTATTAGTAGAAAAGGCTTGTATACTGCAATGCTACAAACTTAACCTAATTTATATCAGCCTCTCAAAGTGTAACTGTAACAACGTCACCACCTGGCAGGAGGTAGATTCATGTGCATCATCAGCTACAAAACTCACCGGGCTGGCATCAAGGGTGAAGACTTTCTTGTGAAACATGACAGAGCCGTCCTTCACAGCCAAGGAGTACCGCCGGCAGTCATTGGCTGCCTCGTTGTCGGTAGAGTACAGGAGGAGGCTGGCCAGTTTGCTGATGGGGTAGCCGAGATTGCGACTGCCGAAAGCCACGCTCATCACCTGTAGTGTATTCCTGGTCTCGCCAGCACACAAAAAGCATCACCACTAGCACATAACCAATCAAGTGCAACTGCTCACAAACAGTTTACTGGTTGATATTACATATTATTTTACATTGGGATGACACTACACTTCAGTTCAATGTCTTTTTTAAACAGGCAAAATAACCTAATGTTGTTGCCATGGGTGATAAAAAGTGATGCTACTACTGACACACAGCAATTGTTTTAGATTTCAAGTTAAATAATTAGAAATAAGCATTGGCGTATGAACGATTTTCAGAGAATTACAAAGGCAACTAGTAATTTGGTAGTAGCTTTTCCATACTTAAGTGTTCATACTGTTTATGTTTTCTGTAGTGTAGTGAATTGTTGGTCCCGGTTCTCAGCAAAATAAGAGGCTACAGAGAACCATAAATATAATACCGGCACTATGAATATCTTTACAATTTTTTATCCACTAAAAAATACAGGATACTTCTGGTATCCAGGGTTGCTACAGATTTTTCAATATGAAATTCCCCGACTTTTCCAGGTTTTTCAGTATATATGAAAAATTTTCGAAAACATTACATATAATTGTAATCGATGTTGCTTGGCAATAGAAAATATTTAATCTTCTAATAGTTGGGCTTCCTTCTGAGCCTCTTCTAAAATTTTTTGTTTCTTTACTTGCAATGCCTGAACCATTTGTGATTACAGCTAGGCTATAATAACAGCACACCATAGAAGTTACAACAATTTTTCCATCTATTACTAGCATCAAATAGGTATTCATAATCGCCAAACTATCAGTCTCAATAAACATCACAGACATGCTACTACAAGATCAATGCCTATTGATTAGTCAACATCGTGGGAATGCTATAAGGCCTGTTGTGGTTTGTTAAATGCAGTCTTGTCTGTCAGGTTTGCAAAGTGACGAGTTAAGAATTACATTAGAAAACAAACAAGTTTTCTCATAAACAAATTGAAAAATTTGTATTTTAACAGCATGGGAAAAAAGTGTATTATTTCATAAATATGTATAGTAATTCCAGAAATATTTCTGATTTCCCTAACTTTTCTATGACTTTTTCAGGGTACATGGAATTCCCAGACTTTTCCAGGTTTAAAATCTTTAAGTGTTGTTCTGTATGTATTCTGACCATAGCTAGACACACACAGGGTTTGTATTGTTACATGTTTGTGGTCAGATTTAGGTAAAATATGAGGGTGGACCCAAAAAAACCCGGACAGAGTGAAACGCCATTCATAGATGTAGTAGAGTTCTCCCGCTAGATTGGGTTACTAGATACCTTCACTAAAGTTTGATCGTAGTATGGTTTTTTCTCACTGTTCTCATGATCCACCTGCGGATTCGTTATGGCAGATTTAAAATAACAAAGAAAATGTTCTAAACTTTGTTTCCTGCTTGAAAAATTGGTAATGGAAGTTGACCAAATGCTTCAACAGGATTTCAAGGCTGCTATGAGCTGCACACAAGTTTTTGAGTGGTTTGGGGACTTTAAACATAGTGAGATGAGTGTTGAAGACCATGCTCATTCTGGGCATCCTTCAACTTCTCGAAATGATGAAAAATATTGAAAAAAATCAGACGAAAAATCAATTAGGATTGTCGTTTCACGATCGAAGAAATTTCAGAAGAGACAGGAGTGAGTTGGAGCTCGTGTCAGTGGAATTTGAATGAGGATTGCGAATGAGACGTGTTGCCACTAAATGTTCCTCGCCTTTTCCAACAGGATAAAAAACATTCAATTGAATTTGAGCCAGGACTTAAAAAAAGAGATTGAAAGTGACCCAAACTTTTTGACCAAAGTCATTACAGATGATGACAGTTGGTGTTACGGGTAGGACCCAGAAACCAAGCAAGCGTCAAGCCAGTGGAAGTCTTCCAACTTCCCCAGACAAAAAAAAAACCAAGACTAGTGAGGTTGAATGTTAAGACAATGTTCATTGTCTTTTTTGATGTTTGTGGAATTGTGCACCAGGAATTTGTTCCCCCTGGCCAGACTGGTAACCAGCACTTTTATTTGGAATTTTTAAGACGTTTGCAAGAGGATGTGTGGAGGAAACGCCTGGAACTTTAGCAATCAGGTGACTGGTTCCTACATCACGACAACGCCCCCGCACACACAGTTTAAGAGTGAACCGCTATTTGGCCTCTCAGGAGTGGTCTATCATTCGCCAGACCTAGCCCCGTGCAATTTTTCCTGTTCCCAAGAATGAAGAAAAATCTAAAAAGGAAGCATTTTGATAATGTGAAGGAGGTAAAAACAGTTTTACAAAGGGCACTGGTGGATATCAAAGTTGAAGAGTTTTAGAGGTGCTTCAAACAGTGGGAAAAAAGACTTAACAAATGCATTGCATCTAATGGAGAGTACTTTGAAGGTGACTGAAGGAATTTTGTAAAAAAGGTAGGCCTAATAAATACATTTTATATGACAAAAATCTGTTTTTTTTTCTTTTGTACCCCCTTATAGAGTGCTCAAAAGTCATATTGAAAAAAATAAAAATACCATCTGAACATAACTGTATCTTTGGTGTGATGGGAAAGTGTATGGTCATTAACTGAGAACTGGGAAAAAAGTCCAACCGAAAAATCACTAGTTTTATGTAATATTATGTTAAGAATACAATTATGCAAATGTTACATTACTAGAGCAGGCTGATGTTGATTGCCGATATAGCAGAACAAAAAAGTTACGGTGAAACAATGAGTGATCTTCAGGTATTGGATTCTACAGACCATTGAAGCTATATCAAATGGTAAAATATAGACAGAATTGTATATTCACCACAGAGATGTACATAAAACCAGGACCATCATTATAATAGTTCTAATAGAAACAACATTGAACTGACTGGAATCCACAAGGTATAGATTGAAAGTGGGAAGTAAATTAAGATATAAAGATACCCCATCGGCCATCAGTAACCACAGAAAAAAACTAACAGATAAAACTAAAGTTTTTTTTATTCGAAAATCAAGTACAGTAAAACCTTGATTAACCATGGTAATTGGGGGGAAGGTCAGCATGGATAAGAGAAAATCACGGATAATATAATTCAAATGTATTTAGGTTATACAATACAGCTAAATTTAGTAAGTAATTTATACAAAACAAATATACAAGTATTACTGACACTTATTATACAATTTTAAAAATTTGAATTAGATTTAAGATGTGATATGCATAGGTATGTGTAATTTAATGAATAACTTGCCTTGAATCAACAAAAATTCTGGAAATATGACAATATGTATGACTAGTTACGTTTTAGTAGTCTGTTACAAATATTTGCTTTTTACTTTAGGAAACAACCTTTCTTATTTATGTTCCTTAAAGTTATAATATGGTGGTAATCAAAATCTTCCTGTTCAAAGAAGGTTATATATAAGTGTCTCCACTGCCTCCATTGATTGAAGTGCTTTGATTTTTCCTCCGGGTGTTTAAAAAATGTTATTGTCTTCATTATCATCTGAATAAATTTTCTGAGATGTGGAAAGAATGTCTTGTTCAAGCCTATCTATGATATCCGTGTCCTGAAGCATTTCATAACGTGGTTCATTCTTATCACAAAGTAGCCACTCCCTCATATCTTGTCCATCGACATTGGCGAATGCGACATTCGAGCCCACAATCTCCAAGCATTGGGTTCACTTCATCTTCTTTGGCCTCTGCAGACTCGTCACGTTCATCCTCCAAAATTTTTCTCCACAAAACTTCTCAAGTTTTTGAAGGCAAGTCGTTCCACGCCTGACAGAGAGAGAATATTTCCTCTTTGACTGTCCATGATTTGAGAATTTCACTCATAGAACTGAAATTGTCTTCCAGAATAAATTTTAAAAATAATTATCTGTAAAGCAGTTTTATGCGTTCTATTACCTCCTGGTCTATTGGCTGGATAACTGAAGTGATGCTTGGAGGTAGGTAATGGACGAAGATTTGCCCATCTTCACAAATTATGTTGATTTGGAAGGATGAGAAGGTACATTATCCAGAACAAGGACTTTTTTGAAGCAAGACCTTAGGCAATTAAATGTTGGCAGACATGTCAGATGAATCATGTTTTTAAAATGTTTTGATTCATCCACACTTTTGGATGGTTATAATATTCACAGGGTACATGGCAAATCTCGTTCCCTTTAAATGACCGTGGTCTTTTTTCTCGCCAAATGATTGCTAATTTAGGCTTGTGGGTTCCAGCAGTATTCACACAAGCCAGGAAGCTTATGCGTTCTTTGCCTGATTTATGTCCCAGGACCGATCTTTCAGATTGGACCACTAATGTATTATGATACAGTTCCTGTTACAGTAGCGTGGCTACCATTGTTTGAACTCAACAATTTCTTCAGATTGAACTTCTTTTACTATGAACTTATGAGTTTTACTTGACTGGATGATAATGTTTGTCAGTTCATAAATTCCATAAATTCTGTCGTGTTTTTTAAGTGCTTTTTTATCATGGCAAAATCCCTATCACATGGTAGAAACAAATGTTCTCGAACAAGAAAAAAATTGTTCAATTTTTTCAAAACGCTTTGTGTCCGTCAAAGCTATAACCATTCTAGATAGGGCATGATTTTTATTTTGCCCCCCACAGTTGTCTGAATACACATGCAGCTCTAAGTATTGTGGGGGGACACTATTCAAAAAGGTCATAAACAAGTGAGCATACTTCATTCTACCCTTTTTTCGCTACACCTTCATGATACAGATAAATAACGGCCTCTTTTTTTTTAATGTCATGTATACAAAACCCGCTGGTTGTCAGCTGACGTAGGTAGAAGGTTTCTTGAACAGCTGTTTGAGGTAGTTGGACATTATGCATGAAATCAAAGCAGATAGTGAGCACATGTGATTCATCTTTGGTTTCTCGTTCCCTTTTCAAACGAGCATAAAACTTTAAGGTTTTTCTGTTGTGAACTAAAACTAAGAAGATGCCATTCTTTTAGCTGCCTCATTTAGGTGGGGGCTTTTTAACTTGACTTTCTATTCTGCACAAGTGCAACAATAATCACTCTGTGGTACTCCAAAATGCAAGTTATAATTTTCATTAAAGAATCTTGCAAAGGTGCACAATAGTTTTTGTTCAACCTTGCATCTAAGTAGTTATAAGTCTTCGATGCATAACAGGTTTGTTTTTAAGGGAAACTTTCAATATGTTCCCACAAAAGCTGTTTTGTATGTGGCAAGTGGGCTTTTTTTTAACGTTTTTTCCACGTTTGTCAACAGGACTTTTTCCCAATAGTTTCAAGGATGATTTCAATCTCTTAACTCTTTTTACTGACACTGAATGGAGAACTAAGAAAGCTTTGAAACATACCTGTTGTCTGTTGGATCCTACCATCACATAATAACGAAAAGTCTTGCTATTTTCTCTGGCATCTTCGCCTTTGCGAGGAAGTCTTCGTTGTACTGAAAAAACATCAATCAAATGTTGCAGATGCAAATCTTGTAAATCTTTGGAGGACAAATCATAAAACTTTGCCAAAATGTCAGCTTGTTCATCTTCGGTTATGATTTCAAAACAATTATTTCTCTTGCAACTGAAAGATTACACATAAATTAGTAAAAAAGACTAAAAACGCAAAAAAAACCACTTTGTGTATGTTGAGTTAGGCTATATTCTTTACATAGGTGTTAAGTCTTAAAGTATTTAGGCCTATGTTTTTCATTAAAAAGAATTTGATTTCCAGTCCAAAATTACACAATTGTATGTGTAAGTTAGTTTTTAGTTTTTAGAACAACTAAGTAGTTTCAAAGATTGGTTGCATTGTTTTTATACTGATATATCTTACTTGCAGGCATTTCCAGTAGTTTTTTTAAGCACAATAACATTTTCTTCTGAGTCTGCAAATTCTTCATTGTTAACCCATGCTCTTTTAATCCTACTCCTCTTCCACAAAACTTAGTTCCCTTTACGCTTCTTACCAACAGACTCTTCACTATTCTCTACTATTCCATTGATATTATTAAGTACAACAAACTAAAATGTTTTATAGAACTACAGTAAAACAAACGTTTAATTCTCTTTATAACAAAATACACACAGTGCAGGCTTTCTAAGTAAGGTTAGGTTAGAAACAAAAACACCAAACAAATATGACAGCTGATCAAGCACGTAAAAGTCAGGCAGTGTTGCCACTAGTGTATGCTAGAAGGGCCTCAGTCACGGACTGAGAACCTTTGTGCGTAAGTTAAGAAATTCCCTTGCTAATATTAGCCAACCTATGCGTGTGACTCAATCCCTTTTAGCATAGATAGTTGAAGCTATCCTATAACATGTGATTTTCATGCTTAACTCACTTTACCATTTTTTGTGACTGAGGCCCTTTTAGCATGTGCCAATTAATTTAATTCTTCATGAAACCAAAGAGCTTTTTCGCTTACCATAGGTCCAGATACTTTAAGTCCTTCTGCTCATTTCTGCTTAAACCACTCGAAAATAGCTTCATCAAGGTCAAACACTGTTAATGTTTTCATGGTTTTTCTCTTTGTTGTGTCAGAATCACCTAATGCAACAAATTTTAAAATATCACTATTCCTTTTCACCAAATCCCGCACAGTTAGTTTGCTCACCCATTCCGTATTCCACTGACAGTTTCTTTACACTTTCTCGTTGTCAATGCGGTTGATAATCGCCACTTTTTGTTCAAGAGTGAGAACGACACACACTCGTTTGGAAGCCATCCTCACAGTAGCAAAGCTACACTGAGACTGGTTTGCTGGGATCGCGAGGGTCGGGAATGTTCTAGAGTGCGTGTGTGCCGAGTTCCACGAAGAGCAGGAAGCGATTCTAGGAAGGAAAGGCAGTAGTTGCGTACTTGTAATCCAGCCTAACCCGGACTAGTATTTCTTCTCACTGGCAACTCTAGTCCATTTCTTTTTTCTTTTAATACGTAGGTTTTTGTTTTACTCCTTTCTTGTCCCTTCCCTAATGATTTACACTTCACTGGCTTGATTCCCCCCCA
Source organism: Bacillus rossius redtenbacheri (assembly GCF_032445375.1). Taxonomy (NCBI): domain Eukaryota; kingdom Metazoa; phylum Arthropoda; class Insecta; order Phasmatodea; family Bacillidae; genus Bacillus; species Bacillus rossius. The sequence goes on along the minus strand of NC_086334.1, from coordinate 74,851,466 downwards.
CACCCTCAAAAAAAAGTTTTAATTTTAATTGAGAATCTGGTTAACCAAATGCCCAATTTATCGGGTCACGGATAATCAAGGTTCTACTGTAAGTGACTTCTATAAAGATAAGAAAATAAGATTGTCTTAAATGAACTAGATGGACATACATAGTAGCAATTATTAGTGGTGTATGAAGTGAGACCAGATGATTTTGTGTAGGCTTATATTGAAAAATTCCAGATTCTTCTGCTAGAAAGTGGCTTTGTGGGACAGTGAAACATAAATAATGGCAGCAAGTGGGTTTGTTAAGATGTAACTGAATGAATATTGGAGTTCAATTAAAATTATTAAAATTTCTGGTGGCTTTAGTATTGAAAGACTTATGTTTGTAGTATAATTTTTGAAGGAGGTTTGGGTAGAAAAGGAATATAGTGGCATGTTTGTTGTAGAATTGGGAGGCTGCCCTTGCAAGCGCAAAAGTAGACATATTGACAGTGGTTTTTAAGATTAATAATGACAGAAGACATGAAATGTTGCTGATTATCACTATAATTGTAAAGCAGAATGAGTTAGACAAGTACTTGCAGTTTTAAAAGTATTCAGTTTCCTTTTAAAATAAAAACTTTTTAATCTACTTCTGCTTCTCTGATTTTCTGTGCAATTTGTATCTTAGTGTTTTCGTGCTATGTGTCAGCTTCCGCTGAATTTCTAATGATATCTATTAAATGGCATTTCTATGATTTTGAACTGTCACAAAAATGGCATTTCTATGATTTTGAACTGTCACAACTGCAGAAAAAATTGTTTTTTCTTAGATCTTGTTTAAAATAATTTTATCTTTCCTATTATCGGCTATCAGCATACCAAAAGTCACCCCACGAAAACATAAATAAATCAAAATAATTCATTAACTGTCTCATCCTGCCTTTCTAATCTCAGTATCAAAATGTTCACTGACTTTATTTCATTTCCATCTCACTTAGCTACATGGAACAATGCTATGTAATACAATTTTTGAATCAGTAACCTTCCAGCAAATAAACTTTAGCTTCTGTTGTCATTAGTATACACAAAAAATATGTATAAACAAAATTTTTAAAATTTTTGTTCACAGCCTGTAAGTCATTTGTGAGAGCTGTAGGAACTTACATTACACTTTCTTTAGTATCCCAAATTTTTCAATTTAACATTAGTGCTGCATGACTGGATAGGTCTTACATTTATAATACAAGTTATTTCTCTTCAAATTGTCTTCTACCAAAAACAAAGAGAGCAAATTTTCCAACACAAAGCCACGCTGTCTGGCCATTGACAATTGTTTGGGTAGTGTGATTTCAAGCTCACTGCACATATCAAACATGTACAGAGTTTTAAGAAAGGTAAAAAACACCAACAGGGTAGTCACTTTCCTGGCAGTGAAACATGCTAGGTTTTCCCTGGTTTCCTCAAGATTTCTTAAGCCATCCCACTGAATGTTCAGATCTAAAACAATTTTGTGTGTCAAATTGTAGCCTACACTGCAATAAATTTCAGTACCTATTGTAAATTCATTATAAAATTAGGGCAAAGTATTTTCCCTTAAAAATAATTTTGTAGCATTTACATGGTCCCTTAACATGAAAACATAAATTAAAAGCATGACTTTAGCTAAAGCCAAACACAGGTGTAGGTTTATAGCAAAGCATAGACTTGAATTAAACTTTTCACTGACTCAAGTTCCGGAAGTCTCTCTTCCTCACTATAGCCAGTACCAGTGGTATAAAGGTCGGTGACCTTGACTTTAACGTGTGGTAAATGTTCGAATGCCATCTTGAACACTTTTTTTTTTATTGATTGTAAGCTGTCTCCACCAAGTTTCCTGAAAAATGGTGGGGATTAACGTTCTCTATTATAAAAGAATAATAATTAAAAATCTTGCTTCTGCTTTGATCAAAGTTGGTATGCATCTTTAAAAAGTAAGGTGTGTGGTTGTAGACTACAGACCTACTTTTGATTAGAAAGACTTGTCGAGAGTGTGTCTATTTGTGCCCAGTCTCACTAAAGGGCAAGCTGGCTAAATATCTGGCAAAGAGAAGAAAAATAATCCCAGCATTAATTATTAGTTTTGTATCCACCATAAATGAGTAAGAGTTGTTCATCATTTGAATTCCTCCAGGTTTTAACCTGTCAAATCACATACCTACTAAATATTTAGTACTGTGTTCTGTGTCTGCTATCGTAACGTCCATTGAAAACTGGAGGAAGGAAAACTAAAAGAGCAGAAAAAAGGGACATCCTATGACAAGAGAGATAGACAGGCCCATGATATCTGTCACAAGGCTGCAAAGGGTCAGGTAGTAAATAAGAGTGCTCAAAAATAGTATAAGTGATTCACTTTGTATGGATGATGTGCAGTTTTTTAACTATGCTGTTTTCAACTTGTTATACAAACACATAATTCCCTTAGGTTCTCAAAAATTTACAGGTTTCTCATGGATTTCCTAACACAAAAAAAAGAAGCTAAATTCAAGATTTCCCGAATTTTCCTGTTGGGTGGCCACCCTGACAAGTCTCATCCCGTTCACTCGTTCAGCATAAAGAACTTACTTTCAAGTCGAGCCGAGCAGATTCAGCTCAGTTGTCACATCCCAGGCCATCTCTACTGATGATAAACCATTTACAGCGGTGAGTGTGAATTAGACGACAAACTTCGACTGCAGGTTCATCATAAAAAATTAAGTTGAAAACATATTTACAATTTATGGCCTTAAGTGCTCTCACATGCTGGTATACATGCCTTTTAAGGAATAGCTAAACAACTGGTTTATTACAAATCAAATTAAAGTATTTAAGATGAAACACAAAGCATATGGGCATATGGCTAATGTTTAATTGGACAACTGCAACTGCAAAACTTGATGCAGACGTAGGTACATATTTAAATTTGAATAACTACGGGCAACATCCTTATTTCCTATACATTTTGTGATGTGAAGAAATAATGTGGTTTTTGAAGGTGAATTATTAATATTTATGTCAAAATGACTAAAAAATGTTGCCTTGTGATATCGCTCTAAACCAGAGCTGCCACTGATATTGAATTCCAAATCCTAACGAACACACTCAAAAATCCTGAAAAAACCTAAAAATTGCATTTTTAGTATCCTGAAAAATCCTAATGGCGTAAATCGTAAATAAACGTAGGCAATTTCATTAATCTCAAATTATATTTCTATCGTAGCAAATAAAACATTGCAAAGACAAAAAAATCTACTTATATCCATGAAATTTTTTTTTATAATTTCAAAAGAAAACACGTCCACATAGGTTCATAGGTCATATGCTAATATTTGTCTCAAAATCCAGATAAATAAATATATCAATAAAATTTGCACTCAAAAGAAACAGTTTGTCACTACAGGAAATTTTATTCAATACTGTTCAGTTATGTTATGCAAAAATTTAAGTACCTCCCTTTTTTAAATTTCTTGCTTTCTTCTTCATCTGAGGCATAGGCTTAAATTCACCTTCATTCTTCCTAAAAGAAACTTGCATCAAAGCATTCAGCATTGGCAACTGCAACAATGATCTGTGTGATGTCTTTATTAGTTTCCGCTTACTAAATGCCCTCTCTACACTTGAATTACTATGCGGGAGTATCATCATTGCTTTCGCTAACTTGCAGAGTGTTGGAAAACGCAGTTTACCATTCTCTTCATACTTTGACACTTTGTGCCAAAAAACATCAATAGGATCTGATAGCTGCACATCCGATACAGCTATGTCCCAAAGTGTATATCAAAATATTCTTCATTCAAAGCATCCCATTCTTCTGCTGAAATCACATTTGGGAAAGCTTTGGCCAGGAGTTCCACCTTCTCCCAATCCCCACACTGTTTGTTTGCAGGGTCAAAGATATCTATGTTCCGGATAATGTGATCATTGAGTGGCAGGAGGCGATACAGTTCCTTTGTACCAGTTTCATAAAAATTACGTACATTGAGGAAAAATTCAACTTTTTCAGAACGTGAAATCTGGTTTTCTGTTAAAAACTCCGTGTTGCATGGCCAATAAAAATGGAAGAATCAGAAAGCTGGTTTGATCGTTGGAAATCAATAGTAGTCAAATCACCTTTCTGTATCACAGAAAACTGAAGAAAGCTAGCGATAGTTTGTCTCAGCAGTACACACACCTCGCTATACAGTTTATGTAGATATGAGCAGTCTTACTGAAATAGAACATTGAACTTCTCAAACAGTGGCAAAACTGCTTGGAGAAAAAGGAAATACAATTTTGCTTAATTTGAGTGCAGGGTTGATTTGATTCGTTTGACAGATTCCAGAGAAATCTCTTTCGGGTCAACCAAATCAAAATAGAAAATACTCTATCAAAGCTGGCCATTGTTCAAGTAAACGATTGGCACATTGAAGCATGGCCGCAAAATTTTATGTTCATCCATTTCTAAAAATTTTTGTATTTTCCTGTATTCATCTTGTCTTTTTCCTGATGTCTTGAAGTAAGAGAAGACATCTCTCGACAACTGTTCGCACACATTTGGTAATTCTGTACATGCGTGTGATGCAGCAAGATGAGAAACATGGCAGGTGCAGTGGAGAAACCAAACATTTCCTTGCTGTTCCTTAACTCTTGAGAGAACAGAGTTGAATTCTCCAACCATGGCCTTTGCACCATCTGAAGTCATTCCCAGTTACTCCAAGGTATTTCATCTTCTTCGAAGGAGCTGTTCACAATATCAAATAGGTTTTCTCCAGTTGCTTTCCCTTCAATTGCCACAATTTTGTATAAGCATGTCTCAACTTGCTGAACAGTATAAAATCTAGCCAAGATAACCATCTGTTAACTGTGATGTCCGTAGACTCGTCAATTAACAGTGTGAAGAAAGTGTTTTTCATTGAACTAACAGTTTCTTCTTCTTCACAAGAAGCTAGCACCTGCTGAATTATCATGCTTGTTTTGGAGCCACCAAACCGAAAGTCTTTCGCAATGTTACTATCTGGGAACATTTTCGGCACCAATTTAGAGAACTTGTCACTTATGCTTAATAACAAGTTATTTTCGCAAACAAAATTTGCCCAAAGTAGATCTGCATCAACATTCCCATTATTTTCCTTTGCCATAAAGTTTGTGAGCGACGAAGTTTGTTCCACACATTGTTGGTTTTTTTTTGTGACTCTCCGTGTTACCATGGCGACGTAAATCTTTAAGTCCGCCGGTAGCAATACTCAGCACAGAATTGTATACTGTGCACTTTGCTTGATAATCATCACCGCCTGGCTTTAAGGGCTCGGTTCAAGGTCACGGTTGTGATTCTGTCCCGCTGGAGAGCGCTAGTAGTCACGATCAGTTGAACACTTGTTATCACAGACATATATTCTTCCCGGGCGCCACTGTCATCCGGGTAGAAGCGGGGGGGACACGATAATTACAACGCGGTGTTGCCAAGCGTTATCTGACACGTGACGCTCGCACCAGAGGCTATGGGCTACCGAAGACAGGCGGTTCCGCGGTCACTCTGCTAGCTATCCGAGGGCAGCTAGGCAGTGCCTTCTGCTTCCGAATGGGTCCCAATTGGCGGCATGTGCTATTTGCTTGCTGGTTTAACCATGGATATATTGAATAGCAGTCCGTGGACCATTTGGCCGGCTGGTGGGAAAGGCAGTCTGGTACGATTAAGGAAAAGTTAAATAGAATATTACCTACAAAATTATATTCAAATAAAAAAAACACAGAACTAAGGCCAAAATCCTAATACAGTGATTCAAGAATTAAAACAGAATTATTTTTTTGTGTATTCTCAGTTAAAAGTTATTTCCATAAAGGACATATATATATGTGTATATATATATATATATATATATATATATATATATATATATATATATATATATATATATATATATATATATATATAGGGGAGAAGGTGGGAATATGGACCACTTTTTTTGTTGGTTTTCAGGAACAAGTATGTTTAAAAGTAAAAGTTTGGCGAAAGTTGCAAATTGTCATGTATTGATCTAAGATAACATAGGAAGAAGATTGAATTTTATATTTGCAATCATAGTGAAGCTATACATCATTTAACGATTGTTTGCAAATACTGAGTCTGCAGAAGTAGGGTGGTAATATGGACCATAACTGAAAATGTGAAAAACTCATCACAAAATTGTAGTTTTTATCCTACAGATTGACCCCATACACATCATGAAGCAATGCCAATTCACTCAAAAAATTTCACATTATTTATAATCATATAGAAGCCACAGGCATTTAAATTTCTGGAAGGCCTTATAATAAATGTGCACTAAAAATTAAGATAAAGGGGCCTAGATGTTAAATAATTAGCTCTCAGCTTAATTCTAATGAAACTTAAAATTAATTTTACTGGATCATCAAGCGTTTTGGGTATTTGAACAAAAATCACAAATGTAAAATTCACTATCACATCCACTGCATAAGTTGTGGGCCCATTCGTGACATGTTACACACTGAACCCAGAGTTTTCCTGGTTTAGACATCGTAAAGGTCTCAGAACAAAATAAACACTCGGCATCTTCTTTTTCAGGAGCATCTTCACCAATAACTTGTTCTATCGTTAAGCTTCTTGAAGATAAACTGAGAACATCTTCGCAAGAACTTTCTGAAGATTCGCTTCTCCTTCTCTTATGTTTGTGATTCACACGTGAAGCTACTTTGCCTGTTTCATGCGTAGTTGAACTTGACTGAAGACTTAGCTCTCTGTGTGTTCTTGTTCTGTTTTTTTTTGTTTTAACAAATTATTTTGCAGCAGTCGCCTTCTTAGTAGCCCTTATCCTATCCATTGAAAGCTGCAACCCGTCTTTATATAGAGAAGCTATAAGAACAGTTGCTGAAAGTGATTTACGGCCTCTCTTTGACGTATTCTTGCTCAAAACTGGAACAGGAGATGTCTTCTGGGGTGATGAAGGCTTGAAGTGTTGATGGACCAGACGTTGATGGATCCATAGCTTTCGAAGGACCTGGCTTTGGTGAGACACACTTGCGACCTACTTCATCAGTTTCTATTCCATGTGCTTCTGCTTCTTCGATCTGAGGAGGATTGACTTCATCTACGTTTCTGTCATCAGTGTCTTGAGCTGGTCTACATTGTTCATTGTTTTCGTCCGCAGGATTTTCTGCTACTAGTGCAGAGGCAACGAAGACAGCATCGTCAAAAACTTGTCTGTCAAAGGGATATATTCCCGTACATTTAAAACCCCTCACAGCAATAGCACCTTTCTGAACCTTCAGATAGGCTTTTCCAAACATTTTCCCAATGTCATATACATCCAAACCACCTGAACGGAGGGCTTGTCTTATTTCGTAACTGTAAAAAGTTTTCAATGGACCCATGAAGGTTCGGTCCAAAGGCTGGAGCCCGTGGGTTGTGTGAGAAGGTAAGCACAAAAGGGTGAAGTGATGCTCTCTTGCTTTCTGGATTACGTCCAAATTCCGGGTATGAGAATTATGTCTGTCCAGTATGAGCAGAACAGGATCCTCGGCCGTTTCACATGTTTAATAAAATGATCTAACCATTCAGTGAAAAGATCACCAGCCTGATGGGTGGCACTTTCCTATTGCTCCTGGAGGAGCACCTTTCATTAGTCTCTGGGTCCAGCTTTTATGGGGAAATATCATCATCGGAGGGACGAAATCCCCTCCAGCACTCATGCAGGCAACAATGGTGACAAATATTCCCCTCTCCGCAACTGTAAGAGAACCTATCTGCTCCTTTCCTTTCAGACCAACAATGTGAGCTTGTTTAGACTGCGCAACACTAAGACCACTTTCATCGACATTGTAAACGCGACTAGCAGAATACTGATGTCTGGAATATTCCTGTTCCAAAAGATCAAAAAACTTCATTACACTTTCTTTATTGAAACCTACTGCACGAGTGAATGATGTTCCTTCAGGTTTTCTAACAGAGAGCTTGTCCCTGTGACGGTGTATGAAATGGTCAAACCATGCTCGACCGGCCATATCTTGTCTAAATTTGTGCAAAATGTTGTTTTCGGCTGCAAGCTGATAGGCGGGTTTCCTAATATCGTTTCGAGTAAGCCCATGGAAGGTATTTTCCATTAGCAGACAATACTGAACCAGTTTTTGCTCAATTTCTGGAGGGAAAATAGTATGCCTACCCATCCTCTGATTTGCTACAGTCTCTGCATCAAAATAGGATTTTACTTTCCTCAATAATATTGATTTATGGACATTAAAATATTTAGCAGCTTCATTAAGACTTTTCTTTTTTGAACGAACAGCTGTTATGGCATTCACCATATCTTCCGGGCGCCATTTCTGCCTTAATCCTCTATTTTCTCTTCCCAGCTTCTTCCTTGGCATAGTAGCCTAAATGGCTCACTTGGAAAAAGATAGGTTCGAAAATTAAAAAAAAGAATATGTAGGTCTAGTACCTACAAGTGCCTATTAATATGTTAATAAAATGGCTTTTGCTACAATTAAATAAGGAAATATTTAATTTGGCTTACATTAGGCCTAATGGATACTATTAAATATTTTTATTTAAAAAAACTTTAAAAAATGATTTTATACTAAAAATATTCCAAGTAAATGAGTGATACATTAAATGACCACAATTATTACAGCAATGTTACATAGTTGTGCATTAGATTGGTGGAATTAACTGACTAGCAACAGTATTTTTAAGCAACATTTAATAGTTGGCTCAGCCTACATGTGTATTTTAAAAAGGGTGGTAATATGGACCAGCTTGGACCAAGAAGGTCCATATTACCACCATACCATGTTGTACAGAATAACCTAAAAATGTCGGTCTATGAATGGTATAGCGAAAATCCTATTAGGTGCAGTTTGAAGCTTAACATTACTACTAATTATGTATATATGTATAATATTTTACAATTGTCTTAAAAGGTAAGAAAAATATTAGTTAATCTCACCTTTCAAAAAGTTTTAGATGGACAAGAACAAACACATCAACTTGCTAGCTAAACTAAACGTGAACTACACACTAGCGCCACCTGTTGACTTCTCAGGACACTCTCCGATGTGTTTATTCCAAAATCCGGCAAATCGCAGCACATACAACAGAATAACAATACTGGTCCACTTTACAACCCCGGTCCATATTCCCACCTTCTCCCCTATATATATATATATATATATTTCAATGGTTTCGATTTTGGCAAACAATATTTTAATAAGTTAACTTAACTTTTTTTAGTAGCCTGATATCATCATCCAATCGGTTTTACAATAGTCTAAATATTTGATACATTCAGCAAAATACGTACCGTTTGTTTGTTTGAAATGTTACTATATTTATATAAATTTGAAATTGTACCGTATTAAACTAACACTGGAATGAAAAAGGATATGTTGTGTGACAAACAGAAATTCTTCAGTGCAATATATACTAATCCAGGCTAATACTTTTTTACCAATAAAAAATTTATATCTTTGAGGCCTATTGACTCGCGTTTTGATTAGGCTGGGATAATATATTACAAAACGCAAGCAGAATTAATAATAAATAAATGACATTATAGCATTATTTCTACAGTTTATTTTCATCTCGTGGTTCCGGGTTATAAATGTCCAGGACATTTAATGCAATACTTTACTTGACCCAATATTTTTCACCCAAGATATATGTAGCCCGCGATTGCCTTGAGATCCTTACAATCTGGAGTCTTGGACACAAAAATATTTCCTTCATTGCTGCGATGAACCTCCCTGTTTTTCACAGTCATTCGAAAGAAAACTTGACATTTGACTACTGTAAACGTATACACTGCTTTATATTAACATAATTCCATGTAAACAATTTAGTATTTATCGAAATAATTTAGGCATTAAATAAATAACGCACCATAAGCACCTCCTGTACTTTGAACCTCCGGAAAATCACGAATTCTACTCATTGAAAACAGAGACTTTACCACTCGCATCGGAACTACATATGCAGGTTTTATTTAATTCTAATAAATGATTGATATAAACTTAACCACACAATGTTATGATTTATTTTCATTACCTACTTTCATTTTCTTACTAAATGAATATGACTGAATTATGCACAAATAATCAAATACCGAAGTGTCACGTTCATCCGACCTTTTCTTATCCAACATTTCGTATTATCCGACATCTCAAAAATAAAAACTATTCTATCGGAAACATAAACGACAATTTGTGTCATAATAATTTTTGTTGATCCCGACTCTAGGTACTGCAACTTATTATTCAGCCAGATATTTTTGCTATTTTTGACGTGACATCTAATAAATCGATGAATGCCGGCTGCACGCACGAAAAAGTGTCCCACTACGGATGTCCCACTACCGATGTTCCTGTTTGCTCATTGTACGCATGCGTGGCATCTCTCTTCCACTCGACTGGAACGACCATTGATTTGACTTTTCAATCATATTTTCGTTCTTTTGAATGATTAATATTATGTAATTTAACGATCGTCCACCGATTTTCAGCACAATCGGTATGGTTATTTAAAAGTAATGTTGAATATTCAAATACGTTTTGAACCAACAATGGTGTTTTACAGTTACACATACAAATTCAAATTACAACCGGGATCTTTTGCACAATGTTTTAAAAAATATTGTAACACCTTATAAATAAGTTTGGTGTATTTGGGATGCGTATTTGTTATAAAATCGAGTTATTAAAACGAAATAATATTATTACCCTACCGTGAACAAAATTTTTATAAAGGTAAATATACCATCTGAAACTATCAATTATCAAATATGGCCTCGTGGCTGAGCGGTCAGTGGTGCTATTTTCTAATCGTAAGGTTGTCGGTTCGAATCCTGGCAGGTGCGAAATTTTTTTTTGAACTTGTAAAAATAAATACGGTGCATGTAACATTTCAAAAGTAATAAATATATTTGAATAATGAATGCAAATAAAAGTAAATTTATTAATTAAATTTAACATTTCATTTCACTCCATTGTATCCATACAAAATAGTGATAATTCAATAAAAATGATTCAATTTTATTCATAAAAGTATGCAGAGGTAGATTTTATCATACAAAAGATAGAAAAATTAAAAAAAAATCTTCCTCAAAGAATATAATATTTTTAATGCCTAAATGGTTTGGTTGCAAAAACCTATTACGTCTCAGTCTCAGGCTGAATATGATATTTCCTTTTCTTCTGGATCAATCATTTCATCAATGTTTTGTTATGACGTTGTCACGTTAAACTATCGTCCGTAAACCGACTTTACAGACAACCAATTTTTTGGTTGTAAAAATGTTTTATTAGGTTTGAAATATTTAAAATATTAGCAAATTTTTACGTTTATAATGTTTTTATTAGCAATTCGCTATTAATCCGACATTTTACCTATCCGACTTTCTGCTGACCCGTTATGTCGGATAAGCGAGACAACACCGGGACGGCCTCCACTGGGTGACTGAGGGGTCCCAGTGTGACGTGGGCGCCAGCAGTGCTGCTCCAGGGGCTGAGGCGAGCTGAGCGAGCAGGGGGCCGAGGTGGTGGACATGCCTCAGCCTCTGTGCATAGCCGGAGCTCTAGCGGCTTTTCCGATTGCGTATCCACGCCCGTGGGGGCCCGGGGCGGCAGGGCCTTATGGCTAAGAGCGCCGGGTCCACAAAGAAAAGGGGGGGAAACCCCTGAAAAGTCTATGTACGACCACTCCAAAGATGTATAATGATTTTGTTATAGGTATTCGATGAAACTCAAGCAATATTTAGTTTCCCAGGTAAACTTGTAGAGTTACAAAGTAGATCGGAAAAAAAAAATATATTTCTCCATGGTGCGATTTTAGTTTGTGATTATTTGAAGTATCACAATTGATTTGTCTACTATTTATATCAAATATGATGTATTAATTACACTTAGCTTTATGCTAAGTAAAAAATTGGCATTCCAAACATATAAACGCTCGTCAGTGTTGTAATGTTACATAAATTTAGGTAAGTAAATACATATAAAGATTAACCGTGATAAATGTTTCAATTTTTCAAACATCATACATTTCACTGATTACAAAACCTAAATTCAATCACAGAATTTGATTTAGTCTCATATTACAATAAATCCAGCTACAGCTTCCTTAGAAATAGAATAATTTATTGTGGTAATAGTTTTAAGTTGTTTTCTAGGAATTGTAAGAGGCCTGAATCAGTCTGCACCTCAGAGTCAAGATAAATCTTCTACCTGTGTCGCTGTAGTTACTTTGGGATCAGGAGGCTGGAAGGGGGTAGGTATAAGAAATATTGGAAAATTCGTGAACACAATGCACAGTGATAAAAATAAGGCCACAACTGTTATTAATTAATTGCACAAGTACTGCAGTCTTCCTTACTTTACTCTCTAGTTTTGAGTTCATTTCAAAATCGTACTATATGGTAGCAACTCAATTAATAAACGTTACCCACTAATTTTGTGAAGCTACGTAGTAAATAATCAATATCCATGTTTAACTTGAGTAAGTCCCATAAAGAATACATTATTATCAGTTAAAAGTAATAGGAATTAAATATTCTAAAGACCATGAAGAATTTATTTTTTGAACTGAATGGTTCCTGCAGTGCACTGTCTTGTGTGCTTTTCTTGTTGGTTTAATAAATATGGTATTACATATGAGGGTCTGAATATCCTATTTCCTTGTAAATTTATCCATAAGGAACTCTCAATTTGGCTGTTTTCAACAATGAGGTTTGGTAAATGCTCATTAAAATCTTCACAAACAGCCGAACAGTAAAATAAAAATAAGAATAAAATGTGCTTAACAATAATAAAATAAGAAATTAGTACAAATACATATTTGAACTAAATGTTAAATACATGACTATTGTTAAGAAAGCATGCTTATTACACAGTTATGATTTGGCATTTGATTCGGAAATATCGTTTTCAGACAAAGACGTGTTAATGATGCAAAGTGGTCATATGTTAATGAAATGTATCGCTACAAAACCTCAATATTATATAATCCTATCATCTAATTAACATTTTTAGGGCTTAAAAAAACAAACATTTTTAAAATGATTATTAGTTCTGATTTTACTTAAAGACTTTATTATTAATGAAATGCTCAGGATAACATGCTATATTTTGTTATTATGTTGAGAATGACAATGGAGAATATTCTGTATGAAAACTAAAATTATTCATAAAATGTTTGTTCACATCGTAATTATCACTGGAGACAAGAATGATTCATTTAAGTGCATTTAAAGTAAATCTTAATTTCCGCATCGTAATAATGTAAGATGTAAACAAGCCCTATTATGTTAAAATTTTCCGTAGCAGGTTTCCTTTAAAAAACTTACAAAGATGTACAGCTAAATAGCCTTAGTTAAATATTTATAATTGTTTAATTAATTCATGTATTAAAAATAGCAAGACGAATAGTGGAACGATAATAATGCTGTGGCTATCAGTCCTCGCGTATCTTTATATTATTACTTTTCTGTCAAGGTTTTCCCACTACTATGCCGAAACACACAAGACCTTAAAAATCACAGTGAAAACCTACAGCTATAACGAACATTTCTCTACTTCTTAAAAATAAAAGTAGCTATTTTGTAGTGTTTTTTTTCCTGTGTATAAAAAATAATTAATAAGTTGTGGTTCCCAGATAAAAATGAATTAGCTTCACACAAATTCTTAATTCACACTTTTTTCCAGCTCTATTTAATTCTATTTTAGCTTTTTAGTTAATTTCCTCAACTCTTTCAGCTCTAATATGTATTGCAGTTGTATTTTGTATGCACCGGCTTGAATATATGTTCTTTTTTGGGGGAAATAGTTATTTGCACTAATCTGACCTGAAGAATAAAATTTAGAATACATGTAGATTTTAAATGCTCAGGCACATTATAAAATGTTCAAAAACTAATTCTATCAGTTAAATAGTACGTTCATGTTTATCTTTTTCAAATACATGGTGAACAGCGTGCGCTGTGGATGTAATAAACAACATTTATTATTTTAGTTAACAGTCTGAAATAAAAGATGGAATTATTCAGTTTACCTATCTATTTACAATATTAAATGAGTGGTACAATTGAACTTGCTTTACATGTCATTTAAATGTTCAGTATTTTGAATATATATATATATTCATAAATTAAGAGGTAAAAAAAATTGCTGCTACTAATAACTGTCCAAGCAATGTCACAACGACTCATCCATCTAGTTGCTCACTCAATGGTCCTCAGAAAAGCACTGTTCACCGTAGATTAAATTGCTAACAGCTCGGCTGTAAGCAGACTATTACCAAGATAACGACTGGACATTGAGTAAGAAGTTCTTTGATGTGGTAATGCACAACATCGTGAAAATTCGCCCGCTAAGAAGTTTGGCACAAATTATACTGAATATATATATATATATATATATATATATATATATATATATATATATATTCCAGCCTCATGAACTATCTAAATTAACATACAATTAACTTTGTTTAACATAGGCCTAATCAATGGCTACCATATCAAAATTATTTTCAAGGGCCTGTCGAATTACTACAATTTTGTAAATATAGTTTGTAAAGAAAAATAATTTTTTCCAGTTGTTCGAATCAAATACAACCATGTTATAAAAAGAGCAACATAATAACATTGTGCGTATTATAATTGTAGTCATTGGCATGATGATAGTATTACATTCTCTTGTAAATAAGAAATTGTTTAACTGATAACAATGTATTAATATCCTACTTAGTAATATTCATTTTAAAACATCCAATATTTCAACTCCATTAATTTCAGCACTGACTAGTTTTAAAAACTTTGATACCTTATTTTATTTTACAGGTTCCCGTGTGCCGGCGGGTTTGTTAGGGCTCGGCGTATCAACTACCTAATCTTAGGAACACTAATGCCTAAATTTATTGGCCAATGGCCGCGAAAGCCGGCGGAATCTTTATTACTAATACCTAAAATTTATTTCAAAATCTCTGATTCAGATTTAGACTTCCATAGGTTTTTTGATAGTTTAAATAGTTTCATCGCATTTTATGCAGTAATTAAGCTTAGATAGTTTCTTGTGAAATTGTTGCTTTTCAACGCTCGCTCTTTACGTCTGCCAGTCCGGGGTGGATGGACAAATAAATTATATAAAAAAAACCATACAATTTTAACTAAATTCATGGCACATCCGAAATTCTGATCCGAATTCTTTCCAAAGCTACATTCACCTGAAATAATACTGGGGAATATCGCATAGAGTGGTCATTTTATGTTGCACATTTAAACTGTATTGCTTGCAATCTTTTAAAAAGGCTTGCTGAATTTATAGGCAGGCAAAATAATAAAACTTTAAAATGTGTATTGTTTTTCTTGTAAGGCTGCATGTACCATACACAACCTATAAGGCCAATAAAAACATTTTACGAATGAAATATATATTGATTTCCCGCTGGAAACCTTTAGCCCTAAGCCGGTTGTTCACAACAGAATTATATACTGTACTGACTGTGTTGCTTTCAAAAGCATACTCTAGCCGTAAAACCCATAAAAATCATATGGACGAGTGGCCGCGATGCGCGTTAGAAGTGATGTATCAATATATGTAAGTGATAGGGGAATAATAATGTCTACGAATGTGTGGATTGTGTGCAAGTATGCAAGTGAGCAAGTAGACAAATGCGCAAGTATTCAATTAAGCGAGTGTGCTATAATGCAAAAATTTTATTGAGCACCTCACTCCTGAGCCCCGTTCCCCTATCCTCCGAGCACGACACTGCTGATAGTTACCCTGTAAGCGTTACGCTTTTGTTATGCTGATTACAACATCGCCTCATCTTACTTTACCAGCTGTAAAAAGGTTACAATTAAATTTTCTTACAATAATTGTTGCATCATATAAATATATACAATTTACTTTGACGTTTAGATGCTAGAAGAAGCTTCATTCAATTTTTCATGGACTTTCTACGGTGAGATAAAGGTCGCGAGATCTTGGAACACTTACGCCAATTTCTTCCCATTTCTGTAGCGTAGCAACTGGAGAATTGAACCGAGGAACAAAATCACTTGAAGTGCGGGTTTACTGTCGTGTGACAGCTGATAAGGGGTGGATGAGGGGGAGATAGGCGAAGTGGCAACAAGGCGTTCCTTCTCTCATTCCACGCGGCCCTTATCTCTTGTCCGCCACCGGCGGAGCACATCATATTACCAGCGTGCATTGCAGCCTATACATCAGGCACTTCCACAATATACATTTAAAAAATTTGCTGTTGCTTGTATATTTAACCAGATACATTGCCAAAGCCAAGGACTTTTCGTGAGATTGAGATATGACCAACATTGTTACGAGATGATTAAGGGGGTAGAACATACTGACTGATAATTGTGACCAAATTAAAACTTAATTTTACAATATCAAACTTTAAACTTAAATTAAATTAAAATTGTTTTCGTAGAAACCTGTATGCCTATAATATCTACAATTTGGTGTTTGTTTTAGTTTTCTATTACAATAACTGACGGAATCGCGTGCATTTAAGTTTAACCTGTAAATCCCTATCCCGCCATTCGGCTAGCATGGGAGTGAACCGAGCCCTTAACCACTTCAATTCTTATTCCCAGTCTCTTGTAATGTTGTTTGGCCCCAACAAATTCAGAAGACAATTTGAATTTCTTTTCCATTGTAGGTTATAGGTGATTTACTATTTATTTTCATTACACTGTCCACTTTCCATTACGAAAATCTAGTGTTTATGTGACGATCTTTCTAAACAAAACTATGTCATCAAAAAGAACACTCGGCAATGTTTAATACAGCTTACCAAACGCGCAAACAGTTGCAGTCTAAAAACTTATTTTCACTATCGGCGACGTGCAAATGAATACAACCGTAATTGAAAAGAGTGATGTGGCAACTATATGGGCTAAGCGGCTAAGGCGCGAGCGCATCTGGCAACGCTGTCTGCATTCTTGTTACTCTCTTTGGCTTGACCTTGAGCTCGCCTCCGCTCCAGTAGTAAAAGAAGTTGTTGCGCTACATCTGCATGCGACACGACCCGTCAGTTGCATCTTCAATAGGTTAAACTTGATTGTGAAGTTCATTGCCATTTCTTTTTTGTATGTGTGTTACAGTTTCTTAAACATTTAGCCGGTGTGCGTTATTTTTATCTACACAGTGGAAAGTGTAAAACGAAATGCAAGGCCTCGATACAAAATTTAATATTATTGATGCTTGCGAAGAGAGTTGTGAAAAGTTAAATGTGGTTTAACCTTAATTTGTTATTAACACTTTTGACAAGATTACGTGCGTATGTTTGAACAAAGTTTTAGTAGTGCAGTAAAATTCACAGTCTCTTTATCGACATACAAAATTTTTTTCCCTAATACATACTTAGGTACTATAGAACATGTTAAAATGTATGAAATATGCAGAAGGATAAAATTTTACTGTCGCATTTATTTCATGATGGTACGCATTACTGGTTTCTCATGTTTGGTTTGTATGTTTGTGACTGATGGCTTCGGGTACTCTCCGTTCTGTGCTGACCTTGAATAGGATGGGCGCAGACGTCACACGGTTGCTAAGCAACAGGCACCTTCCTCTCCCCCAATCACACCACAACTTGTTAAGCTCAAGCTTGAAGCGATGGATCCCCCCGCCCAACCCCACATTCCTTCCGCTGATTGATCTATTGTCGGTGCGGAAACGTGTTACGTAAACAAACAACAATGACCATTATTGGTATTTATTTTTTATGCGCGAGTAAATATCCGTAATATTTCTTAAAAATCCGGATATCCTTTTGATGCTATAAATATCCGTAAAAACGGACAAAATCAAACTATACCTTGGAAAGTTCATCACAAAAAGTAACTAGTTTCAGTTCAAATTCACGCTTCCTTATTCCTAAATCAACTTGTTTTAATTGACGTTACTCATAAAAGGAACTTACAAAATTCATAGAAGTTCCATTGCCTAGCTTTTTTAAAATTATTTTTAACAGTATTTGGTGCAATGTTTGTCCATGTAATGTATTCATTATATCAATTGAGACTGTACATGCTTTTACATTCTTTATATACGTACAAGCTACAAAAATGATAACTGAAGTAAAACACCTGTACTTAACAGTTTTTGATGATGTTGGTACAGATACAATCTTAAGAGAAATAAATTTGTTGTTACTAAATATAACATTTCAAACTGCACAAAAGATTTATATGTCTATTATATATAAACACGCACATTTGGTTGGCTAAATATTCATAACACAAAAATAAAGTAATCTGCATTCATAATCTAACACAAAATATAATATATTTAAACAGAGAAAATACTACCAAATTAGTATTAAGAGCTTGAAGGGATCGGCTATGTTGTCAATATCCTTACGTTAAAGTTTCCTGTCAACATGACATCCTGACCACCGACCACTGCCTGAGTAGGAAATAACCACCCCTGTTTGTATTTCTGATCCATTAGCATCCAAACCTTAAACCTTTTTGTTATATTTGAGACCTACTCCAGATCGGAGGCTGCTTAACTTAATAATTTTAAGCTCAGCAATGGATGTTTTAAATGTCTCGATAAGACTAACTACTAGCCTAGGTCCTGGTCAGCACCTAAGCTGATTAAATAAATTGCCGTTGGCCCTAGAGTATCATTGTGTGTAGAGCTATTGTTAATTCCATTATCATGTGGAATATTATGTAAGTAAAACCATCTTAACAGAAATCGTGAGTACTCTGTCCGCTACACCTGTACAGGGACACTTAGAGAGCCCACAGACGACCACCACTCAGTATCGCAGCAGCGTGAGTGAAGACGGAGGGGGGATCGAGCCTAACACCCACACGGCCAGTCACGGCCCTGGGATGGTCGCAAGCCTGGTCCACGTGTCTATCCACGTGGTGGCGCTCATGTCCATGACTAGTAATCCGTCTAACTAAATACGCATACTCCCCAGACATCAGTATTTAATTAATGCTTGTGTGCGAACAAAGTTTTAAATAAACCAAATTTTTTGTTAATTTAAAAATAAGGAAACAAGCAACAGGCAATAAATCTGAACCTAGGAGTATCATTAAACCTATACACTTAACGCTACTAAATGGAAAATACTAACAAAAATAAACACTTTATTAAAAGGTTTCATGTTGATATTACTGAAGATCTGTAGTAAAATGTGACTGACGAATGCAAACATAAAGCAAGGTAAAAATGCAGCAAAAAGTAAATAAGATGAAAATTAATGTAAAGTAAACCATCCAGGAACAGTGGAGAAACGATACCTTCTGACAGATGGGAGATGAAGAACTGCCACACACATAACCAGAGCAGGCAGGTGGATAAGGCTACGATACACATGGACATAGTGTCCTAGCCAGTGTGACAGAGACATCTTCAAAACAATAGCTAGCGTGGGATCCCTGGAACATCACAACACTTGCCAATGAAATTAACTTGATACACATCATGTAATACCTGCTACATTACACCAGTACAAAAAAAAATGATACCCAGCACATAGTCCCTACAACAGTATTACAAGTGTCACTGGCATGAACTCAATAAGCAGCTGGTAGCCTCTACAACAGAAAAAATTGTCAGTAGAAAAGATTTGGTACCCAGCACTTAGTCCTTGCAAAATCACATCATTTGTCAATGTCACAGAAACAATGTCTGGCACATGGCCCCAGAAACGTCAAAACATTTATCAATAGCATGGACACGATACCCAACACAAGGTCCCTGCAAATATACCATACTTATCAGAGGCAAGGAAACAATACATATCACATGAAGCCTGCAACTTTATTATATTGTTAGGAGTGTGGAGAACAGGTTTGTAAGGTACCCTAATTAAATTTATACAGTTTTATTTGCTACTATCAAATTTAGGCTAGATTTCAGACCCACGTTATTGTGTTTAAAGTATTGGAATTAGAATTTACTGCTTTCCACTCCACATTGATGGGTCATCTGTAATTAAATATTTTAATTTATTTGGTGATGTTAATGGATGTGTGTGATCTAGTATCAGGTCAACGTGAAGTAGTATCATACGGGTTCATAAATTTACCACATTTAAATTCATCATAGTTTATTAAGTAATATTATAAGGAGATAAGACAAAAAAAATGATAACTCTGATAACTCTAAATTTTATACAAATTTTCCTAGCACGCGACGACCCATTGATACCTATATCTAATTCCAGTAATGTTCAGGGTTACATTGAATTTCATGAGCCTCTAGCTAATAAATAAGTTATTCGTAAGAAAATAATCCGGCTTAGTTCAGGGGAGGGCAGTTGAAACTCCGTTCTTCTTGGACCACTGATCTCGTCCTCAGCTTTCCAGGATATACGAGCAGTCTTGCTGTGAAAGAAAGTCTAAACTACGATCCAGTAGCAATACTGATGATGACAGCTACTGTTGACGCCATTCCAGGTGTGCTGAAAAATCTTTAGATTGGGCAGGTCTCACCAGCGCAGACAGGAACTGCAGCATGAAGATGATCGGAAGTCTTGCAAGGACGGATATTCGCCCGACGCGGTAGTAAAATTAATTGCGAAATGCGACTCCCTATAGTCTGCATGACGAAGAATCAGACTTCCTTCACTTAAGACTTGCAAAAATAACTAATTACGCGGTAGCCACGTATCTTCTTGTCCTCTGCGCGCAATTCCCGAACCCAGGAACTGTCACACGCACAGAGAACGTCCATTCGCTCCGCAGTTCAAAACTTAACCCTTTCACTCTAAAATTTTTTTTATTGGGTAAAAAAATTATTGGCTATGAAATTCTTTTTTAAAATGACTTATTTACCCTAGAAATAGTTTCATAAAAACGAATATTTAATTTTTTTTATACAATTTGATTACGTCCATTGTAGTGGACATATAGAGTCAACCGTGACAATTTAGAGTGAAATTATTTTTAATGCTGCAAGTAAAAAAATTACAATAAAATCAGTAAACATACACCAAATTTGTTACAGACACAGAAAATTCAAGTCATATATTAGCATAAACACTGTTTAAGACATTTATAAGTGATATTGATCCTCAAATTGAGGAAATTACATGTTTATAATAATTCCATTTACAAAGGTTTTTATGCTTCAGACCGTGAACGCTGATTTGAAACATGTCCCGTCTTTTACAGAGCATACAAAACTGTACACTTATTACAATTACATTTATTACCCTTGTAATGTATAAAAATAAAGATAATTGTACAACAAAATTTTTTTTTCAGTCATTAGATACACGATCCATGGAAAACGTCTGTGGAAATTTCTTCAAACACATATTTGGCACAAATAAATTTACACTTATCACAAAAAATTCTTTAGCCAAAGAATAATTGTCAGTAGCAGATGATATGCACACTGAATATATCTTTCAAGAAAATTACACTCTGACTTGAAGATTTTTTCTGTAAATTTGAAGTCAAGTTTATATGAAAATTCTTGAAGCAGTTTCTTCCTTACACGAAACACAAATGAACTTTACATTTATCACAATAAACATGTGTTTTTCCAAGACATTTCTTTTCTTTACAACGTGTTGCTTCTTTGGCATCATCATACTCTGGCATATGATCTGTCAATTATTTTTGAACTTCTTCCAGTGGTCGCTTTTCAAGAGATTTGCACTTTACTGTTGGACTATCACTTTGCCTCGGGCGCCCTCGGTTTTTTGCAGAACCTGAAGTAGGTCTGTACATTTTCACCAGTGACTCGCCTAACCTCAACTTGAAATGTAAAAGATCAAGTAATTTCTTGTCATTTATGTGTTTGTTGTCCTGCTTGTACTCGAGCCATGAATTCACGATAGCCATGTCTATTGCATGGAAAACATACGTAGGGTCTACTTTCTACTCTTCAAGTAAATTCTGTAGAGTGAAACTAACATATCGTATTTGTCAACCCCACCCATGCTTTCATTGTACATTTTGACAAATTGTGGACGTTTCACATTTACAAGAGATTTTTTAGTTTTGTCCCATCTCTTGACTTCATCACATTCACCAGTGCCGATGAAGTTGGATGCCAAGTGTACACTGCGGTTATCAGTCCATTTCACGAGAACTGCTTCTCCATCTCGACTCACAAGCTCTTCTCAAAATCCACGCCCTGTCTTGGCTGACTCTTTGTCACTCAAAAATTGAGGCTTACCAAACCTAGCGACACGAACAGTTCCAGCAATGTGTAACTTCTGCTGCCTGAGTTGTTCAACTAAGTTGTAGGTATGAAAATAGTTATCACAGAAGAGAATGTGATGCTCTTTTGTCAGTCTTATTGACAAGTGTATCACTATTGCTGCACAAAAACCAAATGTTTTCAGCACATTTGGGTCGATTTCAGTGCTACTACCCTGATAAAGAAGAAAACCATAACATAAGCCACTTTTCACACAAAGAACAAAGTTTTTTATCCCCCAAGGATTTGGCTTTCCTCGCATGAACTGTTTTGTCTGGAGTGTTCCTCGAAATGGAATCATTTGCTCATCTACACAAACATTTTGTTCCACATTCAACTCTAGGCAACGACAACGTACTGCATCATAAATCAGCCTGACTTTATAGAATTTGTAAGTATTATCGTTTGGTCGTTGCAAATTGTTTACAATGTGAATATGTGAACGTAGTTTGTAAAACCGATCTACTGTCATAGTATCTGGAAAAATGTTTACTTGTAGTGATTTTTCCCAGTACATGCTTATCCTGGGATACTTCAGACAACTCATGACTGCGTGCAACCCTATAAAAGCTCGTATCTCCAAGTCATTTGTTGGAATAAAAGAAGTCCCTTGTTGGAGAGCAAAGATGTTGGTCATGGATGAAATAGTCGAAATGTCTTAATCTGAAATGTATCTACTAAAGTACTGAACACGGGTCAATTCTGATATTCCACTATCACACACCTCGGAATCATTCCACTCAATACTTGGTGGGTCGAAAGGTCTTCGCCTCCACCCTATATCCTTTGTTTTGGTAAGTTGTTTGTAGGAGATGTAAAATCTCTCTGAGGAATATCTTCTTCAAGAGTGTTGTAGGCATTCTCCAATAAATCGAAAATACGTGCCACGTCTTTAGGATCCGACAGATTGAAACGTTCTGAAAAACAAGTAAACATAAAGTTAACTCTTCAAAATGTAGTAAAACAAATTATTCCTGTTTCTAAAATGAAATTTATACTAGAATTTATTTTGTAGACAGGTGTAATTATTAATTACACATTATTCATACATATATGTAAAGTTTTATAATATTTATTTGCATGTATATCAAATAAATTTCCATTCCAGTGGACAAAAGTATTTAAAAGGCTTGAAGGCGATTTGCAACTCTTCAAACGATATGTCCATTCTAATGGACAAACAATTTGAAGTCATATTATGATAAAACCTTTAGATTAACAGTGGTATACATATTTTTACAACTTCATTCTATCTTAGCAATGCAATCACAAATGATAAAACATTTAAAACCACTTAAAAATAATATTAAAAATGTAAGGACAAAATGATGATACCTTGTCTATTGCGCGCCATGACGACATGCAAGAGATAGAGTGGCCAGGCAGTTCCAACCTTCGTCACAAGATAGCACCACACGTCAGGTAGTGCGCTGGGTTGAATAAGGGTGCGTTCCAATACTTGTGTGGAGCAAAATGCCGCTTAGTTTGAAATAAAACTTCGTTCAAAGTTTGTGTCCATTACAGTGGACACCAGGAGTGAAAGGGTTAAGTCCCTCGTTCCTCCCGAAAATGCCGACCAGCGAGCATCTCAGCTAGGAAGAATAATTAAACAACCTCTTTTCTTACCTGGCGAGAATTCAATACTCAAAGACCATAGCTAACAGTATCTACATGATGCGAAGTCAGTAATAAACGGAACAATACATCTCAAATAAATGTTCAACAAAGAAGAATAACATCCCAAATATCAATGTCAACTGATGAACTATGGAATATCTCTGGGTCGTCGCACCATGTACAATTTAGCATTTACATACATTACATAAAAATGTATAGTTACTCTTACTTAGATCACAAAATACAAAGCTAAGATACAACAATAATTATAAACATGTAAACATGTCCAAATTTTTACACTACTAATATTGAAATTACTAGTTAAATCACCACAATTAATGTCTGTTCACGAATCACTTAGTATCTGTCCAGTCTGCAGTTCGCACTCCTCACTGGAGCTAGGCTTAACAGTGGTTCGCCCGTTACCTCACACCTGTCCACACACAGTCTCGGGCCACTCTGTCGCACTCCACTCAATTCACCTGTAAGAACCCCCGCGAAGGCCGGCATCGCCGCTTGTATACCAGTTGGAATGAACTGGAGTTGCTGTGATGTGACGCGTCATCGCTGGCCGACCCGATGCCCGAAGTATCCAGAAACGTGTTAGTCACGAGGCGGACTCTGTGAGCCAGCAGAATTCCCATGCCATTAAGGGACGAATGACAGCCCCGAGGAAGGAGAAAGTGGGGGCAGGAGGGTGGCGTGGTCGGGCCGCTCTAATACCCAAACGTATGTGTGCGTGATGTTGGTGGCCGTGTGGGCCCGCCAGGAAGGCCCGCTCAGGTACCTAGTAACCATCACGTTGTTGCCTCCCAGTTCGTAACACTGACCTTCTCCTTAAACCTCTTTGTCCCGAACAGGTAACACATCTCTTCCAGCATACTCTCTCAAACAATTCAACACTTCATATAGGCCTTACCATGCCCTGTGAAGATTAGGGCACCTTCCCTTCCTTCATTGCTGGTTGTACAGCCACTCCAAATCGCCCTCCTGAAATCTGGTTGAGTTATCAATCAGGTCATACCTCGTCTTCAATTGATTCGTGGCTTATCAAAGATTTTTGTGGGCTTCTACATGAAAAGCACCATTCGCTCCTCTAGACGATTCACATATTCAGTGGTGCTGGTCGGCTCCCTGCCAGGACGACCGAACCTGACATCACAGGGCAGCCTCAACTCCTGTCCAAACACAATACTAGCAGTCTGCCCAGAGGAGTCATGGATGGCAGATCTATATGCCATCAGGAACAACTGGATGTGTTGATCCCAATCCTGTTGATGCTGGGCCACAATCTTGGCAAGGTGTTCCTCCAGAGTTCTGTTGAACCTCTCCACCTGCCATCGGACTGAGGATGTGGGGCGTTAGTGATGGTTTCAATTATTCCCAGCAATCGTCACACCTCCTGAAATATTGTTGACTCGAAATTGCGGCCCTGGTCTGAGTGGAGCTCCATTTTTACTTCAAAACTAGTTGTTGACTATTGCATCCGCAATGGTAGTGGCTTCATGGTTAGGAAGTGCATAAGCCTCTGGCCACTTGCTGAAGTAAACCATTGCTACCAGAATACACCGGTTACCATCTTTATTCTTGGGAAATGGTCCAGCAATGTCGATGGCTATCCTCTCAATGGGAGCCCCTACATTGTAGGCCCACATTTTCCACGACTCCAGTGTTGTGGCCCTGTTAAGCCGAGCATGCTTCGCATTGTCTACACCAAGTCTCAACATCCTGGTGACACCTCAAACAATAGTAGCGTTGACGAGTCTTGACTAGAATGTTTTTCACCTCTAAATGACCACCAGAGGTGCCATCATGGATTTCTTTCAACACCTCTGCCACTAGACTCTTTGGAAGGAGTAGTTGCATGGTAACTAATTTTCCATTCAGACTCTCCCATGCCCTCATTAGCAGCCCATTCACCATCCTCAAGGAATCCCACTGTGCCCAGTAAGCTTTCACAGCCCTTCGGTCACTGGAGATCACATGCCATATTGGACATCCAGTACCACTCTCTAGCCAGCTTATGATAGGTGCCAGGTCAGGATCTTGCCACTGCACTGCCTTCAAGCTGGCATTATTCCATTTATCTTCCCCGTTAGTTATCGTTGCTCGCAGATCATCTTCAATCTCCTCATTTTTCTCTGCTCTATTGCAATGGTTGCAGTATACCTTGCAAGGTATTCGGGTGAGGGCATCAGCATTGCTGTGAATTTAACCTTTCCTGTGTTCTATCCGACACTCATATTGCTGTATTTGTTCAATCCACCTAGCAAGTCGTCCCTCTAGATTCTTTAACTGTAACAGCCACTTAAGTGCGTCATGGTCAGTGCGTAAAAGGAATTTTACCAAGACGTCATTTCAGCCAGGAGTTCTCTTCTTGTGACATAATAGTTGTATTCAGGTTTAGAAAAACCTTTGCTGTAGCATGCTAATACTCGTTCATTTTCATCTTGGACCTGGGAAAGCACAGCAACCAACCCAGATATACTCTCCATGTTTTCGGGGGGTTGGCATGATTATGGATTTCTAGATTGAGGTCAATATTAACAGACTGGATATACTCAGGATCTCTTCGCACTCTATCCTGCAATACAATATGTCCCAGGAATGTTACCTCATGCTGGAACAAGAAAAACTTAATAGGACTTAAGTTGTCCATGACAAAGCGTGTCAAACACATCCTGGAGGTTTCGCAAATGTTCTTTCATTGTATTTCCCACCACAGTAATGTCATCCAGGTATACTAGGCATATTTTCCAAGTCAAGCCCTGCAGGACAAGTTCCATCAATCTCTCAAAAGTTGTAGTAACATTACATAACCAGAATGGTAGCACAGTGAACTGGAACAGCCCACTTACTACCTGTCGTGAGAGCAGTCTTCTCCTTATCCTCTGGGTGCAGCTCCACTTGCCAGTAACCTCTCTTCGGGTCCAGTGTAGAGAACCATCTGGTGCCAGAGAGTGTATCAAGTGTGTCATCGATATGTGGGAGGGGGTAGCTGTCATTTCTGGTGATGTCTTTTAGCTTCCGGTAGTCCACACAGATCCTCAGTTGGCCATCCTTCTTCACCACTAAACCAACTGGGGAAACCCAAGGGGTTGCTGATGGTTCTATTACACCGCCCTCCATCATACCTGCGATCAACTTCTCAGCTTCTTCCTGTTTTGCTAGAGGTTGTCAGATCGGCTCTGCATCACCTGTGTTGATGTGATGGTAGTCCAGGCTTGGTCTCCCAGGGTCATTATCCCTTTAGGAAATTACCAGAAAAGCTGTGACTCCTCTATTTCTCCATCTGTTAGATTAATTTGGCATTGCCTTAATAACTGTTTGAGATTTGGGTTCATTGGTTGCTCGGAATGTATAATACGTAAAGACCCACACTGGCCTACCCGAGAGACCAGTTAACAGCTAGCTATTGGGTCCCCCTGTTTAAGAAATCCTTGTTTGTGTATCAAGGTTGGCCACTCTTAACTGGTACAACCTCGCCAAAGTTTGCAAATGCTTCGAGCAACCAGAGGCTTCTCCAATCCTAACGTAATATCTGGCTCTAAGTTAGCTCATGTTGCCCCTTGGGTCACCCATAATCCTAGCTGCTATTATCTGCTCATCGTTTTCTGGAATTTAAACAGTTTCGCTAACTACCACTTGCATTACAGGAACTTCCAATTGGTCGGGGGTAAACCAGGCCACCTCTTCATCTAAAATACATAGTACCTGTCCTTCCATGCCAATAACGAATTGATATTAATTAAACATGTCCACTCCTAGAAATATCTTGTCAGCGATATAAACAAGAATGGTCTGTGAAAATATCCAAGTTCCAATCCTTACCTCCAAATCCAGCTGTCCATGCACAGGTGAAGTGTCTCCAGTGGCTGTTTTGAGTCTGTATGGGATAGGTGTACTCCTGAGCTGTATTCTACTTACCATGTCTGTGCATAGTATAGATGCAGATGCTCCCGATTCAACAGTAACTAAGCATTGTCTGCCATTGACCCATCCGTTAAGCAACAAACTGTCCTGGATTCTACAAAGCAAGGATATGGGAAAAACCCTAGGGGCTACCATTACCCATAGAGCTGGCATGCACCCCCTCATACCAGCCACTGTTAATTTCCCTGTTGCTCTTCCTGCTGCGATGCCTTCTTGTGTGTTAGTCAGTTCCACAGACATCCTCTTGCTAGGGGGAGCTCCGTAGTCTTTCTGCTCCGGAACTGGCATGGTCTGCAGCAGCCCTAGTGGAGATCCTCGCAGGGCCAAGACGAGTGCCGTAGCCTTTTCTTCTTCGCCCCAACTAATTACTTCTGCAGCTGCCTCGAACTGTCATTTGTACACCATTCACAAAGATTGACCATCAAAGGTGAATTTTGAGTGGCCGCTGGAAATGCCCTTCACCTTAACATCCTCGGAGTTACTCTTCCGGTTTGCAGCAGCTGTAGCTTCCCTAATCCCTAATCATCCGACGGCACTCCTCGGACACTGCTTCTACACGCCGTTCGATTGCCTTTTCAAGATGAATTAACTGTTGTTCCTGTCTGACCACCTGCTGTTCTTGTTGTGCATGATGCTTTTTTCAAACACTTTACCTTCAAACTGGATGCTAGTTTCTTCAATATTCTTTTTTATTTCTTCTAGTGCAGCAACTATTTTGTTTTGCATCTTGGCAGTTGATTTCCTTTATCATCTTTTCTTGGCTGTTCCATATTTTAGTCTTCAGGCTACTGTCCTTTTTCTCCTGGCTACTCTCTATTTTACTATTCAATTCTTCTTGGCCACTTTCCAGTTTGGCCAAGAAAGCCACTATGTTCTTAAGTTTGTCAGTAGCCATCTTCCTTGTTCACATACACTATTAATCTGTCACTATCACTAATGTCCTATTAATGCACTATAATTTCACCTATGAGCTTAACTAAACTTCTACTCAAAACTAACAACTAACTTTAATATCAAAAATCTAAAATTAATATTTTTTTTACTTTTCAAAATTTATTTTATTACACTCACTATTAATTATTTTTAAATCATTTAATTAGGGCAATTGCACTACTGACAACAAATGTTACGAGTGGGGAAAACTGATTCATAAGGATAGCCCATTTATTTTTGTAAAGTTTTATTTGCTACTAATATTTCCATTACTAATTAAATCACCCAACTTAATGTCTGTACATATCACTTAGTATCTGTCCAGTCCACAGTTCGCACTCCTCACTGGAGCTAGGCTCAAAAGGGTTCCCCCTTACCGCGCACCTGTCCACACACACAGTCCCGACGCTCCTAGTCTGCGCTGCTAGCTGAACTTGCACTTCACTCAACTCGCCTGTTGGAACTGCCGCGGAGGCCGGCGTCACTGCTTTTATACCAGTTGGCCATCTTTCTGAAATGGACTGGAATGGCTGTGATGTGTCGCGTCATCGCGGGCAGACCCGACACCCAAAGCATCCAGAAATGCATCGGAGTCATGTGGCAGCCTGCAACTCATCAGAGGCAAGGAAACAATACATATAAAGTAGTTTATGGAATGATATAATACTATATATCAGGGAAAAGAACACAATACCGAGCAATAAGTACCATCAACTTAAAATTACATTATATTTCACACGTTTCCTGCAACTTTATAATACTTATTAGGAGCAGGGTCATGA
This sequence comes from Bacillus rossius redtenbacheri, assembly GCF_032445375.1. Classification (NCBI taxonomy): domain Eukaryota; kingdom Metazoa; phylum Arthropoda; class Insecta; order Phasmatodea; family Bacillidae; genus Bacillus; species Bacillus rossius. The sequence goes on along the minus strand of NC_086334.1, from coordinate 74,822,034 downwards.
TACAAGTTAGGTGAACTCTGTAACTTTATACTCCTGCCCCTCGAACTTATGCTTTAATTTGTTTCAGGAAAATGGAGCACCAATCAAAAAAGTACTAATGAAATAGGGGAGACTGGGGATAGTTTGGACACGGGGATACATTTGACATTAGTAAATTAGCTCCCATAAAGCTATGGTTGGTACCATTGCTTGTGAATATTGTGTTTCATGTCCTCCCAAACCAGCTGACCTCCAAAATGACGTCTTATGTTGACAAGTGACAAGGTGAGAGGCAAATGTTTGTTTTTTAAAGTAGCATTATAATATTTTAAACTATATGTTGTACTGATTTAAATACTTTATTGCAAAAGAATTTTGTTATAACTTATTTTAAATTATGTTAAAAGTATTTGAAATAATGCAATGTTATGCAAAAATGAAATCATTCAATTAGATTATTGACAAATTCCATTTTAGTTTCACATTGACATATGGGGTTACATTGGACCGACCAGGGGATACATTGGACAGCTGTCCAATGTATCCCCGTGTATTTTCAATGTATCCCCATGACTAACCAATGTATGTTTTGTGTGGCCATACTGTATTCGCACTGTTTATTTGCTACAAATATTAGCAATATATTCCTCTATTTTATTGTTTCCTAATAAATGGTGCGGAATTACAAAAGGCTGACTGAAAGGCAGTCGGGAGAAGGGGATACAAAAGCTGCAGTCGAGGATGTGATTGAAAGGGGTACATCACTGCGTGTTGGGCCACACGATATGGAGTGAAGAAGTCCCGTTTGGGGTATTTATTTCAAAAAGCGAAAGAATGTGGCTTTGCCAACATGGTATGTATCATCTCCTTTAAAAATAGGCAAGTTATTCCAGATGCAATGGAAAAGTCACTTCCTGAGTATCTTGTTAAGTGCTCAGGAATGTTTTATGGACTTACTCCAAAAACTACAAGAAGATTGGCATAAGAATATGCAAAACAGAATGGTTTGCTAGTGCCAACTACTTGGGATGAGAAGGGAGAAGTTGGTGTAGACTGGTTCTCAGCTTTTATGAAAAGACAACCTAACCTAACCATACGAACACCAGAAGCGACAATTTTGTGAGACTGACTGCTTTCAACAGGTATATTGTGGGTGTAATCTTTGATAAACTTGAAACTGTACTCAAAAGACACAACTTCCAGCCAAATCAGATCTATAATTTAGATGAAACTGGAGTGACAACAATTCCTCGTACTGAGAAAATTATTGTGCAGAAAGGACTCAAACAGGTGGGCCAAGTCACATCTCGGTAGCGCGGGGAACTTATCACACAGGTGGGGATAATCTGTGGCAATGGTAATGATTTCAGGGGCTCCAGTTGGTTCTCTTGGTCTAGTGCATAAATCGATGAAGATGACATCAGACAATTTTGCAGAAGTTTTACAGTTTTTCAAAGACAATGTACGGTGCACCAGGAGAGCCCCGTGCTTCTCATAGTGGATAATCATGAGTCACACTTGAGTGTTCAGAGTTTAGAATTCTGCAAGCAAAATGGCACATACATCTAACAAGCTGAAGCCACTGGATCATTGTGTATTTGGTCCTTTCAAAAAATTCTTCAGTGTGGCTGTAAACTCTTGGATGAACTCCAACCCAAATGTAACACTTAACATTTACGCTCTCCCAAAACTGTGCGGTTCTGCTTGGGACAGAGCAGCAACTCCAAAAAATGTTAAGTCTGGTTTCAGAGTTGCTGGCATTATGCCATTTGACAGAGATGTATTCTCAGATGAAGACTTCTTGTCATCTGCAGCGTATGATCGTCCCCTCTTGGTTATGAATGAAGACAACCCTGGACCCAGCATCCAAGTGGCAGAAAGAAGTTCCTCGTTTCATGTTCCAAGCTCTGCAGCGATAGCTACGAGTTATGCGGCAATAGGCGCTGTCTTGCCAGAATAAGTTAGACCCATTCCAAAAGGAGCTCGTAGAGTTCAGTCCACACGTGGCCGGAAACACGGCAGATGTATGATAGCTACAGACACTCCTGAGAAGATGAACCTGGAGAAAAAAAACAGTTCCAGTGTTAAGAAGAAAGTTCTTATGATATCTTCAAGTTCGAGTACTGAAGACGTTGATAAATTGTGTGAAGAGTCTGGGGATTCTCCGTTTTCTTCGTCAGACTCCGAAGAAAGTGATGGTGAAGATGTTTCTGAACTGAAGGAGGCAGATTTTTCTGTAGTTAAATTTGCACAAAAGAAAAAAGTGCTGCACTACATTGGTAGTATTGTGACATTAATCAAACCTGTGTCGAGTAAGAAATAAAGTTTCTTCGAAAACGATGAATATCATTTGTTTATCCTGCAGTAAAAGACAAGTCTGTTGTTGTATTCAAAGACATTTGCAAGAAACTTCCTTTGCTGTCTGAACGAAGAAGAAAGTACTACTTTAAAGGGAAAAGTTTAACTAAGTTCAATGAATTATGTTAGTTATCATCAAAAATGAAAAAAATGATGTGCTATCAATCGGTAGTATAGTGACAGTAATCAAACCTGTGTCGAGTATGAAATAAAGTTTCTTCGAAAACGATGAATATCATTTGTTTATCCTGCAGTAAAAGACAAGTCTGTTGTTGTATTCAAAGACATTTGCAAGAAACTTCCTTTGCTGTCTGAACGAAGAATAAAGTACTACTTTAAAGGGAAAAGTTTAACTAAGTTCAATGACTTACGTTAGTTATCATCAAAAATGAAAAAAATGATGTGCTATCAATTTTAATTATTTTATTTATGGGTTAGTGACTCTGTGGAATACCTAACACACATTATGTTTGAAGTAAATTAAAATTAATGTGGAAATCACTAAGATAATTAGTCTACATACTATTTCCAATATTTGTCCAACCTATCCCCCTTCAATGTCCATTGTAACCCCGTATATGGGGATAGTTTGGACAATATGCAACTCTGCAATTTCTTTGTCGCAAAATAGTACTTGTGAATGTGAGGTAATTTTTTCTAGCTAAAATGAATTGCAGAAGGTCTAAACTATTGAATAATACTTCAATCATATTAAAAAGTTAATTACAGTGTCTAAAAAAAAATCATAAGTCAAAATTGTCCAATGTATCCCCGGTCTCCCCTACATTATAAAACCGTTTTAATCTGAAAAAACACTAGCAAAGGACTTCAACAGCACTAATATGTTTTTCTCTATAAAACTCATGCTATTGAAATTTAATAATTGGTAATTATGAAGGAAAGCATCTTTTCTAAAGAAAAGCTATAAGTTACATTTTTACTCCCTGACACAAATTCTAATCCTTGAAGTTGTTTACCAGTAGTTTATCACTCTTGAGTTGTTAGGTTAGTTTAAAAATTGTACATTAACTGTAATATAATAATCAGTTGGAATAGGATGGATAAAATTTGAAATATTTAAAAATAGTAAAGACAGTTGGTAAGACTAGGTTAGCTACATTAAAATACATTTAATGGATTTCAACGATTGGTTATGAATTACTTATTATAGCTAACCTAACCTAACCTAACCTAACCTATTCTAACATAACCTAACCAACTGCAAAATTTGATGTAAAAGTAAAAAACCAATAGTACTGAAGTATTAACCACTCAACAGAATAACGAATGTAACAAAATTTGTAATATAATTTAAATCACAAATAATAAAAACTATAATCATTTATTTTATGTATACACGAGGTTGCCAGTTTCACAAGATGAGGTTATCTGATCTTGAAAGCTAGTTTAACGAGTCACTCCCTTCTTGCCTTTGCTGTTTTGCAGTGTCATAGCACATTGTGTTTTTTTCCCCCTTCAAATTTGTTTTAGTTTTGAATTTCTAAATGATTCCTGGTGCTACTTTACTTCCCCACCAGCATTAAAAAAAATAAGTTTCATATATTTTAATATTACCACATCAGCCCTACCTTAACATTGCAGAAATCACAAATATATTTTCCTTGAAAACACTTGTCTTGATCTTACCATGACAAAAATTATTAATGGAAATTTTTTAATAAATCTTCGTAACGTTCTCTCTATTAAACTGCAGAAGCAGGTAATCTCCAGAATTATTGTGAATAACGCAGTTGAATACTGCTGCCTGTGGGCATGTGAACCCGGCAACTCCTCAGCGCCGTGACGTCGTCCGTAACCCACAGTTTATGATAAAGCACTACGTCCACTCTTAGCGGTGGACACGGTATACATATTACAATGGTAAATTAGTTAGGCTCTTCCAGGCAACCCACACACCTCAGTCTGCACATGGTCACACTCACAAAAGAAACAACTTTTCCTATTTCATGATTTTATTCACGATATACGTCCACTCTCCCTCCCCATCATTTTAGACGGTTAAAAGCCAGTGGCACATATCAGTTTAAGAGATGGTCCTGAATCAGTAAATTACACAAATGAAGACGGCGGGCGCACGTAGCTCCTTACCTTGGGTAGCAGCGGTGACAGACTGGCCGCCTCTCAGCGCGTCCTAGAGGCAGGTCACCTGCTCATTACCAGCCTATGACTGTTACAAGTATTTGGAAAAGTATGCCACTGGGAACAGGAATAACTACATATAAATACCTATAATCTTTACTTACATTTAGCCCACTGGCTGCAAATAATAATATTAAGTTAATATTTTAAAGAAACTAAAATATTAAGGCCCGTTACGAGACTGTTTGGCAATGTTTAGGTCTCGGAATTTTTATTACTATAGAATAAAGTGAAATTAGTGAGTAAAGGCTATTGAATATGTATTTAAACAAACGAAAAATACAATTTTTTTTTTGTTCAACTACGTGTTTATAATAAAGAGCCTCAGATTCGTGAAAAGAAGGATAATCAACGGAATATATGACATTACTAGTTTTTGAATTTTTTGAGATGCCTAAATGTCAACGAAAGCAGTATTTTCCATTTCACTTATGTTAACACAAGAAAAAAATACAAAAATATGTTGTGATTTCAGTGACTTTTCTCAGTATTCTCTGTCCATTTTAATTTTCCTGACTTTTCCCGGCTTTGCCGGTTTTCTAGTCCTGTAGTAACGCGGAATAAATATCACGTGGTTCTTGAACTTTATAATATTTGTCAATGGCATAGAAACAATACCTAAAACATGGTCCCTGCAATTTTATGAAACTTATTAGGGGCAGGGTCACAATACACATCAATTATTACTACAACTTTTTAATATTAATCAGGGGTAGGGACAAAATAGTCATCATGAAGTCCCTGCAACATAACAGCAGATGTAGTGAAAGATGCAAAATACCCAGCACATAGTCCTGTAACTTCACAATGCTTATCAGTTGCAGGGAAACAATACCCTTCATGAGTTTCTTGCAATGTTAGAAATCTTATCAGTTATCAGTGCAAGGAACAAGATACCCAGCACCTGGACCCTGCAACATTACAACATTTTTTAATATCATGGAGTTTGTGCATGCTTCATGACTACTGACTTCCTTTTTAAGGGGAATTTGAAAAGCATTGTTTCCTAGGCAATCACTGATGTTAAAAACAAAATTATTATCCACCAAAAATATTAAAAATGAAAAATTATATTTAAAAACATATTTTTTTTTTCATTTATCAATTAAAAATGTATAGAAATTGTTATATTATACAATGGTTTGTAACCCTTTGGAAATTGTACTAAATTTACAATAGCCTGTATTTCTTTGGAAATTGTACTCAATTACAATAAATAATTTTAAATAACTAAATAAAATAAAATGAAGACAAACAGTGTATGAGAGATAGCTATTATATTATTAGACAATAATGAAATGTTACTGCTGAAGATATTTTCCAAAGTTGTAACTGTGAGCTAAGATTCCATCAAGAATTATAAGTTGAGAAATGTAGTGAGAAAGGTGGATAGCATTGTTATAAATTACCTTTTATGCAAGCCAAGCTGTAAGTTCCTGCCGATGGCTAGAGCACTCCCCAGGTTCAATGCCCCGTACAAGGCCTCCATTTGCACTCTGGCCTTGGTGAGGGCGGGATCACTTGGCCCCGTCGCAGTCACAGCCTCTCCGGCACACTCCGGACACGAGCAGGAGCCAGCGTGCTCCAGCTCGTCGTACAGGCCGAGGAGGGTCTTCAGGCACTCGAGCAGTTGGGTGCGGTTGATCTGAGCGTCGAACCTGGCTGCTGGCTCTTCACACAACCTGCAGTTGGAGCGACACAACTGTCACTTCCACTGCTTTCATCTGCATCTGGCCATCATGTTGGGAAATTATGTAACTAACAATTGAGGAATAGAATGCTTTTTTTAAAAATACTGAAACAATGAGACACTACTGCACTTTTGGATGAGTGCAACCTAAAGACAAACAAACTGTTGATGCCCTGAAATGGTCAATTCATGGATAGTAAGGAGTAATGCATTTTAGGAGCTTTTAGTGCATCTTTGCTCATGAAGCAATTACATGTCCACACATTTAAAAGGCTTACGGTGTATGCTTTCAAGTTTCAAGAGCAGTGGCAAAAGGATGAAAAAGACGAACAGATAAGAAACAGCACCGTGATGAAACGTTCTGAATACCAGAAATGACGAGAGCTGGCACAACGCCAGCGTGAACTCCACATGATGAATGGTATCACAGACGACTACCCCACCGAGGCAGTGCAAACCAGAGCACTGACAGCTCATGCTAGTCTCTACGAACTCACTGTGGTAGTTGGGGAAATGGAGACAAGTAATAAACAATGTACTGCTCAACGCTGCGAGGTTTGCTCCATTATGATATACAACACAAGCATGTATCTCCTAAATGCGTGAAAAGATAAAATGAAAGTTTGCTTTCTATAGAGTACACAGCTTGAATACAATTTTTATATATATATATTTTTTAACAAACATTTTGTGGAAGTGGCATGGAAGATTGTTGCAAAAGAATGAAGTTTGGTTATGTGAAAAAAATTAAATGTTAGTAATGGATGCTACTGTGGTTGTAGTGCTGCCTCAAAAGTAAGATTGTGCGATATGACCCTGCTCTCCCCAATTTATAAAATTATTTTTAACAGGTAATGTTATAATATATAATATTTGTATAAGGTAATTATATTTTCACGAACGCGGGAGACAAGGCCACTGGCATCACACATCATACTGCCTCGCCTCCCTCCCTTCCCCCCGAGTGGCCTGGGACAGTGGCCGCCGCTCTTCTGGATGCTTCGAGCACTGGGTTGGCCGGGCTGACGTGACACATCGCAACCACTCCAGTCAGCTCCAGGTTATAAGGGCGGCAACGCCGGCCTCCGTGGCAGTTCAGTTACAAGAGGCAAGACAGAGAGCAGCCCAGACGCGGAGCGACGGGACCGTGAGATTGCGACAGAGTGGCAGGAGACTGTGTGTATGGGCAGGAGACTGTGTGTATGGGCAGGAGACTGTGTATGGACAGGAGACTGTGTGTATGGGCAGGAGACTGTGTATGGACAGGAGCGAGGTACCCCTGTTCGCTACTGCAATCAAAAAAATTTTATGAGACTAAGTTGGGCGTCTCATCAAAATGAAGCTACTCACAGAAAATTAGCTTGATAGTGATCAATTGCAAAAATAGACCCTGGATCCTGGACTAACAGTGTTAAAATTTTCAGTTTAACAGAATAAATCTACAAAAGTTGGATATAAGTTTTTTTTTTTAACAAAATGACACTTTTATTGAAATAACATTCATAACTTTAATCTTCATAAACAGTCATGAATTTACTACCTGCGTGACACCATAATTTACAAGTGCTTTATGTATGCACAATTCAGACCCCAGATAGTTGAAGAGATCTGGTTTGTCAGAACAGTGGCACATTAACGAAGGCACCTAAACTTGACCATTATAAGTTTGTGTGCACAAGACTTATGAAGTGCACATTCATATTTCTCTGTGAATCTTTCTTAATATTAAAGATGATTTCTTGCGTAAACATTTACTAGGGACATCTGGGAATAATACTTTACTCTCATCCAATAACTTGGTACTTATTCAACTGATTTTTACTGGCAATATATTTCTATATTATTATTAAATTAATTCAGTACTGAATTCTAAATTAAACTACACTGATACTGAATAATCCTGCATGTGACGTTTTCTTTCATGTCATAACCTCAATATGAAGAATAAAGTAATGCTGGACTCACAATAGCATGACAAGCAGGGGCGTAGCCAGGGGGGGGTTTTAGGGGTTCGAACCCCCCCCTTAGCACCAAATCTTTAATTAATTTCTTACTCATCACTCAAACAAATTTCATATTAAAATTAATAAAATTTTTACCATTACAATATTTAAATTTAAGCACCGAAAACTGCTAAAATAGCACTATTTTACACCTTAAAAACCAAATTTTTCCGGGGGAGGACCCCCGGACCCCCCGCTTTAATACGGGGGGAGGGGGGCCATGCTTCTTAACACCCCCCATACGCAAATCCTGGCTACGCCACTGATGACAAGTACAATGGTCGGGTGGGAAAATGTTTCTAACCAGTCACGTTTGATACATCTATAATGTCAGCGCGACATAAATGGCAGACAAGACTGACTTATCGATTAGAAATATTTTCTATTTTTATTGTCAAGTATCACTAAATCATCATTACAGGTGGTGAGTTTGTCTTCTAAAGCCTCAAAGTAAGAAAGATATATACTCGGAGTTGTTTGAGGGGTAAATAGATATTTCCAAGAGTAAGAAAATTGGTTGGCGATATTTTAATTTTCAACCAAATAGCTTCAACTCCCGGGTAGTGAAAGGTATGTATTGGCTGAACTGATGTAAATTTGAGTTTATTAATTGCTATCAAAACAACACCACCTCTTTCTTTCATCGTAAGTAAAGCATTTCTATAAATGAGATAGTGGTCAGTGAAGTAGTGGGAACTTATGCTACGATCATTAAAACCAAGTTTACGTGGGACATGATTTCATAAAGGGAGTTGAAAAATTTTTCCAAAAATTCTATAGATTATGTTCTTACTCCCCTGATATTTTGGTATATACAAATAGCCGCTCCTCTGGGTACTTGGGTTTGAATCAATGCAGTGAGACTGTCGGTCCGTCGGTCAAGGGTTTAGGGCTGCCCTACATGTGTTGTCACAATCAGCGGTAGAAACATCGCTCAGGATGATGTTGCCCTTAAAAAGGTAATAATTAAGCACCCACTATATTGCTGATTCTATCAGTCGTCTTCAAGAACTAAGATGTTTTGTCATGAGGGAGGGTTTTGAATCGGCGCATGTGTATACCTCGAGCGCCACCACGTGGACCCGGCTACCGACTCTGTCCCAGGGCCGTGACTTACTAGCACTCGCCGGCCCGCTATCAGCGGCGGGCACGCTATGTTACTGCTCGTGGGGTCACACCTCTGTCCCTGTACCTATAGCACTTGGTCGAGAATGAATTGAGTGCGAGTCGGGCGAATATTGAGTTTTATTGCCGCCGACACGTACACTGACAATGTGAACAAAAAAACGGCAAGTAGTACAGCTTTCACGCTGACTAGGACACTGTGGACTGGCCCCGAAACTGTAAGCTTGCCGAATAATACAAAACACTCAGCTTTATTGATTAAGTTACACAGTCTGCCGCTGGGGTAGGCCTCAAAGGTTAATTAAAACAAGGTTTAAAAAATAATTACGATGGCGGATGATAACGGATCAGTTGAGAGCAATAGTTGAAGACGAGGTGCTGAGATGCGTCCTACCCCGCACGGCAAACGGAAGAGACTGCCCCGGGCCCCAGGTGTCATGGCCGCAGGAAGTGCTGAACTTACCGTTAGTACATATTAAAGACAGTTAAACATAACTATTAAAACCTTTTAAAAATTACAACTGAATTAAGATTTAAGGATTACATATTACAGATATTTAATTATTAACTACATTATTTAAAAACATGCAGTCTCCACTGCTCCAATCAGGGTGGGCGACCGCACACATGCACACATGCACACTTGTTGACGGCAGAGGGTGTCGGTGGGAGGGGAGGGGGTCGGCTGTGGCGTGAGGCACATCGGGCTCAGGGAGGGCGGAGCCCTGGTCGACGTCAGTTTAATGAGGTGTATGAATTGAATTTGGTCTGGAGTTGAGCTACTTTGTAAGCCTGTGCGAATATCAGTTTTATAGTTTGAATCGAATTTGAATACGAATACCATATTATTCTCGAATATGAATATTGAGTTCGAATAATTGGAATGAGAATTGAAATCCCATAAAACATGTTACCTATATCACATCACATTACAATATGATAACAGGTACATATTTACTGATACAATGTATGTAGAATCAAAAAACTGACAGTACTTAAAATTTTAAGGTTCTCCAATTTTATAATTAGTTCGTATTAAAAAAAAGTCTTGTCACATCACAACATATTAGCTCATTTAAATTTTTGTGAAGAAACGCAAGCTGCTCTACATTTTCGGGGAGTAGACTCTCTCTTCTACACGTCACAATGTTGCCAGGTGTTGAGAAAAGTCTCTCACTGCACACTTGTGTGGCAGGTATAGGCAAGTACTTTCTTGCTACCACAGCTATGTTTCGGAAACAAGTGCGTCCCTTCTCTGACCAGAAACTGAAAGGATTTTCATTCTTTGGGATTAAGGGTGCTGCCAGATATTCGTTTACTTCTCCTTGGATAGTTTCTTCGTAGCTTGCAAGCGTAGACTGAGCTGCTGTTGAAGGTTTCACGTAGGCCCACAGAGATGACTTCTTAACAGGCATTTCACTTGTAGCCTCACTTGTCTCAGTTATAGTTTCAGCTACTGTGTTCAGCTTACTGAGCTTACATACCTCCCTGCACAAATTTTCAACCCATATTTTTTTTTTTCATCCTCAATTAGTGAATCTTTGAACCGTGGATCTACCATCATAGAAAACACATTTACTTCACAATCTTGGTACACCATGTAACGTGATCGCAAGCTTTTAAGTAAGTTCTTGGCAAGAGTTTTTTTTTGACGCCTGAGCTGTCACTACGCGAGGAATTTGGTTGGGGGGGGGTGTTTGCCGCCTGCATCCGGTGGTTTACTGTGTATTATCCTATTGAAAAACATTGACGTAGCATGTTAGACTTTTGGAGTCTTTGCTGTAAGTATGCGACCAGATGTTTTCCACATGGTCTGTACAATTTTATTTCTCTTCGCCGTCACGTTCGGAACGAAATTACAGTGCCGACAAACCATGTTTCATCCTCTAATCTGAAAACTGTCACCTATAACGTCCCGGTTGTATGGATTTTACAGACACGTATTTATCTTTATGAGTATGCTGACAGTTCAAATCTATTTTAAACGACCTGACGACATTCTTCTACATAAAATACATTAGTTATCGCTCCGAATTACTGTGTTCAAACGGGCTTTACGTGGCCAGATGTAGTGATCCCGCTCAGCCTTTTTCGTAAATGACTGAATATTCGTTTTTTCAAAGTGTTAGTATTCGAAATCGAATCGAATACGAATAATAAACTATTCGTTTTGATATTTGAAAATTCGAATATTCGCACAGGCCTACTACTTTGACATGAGATGGATTGAGTTCATTGAGATGTAATCAAGAATCTAGTTTTCTTGAACAGAAGTATCAAAATAAGTAACAAAAAGATCTTATGTTTTTGTAATGCAGGTTTGCTGACCATTTTTAAGGGTGAAAATATTTATTATGACCACTTGTATAGGCGTCTTTTTGTGTTCATGTAACTGCATGAACAAATTTGTACTTAACCTCGATATTCAAAACATCAACAAACATTTTGGGCAAATTTTTTCATTAATTTATTATTTTTGAAGTTTTTTTTTAATGTCGCAAGTCAGGTCGTCTTTTAGCCAGGCTAAATAAAAAAAGCTTTTTTTGTCTTTTTTTTTTGTTATTCAGTTAACCAATGCCATATGTAGAAGTTTTATATTTATTGTATCATGCTTAGTAATTTTATACATTACTAGTAGGTACTAAGCATTATAGTGTTATAAATTTACTGAACATAGTGTTCAGATAAATTGTTACTTACTTTTATCTGTTCCATACTGTCCAGTTTTTCCGTAAACAGACATGTATAGCGAGAAATGAATACTGATACTATTGGTAAAAGCTTGTCTGTAAATTTTATTTACCAGAATTATATGTATACTCAGGTAAAAACTTCCTGTTTTAAAACTTTCAATGAAAACATGAAAATTCTGGAAATATATTTTTCAATATGATTTAAGTTTGTAACACATAAGATACAAGAAATATGCTAGGACTAGTTTTTTCAGTGCACTAAGTGAAAGAATATATTTTTTTAAAACCATTAAAAATTTGGTTATCGGTGATTAGGTATCAGATCGGAAAATATTAATAATCAGAATAAGGTTTTTCAACTTCTTCCAATGGATTAAGGAGCTTGCCTACAGAGCATGTGAGAGAAATGTATCTTTACCGGAAACTACAAAACTCATTCACAATGTATTTTCACACTAAAAGAAAAACACCAGACTACATTATAAGCTTAATTACAAAACATATCACATCTCATAATCACACACTGGAGGTTTTCACAACTTAGCCACAAAAACAATTTTTTAACAGTTGAATGTTAAAAGCTTCCGGCTGAATGACAACCGAACTACTAAAGTGTGAGCACACACAACTGCAGTCAGTGCACGTAGAGACCACAAACAGCAGGACTTGCGCGGCTGCACGCTAGCACGCTACCTGTATCCTGCGTAGGCATGGAAGCGCACCATCGGCTGGAGAAGCGTGATGGACCATGTAGGACACACGCCTTGTACGACCATGTCCTGTCTGATGGCTCGCAGACGATCGAACACAAACTCATACACCAGGTGCCAGTTGTACCTGGTGTCTGCTACCACGCTGCAAGAACACACACACACGAGAATTATACAGGTCCTCCAAGACTGTGCCTAAATACCATATTTTACAATGGCTATGTTATTTTATGACTTAACTCTGCTGTACTCCCGATCAAACATCCACAAGGATGTGTTCCGTATAAGATCAGAACAGAGCTTCATCTGAATACCAGCCTAATGGATCTACTAAAAGTGCATTGTAGTGGACCCGGCCATCTTTGCATTACTTCCAAACTCTCACAAAGGATGCCAATGCAACTCTACATGCATCCACTAAATGAGATTTCTAGGAATGTGAGACACACCTCCACTGATGCTTCCCTACATACATTAGCTTCGGAATCACGTTTTATATTGTTGATTTATAATGTTACTTCAGATTTTCGGCATAAAATATGTTTAAAATGTTATAAGCATAAGTGATAACTCTAATTAAGATACATATGGACGCTAATAAAAATTATCAAAAGGTGAATTTATACATAAAGGGGTATTTAATCCCCATTTTAAGTTTTATTTGTAATTTGAGTTCATAACAATATTTTAATTTTGATCACTAACATTTATAAATGCTACATTAAATCTTTTAAATTGGTAATTTTTATTTACATTTTGCTGAATATTCGTAGATAACACAACTCAAAATGGCTACATGAACATTAGTACGACCAAGTGTCAACAGATGGTGTTGCAGTAAAATAATTCAGATACTTAGGTACTATACATTCCTTATGAATGCATCCTTTACACTGTGGCTCCATTTGCTAAGGGATGTGTGTGTTATGGACTCATCCGTATGGATTCCGATACAGCCTTGGACTCACATATGGATACATTAACTCTCCTGGGCTCGCGTTGACCAAGTCCAGTCACTTGGGTCTAGTGACTAGGTCACAGTCACCTCTGCCAACCTCGCAGCAACGTAGAGCGTGAAGAATGGAATGGAGGTGGCATGTGCTGCCCATCACAGGTTTCTCATCCATCCTCAAAACTCATTCAGTTTAGCAGCAGGAAAATCCTTTACCATTTTCCTAAGTTAACCTGCCTACCAGGTTGCGTACTAAGGACTAGGGAGTATCCAAATATTACACACCAGTTTTAGTTTTACACTGCCGACTCACATTGTGTTTAGTTTGATCTTGAATCCTTTATAGTATTCTAGTGTCTCGCTGATACCCTAACCTTGAACTGTTTAAGGTGTATCTCAAAATCAGAATCCAGTTTGAACTTAACTTTCTTGTCTTCAATCCTCCCTACTTCATGCCACTTAGAATTGCTGTGAATGTATGGCTCCTGCCCAACACAGTTTCCCTTCACATGTTTTATTGCTGACACTAACTGAACGCTGTTTAAAAACAGGAGACCTCATCTTGGCTATCAGTTACTATGGGCCTAACTTTTACTATGTCGACAATGTGAAGATTATTGGTATTCCTACACACTGACGTCAGCTGGGGCTTCGTCTCGTAAGCCTGGTCTGACTCCACTGCCTCCTCCCCCTCCTTCACGGAATTTGTACCGCCGACGTACATAGACGTTCGTGGGTTGAAACTGCGTGCCACGGACTACCGCAAGAGGGCGCTTAGAGGCAGTGCAACGTCCCCCATGCCATAAATCGGTAACAATAATTATTGTAAATCTTTATTTAATGAGTCCCAAGTGTTATGTGTTCCAGCAGACCTAATTAGTGACGTATGTAATTAGTATTTAAATTATTAGGTTTAGTTAACAAAGACATTGCTTGGCGGACCCCAGCGGACTCTAACTCAGCCAAAGCTAGGCCTAATTTAAATGTTAAATAAAAAGTAGCTGATGTTTTAAGGTTTTGAGCCCGGATGAGGGATAGTAGAAATTATAAGAGTGTTTTGTGTCGTTCTTGAACTAACCCTTGGCGCGGGGTCGCACATCCGGCGGGAAGCTGCCTGATGCTCGCCCCAGTTCCTCTTCGTCATCGGCCGAGACCAGACGTGCGCGGGGACACCGGAGACGTGTCGCTAACCTCTCGTGTGTGTGTGATGAGTGTGGCGCGCTAGGTCTTATTTTAATAAGCTTGGCAATCAGAGGGCTGATATCTCGCCTCACACGGGCCACGTAACGCCCTGACCGAGAGTCTCGGCCGGGTCCACGTGCCCACTCACGCAGAGGCGCCCACTACAAACAGCCTCGGGTGAGCAGCTATGCCCTCAATACCGTATTTACCCATGTACCACCCGCCCCCATGTATGACCCGCACCCCAAATTTTCAACATACTCTCTGGAAAAATTTTTTTTTCACTGTAATGTATATTTACATGTGCCTGCATAAATAGGGAAAAAGAGTCTGTCATTGTAACAACAAAGAAAACTCTTTATAACTGCAGCACAGAATTTTACTAACACAAATGCATGAAATATTAAGAAAAAAAATCCAGTAATATTCATTGTCAAAATAGTAGATCAATTTTGCTAAACAACAGACGTCAATTTGGTGAAATAAATTTTAAAATGTTTGTATGCAATAACCACAATCGTCAACTGTTCAGTCCGTTGCAACATCCTGCAAATAAAAATAAAGCTCGTAGTGCCAAATAATTAAAAATAATGAGTGATGCCATAAAACCATTTTATTCAACGTAAAAAAACCCGTAGCAAAAACGTGAGTTGTATTGATACGCATAAAATGGCGCGGGTTGCCAGTTATAGTTAACTTGGTTGAAAACAGAGCGCGCGCGTAGCAAGAAGTTTGCGAGCTATCGCTATCGATCTTCGACTACATGCGCGCGCTCTATACCGAGTGATGCCAACTGGCGCTGTTTACGTTTTATAGGTGGATTACAGCGACTCCCGACACGTTACGGATAAAGTTTAATACTTTTAAAAACGTCTTGAAAACACATCAGAATACGTAGTATTACGATTATTTAAATTAGAAAGCGTTAATCTCAGAATAAACCGCGTAAATTTTTTATTTTTATTTTTTATTTGTTTATTATTTTCCTGTTTTATACACTCACAAGGTGAAATAGGAGTTGTCAATTGATTACAATATTATAAATGATAAAAATCATAACAAACAATATAATAAACATCACACAAAGTATAAAAAGGACATATTATGTAAAAGCTAATAAATATAAAACAAAAATACACAATAAATAATAAAATTGACAAGACAATTAATAAGCATCTATACATTAATCAAAATTATGAGAAGATATTAGGTATTCATCCACACTGTAATAGGCTTTCTTAATAAGAAATTGTTTTAAACTTTCTTTGAAAACTGGAAATTTATTTATTTTAAAAGATAATTGAAGATCTTTAGGAAGTTTATTTATTAATTTTGCTGCTGAAAAATAAGGATTCTTTTCATATAATGTTGTTCGATGAGATTTAAAATATATATCAGCCTTTTTTCGAGTATTATAAAAGTGGATATCATTATTATGGGGAAACTTAATGTTTGTTAACCGAAAAATTATTGTTTGATATATATATAAACTTGGCACAGTAAGAATTTTTAGGTATTCAAAATGGGGTTTACATGTAATTGAAGATTTAACGTTTTGAATTATCCGTATAATTTTTTTTTGCAAAATGAATACGTTTTTCCAATAGCTAGATGCCCCCCAAAATATAACCCCATAGCTAATAATAGAATTAACATTAGCAAAATACATTGTTCTTACTGTATCATGAGTACATGTTTTCCTAAGAGCATTAAAAGCATAACATAATGAGCTTAGTCTGCTACATAAATTTGTGATATATGTTTTCCAAGACAAATTATTGTCTATTGCTAATCCAAGTAATTTAATATTATCATTTATAGGAAAAATGCGGGAAGCAGTTTATACGCGCGTTGTAAACAACGGCAATTTATTGCATTGCATCATATGAGGTTAAAACGGGACCGAAATAAAATGGTGCAAATATCAGGAAAAAGTAAATAACGGTTAACGTAAATAAGGGGTTTCGCTGTATTTTCATTGTAATAAATGCGTCCAGCATTCGGTAATGTACTATAAATCCAATTTCTTCAGTCTTCATTGTTGTCCAAAACCTCAAATTTCGTGTATGACCCGCACCCCGACTTTTGAATGTTGTTTTTCAGAACAAATGTGCGGGTGGTACATGGGTAAATACGGTATATTCGCAAAGTGATTAAACTCCCTGCACTTGAAACATTGCTTCCCATAGGCTGGGCCACTGTAGTGGCACTGTTTACATTTTTCTGTAGGGTGTTCAAATGATTTTCTGGGATGCTGAAATGATTTTGTCAATATTTGCCATGCTTTTGGACATCAGAATAAAAGATGAATTGGTCCCATACTCTGGTACAAGTAAACACTGATGGTTACTCTCCAGACACTTAAAGTTGCTGTTGTTGATATTCGCTAGTTTTGACAATTTATATGCCTTTTCCGATATCAAATCTGGAGTCAGTTGCATTTCTTAGAGTGATTTTTAATGTACACCCATAAAAACACAGTCCCTAACTATCTTATCAGTCTGAAATAATTATAATTTTAATCCATATTGTTTACATTGAAATATTACTGCCAAAAAAACTTGTGAGCCTTTTTTCATGGTCATAAAAAATAACTATATAAACAATGACCATAAAAAATTTAAATTCTACAGAAGCATTAAAAGGCCCTTAATTATTGATTTTTTTTTTTTTTCAGTTAACACATGTTCAAACCATATTGTTAATTTTTTTAAATTACATTATTTCTTTTGAAGCTCTGCAATACAGTTTGATAGGCAGGCAGCCATCATAATAATTATAGTTCTTTAATTACATACTTATGCACGTTATGTGCCATGATTTTGTTTTCCTAGCATGAACCTAGTTTTTTGATTATTAGTATAAATTCTTATGTTTGTTGTGATAAACAACAGTTATGTTATTTGTGTACGTTCGCTTGCAGTACAGACAATGTCCCCACCGGTATGGTTTTGCTATTACAATAAAATGTTATGTGCATAAAATTCGTGCAAAAATGGGTACATGTTTATGCTTGATTATATTTATATTTATAGCTGACAGGAAACAAGTCTATTTAGGTGCAAATTTATAAATGTTATAAATTTAATGTAGTTTAGTTTATGTTTATAATTTTATTTTAAAATGTTTCATATGATAACAATGAGACTTTTAAAAATTACTAGCTAAATTTTAAACGTTATTGTCTTATTGAAATACATACAAAATTATTTCTAAATTGCTATGATTTTAAACATCATTTATAAATTCTTCTGTATGGAAGCTATATTAGTTCACTAGTTCAGTCAGATTTGAAAAAGAGATACTGCATGTTTAAATCCCCGTACAATAAATTATTCTTATTAAGTGACTTTAATAAAAAAATTTTAAAAAAAACTGTTTTCTTTAATTGTGACCTGCAATGTATAAATTCTTTCTAACAGTGTTGATAGTGCATACGGTGAAGGATGAGCCCAGAGCGCCAACTAGCATTCACATGTGCTAGTGAGGGGTGGGTGTGGGCCACATGGCTGTTGGCAGCAGTATGTGCCAGCAAGGGTACTCTGAGTGTGAGCCACATGGCTGGAGGCAGCAGTATGTGCCAGCAAGGGTACTCTGAGTGTGGGCCACATGGCTGGAGGCAGCAGTATGTGCCAGCAAGGGTACTCTGAGTGTGGGCCACATGGCTGGAGGCAGCAGTATGTGCCAGCAAGGGTACTCTGAGTGTGGGCCACATGGCTGGAGGCAGCAGTATGTGCCAGCAAGGGTACTCTGAGTGTGGGCCACATGGCTGGAGGCAGCAGTATGTGCCAGCAAGGGTACTCTGAGTGTGGGCCACATGGCTGGAGGCAGCAGTATGTGCCAGCAAGGGTACTCTGAGTGTGGGCCACATGGCTGGAGGCAGCAGTATGTGCCAGCAAGGGTACTCTGAGTGTGGGCCACATGGCTGGCGGCAGCAGTATGTGCCAGCAAGGGTACTCTGAGTGTTGGCCACATGCCTCGAGGCAACAGTATGTGCCAGCAAGGGTACTCTGAGTGTGGGCCACATGGCTGGAGGCAGCAGTATGTGCCAGCAAGGGTACTCTGAGTGTGGGCCACATGGCTGGAGGCAGCAGTATGTGCCAGCAAGGGTACTCTGAGTGTGGGCCACATGGCTGGAGGCAGCAGTATGTGCCAGCAAGGGTACTCTGAGTGTGGGCCACATGGCTGGAGGCAGCAGTATGTGCCAGCAAGGGTACTCTGAGTGTTGGCCACATGGCTCGAGGCAGCAGTATGTGCCAGCAAGGGTACTCTGAGTGTGGGCCACATGGCTGGAGGCAGCAGTATGTGCCAGCAAGGGTACTCTGAGTGTGGGCCACATGGCTGGAGGCAGCAGTATGTGCCAGCAAGGGTACTCTGAGTGTGGGCCACATGGCTGGAGGCAGCAGTATGTGCCAGCAAGGGTACTCTGAGTGTTGGCCACATGGCTGGAGGCAGCAGTATGTGCCAGCAAGGGTACTCTGAGTGTTGGCCACATGGCTGGAGGCAGCAGTATGTGCCAGCAAGGGTACTCTGAGTGTGGGCCACATGGCTGGAGGCAGCAGTATGTGCCAGCAAGGGTACTCTGAGTGTTGGCCACATGGCTGGAGGCAGCAGTATGTGCCAGCAAGGGTACTCTGAGTGTTGGCCACATGGCTCGAGGCAGCAGTATGTGCCAGCAAGGGTACTCTGAGTGTGGGCCACATGGCTGGAGGCAGCAGTATGTGCCAGCAAGGGTACTCTGAGTGTGGGCCACATGGCTCGAGGCAACAGTATGTGCCAGCGAGGGTACTCTGAGTGTTGGCCACATGGCTCGAGGCAGCAGTATGTGCCAGCAAGGGTACTCTGAGTGTGGGCCACATGGCTGGAGGCAGCAGTATGTGCCAGCAAGGGTACTCTGAGTGTTGGCCACATGGCTGGAGGCAGCAGTATGTGCCAGCAAGGGTACTCTGAGTGTTGGCCACATGGCTCGAGGCAGCAGTATGTGCCAGCAAGGGTACTCTGAGTGTGGGCCACATGGCTGGAGGCAGCAGTATGTGCCAGCAAGGGTACTCTGAGTGTGGGCCACATGGCTCGAGGCAACAGTATGTGCCAGCGAGGGTACTCTGAGTGTTGGCCACATGGCTCGAGGCAGCAGTATGTGCCAGCAAGGGTACTCTGAGTGTGGGCCACATGGCTGGAGGCAGCAGTATGTGCCAGCAAGGGTACTCTGAGTGTTGGCCACATGGCTGGAGGCAGCAGTATGTGCCAGCAAGGGTACTCTGAGTGTTGGCCACATGGCTGGAGGCAGCAGTATGTGCCAGCAAGGGTACTCTGAGTGTTGGCCACATGGCTGGAGGCAGCAGTATGTGCCAGCAAGGGTACTCTGAGTGTGGGCCACATGGCTGGAGGCAGCAGTATGTGCCAGCAAGGATATTCTTAGTGTGGGCCACATGGCTCGAGGCAACAGTATGTGCCAGCAAGGGTACTCTGAGTGTTGGCCACATGGCTGGAGGCAGCAGTATGTGCCAGCAAGGGTACTCTGAGTGTGGGCCACATGGCTCGAGGCAACAGTATGTGCCAGCAAGGGTACTCTGAGTGTTGGCCACATGGCTCGAGGCAGCAGTATGTGCCAGCAAGGGTACTCTGAGTGTGGGCCACATGGCTGGAGGCAGCAGTATGTGCCAGCAAGGGTACTCTGAGTGTGGGCCACATGGCTCGAGGCAGAAGTATGTGCCAGCAAGGGTACTCTGAGTGTTGGCCACTCATGATACATGGAATACACACTGTACATGGTGCTGCCCTGGGCCCTTGCCCGTTTCGTACGTGAGCTGACGGCTCGTCCCAGCGCACGAAAAGACCTTCACAGTGACCAAAATGTGATGATTCTGAAGGCAGACAAAGAAAATGTGACAGTGGTCATGAATAATACAGACTACGAAGTAAAAATCCCCTACCTTTTTGAACTAAATATGCAACAGAAAAAAATAGCCATTAAAACAAATACAAACAGCCACAAAGAAATTAATTCCCGAATCCTTAGACGAAGACTCCAAAAAATATTTAATCATCAAAGAACCCAGAACCCCGACATTCTATGGGGTTTCGAAGATACATAAGAAGGACATTCCTCTTCGTCCAATAGTTAGAGCAGTTAGCTCACTACTTATGCACTAGCCAGATACTTGAATGGATGAACCCAACCTTTAGTACCCACTCCAGCCTCTCATGTCTGAAATTTTGCACATTTCATTTCAATTCTTAAGCAACTTTCTCTTCAGCTCCTGGTAAGCTTTGATGTTATATAACTCTTCACTAAAGTGCCTGTGCCAGAAACCTTATAAATTCTCCTAACACACCTGGGAGAAGACAATCTGAGCAGAGACAGTGAAGCTCAAAGAAATAACACTGTGTTTCTTCGACCTTCTCATTCTTGGGGCAGATCTACCAGCAACAGGAAGGTACTGCCATGGGCTTGCCTCTCTCTCCCCTATTAGCTAACATTTTTATGGCCTAATCTGAGGAGAATGCAATAAGTACCAGCCGGCTTAAACCCAAGTGCTGGAAAAGGTATATTGATGACACCTTCGTTATTTGGAGCCATGGAAAAGATAAGCTAAAAGACTTTCTAAAACACCTGAACTGCATCCATCCGAACATACAATTCACCATGGAGGTGGAAGTAGAAGGAAAATTGCCTTTTCTGGATGTCTTGGTCACAAGAGTAGAGGATAATCACATCAGCCACATTGTTTACAGAAAGCCAACCCCCAAAGGCAGGTATCTAAAGGCGAGTTTACACAACCCTCCATTTCAGAAGAGAACAGTCTTCTCAAATTTGATCAACAGAGCTTGGGCCATTTGCAAAGAAGACAATTCTAGGGAAGAAATGAAAAATCTAACAAGTGCTCTTCAAGCAAATGGTTATTCAAAATCAGAAATTAGGAAAGCGACTCAACTAAGCAAAATTTTAAGGTTCTCCAAATTTATAATTAGTTCGTATTAAAAAAAAGTGTTTTGTCACATCACTACATATTAGCTCATTTAAATTTTTGTGAAGAAACGCAAGCTGCTCTACATTTTCGGGGAGTAGACTCTCTCTTCTACACGTCACAATGTTGCCAGCTGTTGAGAAAAGTCTCTCACTGCACACTTGTGTGGCAGGTATAGGCAAGTACTTTCTTGCTACCACAGCTATGTTTCGGAAACAAGTGCGTCCCTTCTCT
Organism: Bacillus rossius redtenbacheri; assembly: GCF_032445375.1. Classification (NCBI taxonomy): domain Eukaryota; kingdom Metazoa; phylum Arthropoda; class Insecta; order Phasmatodea; family Bacillidae; genus Bacillus; species Bacillus rossius. The sequence goes on along the minus strand of NC_086334.1, from coordinate 74,799,980 downwards.
GACCGGAAACTGAAAGGATTTTCATTCTTTGGGATTAAGGGTGCTGCCAGATATTCGTTTACTTCTCCTTGGATAGTTTCTTCGTAGCTTGCAAGAGTAGACTGAGCTCCTGTTGAAGGTTTCACGTAGGCCCACAGAGATGACTTCATAATAGGCATTTCACTTGTAGCCTCACTTGTCTCAGTTATAGTTTCAGCTACTGTGTTCAGCTTACACCTGCACAAATTTTCAACCCATATATATATATTTTTTCATCCTCAATTAGTGAATCTTTGAACCGTAGATCTACCATCATAGAAAACACATTTAATTCACAATCTTGGTACACAATGAAACGTTATCGCAAGCTTTTAAGTAAGTTCTTGGCAAGAGTTACTGCTTGCTCTTCATCAGAAGTATAATTTGCCAGCATCTTCTCCATGCAGAAGAGAATGGGAAAAATTAGCGAACTAGTAGGGAAACTATCTGAACTGACCTCTTTAGTAGCTTCTGCAAGAGGTTCCAAAACATCAACAACAGCCTTGCAGAGATTCCATTCATTCTGAGTGAATGAGTCCAATTTAGTTCCTTGTAGAGCTGCCCCAACTGATTCCCTAACCAAGTATGGCCAGCATGTCACGTTCCGAATTCCACCTTGTTTCAATATCTTGAATTAATTCAAGAACAGGTTCCCCGAATCGCTAATCTCTTTTGCTTTTCATGAAGCCTATCTCTTGCTGAAGTGCTTCGTGAGAAGTACCCCACTATGGACCTTGCTTTCTGGCACATATTTTGAAGTCCTTCTGTTTCCTTCTTGGCATCTCCAATTGCCAGCTGCAAAGTATGTGCAAAACAAGTTCGTGATTTGCAATTTATTGCTTCAAGTGCAGCTCTAAAGTTACGAGCATTGTCTGAGACAATAAACAGTGGGATAGTGTTTCCTTCACTTAATATGTCCCATTCCTCCAGAGTTTCAACAGTAGAAGCTTTTATGGAAAGTGCTGTATGAGCACCACTCAGTTTGCTGACTTTTAGGCAGTGAGACCTGTAATTAAAATGTGTGTCTGCATAATGGCAAGTGAGAGACAGATAAGAATCTGAGGCTCTTGATGTCCAAGAATCTGTTGTGAATGACATTGACTGAATATCTTGGATATCATTAGCCAATGTTTCCTGCATTTTACTTTTGCATTTTTGGTACAAATTTGGTACAATACTGCGTGAGAATGTTGTACGGCTTGGAACAGCGTATTTGGGTTGTGCTTCCTCCAACATTGCCCTAAATCCTGGTTCATCTACAATGGCAAAGGGATGCATACCTTTTACAATGAAATTTGCTACCCTGCCAGTTAGTTTTTTTGCATTAGGGTTTGAAGGCTCCCACTTGGTTGGCTGAATGAAGCTGGAAACTGTTGACTGTGTGTGTGATGAACCTGCAGAAGTCTCCGTCTGTGTCCTTGTAACCTTAAGTTTCTTGACTTGTGATTGATAATCTGAATATTCATCATAATGTAGCTGCAAGTGGTTAATCATGGTAGTAGTTGTCCCTGAAAAAGTGGAAAATGTATTTATACAGTATGAAAAACTTAAAAGAATTTTTTTTATTTTATTACATAGAAATTAAAATTTAAAAATAACTGCATGATTTTAACTAAGATAAATATTGCAATTGTCATATATCCACGAATTTTTTTAAATTAATTTCACTTTAGCATATCAAGATCAGGTCTATAATTTATTTCAAGCAAAAAAAAAAGATTTGAATTCTTGAATGTTTAAAAGTTTTCAATGCTATGAATCTAGATATCTGCCATTTTCATGAAATATCTATTTACATCATTATAAGTGTATTGAATGTGTTTAAAATTGTGGTCAGTGCCGTATTAACGTATAGGCGCACCCTGCGGCCGCCGGGGGCCTCAGTCTGCCTCGCATAAATCACCATCGCCAAAGAAAACACACACTACAATTGTTCTGTCTGTGACAAGTGTGTGACAATACACAATTGCAAGAAAAATATTTCTCGTTCCGGCTTGAGGAATAAAAAATATTCAATGATACATAATTTCTTACATATATATTTTTCGTTTTTAATAATTTGTACATTACACACTAGAAAACCATTCGAAAGGAATATCGAATCAAGCAGCTAGCTGTCGAATGGTGGTCAGCGTGCAGGTGCACTGCGTGCATTCTGCTGGCAGTACATTTAAACAATGTGTGTTTTACCTATCGAGGAATCGATCTACTGCGTAAAGAAACAGTCCTGCGCTGGGCTATGAGAGTAAGCGAAAGTTTGTTTTCTGTGTTGTTACTACAAATAAATTGCCGTTTTGTAAAATGTGTGTACAGCAACGGTAAGTGATTTGCAACACTGGGCTTAGAATAGCATGAGAAATTTAGCCTACTGTTTATTCATATGAGGCCCAGTTCCGTAGTAGTTTTTAAGATCGTTCTACAATGGCGCAGAAGCGAAATAACTCGGATGCGGACCTGAAAACGTAGTTTGTTTGTTTGTTTTATTGCATACTTAGGATATTTTTCATACCCAATTGTACAAAGATATTGGACAAGTCATAAGGATTAAAAAATAAATGAAAAATGTTATGCATTTACAATATTACACATGTTTAAACATTAAACAAACATTTCTGTCGTATATAGTTTATAAATTCATGTTGAATCTACGTCAATTTCTTATGTACATCAGTAACTCACCTCCATTAGTGTTTGGAAATATAAAAGAAAAAAACAGAAAAGAGAAGCAGAAAAAAGAGAGGAGAAATGTGCAGTGTGCTACAATATGTGGTATGTTCAAATATTATTTACAAGATTAGAACATATTTTCACATGTGTTTTTATTATACGAATTCGATTCCGAGCCATTGTATAACGGGCTTCTGGGTTTTTACAGTTTCTTTACCCGAAAATATAACAGAAACTATAATAGAACATGTTCTAATTTTCTGTTGGGATTGGGGTGTATAAGTAATTTTAAGACAAAGTAGTAATTACTTAACAGTACAGTAGAGCATCCTGTATCCGTAATTCTACTTACCGGAATTTCTACTATCCGGATGTTTTCCGAGAGTTAAAAAAAATTTACAAAATTTAAAAAAATATATTCAATTTTTAAATGAATTATAATATATATTAATATATATTATTCCCGCGGAAGTAAATACCGATTGTTTGCGCAGTTCACGCCCCGTCTAGTCAGTCAGGGTGCACTTGATTTTATAAACACTCAGCGAGTTATGATGGAAGCCAAGGCTTCCGGTCTCGCAACTGCAGTGCACGGGCGTCGAGCGCATATCAGGAATTGGCGGCAGCGGCCCCGCCTACACGTGAGCGCACCGTGATAACGCGTTGTAGGGGAGGGGGAGTGGTGTATTGTGTGCGTTCAATGTCAGTCTTGCTTGTGGTGCGCGATCGCTAGTATGTACGTTCCTGCAGACACGTGATGTTTTCAAAACATAAACTTCCTGGTGATGAGGAAAAGAGTAGTAAACGAAGGAAAAAAGTTCTTACCATTAAAGAAAAGCTTGAGATTCTCAAGAAACTAGATGCTGGGACTTCTGTTAAAAATCTGAGCCAATCGTATGATGTCGGCATTTCGACGATTTACGACATAAAGAAACAAAAGAATGAACTGTGTAAATGCTCTTTATCAATGGTTTCGTTTGCGGCAAAGTGAAGGTGTTAGCATTTCTGGACAGATGCTGATAAAACAGGCAAAAATGTTTCATGCCGAACTGAATCTAACATACGATTGTGACTATTCGTTAGGGTGGCTTCATAAATTCAAAAAACGCTTTGGAATTTCTTTTTTCAAAGTTAGCGGTGAAAAGCTTTCTGCAGATACAGCGGCGGCGGAAAAGTTTGTTGTTGAGTTCGCAGAATATGTGTTGGACAACAACTTAACAGCAGACCAAGTTTACAATGCGGACGAGACTGCTTTGTACTGGCGTTGTATGCCTCGAAGCACGCTGTGCACTGCAGATAATCCTCACAGCGGGATGAAAGATTCTAAAGACAGATTGACCGTGCTTGGTTGTTCAAATGCTGCCGGTACCCACAAGCTGAAGCTACTCGTAATTGGCAAAAGCTTGCGCCCAAGGGTGCTAAAAGGTGTTAAAGTGTTACCCGTTGAATACCAAGCTACAAAAACCGCGTGGATAACATCTGCAATAACCACAGAATGGTTTGACAGTTTTGTGTGCCAGAGCCGGCAACACTGTAACAAGATAGGCTTAGACCCGCACTGCAAGATTGTCCTTGTGCTAGACAATTGCTCCGCGCATCCTGCAGCTGAAACACTAGACAGGGATAATGTTTCTGTCATGTATCTGCCCCCTAACTGCACTGCACTAATCCAACCGCAAGATCAGGGAATATTACGCTCCCTAAAATGTCATTATCGCACGGAGTTCATGAAGCACTTTTTATCTGATCTGAATGGCGGCAAAACGATCTCAGAAATTAAAAAGGAATACACCATAAAGGATGTCATATGGTCACTAGCTCGTGCATGGGAAGGTATGCCTGCGTCAACATTTCACAAGGCATGGTTTAAATTGTGGCCGACTTTGGTTTATCGTGACGAGGTTCATGACAAGGGAAATGAAGCCGACTTCAAAGGTTTTGAACAAAAAAACGTGAACGAACTGCTGGAGTATGCCAAGAACATAACAAATCCAGAACTAGAAGACTTACAATTGCAAGAACAAAACATTGTGGAATGGTTTTGTGTTGATGATAATGTTCCCGTTGTGCATCACTTTTCAGATAAGGAGATATTAGACTCTGTTAAGTGTAACAAAGACGACGGAAACAATGAAAGCAGTAGCGATGAAGATGAACCACAGGAGAAAATCTTGCAAGATGAGTGCCTTCACCACATTGAACGATTAATAGCTGGCCTAGAGCAACGAAGTTATATCAACGACCAGCAAATTATGCATTTGTATATGCTTCAAAAACAGCTGACTGAAGAGAAGCACAAATGTGTGCGGCAACAATGCATTAGTGACATGTTCAAAAAAGCTCCTGTTTCCACACCTGCTTCAACTACGAGTGAGAACATTGACGATCCAACACCTGGCACCAGTGGCACAAACGTAAACAGTTACGTTCAGAGTGACAGTGACAGTGATTAACTTTAACTTCTCCTGTCTTTCACAATGTGTGACGATTTAGGTAATTTTTTGTTTAGCTTTTTAAATTTAAATTAATGCGACTGCTAAACAATGTTTCTTACACACAGACAAGTGGGGCCGTATACAGTGATTATTTCAATGCAGTTTATCTAAGTTCTAGGACATTATTTTTTATTCGCGGGGCATGTGTAGCCTACAGTGAGTCATGGTAAGTGTTTTTTTATTTGTAATGTACCGTACCTAACTGTACCATGTGTTATTATTTTATATTTTATTTATGCAACATGTGGATACACCAAATCACTGTACAAACTGTATGTAAATTACGTAATTGTAACACAATTCATTGAATGTCAAACGTCTCGCCTACGTCTGCTTGCTTCGCGCGGACATCATGGTACAGTCACGTAGCTATAGCGTGCTTCTAGGCAAGGTCTGATAAGCGTGCCCGTGGCAAGGTCACACCACCGGATGTAGCTGTCATCACCCTACCCCCACCCCCCTTGCCGTCCTCATCTACAGCTACAGGATGTTCACAAACTTCGGGAGCAATTTTTTTTTTTCAATTAGGGGGCCTTATAGTGAATTTCTACTTTCCGGAATTTTCTACTATCCGGAATAGTCTAAGTCCCCACCATTCCGGATACAGGGTGCTCTACTGTATATAAAAACTTAACTTCTAAAAACGTGATTCTAAGAAATTTGTATTTTTTCTTATTTTTCTAAAGTTTTGCACATCTTTCAGTAGTGGCGTAGTGGCATAGTGACCGAGTTGCTGGTCTCTGTAGCGCGCCTGATTGTGGTGCAGGCGGTTGCGGTTCTGGGTTCGAGTCCTGGGTAAGGCATGGGTATTTGTGTTCATCCGTTAGAGTCACCACTTGACACAAGTCTGTATTGTCGCTGTCACATAGTCACGGGGCTTGACATAATAGTTGTAAAGGGGGGAATGTTAGACTCGTTGATGTTGTCTCGACCTCGCGAAGGAGTAACATAAAAAACAGTTGGCTAGGGTGAAGGTTCACAGCTAGAATATATAAGGTTTTGGGTTTTAAGTTTGCCTGTTCGAATTTTTTAAATTTTTTTCTTGTGTTATTGTTTCATGTAGCTATTTGACAGTCGTTTATTTCCAAAATACATTGGTTTATACAATACATTTATCTGCACAGATAGGCAAATGTCCTATGTAGTTTTCCGATCCAAATAGTCTGTGTCTATGTATGTATTGCAATTTTCTTATTTTGATTGTATGATTAAATCAAGCAATTTATTTTCAGGTGAACAGTCTACCATGTAACTGTGGGAATTTATTAGAAGATTGAAAGTGCTCCTTAATCACAATCATGAAACGTATCTATGAAAGTGGTGCCCATAAAGACAAAAGGCTAAAAGAAGTGAACTATTTATAGAATCTTTACCAAAAGTGACTTCATTTTTTCAAACAGTTTATGGTGCTGAAATAAATTTAGGCTTAATTAGTGACCTCGCATCTAGTTCTTCAGATCGTCTTCCAGTTGATCGCAATGCTACAAATTTGTGGTCCGTCATCCTCTCCACTCGTAAATGTTAAAGAAGCTTATCCCAACAGCTCTCCTTAAATTATTTATAACCTTCAGAATTCAGTTCCAGTTGATCACAATGTTTCATCTCCTGGTCCGTCACCGTCATCCTCCCCACTCGTAAATGTTCAAGAAGCTTATCCCGACAGCTCTCCTGCAACTATTTCTGACCTTCAGAATTCAGTTTTACATGAAAAAGATGAAATACGCAGTTGTGATGAAATAGAACCAGGTAAAGATGTAGAACAATGGAAGTTATTTCGAGGTTCTAAAAATGAACTTCAAGAATATTGGATAAAGAAAGGCCCTTCCTTCATGCTGTCAAAATTTCAACCACAATTTTATTGATTCTGTTCGTAAATATGAGTGTTCACAAGATAGCAAAAAAGTAATTGAGTCACGAACATTGCGTCCATCCATGTTTTTTCCGGGAGCTTCAGACTGGGGAGAAAATCAGGCGTGAATGGTTACTGTATTCACCATCATCTGGTCGAGTATACTGCTTTGTTTGTAAACTTTTTGGTTCTAATTCTTCCAGTCCCTTCTGTTCAGAAGGCTTCAACGATTGGAAACATGCAACACAGTCTCTAACTGGCCACGAAAATGGGAAGGAGCATAGAAATAATAAGTTAGTGTACTTGAGATGCTGCAAAGAAGTAGGAATAATTGATATAGCACTCCAGATCGAAATTAATAAGGAATGTGAATATTGGCAGAATGTTTTGGTTAGAGTTGTCTCTGTCGTAAGGGTTTAAGCTGAAAGAGGTCTACCATTCAAAGGAGATCAAGAGAAATTTGGTAATCCACGTAACGGGAACTATGTATTTTGGGTCACTTGAGTTGATAAGTAAATATGATCCATTTTTAAAACAACAAATAAAGAAATATGGAAATACAGGCCGAGGAAATGTTTCTTACCTGTCGTCTTTTGTATGTGATGAATTCGTAGAAGTTATGGGGAGAAAAGTGTTTGATCAGATTGTTATAGAGGTTAAGGAGGCCAAGTATTACTCGATATGTGTAGACTCCACACCTGATGTAGCACATACTGATCAACTTACGTGTATTATTAGGTATGTAATAAATAGTGAAACAACTGAAAGGTTCTTGAAATTCATTGCCATTAATGGGCATTCAGCTGAAACACTCTTCAAAGAAGTAACTGGTTTGCTGAGAAACTGGTATTCTTCTTGAAAATTGTCGGGGACAATCTTACGACAATGCATCAAACATGAGTGGCAAATACACTGGTTTGCAAGCAAGAATCAGACAAGAAAACCCACTAGCAGAATTTATACCATGTTCTTCCCACTCTTTGAATCTTGTTGGTGTAGTAGCAGCAGAAAGCAACCAAAATGCGACAAAATATTTTGACTTCATTCAATCACTGTACAACTTTTTTTCAGCATCAACTAGCAGATGGAACATTTTGTTATCTGTTATGACTGATTCAAGTAAAAAGCTAAAACCACTCTCCAACACTAGATGGTCAGCTAGGGCAGATGCTGTTTTAGCATTGAGCGAAGGATATGAAGTGATTGAGTCAGTACTGGATTCGATTAAAAATGACACCGAGCAGTATGCTGACACGAAATTAAAAGCTGCGGTTTTGAAGAAATGCATGGAAAGATTTGAGACAGTGTTTCTCACTTACTTTTGGAATGATATCTTTAGCTGGTGTGTACAAGATCCATGTTCTTGTGGCAAGGTATATGAGCCATTCCACCTTCTTAATTCAGACAGTTAGCAAGTAAATGTGTCAGGTCACTATCACCAATTTGCTTTAAAAAATTACAGAAGTTACAACCAGTGGAGACAAGAAGTGTGCTAAAAGGATTTCGCCCCAAAATTTTTTCTACCCATGTTAAAGCCTTTTGAAGTTGGTTGTAAATCAAAACAGGTGGAAAAAAGCGAGCTTTTCAAATCAGCTGCATTTAAAAACTGGTAAACGGATTCCATCGATTTTATTTTTATTTGTAGCTTTTATATTGAACAACAAAGTGGTACAGTTCCAATGAGCCCAATGACAATATATTTGAGGAAAACTCAAAAATTTAATATTTTTTTTAATTTATTTTTTATTTTTTGGATTTCCAAAAAATATATTTTAACGGAATAAACAATTTTCTTAAAAAGTATTTCTGGTAATATGTAGACCTATTACAGTAGTTTTACAGAGAAAAAAAAGTTTTTAATTATTTTATGCTGCACAGAATGATTAACATTTAACTTTAATTTTTTCAAAATTTTACAAAAGTGCCATTTATGACTGACAATTACTCAAAAACCCTATTTTTTAAAAATCTGAAAATTTGTCAGTTTGTAGTCTTAACCTTTGTTAATAGCATGTACAATGTCGAATAGTGTGTTTTTGCCTGTAACCATTTCTAGAAGTTTTTGAAAATGTAATTTTATTACATTTTCTTTGGTCTGCCTGCTCAATTAACAAATTTGTATGTTTTGTTGGTCTCTAAATATGAGATGTAATTCGTAAATTGGGTAAACCTTGGGATTTACAAAAGGAGAGTCTGTGAATTCATTATGACATTAACATGATATGTACATACATATAATACATAAACACACACATGTAATACATATGCTGCACTTTAACATACAGGAAAACCTAAAGTTCAAAGTAAAAATTGAAACCAACATGCCTATATCAAATTAATTAAATGAAGACTGCTTACCCTTCCTCAGCTATATGTAATGTATATTAGGATGTCCACTAAAGGGGTCAGGTTGAGCATAAATTCCCTTATTTTTTATAACTGTGCAACATTTATCAATGAGGGACTTCGACACTATAGGTAATTTTTTCATCAATTCAGTGTTACTAAATGTTTGTGGTACCAATGTTAGTAGCTGCACTTTTCCATTGTAGTTACAAGTACGAAGAGCTAAGTCAATATTAGAAAACCATAGACTACAATTGACTTACACAGGCATTTCATCTTCAGACTCACTTGATATATGTCTTGTAATTTGTTCACAGCTACAGTTTTTAACTTGTTGACTAATTTTAACTTTTTCCTCGCAAAACCTTCTCTCCTATCTCATCTCTGAAAAGAATTTCAATGGTGATACTCCTACATCTAATGTTTTCATGAGACTGCTATTTAAAACACTTACAAGTTCATCATCCGGAATAAAATTCTCTTATGTGGGCATTCCTTCTGCAGGTTCTTCAGCAAGTTTCAGAAATTTCATTTTATAAAAAGTAACACAGTTAATACACAAAATATCATTTCCATTTACAGTAAGTCCTCGGTTTACGTCGCGGTTACGTTCCTGAAAACCGCGACGTAAATAGAAACGACGCAAAATGAGCCATGTTTCATGCCACCGGCCGGCCACGGCCCAAGGTCGGCCGGAAGCGCTGGCATACAGACGTGACAACGGGCAATTTTATCAGCAAATTACAACCGACAACGTGGGAAACAAGTCCAACTAGTACTTCTCAGCTTTATAGAATGGTTATTTAACCAGCTGCTTTATTACCTTTATTGATTGAAATATAAAAACAGATATATAGTCGTTTGGAAGACATCTTATGAAGAAAAAATCATAAATTGCAGTGAGCTGATACTGTAGGCCTACTACAAACGCATTTAATCACGATAAAGTTAACAATGGCACGTTTAAAACACCGGCCAACTCAATGATATCATAGCGACTGAAGTGTAGAGCTGTAGCAAACCGTATGTATTCGTTACTGAGTAACGGGTGCGGCATCTAGTAACGAGTAACGAAACGTTACACACGAATGCATTTCGTTACTTGCATTTTTCGTATGTTTTACGCATGCGCGCGCTTATTCGTTACAAAGAACGATTTTTGTTTATTAAGAAAAGTATAATTTGGAAATTCGTCGTCCAAGTTTTTTACTGTTTATTAAAGGTATTGTGTGTGTAGACAAAGTTTGAGATTGGAACAGAAACAATGTAAGAAAGTATTTTTTACAAATTATAAATATGTATGTTTTTGTTTTTTTATTATCGCGTATTTTCACGTTTTTTGTTCTTATCTTAAAAGAGATATTATAATAAAGCTGCTCTAATGAGATTTTATTGTTTCTTGGTTAACAAAAGCTGTTAATTATCAAATACTTTTAATTGTTTATATTCGATTTATTATTATTTACGCGACGTCATACTGTACGCGTACGAAATACGACTCGATTCGTTGCTGTTACATAACATAGCATGTTATGCGGTATCAGAAGTTCAGAAGTAACGAGTAACGATACGAAAGTAACGAGTACTAATTGTTATAGTAACGAATACATACGGGTACACTTTTTTTAGTTACTTTTACACCTCTACTGAAGTGCCAAGGAGTTGGACGAAAAGGGGTAGGAGAAAATGCTGTGTCGTTGCGGGAAGTAGATAACACTTCTACGTGCGAGATACGTGGGTGGCCGAGCGGGCGGGCTGGTAGTATTGCATCACCGCGCGGAGAGCAGCGGAGAGCAGGAAGCGTCCCTGATGTATGATAAGATAAAGCGGTGAACGTGTAGCTTACGCTACATAGAATAAATTAACTACCGAAGGAAACAAAGAATTATAAACGAATTATATACGGTGTTTTGGTTAAAATAAAGATTTACGGTCATTGTAAACGACGTTATTGTGAATCGGCAACAACTTAAATTGAAACATGAGTACTCAAACATTAGCGACGTTAATCCGAAACGACGTAAATCGGTACGACGTAAATAGAGGACTTACTGTACTGAGACAGATACACCCACAAACCTTTGAATATCATCAGCTGAATCATTCACCTTACACTTCCTCACGCATTTTCTTTTGTACATACTAAATTTTTTTGTGCTATTTAATGTAGTCTACACATTTAATTCTCTCGGTACTATGAAAGTCAGAAATGATTTAGTTCACTATTCTCCATTCACTCTTACCTGAGTTTTAGAATAAACAAAGCCTCTTGCAAACAAACATTTTCATTGGCTGCCGGCCGCCGCACACATTATTCATGCGCAAGAAATAGTCCCTTGGTTACATACCATTTGTAAGTATTTTTACACTGCCTTTTTTATAACAATTGTTATTATATAGCATTATAGCATTTCACCATTAATATCCAACACAATTTAATGTGTCAGCAAGTATTTACTTACAATTATGTTAGCAGATGCCGTGTGTACAGTGTACAGTTGATGCCCGGTGCAAAAGTTGTATTTCGGATTTGCGCGTGCACGGTTTGTTATGGCTGACGCCGGACTGAGTTTTGTAAAGCACAGAATGGGAAAGCCTTTGAAAAGTGCACAGAAAACTATTGTGTTGAATGTTTTTAAAACATTTTCAGACAAACATCCGGATTGTCATGTGAACGATATCGCGAGTTTAACTGCAGAATTTACGGGTGTTTCGAAGAGCAGTGTGCTTCGTGCAAGGAAAGAATTACAGGACACTGGGACATTCACAACTCCTGGGAAGAAAAGGAAATGTGAGTATCCTGTTATCGAAACTTTGATGATTTTGTGAAGACGGCTATTAGGCGTAAAGTTCATAGTTTTTTCTTCGCAAATGAATCACCTATGCTGAAAAAAGTGCTACGGTGTGTTAACGACGACCTTGATCTTCCTAATTTCAGACGAACAAAATTTTATAAACTGTTAAAACTTATCTGTTTTCAGTACGTAAAGAGAAGCAAAACAAATGTCATAATTGATAGGGACGACATTTCACTATGGCGAAGAAATTATTTAAGCAAAATCTGTGGTTACCGACAACAAGGACGCAAAATATACTATTTAGATGAAACGTGGGTGAATGAAGGGCATGCTACAAACAAGTCTTGGAAAGATTCTACAGTTAAGAAGAAGAGAAAAGCTTTTCTCTCTGGACTTGCTACAGGACTAAAAAATCCAACAGGTAAGGGGTAGCGCTTTACATTGCTTCATATTGGTAGCGACAGTGGTTTTGTGTAAAACGGTGAATTAATTTTTCAGTCAAAGAAATCCGGCGATTATCATGAAGAGATGAATGGTGACGTTTTCCGGGATTGGTTTGAAAAAACATTGCCAAAATTAGAACAGAACAGTTTTGTTGTTATGGACAATGTGTTATCACAGTGTAAAGTGTGATCGTGTGCCAAATCATTCGTGGAGAAAACAAAATATTATCAAGTGGTTACAGTCAAAAAATATATCCTTCTGTGCAACGTCTGTGAAAGTGGAGTTGCTGAATTTAGTTCATACAGTTCGTTCATCTTTTACTGCAAATGTGACTGAAAACATCGCCGAGAAAGCGGGGCACACTGTACTTAGGCTACCGCCGTATCATTGCAACTTGAATCCAATCGAACTCATGTGGAGTCAGATTAAAGGTTACGTGGCACGTAATAACAGAACATTCAAGCTAAGTGAGGTACGTGATTTGGTAGCCACAGCTTTGTCTCAGATTACTCCAGAGAAGTGGAATGACTGTATTCGGCACGTAATGAAAGAAGAGGAAAGAATGTGGGAATTGGATGGTATCAGTGATATTGTCGTTGACGGTGTTATAGTTCCTCTCGGTGACAGTGACGACAGTAGTGACGAAGATAGTGGTGGTAGGTCTGGAAGGGATAGCACCACTGCCAGAGTGATTAGGTGAGTACCAAATCGTAACACTATCATATTGTTGTCTTACGTTACGGTTCTATTTTATCGATTCAAAAAATAAACATTGTTTGCTTTTGTGTCCTGAACGGTAACGGCACCATTTTCCTGTTATATTACTTCTCCGTTATTTTGTTAGCACCGACTGTACTGAAGTGTGTGTGTTGCAACTAGTGCTTGGCGCACAAGATGAATTCAGCCTATAACTTGCTGACGCAGCGCAGTGATACGACGGTGTTTGTTTATTTCAAAACTCAGCTAAGAGTGAATGGAGAATAGCTGAACATCACCCATCAACACACATAACACAACTGTAACAGCAAAAGTTTGGGAATTCCCTTGTAGTCCTGTAGGTGATTGATTCCCTTTGCGGTCACCAGGGAACCTTGAAGCTACCAGGGATTCCCTTTACTGCACCTGGGAATAGTCATATTTCCCAAGGTTTTCCCAATTTCAGAACCAGTTACAAATTATATCTCATATTTAGATCCCAACAAAACGTATTTGTTAATTGAGCGTGTAGACCTTAGAAAATGCAATAACATTACATTTTCAAAAATTTCTAGAAATGGTTACAGATAAAAACACACTATCCAACAAAGTGCATGCTATAAACAAAGGTTAGGACTACAAACTGACCAATTTTCTGATTTTTAAGAAATGGGGTTTTTGAGTAATTGTCAATCATAAATGGCACTCTTGGTCATATTTTGCAAAATTTAAAGTTAAATGTTAATAATTTTGTGCATCATTGAAAAAAAAAAAAAACTTTTTTTTTCTGTAAAACTACTGTGATTGGTCTACCTATTGCCAGAATAACTTTTTGTGAGAATTGATTATTCCATTTAAAAAAATGTTTTTGAAAATTCAAAACAAAAAGTAAACATTTTGTCACATTTTTGAGTTTTCCCTCCCTTAAAGATATTGTCATTGGGCTCATTGGAACTATACCACTCTGTTGCATAGCTGCCAACCTTTCATGCCAGTCATCAGTAATCACTCGGAGGCATATCCAGGATTCGGTGTGGTGAATTTCCGGGGGGGAAGGGGGGGTTGTGTTTAGTCACCCCATCCCCAACACCCTTTGTAATAACACTACAGAAAATACATCCAACTAAATTTTTCAGCATAGGCCCACTGATAACAGCATTTTGAAATGAAGAAATGCACTCTTCACATAAAACGTCGATGTTGTATGTGTCATACACTTTACACTAACATTAATCTCTTGAAGTCAGATGTTGTTTCGTTGCATGTTTTGCAGCCTGCAACTGTTTTTGGGAAAAATGTTTTTTGAAGCACACTTCCCCATCTGATGCAGTCTTTACTTTTTGAATTAGAAGTGCAGAAAGAGACTCTGTTGACAATGACGGCCTGAATTCAGTATGATTTTTTCGCAAAGAACTAAAAATTCGCTCTGTGGAGGCATTGCTATGAGGGACACTCAATAATGCAAACATTACTTTACTTAGGGCACTGTATTTAATTTGACCACTTTCATTTTTCAACTGACTTATTTTCCACCAACTTTCATCAGACCTTGAACAATTTACAATGTCGTCTGTGAAATTTTCGAATTGATAGGCTGCAAACTCTTCTTCGAGCCTGTCATGCTGACTTTCTTCTATAAGTTTTGGAAATCTATGGACGAAATACTCTACAGAAGTAAATGAAACATCTTGCCTAACAGAAATGTCAGCTACCTCTGCATGTTTTAAGAATACGTCAGTAAGAGGAAACTTTTTCAAAATGTAAATACAAGCTGCAACATAAAACTCCCTCACAGAAGAATAGAAATTTCAGGGTTGCCATCCAGCTGGACCTCCAAAAATAGGGTGTTTTAGGGACTGACAGAATAAGAAAAGGGACCTTTTAGGGTCTTTTTAGGGACTGAAATTTTGCGGAAACCTTAACATTTCTAGAATTTTTCATACAATTTTATGGTCGAGTACAACAAATAACACAGTATTAACTCAGCATACCAAGTAATCCAGTATATAAAACTTGAGTCCCTGTTCTGCTACAACCAAAACCACAATAGATAATGTGTTCAATACCGTCGTTAAAAGAATGGTCACCCTTCTCCCCAATGAGCAAAAATACAATGTGTGTATGTCATTCCATAATATTATACTTTATAAGTTGAATTTACCTTGAAGTTTTGCGGTAAGAAATGTCAATTTTCTTATTTTTCTTTTAAAGTCTTGCAATCTTCAGTGTTAGAAAATATTTAAGAAACATTTTGTCAAATATTACTAACAAGTAATGCAAATAAATGCTGTTTTTGATTATAAATTAATTTAGGGGAAAAAACATTATATATTTTGCTCATACCATTCCCTTTCCACCATAACTTTTATTCTGGACTTTCATAACCCCTTCAATCATTCATTGCCTGTGCAAGACTTGCTTCTTCTTTTAAAGCAGCAATATCATTTGACTTAAGTGCCTCTTTAAGTCTTTTATTAGCTTCTGAAAATAACCTTTCAGCAGATTTCCTTTTTTTCTCTTTTTTATTTCTTAAATATTTCAACTTCTCTTCAGCTTGGAAAATAGACATCTTTTTTTTCTCCAACATTATAGCATGCTGCTTTTCTTCAACCTTTTTCCTCTGTTCTTCCAGTTTTTTTGCTTCCAATCCTTTTTTTGCTTTCTGCTCCTCTAAATAAGCACAACATTTCTGATGAGCACACCTTGCAAGATTCAGGAGCTCTCTTGCCACAGGTACCAAATGTGGCTTGTTGTCATATATTTTTAAGGCTGACTTTACAATTAACACAGCATTGAGAGTGCGTTCTGACAACAAAGACCTGTCTTCTGTTAAAATTCTCACTGAAGTTGAAAACCCTCTCTCTACATCTGAATTTCCATGTGATACTGCCAATGCAGCTCGACTACAGTTGAAACTGTTGGATACTTTGGAGACCCTAAAGCATTTTTTAAAGTCATGAAATGATACCAGTATTTGTCAATTCTTACTTCACACTTGTCAATTATGTCTTGATCTGGTTCTGACTGCAATAACTTCCACTCATCAAAAAGCAGGTTTGTATTTATGTTCAATGGAAGAGTTTTGCTGATGGTAACAATATCAAGTGAACTCTGGTCTAACACTCTCTTGTTAGGCTGAAGACACTGAAAACATTTCAGTATTGGTTTAAGTAATGACGACTTTGTCATTATATGTTCTGCAACTAGATTATAAGCTATATAGAAGGTACCTGAAATAAAATGCTACAAACAACTTGTGTTATACCAAGTTGGAGCATGTGTGCCCCTCAGTTAATCTTCATTGGGGCTTAAGAATGTTATCTCCCCCATAAAATTTTAATTTGTTCACACAATATTTTTTAATAAAAACATTGAAAGAATAATAAAACAATATCAATACTGTAAAACTTACATGTAGTAAGATGCAGGAAAATGTAGCTCGACAGATGCAAAACTTTATGGATGTGTGGAAGCGTGTTGATGGCCACTGTTCATGACACATTCATAAAAAATTAAATAAATATGCTAATTTTCCAATGAATCCATTTCAAAATTTAAAAAAAAGGTTTTTAGGGACCTATCAAAATATAGGGACTTTTAAGGTACCTATGGAAAAATAGGGACCTTTAGGGACTTTTAGGGACCAGTGGCAACCCTGAAATTTCTAACATCTATATCTTTTACAGACTTTTCCTGTAAGTATGCCCTAGTTTTCACACCAATCACCAGCTCCGAATCAGACTTTTGATTTTTAACCTTCTGAAATTCCACCTCTGTGATTGAAGTGGCTCCAAGTTTCAGAGCAGATGGTTTGATAAACCTCATAAGTAAGTCTGTCAGAAGACCAACAAACTTTCTTCTCAAGATGTGTATGACAGGGGCTTCCTGCTGTAAATACACATTAACAGAATTAAAAACTGGGAGAACAGACTCCAAAAAATAACAGTACAGCTTTGTGACAGGATCCTGCATTAATGACCTCAACATTGAATGCTGTTTATTTGTTGAATCCACTTTCAGAAGAGGACCATGACAGAACAACATTTGTAAGGCTTCCCACTGCTCTACAACCCGAGTAATACAATCAAGCAAAGAAAGCCAATGTGTACTTACATACTTCAAAATTTTGTGACTTTTCATCCCACAAATTTCCTGGTACACCTTCAAAGTATTCTTCCTCTTAGAGCTTTTTTCTAAGTAATAAAATAGTTGCACTAAGAAGTTTTCAACATTTACTAACATATGTGAGGATGCCTTCTGAGCTGCCAAATGTACTAAATGGCATGAACAGCACTGCATTACAACTGCAGGGTGGTGTTCTTTTACATTGTGTTTGCACTATCTGAAGCAAATGCAATGCAGTTTTCCCATGGAATTCTGAGAGAAGAGAGCTCTTTATTGATAACTGAAAAAATTCCTAACCCGGTGTTGTCACTAGTTTCCAAAACTGACAAAAGTACAACAGATACCTGACCTCGAGCTGGATTGAAAAACGAAACAACCAAAGGGTACAGCTTCATAGAATTGGAATCAGTAATTCCATCAGTTGCCAACGAGAACGGCACCTGCTGCAAAATAGAAACTATTTCTCTTTTTGATTCACTTGCCATGTGCAGAACCAATGCATTCGTCTTGGTTCTAGCACAACCATATTTATGCGCAATCTTTGAATCAGAAAACATAGCCCTAAATAAATTACCTGCGTGGTCGGAGACCGATAATGGGATATTATGCTCAACTAGAAATGAAGTGAACAACAACTCTGCATTCGTAACATTCGTATCGCCATTGTTTACAAAAAAAGACGAAATTGATTTACTGTCTGATTTCACTTTCGCATAATCTCGGTGTTTCTTGCATTCAAAATGTCTTCGGCAGTCGTCTCTACCTCCGTGGGCAACCGAAAAATCACTATTACAGACGTTGCAGAATACATGATTCTCAGACACAGATGAACGTGAAAAACATGGCCATTCACTTGCATAAATGTCCCGGTATTTTTGTAATACAGGTGTTCTTTTGCTAGTACTTTCACTCCGCACAGCAGCACGCTTCATCGTATTTTCAATGCCACTCTGAAACGGTAAAATAAGTGACGCCTCGCCCACGCAATCCAAACATAACGGCCATGTTTACAGTTAACACGAAAAGGACGCAGAGACTGCTTGAAAATCGCAGCAACAGCGCTACTATTGCAAGATATCGACAGCGATAGCTATCGTACTCACAGCTTCAGCGATATCATTCTATAGTAAACAAATATCACGTAAACGGCTTTTTGTAAAAAAAATTCTGTAATACTTTCTTATCAACCCGTAATTCAGTAATATATGTCACTACACCGTAATAATTACGGACAATCCGTAATGGTTGGCAGCTATGCTGTTGTTCAATATAATAGCTACAAAATAAAAATAAAATCAATGGAATCCGTTGACCAGTTTTGAAATTCGGCTCATTTGAAAAATGCGCTTTTTTCCAAATTTTTTGATTTTGAACCAACTTCAAAAGGCTATAACATGGGTTAAAAATATTTTTGGGGTGAAATCCTTTTAGCAAATTTCTTGTCTCCACTGGTTGTAACTGCTGTAATTTTTTGAAGCAAATCCAAGATGGCGACTTAACATACTCCTGCCTAAATTGAAATGAAATGGCATATACATAGGACCAACTGGCAGATAAATTAAGGGTTACAAAACGTATCTGCAACTAGAAACATTAAAAGCCATGATTAGCTATAGCAGAACACTGCTTGGAATACAGACACAGCATTGATTTCGACCAAATCCACACCATGGGCAATATCCGACAATACACAAAAAGATACATTCGAGAATCAGTAGAAATATTAAAACCCCTAGTAAACATAAATAGAGAATATGGCTACAAATTAAGCAGAATATGGGATCAACTCTTCAGAAAACCTGATGTTCCAGCACCCTTAGCCAATCACAGAAGCCTAGCTTCGATTGGCCAAACCAACAGACAAACTCCACGAAAGGAAGGCTGTGATTGACCCACAGCTGCAGCCAATCTGGAAATACTCGTCTCAGGCGAGAGTATTAAAGGCAGAAGAACTTGTAATAACTTCAGTAGGTAAATGTACCCTGAGATGACTGCAATGTCGACAAAAACGTTTGTGTTATATTTGCGTTGGACGCGGCTACAACCCAGAAGCCAAGCTACTTCATGGTATATATTTTCTTTAACTGCACATTGCATAACAAACAATGCAGCCATCATTCCACAGGTTGCAAACTTTTTAGAGCATCCTTCTTTCATTTGTGGAAATTTTCTTGTGATTGGTTGGTGAAAAGCATGCTTTGAAGAATAGATATTTTGAAGTGTGAGTTTTCCATTCCTTAAGCCTGGCCCAAGTTCCTAGCTGACTAATGTGTGTGCTAGTTTTATAGAAGTAGAAGAAGAAACTGTCAAGGTAGAATACTTTTCCACCAAAGTGTAGAAAAATTAAATACATTAGTCGGAAGGTAAAAACTGGGTGTAAAAAGTGTGATGTGTCTGTGGTTGTAATGCCTGAGAGCTTTCTATCCTTCACTTCCCTTCCATATCTCCTTGGTCTTATAGTAGCAGAGGGATATGAGATGATGTAAAAGGAGGGGGGGGGGGGAAATTGAGCAACTGCTGTCAAATTGTTAGGATGGGCTGGAAATTGTTAGCCCTACAATGAATTCACTGTGCTAGAAGCAGAAGAGGCAGCGACGTACTTGCCGAGCAGGTAGCGCAGAGTTGCGTGCAGGACTGGAGGGGGTCGCAGGAGGGATGCAGGCGGCCTCTCCCGTCCCGCGGCAGACCTCGTGAAGCACTTGACGGTGCGGGAGGGGTCGGCAGCGGGCAGCCTGCCCCTCTCTGTCCCGGGCCTCATCTCCAGGACATGCAGCAGGCCCCGTCTCTCCCGCCTGCAACACCGGTACTAGCTCTCGCACAGCAGAGCCCGAGTCACTTCGGGCACTCACTGTCACGAGCTAACATAGCTCGTTTGCTCCAGCAACTCCAGCTAGCGATTGAGCTTCACCAACTATCTTCTGGCTAAAAGTCACTACCACTGGGTTATGAGAACTGTTATTGTGCTTTTTACATGAGGATTGGGGAAAACAAGGACGAAAGTATATCTTCTTATTTTACCAGGTCTTGACAGTATCCATCTTAAAATTATTATTTGGCTATTTTGCACATTAGTTGCTTTTTGCCCATTCCAGCAGGTAAACACTTGATTAAAAGCTGGTCATTCAAAAAATTTTTAAAACAAGCTTTTAGTTTAATATTATAATATCTAGAAACCAATCCGATTAAAAAACAAAGGAATAACTTGCTTCAGAGCTTATATTACATGAATGAGAGTTTTTCAGCTTATTAAACCTCATCTCACTAGCAAGTAGGTAGCCTGACAGGGTAAATGAAGTTGAGACTGTGTAGCATTGCAACTGCTAAGCATTTGTGTCCTGCGTTCTTTGCTTGCCAGTGGCAGATGCAAATATTCTGTGTAAGCATTGTAAGCAGTGCTTACAGTTAGAAAATATTATGCAAGTTTGTTGAACTTACTCCATTCTGAAGTAGTTCGTTACAATGATGCATGCTTGAATGGCGAGTACATAGTCACTTCCATACCCTATCTCTTTTATTCTAACTCTTCGCGATCTTTCATTGGAACTGCAGACCACCTCACTCTCTAATAGCACATCACTACGGGCTGGCTGCTCGCCCGTTGGTCCTGACTAGTTTCGTCGTGGACCCCCCCCCTCTGTAAGCACTTGTCTTGAATACAGGCAGCCATGTGCTGTTATTGGCCATACCGTCATTATAGGTTCGCCCGGATGTTGGCAACCCAGCTGTAAACATGTCAGCAGACTGTTTCTTGCTTGCAGCCAGTATCAGCCGACTGAAACTTTAAGACTACCCTTGCGCGGTAATTATTTGACTAGGAAAGGGTTGGGAAGGGGGTGTTATCACTGTAAAATACAGCGATATCATGAGAAATAAGATTTAAATAGCAAAACCTAATAAATATTTTTGAAAAACTTTATTTTCATGTAGTTCTAGAAACTGCATGTGCAGCTCAATTCTTGCATGTATAGCAGGTTTCAAATTTAATGTATGCTAGTAGTAAGTTAGTAAATTTTATTACTTTAAGTAAGAGAAGTTTTTTTTTTCATCACTTACACATGCACTCAATCCACACTTCGCCACTGGCCAATGATGTACTAACTAGAGCAGTTCAAACATAATAAAGTTTTGTTCCTACCAACTATATTAGCCAGCCAAACAATTGATTGATATAAATTTTTTTTCAATAAATAAATTTTATTTCAACATATTAGTAATTTTGAACACTTAACTGAAACACAAATTTACGACAGCTTAATTTAAAGAACACATTACTAATACCTTAGTTTCATAACTTATGGTCTGTATGTATGAGCAGTTGTATACGTTCTCTCTCTCTGTGATGTCACACACAGAATAAATAGTAAATAGAATAAAATAAACCATTAACATGAAAAATTAATATGATGTGACTGTGTAAGGGAGTGGAGAAACATACAACAACAAAGATTAAGTTGAAAAATAATTGCAAGATTCTAATATATGAGAGTTAAAAACATTACTTCAATTGACCAAAGACTAATACAATAACCTTTCATAGAAATAAATCGGTCAGACAGATACAAAAAGTATGAAAATTATCTAAGTTCTCGAAATATGTTGGGCACAGTCTATACCAGTGGTTCCCCACCTTTTTCATTTGGCGACTCACCTTTCCTTATCGGAATACCTCCACGGTCCATCGGTCCATCGGTCCATGGTGGAATAAAAAACCTTATTTGTATTGTATCCCTTCCTTAAGTTTATATGATTTTCCATCAAATATTGCATATATATATATATATATATATATATATATATATATATATATATATATATATATAAACACACACACACACACATATATACACATATATAATATATAGATATATATACACATACATATATATAGATATATGTATTTTTTTTAAGATACAGATTGATTATTGATAAAAAATTTGTGTTCTGACTTTAAAATGGTTGACAAAATATAAGCACTTTGTAGCAAAAGAGTTATTTATTTAACACTAGATATATGATTACAAGTGGTTTCATACTCACTAACAAGTGTTCCTAGGTGAAGATAAAAACTACAATTATAAAAGTACACAAAGACCATTTTAATTTTTCAGGAAAAAAAAATTCCTACAGTTTTGTTATGATTACAGTTAAGAAAATTGTTATCACAATATATCAGTATGTAAAATTGCTGTTTTTACGTAAGAATAATTTTAATTGAACTAACACGTCGATTTCAGAATTGAATGAAGATGTTTTTAATATTAATTCACTTTCAACATTGAGTTGATTTCTGTATTTGGTTTTCAGGAAAACCAAAGTTGAAAAAGTACATTTGCATAAATACGTAGTGGTGAATAACGTCAGAAACCTCAATGCAGTTACGGATATTGTTGGATATTCTGTCCTCGTTTCCATCCAAAATGTTACATCTTTCTCCTTATAGACTGACTTCAACATGGAATCACAAGACAGTTCAATGAGTTCATTTTCCTGCAAAATAAAACAAAATAATATTACTGGTTTTTCAAAAATACACCCAAAAAAATAAAGGGTTAGCTAAAATAGCCACACATTTCAAACTTAGTATTTGAATATAAAATTTCACAAAACTGACTTCTTATTTTGCAATAAAAATTTTAATAAATAAGTATAACATTATTATTTTTAGAAAGAATTCAATTTTGTTAAAATATTTTGAATTGATACATTTACATTTTATGATTGTGATTAGTTATAAATTTCAAATTGTTAAAAAGAAATAAAACATATGTTTAGTTACAGTAATATTTTAAGATTTAAATGAGTAGTAGCTTACCTGGGAGGTTGTGAGGTTAAGATTATTTAAGTTGTCCTCATCAAATGGATTTTTAATCCACTGCTTTCCTTCTTCTATGGGTGGGTAGTAGCGTCTTAGGTTAGAAGTCAAGGCTTCGAGATGATCAAAGATCATTTTTGAAGTTTCTTCATTTCCTGTAAGATCATTCTCGTCCAAAAAATCGTTCGGAAGAAGAAAGGTATCAAAGAAATTTTTCCAAACTTTATCAGACCACCGTTGATCTTTTTGATAGTAGCATCTACTTTGTCTTGCACATATAATTTGTGTGACATCTTTCCTTGTAAGGTCAAATTAAAAGTATTTGGAGATCTGAAAATATCTGCTAAGTAAGCCAACTTAGTAACCAAATCTCATCATTAAGGCAGTTGTTTAAAAAGACTTGAGCTTTCAACTGTTCTGCTTGCAATTGATAAGAACCACCGTACCTCATCACAAAGCTCAAATAACCTGGCCAGAACTTTTCCTCTGGATAGCCAACGGACTTCACAATGCAATAGTTCTTTATGCTCACTACCCATTTCAATGCACAACTCACCAAAGACTCTTGGGAAATGATTAAATTTACGATTTTAACAGAATCATTAATTGTGTCTTTTGAGGTTTTCTTTCATTCCTTTCACCGCTAAAGCCTCTCTGTGAATACTACAGTGAAACCATTCAACTAATAGACAAACTGCCTTAATTTACGCTGCTAGTCCTCAGTCATACCAGACATGGCACGAGCTCCATCGGTTGCTACTCCGAAACACTTAGACCAATCAATTTAATTTTCATTCCTAAAACCATCCAAACAGTTGAAAATATCAGCTCGTCATACTGGTAGCTGAAGGTATGCAAAATAACATTTCTTCTTCTACTGATTCATTGGTCTCAAATCTTACAAAAGCTAATAAATTGGCAAGATCAGCTATATCAGTCCTTTCATCTAATTGTAAGGAGTAAAAGTTACTTCGTTTCAAAACAGAAATAAGTTGCTGTTTTATATTTTCAGACATTTCTTCTATTCTCCTTTTAGCCGTGTTATTTGATAGTGGTATTTCCTCTATTTTCTTTGTTCTTTTACGTCAAACAAAGAGGCAGAAATAAGCTTAGCAGCTGGTAAAATGATCTTCTCACCTGCTATATGAGGTGCACCTTTTCTGGAAATCAAGTGACAGTTGGTACAAAACCATTGTAACCTTTTCATTTTCACGTCCTGTTGAGACATTTTCCACACTGATCTTAGTCAATATCAAATCTCTTTTCTTAAAGGTTGATTAATTGAAGTCACAGGCATTTGAATTATTCAGAATCTAGAACTAACAAAAGAAACATAACTGTCTTAACATTTGTAGTGCTCAAAAACACTATTTATAGATTTTTTTCTTTTCATTTTTTTTAATAGATTTTACTCAAATTACCTTCCTGTCCAACCCACTGTCATATTTATTGGAACAAACCTAGAAGATATTAAAAATAAAATGTCTTCAGAGATTAATTTAAAGTAAAATTTTACAGAGTACAACCATTAATTGATTAAGAAACATTTTTTATGTACCTAATACTGGATAAAAGCTACTTCACACTAAATATAAATTCCAAAAATATGAAAATGATAGGTGTATTACTAACTTTCTATAAACATGCCAGATGATCCAGTAAAAAGGCAATGCATTATTAGTAGTAGTTTATTAGCTGGCACAGACTTTAATTTTCATCACAGGGTCATTCCCCATCAATTTCACACAGGGACACAAAACTTACCAACTAAGATTTTCTTGAAATTTGGCACAGGTTTATTATTAGTATTAACTAGGAAAAATATTAAATTATTTGAGTGGTATGTCAACTCGTTTTTGATTTACAGAGATAACATTTTGAATAATGCTGGGGAAAAAAGGGGAATAGCTGTTTTATTTAATAAATCTAGAAGATATCCTTATTTAGCTAGAGACCTGACGTGGGTGCCATTTTACAGCATTTGTTATGCCCTTTACTATGATATTAACAACTACATAGCTTAACGTAAAAAAAAAAGTTTATAAAATAATAATAAAAATTTATTCTTTACTTTTTAAGTACATGTTTAAAAATTGTCATATTAATTCCAATAATAGTATTGTTGTAAACTAAAGGGCAAAATATAAATTTGGACTGATAATGACTTCATTGTTAAAAAAAAAATTAAAGACTATGGCTCTATTTTGTTAAAGTACACATTATGTTGTTATGAAACTCCCTTCTTATTAGTGTAATCTCAATGCTTTTGTTTATACAAAAACAATAGTTACGTTTTGTTTCTTGATTCTTCTTTTAAAATAATATGTTGTAGTTAATATAAAATTAACTAAATAAATGCCTTCTTCAATAATATGGTTTTATATATTTTAAGAACCAGCTTCAAAAGGTTATGGGCCCAGACACCTGGGAATATTCTTTAAGGTTCTTAAAATTAACAAGGTAAGCAGTTCATCAGTTTAAGTATTCATCACAACATGGAATCACAGCATTTGAGTTCATTCTCAGTTCCTCAAATAACATTATTAGAAGGAAAATCTAATTGGGAGAACTGGAAGACTAAAATTAGGATGGCCTTACGTTTAATTCCAAATGCAATAGATATAATTGATGGATTGTTAAAACCACCAGAGATTGATCCGGCTGAAAAAGAATCAGAAGATTATAAAAGGCAATTATCCCTATTTAAAAGTACAGACAATCAAGCTTTACTGGTTATGTCAAATAACATGACTGAAGAAATGTTCGAAAAAGTTCGTAGATATGAATCTGCTCGTATGATGTGGTTAGGACTTTGTCAACTTTTTGATACTTTTTCTGAAGACAGAATTTTTGATTTATATAATAATTTCTTTGAAGCAAAATGGCCTTCAGAAGACAATGTTGAAGGATTTATATCAAGTGTCTAATGTCTGGAATCAATTGAAACAAGAGATTGAAAAACAACCTGAAGGTAACAAAGATGTTTTATTAATTTGTAAAATTTTTAAATCATTGCCCAAAAAATTTAAAACATTTACTAATGGCTGGCGATTGATTAATGATGAACATAAGAATTTAGATAATTTAACGCAAAAATTGTGTACATTTGAAACCAATTTGCTTGAGAGTATCTCTGAAGAGATTTTACATGTTAGAGGGGTAACAGAAATGGACAAAACCATACGAGGTAAGCAGTATAAACCTTCTTTTAACAAGAGCCAAATGAAATGTGCTTATTGCGATAAGAAAGGTCATTATATTAAAAAGTGTAGATTTTGGATTGCAGATGGTAGACCACCTAAACCAGCAAAAGCTAAATGTACAAAGGCTGAAGGAGCTAGACTTTTTACAGTTAGTTCAGATGCTTTAGTTACAGAATCCAATAGTTAAAATTGGTATGTGGATAATGGAGCTACCCATCACATTTGCAATAGAAGAGACTGGTTCAAAACATTTGATCATTTTTTCTGATGGTGATCATGTGATTATTACTGCAGATGGTTCAAAAGTAAAAGCTATTGGTCAAGGATCTATTGAAATTGAGGCATTCTCAGAAGGAAGATGGAAAAAATATGTTTTATTAGATGTTTGGTGTGTACCAGGCATTTCAAAGAATTTGTTTTCACTCCTGGCTGTTCAAGATCGTAAACCTAAGAGCAAATTCCAATCAACTGCGCTCTTGTGCAAGTTGTTTGAAGGTAAGGACACACTTGTTACAGGCAAACGTCAAAAATATGGTGGACTATATGAATTGGCAGTAAAGTCATTCTGTCGCCGGCTGGTCAACTAGTCCGTGACAATGCTGCTGTTCCGACAGCTACTCAGGGTTCGGTAGAGGGGGGTTCGGGCCGCGTGGCCGAGGGACTTAGTCTCCAGAGATGAAAAGAGAACAACTGGAATAAAGTTTGATGGTCCTTTATACTCAAGACGCTGAACACTTTACACGAGGCTGCCGCGTTTCCGCCTGCGACTATTTCTATGTGGGTCGAAACCCGGTTCCGCGCACTAATATGGTGAGCTTTTCACGACAGACGCGGATGAATACTCGCGAATTGCCATGAATTGCCATGAGCTTGACCCGTAAACTCCAGTAAAGTGAATCCGCCGCCCCCAGTGCGGAAAACGACCACTGGTTGCTTGACTGCAGTGTTTATTTCTCATTCATCACACGCTGTACACAGATATAATCCATAACGGAAGCACAGGAAAACGAGTGCGGTCGTTCATAAGCAGTATTTTCTTAGTCCACGCTCGTGGCAAACAGCTGTCTCCCCAAACTCTCCCCGACAACGCACTGCCCCGCACACTATTGTTCCGCGTCCTTCGCCACTGGCAAACTGTTGTTCAGTTGTTATGTCCGGTAGTGACGTGTCCGGCACGCAGACTTAACTGTCCATTATCATCCTACGGGCACTTAATTCGGCAACTGTTCCACACGCCTCCTCAAGTCGATTGCTATGTGTGCGCTGCGCCCGGCCATATCCGTGGTTGCGCCGATGGCAGGGAGGGCCTCCTCCCCTCTCCCCCGACCACGTGTCCCGTGTCCGCTCGCTTCTCGCCCTGCGGAAGATGCAACATTGAGTGGTCCTGCAATATCCCAGAGCCAGCAGCTTCAGCAAAGTTTGGTTCTGTTCCACTCATGGTGTGGGGGAAGAGGGGGGGGGGAAGGGGGGGGAAGGGGGGAAAGAAAAACAATGCTCTCGCAGCGCGATGTTGTAACACGATACTGTTGATCCCGACGTGTTGACGGCGTTTATCTCATGTTCACTCGGGTATTGCGCGGCCGAATCTCGGCGAGTCGGCGGCTACTTGATCCCGGCATGAGACGCAGACACCAAATCCTTGCCTACCTTATCACGCCTCCGCGCCAGCTTCCTGTTGCCGCGCGACAAGCGTCTGTCCTTACTGCGTCGTCCTGTTTCAGACTTAGGATTTTAACAAAATTATGAAAATACTTGAAGGCCACACCAGCTGGGCACCAATTGTTGTCCTACCGCCGCTGTCATTTGAAATGGTTTTTTTAGAGGCACCAAATGACCTTGATTTTGTGCCTGCTGGCCAGTTCGCAGGGCGAGCAGAGACTCGTTTCAGGGCGTGACGTCACTGCATGGCTGCAGCAGACGGCAGGAGTGGTGGTGGTGGCTCTCCGATGGTGATGAAGGAATCTGCGACCCACACACGCTGGTATAATTTGAGTTGCGTCCTCCACGCCGCGTGCATACTCTTCCTTCTTGAGCGTTGATGATCAACTAGCAAACATTGTCACACAG
The DNA here is from genome assembly GCF_032445375.1 of Bacillus rossius redtenbacheri. Lineage (NCBI taxonomy): Eukaryota > Metazoa > Arthropoda > Insecta > Phasmatodea > Bacillidae > Bacillus > Bacillus rossius. The sequence continues at coordinate 74,771,460 of NC_086334.1, read as the reverse complement.
TCGATTGTTGCGTAGGCGACAATCGACTCGCCAGCGGCGGCTAGTATTCGCTGAGTTGCACTCCCCTCCAGAGAGGAGGTGTATAGGTGGCATAACAGGCTACGCGAATCAGGAGAGTCTTGGGCGACGTCAATGTATAATTAAAAAATTGATTTAAAAAATTAATTAGATTTGAGAAACTTTTTTAAAGCTATAAAGTCTTCTATATTTTAGGAAAGAGCATAAAAAGCTGTAAAATGGCACACAGCTCAAGTCTCTAAATTAGAAAAGATTATAAAGTAATTTAAAAAAATTGCTGCTACAGTCTGTTTCTTGCCCCATTTTTAAAATACTGTATTTAGCTCTAGGCATCGAAAACAAGTTCACATATTTTAATAAAATTACATATGTTCATTACTGTTAATTACTGTGCTAAATTACAACAATTCTTGAGATGATGAGGATGAAAAAAATTTTTTTTTCCATGTTGTTTTAACATGGAAGGGCTCTAAGTACACATTTTAATGATTGATTTGTGCCATATTAAACAATAGTGTGTAAAAAATACACTTTTCATTGAAATAATTTATGCCAATGGTGAGGAGCAAGAAGTACAGAAATTGTTTTAAAATTGCATAATTTTTTTTTAGATAAATATTTTAATGTGCAATTCCTTTTAACCAGGGTACTTATTTGTTATGTTTTTTAATCAGTGTATGTATATTTTGTTTGTGATCATGGTCATAGATTTATATTTTTTAACGTTAACAGCTATGTATTTTGAATTGTCAGCATCTTCAATAAGTTGGATTAAATGGTGTGTTAGATTATATTTTTATGTAAAGGTCAATTATGCAACAGTAATAATTATTGTCAATAATTACTGTGATGAGAGCCCCACTCACCCAGGCACACATACGGTGTGAAGAGCTTCAGAATAAAACAACAAAATTTGAAAACTGCCCAACGAATCCATCTTGTGTCCATTTATGAAAAGTATTTAAGAATGATTCTGTGTCTGAATTTTGTTTTTAAAATATATATTTTTAAATAGTGAAAATAGCTAATACGGGAGTTTACAGAATAATTTTTAGGCAATAATTAAACATCCTACTAATTCCATTTCAATTTAAATTCTGAGGTAACATAAAATGGTTTTGTGTTTCATTTAAGAGGTCAAATATATCATAAAATTTCCTAGTCTAGGAAATATAATAAATTTCCTATGTTTGTTTCAAAGTTGTTAGTGTAATTAAAACAACGTTGTTACGGGGGCACTTGCTGGGGCCGGGGGTTGTTCGGACGGTTTTAAGGTGATATGTTAGTGGGCGCCACCACGTGGTGAGGCACGTGGACCCGGTGAGACTCCTAACTCAGGGTGTGACGTCACCCATGTGAGGCGTGATTTTACCCCCTGAAAACACCTAGCACTAAATCCTGCCCGCTCTCAGCGTTGGGCACGCTATTATCTACGCAGTGGACTCTCAGGCGTTCCACACGCCGTCACACTTCACGTGGTCATACAGATTTAAATAATAAAATAATACGTTAGATTTACACACCTGATTTATTCGACTAATTCAACTCACGTACACGATTGAAACTGTATAAAATGCCCGCGGCACGAATCGGTTTAGGTGTAAAGACCCACCACGTGGTCACATCTCTAATTACGTATTACATAGAAACAAAGATCGTTACTGGTCGTAAGATAATTAATTAAACAGTCCCCCGACCGAGAGAAGCTCTGAGGATGAAAAGAAAACGATTTGGAAAGAATTAAAATTAAACAGAATTACTTAGCGGTGAAAACAAGCGGTGAGGTCCCCAGAGTGCAGAAGCGTCTACTCTCGGTCGTTGATGGTGGAAGACTGGGCTGAGATCATAACTCGGCTCGGCTCGGCTCGGCTCGACTAATATGGCGTCCTCCCGCCGAAACAATTGCCGTTAAAGATATTTGTGAATTCGTGCCACGGGAAACTAAAGTAACATGACAAGAATGATTTAAAAATTATGTGACATTTTCTGAATAATGCAAAAGAATACTACAAATTACAATTATTAAGAATGACATTTAATTATTGTCTGGCTTCGGGATTTCTCGGGAATGTCCGGAAACGCTATTATATTTTGAGGGCGTACCGGTGCTAAGATTGGATTATTGGTGGAAATTAATGGGCGCCACCACGTGGACCTGGCTGGAGTACTCTAACTCAGGGCGTTACGTGGCCCGTGTGCGGCGAGATATTAGCCCTCCTGATTTTTACGCAACACCTGTCCCTAACCAAGCCCGCTCTCAGCGTCGGGCACGCTCCTAATTAATCGCAGTGGGCTCTCAGGACGTCCCACACGCAGCTGACCAGGTTAAGGACCCACGTGGCCCCCGGAACACAAAAACAAGTGACTCAATTAGTTGGTTTTTATTACTCACGGTACACGCCCTTACACAATGCTCCGTTGATACAGCTATAACACGCCCAAGGCACGAATCGAATTAGGTGAGGAGGCGAACCACGCACGTGGTCGCCTCGAGTTGCAGACACGTCCGCCCTCGGCCGGCTGGAGAAAGAGACTGGGAAGAGACCAGGGCTTGCGGGAGGCAACATGGCGCCCTTCGCGCCGAACACAATTACCGTTACAACTTAGCTTTGGCATGCCCCGGGTTACTATTGAAAAATACATAAATCCTTTTACAAAAATTAGTACATTACATCCATGCCCAGACCGTCTGTAATAATTACTTATATGATAGAAAATGGTTTAAATGAAGTTGCATGCTAGTTCCTCCGTCGCCCGCTAGGGAGCATCCTTGTTCATGCTTGCACTTATTAAATAACAAAACATCATGAATTAGTTAAATAAAAGACACTCACATGCATAGCCGTCGTGACACTATTTTGGGGTGAAAAGAAAAGGATTACAATATTTATTAATACCAATTAGGGGTGCGGCACACTGCAGCTAAATGCCCTCTTGCCGGGCTAGCAACACACGCACAAGCGGGAGGTTTGAACAGATGGTGGTGTTTGGGCGGTGGCATATCGGGCTCAAAGGGGGCCGCAGGCCCGGACGACGTCAATTTTGATACCTTATTTTAATTAAAAGTACATAAAACCCTCCCGGCCGATCTACCTTCACGTTGCACTTGGGGAACATTAAAACAAATAACACAATTACATTTAATTATGTTTTAGGGGTGCGGCGCACTGACTCGACAGCACCCTCTTGCCGGGCGAACACACACGCACATGGATGCACAGGTAGGCGGGAGGTTTGAATGGAGGGTGGGGGGTGTTTTGGCGGTGGCATATCGGACTTAACAGGGCCGCAGGCCCGGACGATGTCAACGTGAAATGTTTGTAATGTCAGGTACATTAAAAAACTTTGCATTTTGTGAAAACTGATTTGCATTAAATGGTTTGTTTTTAATTACACTGGATTAAAGACATCTGAGAACTCGGAAACAGCGTTGAAGTTGGCATAAAATGGTATTTTAAAAACAGTAATTCTGGCGGAGAGTAACTTTTCCATAAAAAATTTTCAAAATAGGTATGTTTTCCACTGATTGGTTAACTTCTAGTCAATGCTTTTCTGTAAATAAAATAATAAATTTTTGAAAGTGGTGTTTTTCACAACTCAATACCTTACTATGAAAACAGTATTTAAAAATTCCTACTGGATTATGAAAACTCACCTTTATTTGGGAAAGACGTATTAACATCAGTATAACATTACAGCCATGTGTGAGATTGTTTTAGTACTACATACCTGAGTGTGTGAATTTGAATTACCGAGGAAAACAGTCCTGTATAAAATCTAACATGAGTTTTCGTGAAGATAACTGTACAGACAAATTAAGGTAGACTGTGCAAAAATGCAACCACCATATGTGCTTGCTATAGAAACATGAATTTATGTTGTGATTTAAAAGCAAAGCCGAGACTGTTTGCCACGAGAGATATTCCAGATTGTGGTCACAGGCATACTGTTTCATTGATACTAGCAGCAACCTTATCCTGTGGTTCTCCAGAGATTCTTAGAAATATAGTGTAGCCAAGGCTTGTTTTCAAAAAGACAGAGATGTTTAGTGTCAGTGTGTTAAGTTTTTTCACTCTAGAACAGCGGTTCCCAAACGGTGGGTTACAGGGTGCAGAGCTGCCAACCTCAAATCACACCCATCAGTAATGGCAATTAGGTATATGAAAAAAGTACGCGTAAATCATGCACGATAAATTTTTCCTGGGGCATTATAACACACTCACAAGATAAAACAACGACAATAATATGCAAAAGAAAAAGAAAAATATGAATACAATGCAAATTAATACATAAAAAAATCTATTTGAACAATACAATCATCTGAATATGTAAGAAATATTAATAATTTTACTGGATATTTTGAATCTTCAATTCAATGTATTCAAAGTTAAACTTTAAAACAACTGTCTTTTTATTTGCTTCTTTTATCCTGGTTCGATAAGAAATGTCATGTAAACAAACAAGACAAACACAAGGACTTGTAAACAATAACTGCGTTCGTTACTTTCGTTTCTTCAGATGTAGCGAAAAAACGAAAATATAGATTTATTGCTAGTCACGGCTTTAAAATGTTCTGCATGTTTCTTTGATTCAATATGCCGTCTACAGTCATCCCTTTCACCATGTGCAATCGAAAAGTCACACGCGCATACATTACAAAACCGTGGCGTTCCAAACATTTGAAAACGACAATCATGGCCATTCTTTTGAATATTTAAGTGGAAAGTTCTGAAGTCTTGCGTGTTTTTTCCCACAGATGCACATTATTCTGTCACACGCTTCATTTCTACAACCGGCACTGAAGAACACAACACTATCGAAAAAAATAAAAAAATTTTCACGTCTGTAGACACGACAAAAACCGGACAAAAACACTATGATGAAAAAAATGGCTTTCAAGAAATAAATTAATACAACACAGGTTAGCCAAAGTACCGTACAAAAATTATCGTGATGTAAGTAGCCTTCAAACGATAAGTCCGAGGATATGTACTAGTTGTATCGTACAACGGACGTAATACCATCCCATTATTATTTGAAAACACGAGAATTGCCTGCCGTCGTCTTGCGCGCTGAGGAGGTATCCACTCGCGACTTCTATACAGTATATATATTCAAAGATATATATGATGTATTTTATATTTTCCGCAATGTGCTAACTGCGCGTGACTGTACGAATCCGTGGTGTGGGGATGGTCAGTGTTGGGCCACACATGTCCTTGCTATGCAGCTCGAGCCGGGCGCTGACAGAATGGCTTCGCTGTCTCAAAGATTAAGCCATGCATGTCTAAGTGCAAGCCAAAATAAGGTGAAACCGCGAATGGCTCATTAAATCAGTTATCGATCCTAAAACTATCAGAAAACATTGAATAAACCATCAGAAGAGATAAGAAAAATCGAAACAAATTGAAGTGTGTGCAAACACATATCTATTGTTAAAAAAAATATGACTGTTTTGCTACAAAGTGCTTATATTTTGTCAACAATTTTCAAATCAGAACATAAATTGTTTATCAATAATCAATCAGTATCTTAAAAATTGCATATTATATATATATACACACACGCACGCACGCACTCACGCGCTCGCGCGCACGCACGCACACGCGCGCACGCACGCACACGCGCTCGCACGCACGCACACGCGCTCGCACGCACGCACGCACACGCGCTCGCGCGCACGCACGCACACGCGCTCGCGCGCACGCACGCACACGCGCTCGCGCGCACGCACGCACACGCGCTCGCGCGCACGCACGCACACGCGCTCGCGCGCACGCACGCACACGCGCTCGCGCGCACGCACGCACACACACACACACACACACACACACACACACACACACACACACACACACACACACACACACACACACACACACACACACACACACACACACACACACACACACACACACACACACACACACACACACACACACACACACACACACACACACACACACACACACACACACACACACACACACACACACACACACACACACACACACACACACACACACACACACACACACACACACACACACACACACACACACACACACACACACACACACACACACACACACACACACACACACACACACACACACACACACACACACACACACACACACACACACACACACACACACACACACACACACACACACACACACACACACACACACACACACACACACACACACACACACACACACACACACACACACACACACACACACACACACACACACACACACACACACACACACACACACACACACACACACACACACACACACACACACACACACACACACACACACACACACACACACACACACACACACACACACACACACACACACACACACACACACACACACACACACACACACACACACACACACACACACACACACACACACACACACACACACACACACACACACACACACACACACACACACACACACACACACACACACACACACACACACACACACACACACACACACACACACACACACACACACACACACACACACACACACACACACACACACACACACACACACACACACACACACACACACACACACACACACACACACACACACACACACTAGAACAACCTCCCTAACTCGAAAAAATGTTGTGTTCCCTTACATTCAAGCCCCAAAATCTCGGTTGCTCGAAATCTCAACCCTCTATTAGTTTAAATAATCAGTGAGTCCCTCCAAGCCATTTTTGTACAGATTTTCCCTTCATAACTTGAAAAATTAAATTGGACCTCTGTATCTCGAACATAGCAATGTTTTATTTTACAACCTTTACAACTCGATTATTTGAAACACATTACCTCTATAGTTCGAAGAAAAATAAGTCAACGACTTTAAGAATTTGTCGACAATGTAAGTAGGCTACACCATTGTTTCTTAGAAATCAATTTAGGAGTATACAGTAAATAGGATTACCACGAATTTATGATTCACGTGTTAGCTTACTTGGTGTCAGGTGTTTAATTTTATTATTTTTGATTTCATTTGAACTATAGCGAAGCAAGTCATTTGTTCTCGACTGTTGCCACTGCTACACATCAATTTGTACAACAGTTTACAAATAAAATTGTTAAAACATGAGTGCTTTGAAACGTAAACTGAAAACTTTATCTCATGAGCTCAGAAAACCGATACTAATGATTTAGATGGCATAGAAGACTCTAACAATACTACATGCGCTCCATGGGTTTCCATCAAAGAGGCAAGAACCGCATTGAATACGTTACAGAATTTTGTAGAGCAAACCAGCAACTCTGAAGAACAAGAATTTTCTGCTCTTTATACCTTAGACAATGCTATAGATAGAGAACAACCAAATTATCTAAAGCAAAAAAAAAAAAAATTACTGACTTTCTTTAATCCATATTTTTTTTATTTTAAGGATGTTTTGAAATAATGTTAATTTATAATAAATAAAAATATGTTTGTATACCTCTGCAACTTGAATTTTTATTTATTTTACCTCTCTAACTCAAAATGTTTAAGAATGAATCTCAACCTCTTTATGTCGAATGAAAATCCGCTTCAGTCGAAAAACTCCCTAAATCGAAAACTCTATAACTCAAATTTTTTGGAGTCTCCCTTTCGGGTCATTCCATGCCAAATCAACCAGAAAATAATAATTTTTGAACGAACTACATGATACGAACATCAGAGAAGTTAGTGAAGGAAAGTGGAATAATGACATCACCTAATCCAAAACCATTGAGACATCTAGACTGCATTGTCGTCAATATTGTTCAGATGTTTTATTCAAATGACAATGTAAGCAGAATGATGCCTGGTAAAAAGGACTTTGTAACTATTCGAATTGGCGATACCAAAGAACAAAACAGGCTCCTACTAAACAATCTGAGAGAAGTATATGCCTTGTTCAAACAGGAGCATCCAAGTGTCAAAATTGGTTTCTCCAAATTTGCATCTCTACGGCCTAAATATGTGGTTCTTGCAGGATCTAGTGGGACACACACTTTATGTGTCTGTGTAACACACCAAAATATGAAGTTAATAGATGGCTGTAATTTGGCCAAACTCATGGAAAGAGAAAATCTGTTAACATATCACCACTATGTGGCTCAAATGATGTGTAATGCTCCCCAAATTAAATGTTTTTTCCATGAGTGTGCAGAATGTCCAGGCCCTGATAACATATGAAAATCACTGGAGACGACATTGGAGCAGAATTCAATTGAAACTGTAACATTCAAGCAGTGGGTTGCATCAAAAGTTTACACACTTGAAGTTCTTGTGAAGTCATCTGATGATTTCATAGAATTGTTCATTTCTAAATTATTAATATTACAAACTCACTCTTTCATCGCATACCAGCATACCTAAAGGATCTGAAAAAAAAAAAAATTAGATGTTGGTGAGGTAGTAGTTGTATGTGACTTTGCAGAAAATTATTCTTTCATTATGCAAGATGAAGTTCAGGGATTCCATTGGAACAATGCACAGGCTACAGTTCATACATTTGCAATAAATATACTACCGTGATGAGTCAACAGAGGAAATAATTTCTACCAACCTAAAAATTAATTTCTGATTGTCTCCAACAAGATGTCATTGCAGTACATACTTTTCTTACACATCTTATTCCATTTTTGAAAGAAAAAGTCACTTGATGTAAAATATATTACTTCTCTGAAGGTTGTGCTGCTCAATACAAGAATAAAAGTAACTTCTCAAATTTGATGTATCATGTAAATGATTTTGGAGTTGGAGCTGAGTGGTACTTTTTTGCCACCTCTCATGGCAAGAATACATGTGATGGTCTAGGGGGAACACTGAAGCGACTGGCAGCAAGGGGAAGTCTGCAACGTCCTTACATAGACCAAATTATGACCCCACGGCAACTGTTTGAATGGGCTGTTAGTAGTTTGCATAACATGAATTTTGCTTATGTCACTCAGGAAGAGGTAATGAATGAAAGAAAGGTGTTGTCTGAAAGATGTGCAAATGCTAAACCAATACCTGGAACTCAGAAGCGTCATGCCTTCCTGCCTGTTTCATCTGAGGAAATAATTGTGAAGAGATTTTCTAGTGAAACTGAAGGTGAAACTCACTACATGAATAAAATTAAATGTACATTGTCTTTGAATGAAGTTAAAGGTTTTGTGACATGCATGTACGGAAGTGGGTGATGGTTAGGATGTGTTCTGAAAGTAGAAGAAAGTTCTCATTAAGTACTTATTAGTTTCCTGCATCCACAAGGTCCCTCCCAATCTTATGTATATCCCCAGCATCCAGATGTTATGAAGATTTCAATTGAAGATGTGCTCACAACTGTAGATCCAAGAACAGCAACTGGAAGGACATACGTTTTAACAGACTTTGACACAAAGACCTCGGAAAGCCAACTAAAGGAAAGAAGCAACAGTAACCTGCGGTATTGGTAATGAGTAAATTAATCATATATAGGAATTAATTCAGTGTTAAATCCACGAATGACTTACAGCTACGTCATTTTTTTAATTGTGTTAATGCCTTACTAGAGTAGGTAGTTTTAGTGAACATGGCCTAATTCTCAATGTTCTAGTGTTTGATCCCAGATCCATCCCAAAATGAAACTTATGTCACTTATAGCCAATAATGCACTTCATAACATATATTTTTTTCACATTTTTCAAAAATACATTTTTCGAAATTTTCAAGGTCACAGGTTACATGAACATGACCTTATAACAAATTTCTTTTAAAATTCGTAAAACTTATTTTTATCTCAAAGTACACTTTTCTAGCTTTCTATTGAGCCCTACATCAAGGTTCTCACTCAACTACACAAAGGAAGTTACAAATATTTTTATTGGATCTTGCGCAGCAAAATTTCCACTTGTTGTATGGATGAGTCTAATGAGAGGCAAAAATTTTAATAGAATTGTTAACGCCATTAATTTTCTTAATGCCATTAATTTTCTTTGAGGAACATGTGCTGTGTGTGCACTGAATTAGCTGACACATTGAATATTGCAGCCTTTCCAGGGAATTATTTGATAACAGCCATCGTATATTCTGTGTTTGATATGGCTGGTGTTTAATGTATCCCAGTTTATCCATGGATCCCGAAGGCTTGATCTGTGGTACATGATACAGTAAGTCCTCGGTTTACGTCGGAGTTACGTTCCTGAAAACCGCGACGTAAATAGAAACGACGCAAAATGAGCCATGTTTCATGCCACCGGCCGGCCACGGCCCAAGGTCGGCCGGAAGCGCTGGCACACAGACGTGACAACGGGCAATTTTATCAGTAAATTACAACCGACAGCGTGGGAAACAAGTCCAACTAGTACTTCTCAGCTTTATAGAATGGTTATTTAACCAGCTGCTTTATTACCTTTATTGATTGAAATATAAAAACAGATATATAGTCGTTTGGAAGACATCTTATGAAGAAAAAATCATAAATTGCAGTGAGCTACTACATGCGCATTTAATCACGATAAAGTTAACAACGGCACGTTTAAAACTTCGGCCAACTCAATGATATCATAGCGACTGAAGTGTAGAGCTGTAGCAAACCGTATGTATTCGTTACTGAGTAACGGGTGCGGCATCTAGTAACGAGTAACGAAACGTTACACACGAATGCATTTCGTTACTCGCATTTTTCGTATCTTTTACGCATGCGCGCGCTTATTCGTTACAAAGAACGATGTTTGTTTATTAAGAAAAGTATAATTTGGAAATTCGTCATCCAAGTTTTTTACTGTTTATTAAAGGTATTGTGTGTGTAGACAAAGTTTGAGATTGGAACAGAAACAACGTAAGAAAGAATTTTTTACAAATTATAAATATGTATGTTTTTGTTTTTTTATTATCGCATATTTTCACGTTTTTTGTTCTTATCTTAAAAGAGATATTATAATAAAGCTGCTCTAATGAGATTTTATTGTTTCTTGGTTAACAAAAGCTGTTAATTATCATATACTTTTAATTGTTTATATTCGATTTATTACTATTTACGCGACGTCATACTGTACGCGTACGAAATACGACTCGATTCGTTGCTGTTACATAACATAGCATGTTATGCGGTATCAGAAGTAACGAGTAACGATACGAAAGTAACGAGTACTAATTGTTATAGTAACGAATACATACGGGTACACTTTTTTTTAGTTACTTTTACACCTCTACTGAAGTGCCAAGGAGTTGGTCGAAAAGGGGTAGGAGAAAATGCTGTGTCGTTGCGGGAAGTAGATAACACTTCTACGTGCGAGATACGTGGGTGGCCGAGCGGGCGGGCTGGTAGTATTGCATCACCGCGCGGAGAGCAGGAAGCGTCCCTCATGATGTATGATAAGATAAGGCGGTGAACGTGTAGCTTACGCTACATAGCATAAATTAACTACCGAAGGAAACAAAGAATTATAAACGAATTATATACGGTGTTTTGGTTAAAATAAAGATTTACGGTCATTGTAAACGACGTTATTGTGAATCGGCGACAACTTAAATTGAAACATGAGTACTCAAACATTAGCGACGTTAATCCGAAACGACGTAAACCGGTACGACGTAAATAGAGGACTTACTGTACTTGCTGTTTTAGTTCAGTATGTCAGAATATCCTGATGGCATGATCCGCTTGGCTTGATCCTATGATACATGATGCTTGCTGTTTTAGTTCAGTACATTGGAAGAATCTGCACATGTAAGAAATTGCAAAATATTTTAAAATTACGATTGCAGGTTGAAAAAATTCCTCTTTGTTCGACTTACAATCATAATCAATTTATATACCTTACTATAACTATATTCTACTTGCTCGGAGTTCACGCCGTCTGTATATCGTAAACCATCTGTAATGTTGCAAGACCCTGACCTCCTAGCTAAATATTTTTCTTTTAAACTTCTTTTTAGTATATGTAAGTATTAATAAGTCAACGTTTTTTGAGTAATGTATATGTTGTGAAACAGTATGATCAGATGTTAGGGATATTAATATATGTTATTTTCACTTGCTGAGGGTTTTAAGAATATACTTTGGATTTTAAGAGACATTTTCAATCATTACTATTTTTTATGTAATTATTCACAAATAAGTCGCTGTACTAGACTTTTGCCTATTTTGGCCTACTTTTTCAGGTTTTTTCTAAATAAGTTTAATTTTGTGAAGTAATTTGTATTGATTGCTGGTACATAAGTTTCTAGAACAATGGATTTGGTGTGATGGTTAGAAAGAGAGGCCTGTAAGTGCGAGGGAGAACGAAACAGTGCTTCCCCGCCAACCGAGATAAAAGCTGGGATTCACCACTGGTTGTGGGAAATGTGTGATAACTGCTGTCTCACGGTGTGGGAGAGAGAAGGAAAACGTAAAGTCCCTGGCTCTATGGGGAGAAAACTGTTTTCAATGTGTGTTCTGTTTTCCTATTGGCTTATATCTGTAAGTGTGAATGAAGCGTGCGTGTGATTGGTCGGTGAGGTCATGTGACTTCTCCTCCCTGCGTGGAGGAAACGTGTCATGAGTTCATCAGTAGTCGTCGGGCGATCGCTGCTAGGCGAGGCCGCGTTTCGGTGGCTCGCGGTTTTTTGTTGGGTGCGGCCCTGTTGGAGGTCGCACTGATTTCTGTTACGTACAGCTTACAGTAAGATTTTACTGAAGAACTTAATTGACGTTATTTTTTTTTTATAATTTTCATCGCCCGGGCTGCGAGCATTTCTCGACAGGCGAATGTACGACTGGAATGATTGAGCAAATTATTGAAAGTGTTTGGATTCGTCTGTGCAACATTCTATTTGAAAAATAAAACAACAAGGAAACTAGAATTAGCGCAACATCTTTTTATTTTTGTATGTAATGAACCGTTACACATCATATACTGCACATTACTCCCGCCCTGTCACTATGGCTCGCCTGTTCTGATAGTCCCGCGGGAGGCCGACGATGTACACCTGGTGGGGCCTCACCGGTCCTCAGCCGCACGGTGGCGGAACTAGGACCGGGAAATGTCAGCTGTGTCTTTGCTGCCGGAACCTGGCTGCTTCCACCAGTAACACAACACACAGTCCACCCTGTTGTCCTGCGTACTGACGGCATGGTTGGTGCTGACTGGTCGGGCAGCATGACTACTCGTGTCAGCCAATGGTATAGTAGCCAGGTAGGCACTCTCCTGCTCCACACTGTCCCCTTATAAATGTGTCTCAAAAGTGATTCACTGACTCACGGTCCAAATTCAGCGAACTGAATCCCGTCTGGGCGTTTCCACAACCGCAACGAGACGCAGGTCACAAAGACTCAGTTCCGGCGAACAGGTCTCTCTGGGAGCTGGTGTTGTATGTGCTGTGAGACCCGGTCACTGAGCCGTTTCCCGTCTGAGGGTCTCGGCACAGTTCATTAATCCCGTGAACGGTTCACCCGCGCTCGGATTCACTGGTTCTCACTCAGGGTAGCTGTTTGTCCCAGAAAAAAATGACAATATTTTTTTTATGTACAGGATCTTCAGACATACTGAATTAAAACAGCGAGTATCATGTACCACAGGATCATTCCATCAGAATCAAGCCTTCAGGATCCAGGGACTTAATTCAATATATGAATAAAAATAATTAGCATATTTTTGATTCTTCATATGGCTACAATTGTGCTAAACAAACAGTTACACGATCGCAGGTAAACAATGAATGGCAGCAGCAGTGTGAAAACACAGGTATTGTAATATAATTATAAACCATTATTTTTCACAAACTATTAGGAATTGAGAAACCATCCTTTCAAGGTAAATTCATTGAAGTGTGTAGTGTGTGAAAACTATGTTTTCCAATTTTTTTATTGTTCTAAAAAGCCGCTCTGTCCGAGAATTACCAAGAAAACTATTTGAAGTATTACAATTCCCTTTTACATAACGATTGAAAGAAAAAAACAGGCCGTTCGAAAACTTAATCTGCTCTGGAATTACCGTTAAAATTGGAGTTGTTAATGCAAAATTATTTTTCGGGGAAAATCAAATATTATGTAACAATTAAACTATTTTTTTTTTTTGCGAAAAGCCGAAAAGTTTAAGGAGGGATTTGTTTGTAAATTAAGATTCTTTAAACTTTTTTTGTTTTGTTGTTATTGTCGCGAATGAATTATGTACTTACATTGTCTTCTCATTTTCTGGACACATGAGATTGCAAGTACCTTGAACAAAAGTAAATAACGAATTTGAATCGTCACTCATTTTCACGCTGATATATGGTTTGTTCAAACAATTGTTTTCTTAGTTTTTACAACGATAACGAAATGAACTAAATAGAACATAACCGTCAAAAGTAATGGCTTTTTTAAATTGTATACAAGCATGGAGTTAGCAATAAAGCAATAGTCAGCAGATGACATAGATGGTTATTTATCAAAAGGGTCAATATTATATTTACTACATTTTCAGGAATCTATTAAACTGATTTATAATATAACTATCAGGTATCTTACGATATATTATTTTTTCTAAAATAATATAATTGAAAGTGAAACATTGTGATGAAAAGTTTATATTTATCAGTAAATCACAATTATTGTCACTTGCATTTTAACTTAAATATGGGATACTGGCCCTTTTGGCTTAGATATACCAGTTTGAATACATGATATTTGCCTTTTTGGCATTGACGCCACTCCCGCTACCTGATTTAAGTTTTGAGTGAATATTGAGTTGAAAATGATATCACGGGGCAAAAAGGGGGTTCAACCTCGTGGCTGCAGGCAGGAGTGCGTCGCGATTTTAAACTACCTGGGCTGTTCAGGCCACCCAGAATGCCTTGAAAATAACAGGAAACCGACTGTAAAGATACTGCACTTTATTAAGACTGATACACTTGACGCCGCCGTCGTTGCTCCCTCTGAGAGCACAGGCCGTTATGTGTGCTCAACACCTGAATTAGGGCCAGTGCTACGAACACGCCCGCGCGTGCAACATAAAGTAGGGGGGAGCAGTGCCTCGAACAGCGTGATGTAAGTCATGGCCAGCTGTGTGTACGAAGCGCCCGGCCGGGTGTGGCAATGCGCAAAAGGGGATACAGTGCATATTACAAACATTAATTAAAACTTTTGACATACTTATCAACTATTCCTTAATAATTAATTAATGTATTTGTAAACACATTTTTGTTCACAAAACTGGCCGGCATCATATTCCCGCGCTTCGTAGCTTCCCGCAGATTTTCTTCCCCTCCCTGGCCGGGTTGCCAGGGAGAGTCGTCAGTAGCCTTCCAGCACTCACCAGGGCCGGCAGCTCCGCGCACGTAGAGCCTTCACTTTTCGCGCCAGAATTAGCATGTAGCTTCAACAGGTAATATTTCCAAATCCGTTTTCATCTGCTCCACGGCCGGCCCTAAAGCGGTCATATGACGTGTCATACGGTCCGTCAGTAAATATGTGTGACTCGACTACGAGTCGTTTTAGTGTTCTACGTATGTGTTAGTGTTAGTTTTCGCCATCAGCCATGTGTAAACGTTAATTTCAATGTTTTGTCTACTTCCTTAATCAGTGACTAGTGTACTTTCTTTGTAACTCACCGTCCGGACTACCACTTCCTAACCACTAAATTTGCTCGTGCCTTAATCGTCATCACCGTCACTCTTAGGATAGCCCGCGCCCCTCGATGTGGTAGTCTGCCAGAACGCCGCCAGACACTTATCAGTACCACCAATTGAGGGCCGTATGAGCGGAGATGAGAAGGTAGACGATGATACTGCCAGTCGTGTGAAGATGTACTGTACAAGGTGAAGTACTGTATCGTGTGACGCAGCAATAAAACCAGTTACATTTACGAGTGTTTTTCAATAGTTACGGCATCCTGGGTGGCCAAAACAGCCCGGGGGGCCCTTTGTAGATGTGTCCCTGCCTGCAGCCACGAGACAAAGAACCCCGCCCTCGAGACCAAATTTTAGTTAACGTAATTTAATTATAATAATTTCAGGACAGGCAGCGGGGATGGCGTCACACTTGCTTGTCCAATGCCTGGCCGAGTCTGTTGTCAGACTGTCGCTTCACGATTGGTTAAACACAATTACGTTGCGCGCGAACAGGATAGGTTGCAAACTTGTGTATAATGATTTATCCTGTGACCATTTCTAACATAAAGGCTGCGGCAAACTATCGCAGATCTGATATACTGCAACTGTTTATATGGTGAATGAAGTTAAACATATAATGACAGCAATATATAATCAATGTTCTTATTAAAGGTGATTGCAATCTAACCCACTACAATGGTGGACACAGGTGGACCCGGGTACCGCCTCATTTGCAATTTTCAGTATTGGCCGCCTCCAATCGACCTCCCCCTTAACCTCGACTGGTGTGAGATTTTAAGATTAGTGACGGCGCTTCAGAGCGCCCAGTGTTAATTTAATTTAATTTTGTAGGGAAATTCAATGTGCATCGTGTAAATGTAAACTGCAATTGTAACTGTTCGAACCAATTAAACGTTCACTCCACACACTCCGTGCGCGACATGTTGCCGACAGCGCTGTAGTCGACTTGGTGTTTATCGTGGCACACTTTCACTCACACAGCAGACATCACGCTCGGGCGTGTTCGTTGAACTTACGAGTAAGTGTTGTTGGGATGTAACGGCCTGTGCAAACTAAAGGGAGCACTGGCGGTTGGCGTCAAATGCCACCCTCCAACGAGACCATTAAGCCCAACAACACTACACTTCACACGAATGGAAGTGGTGCACTGGGCTGTCGCACTAGGGAGTTAGAGAGGAGTGGAGAATCTGGGCGTGGCATACCTAGTGAGTGTGTCTTTACAATTGAATTAATATTGGGTCTGGCATAACCCTTCCCTGTTTGTGGGTCAAAGTAGGAAGATTCGTATATTCTGCATTGTGCTCAACTGCGAGCCTATCAGTTAATTTAATAGTAATTTGACAGAGTTGGTGGCAGCCCCGGACTCCGCCGCCGTGATTTGACCCAGAAAGTAGTCCCTTAAATGTGTTGGTACTCGTGGAATGCGGTGTGATACTCTAGTTGGAGTTTGTGTGGGTTCTGCCTGATCATGTCGCCTTCCCTGGTGTGCATCGGTCAGATCCTGGACTCTTGTATCCCCTTGCAACTGTGATATATCTGTGACACAGTCCTGCAGATGAACTGGGGGGCACCGTACCCGCCTGGAAGGGATTGTGTTATAATTTAATGCGGCATCACTAGGATTGATATTTAGAATTGTCTGACTACCCCTCCTACCATTGTCTCTAGAGCTATAGTCCGTGCACCCTTCCCCAGAGCCTGTCGAGCCGTTCGCTTGCGGCTGTGGCTGTGAGCATCATGTGCGGGTCATCATCCGCTACCTTCTCTGAGGATACCGCCTGTTGTACCGCCCCTTACTGGGGTCGGGTCGGTGACTATGAGGCGTAAGTCGTCTTGGTGTACGTTAGCTGGCCGTCCGCTGAAAGTCCGAACTGTGCAAGTGGGTGTACCAGTTCGCCACAGAATCTGGCGTGGTTAAGACCACTTGGGGCCAGCCCGGAGCAGAAATTATGTTTCCTGGAAGATAGGTGGTGTTGTCGCACATACACCCACTGGCCGGGTTCAAATTGTGTGGGAGGGCGGTTGGACTGTGGTGTTTTCTGTGCCAGGAATTTCTCTTGTTGTATGCGCGCCTGCTCCCTCATGGCAGCGATCTCCTCCCCCTATAGGTCCTCGGTAGCCGCTGCGGCTACCCGACATTCTCCAGGAAGAGCCAGGTTCTGCCCCAGGAGCAGCTCGGCCGAAGAGTGACCCGTGACTGCGTTTGTGCATCGGCGCAGACAGTATAACAGTTTGGGTAGGTGAATGTTCCACTTCGAATGATCATCCCCGAGACGGAGACGGAGCTGAACCTTTATCTCCTGGTTCCTCCGTTCCGTGGGATTCGCCCGGGGATGGTGTGTGGGTGTGGTGTGATGTGAAATCCCCCACCGGCGGCATCCGGCATGCCAGCGCCTCCCTGTAAACTGGCATCCATTGTCCGTCAACAGTACCTTCGGGAAGCAGAAATGTGGGTAAACCTCGGTTTCCAGTAGGGATAAAATGGTGCCCGCCCGGACATTCGATACTGGAAAAGCCTCGACCCAGTGGGTAAAAATGTTGGTTATCATGACCAAAAACATTTTCCCGTGGGAGGTACGGGGGTACGGCCCCATGATGTCTAGAGCCAACGTGTGAAAAGGGTCACTTGGTCTGCGTGGCTGTTGTTGCTCCATCCTGTCGGCACGCCGTGACTTGCGCTGCTGACAGAGCTGGCATTTCCGCACATAATCGCAGACATCCCGGGCAATGCGGGGCCAATGGAACCTCAGACACAGCGCCCCTTGGGTCTGTTCTGCGCCCGGGTGGCCAGCCAGGTCGTGGTTGTGGTAGAAGCCCAGGACAGCCTGACGGGCAGCTGCGGGTACAAATGTCCTTCAGGCTTCCATGTCCCACGGCACCTGTGTCTGTAGCTCCCCATCGACACAACTGTGGTACGGCTGTATCTGCACCACGCACCTGGCCACCAACTCCCCCACCGACCCGTCTTTATGTTGCGCTCCCAGCACAACACAGTATAGGTCCGCGAGAGTGTCGGGATGGCAAATGTCTGGACTCAAGTTGGGAAGGGTGGCATATAAAACCGCAGGTCTGCCTGTCCCCGGAGTTGCCACAGTGTGCCCTACTGGAAGTAGCAGCTCCTCCCAGCTGCCCTCATCGTGGTACTCGGTGTTAGGTTCAGGGTGTCGTGACAGTTCGTCTGCCAGCTGGTTTTCGTACCCTGGGACATGCTCGATGCGGAAGTCGAAGTTCTAGGGTGTCAGGGCCCACCACGTGAACATTGACTTGCGGCCCTGCACCAAGTCAAGCCACTTGAGGCACTGACTATCGGTACGGAGGGTAAAGGGCCTGCCCTCCAGGTGGTGTCTATAGCGCCCTACTGCCCACACGACCGCAAGGCACTCTTGTTCGTTAACATGATAATGGCACGCCCCCAGGATGAACTTGGTGCTCGCGTATTCCATGATGCGCCGTTCCCCTTCTGGACCTATCTGGTACAGCACCGCCCCCATCCCCTCCTGACTGGCGTCAGTCTGCAAAAACACGTGGTCCTCGGGGTGGAGGTGAGTGAGCGTGTGGCACTCTTGGAACAAGCGTTTCATGTCGGCCAGCGTGCGGTCCGCCTCATTGGTCCACTCGAACCTGGTTTTGGGGGAGAGGAGGGCTGTCATCAGTGTAGTGACTGTGGCTAAGTGGGGAATGAAGCCCCTTAGCCAATTGAGCAGGCCAATCAGCTGTTGCAACTGTTTGCAGATACATGTTGCAGTTTTGGCTACTATTAAATCAAGTTGCGCTGGCAGGGGACAACATCTGTCCATGCTCACAATATGGCCCACGTATTCCAGCTCCGTTGCGCCAACGTGACATTTGTGGGGTGCACAGGTCAGCCCGTGTCTGGCCAGCCATTCGAGGACCATGGTAAGGTGTTGCGCATGTTCCTCCCACGTCCTCAACCAGACAATCATGTCGTCCCGATAGGCCGCGGAAAACTTGCCCACAAACCCATACAAGATGCGGAGCATAATGGTCTGGATGGTCACGGGGGCATCCATCAGCTCGAACGGCATGGCACAGAACTGAAACCTGCTGCCATCAGGTGCGGTGAATGCGGTCTTGTGTCTGTCCTCAGGGCATACCGGCACCTGCCAATATCCCGATTTAAGTTCTAGGGACGTGAAGATGCAGGCGTCCCCTAACCCTGCCAGAGCATCGGTGATATTAATGAGAGGTGGTGGTGCAGGGGTGGTGACAGAGTTGATGGGTTTGAAGTTGACACAAAACCTGAGCGAGTCATCCTTTTTTTCGCCATTACCACCAGGCAATATTGTAGGGCGATTCGCTCGGCTCAATCACCCTGTCACACAATATTACGGCTATTTGGGTCCCGATGGCCTCGCGCTAGTGGCGACCGAACCCAAAGGGTTTGACAAATTTAGGTTCATGCGGCGGGTGGGAATGGTGTGCTGCGTCACCGTCGTGCGGTGTAGCAAGTCTGCAGCCGCAAACACCTTTGGGTGTTGTGCTAATTATACATTAGCGCATTGCCACACCCGGCCGGGTGCTGTAGTCGACTTGGTGTTCGTCGCGTACATCACGCTCGGGCATGTTCATTGCACTTATGAGTAAGTGTGTTGGGACATAATGGCCTGTGCGAACCAGAGGGAGCACCGGCGGTTGGCATCAGCATGAATAATCCACATTTAAATATTGACTTTTGCCCTTTTGTCGTAAACAATTTATGAGCCATTATTGATAATAGTCTTTTGGTTCTTAATGTTACTGTGTTGTAGTCGCAGATATGACCCCCCATGCAATACTTGTCCGAGCTAATACTAGGGTAGGTGTTCAGGCCTTTTGGCGGGGGTAAAACAACTCCTATCCGCACTACTAATAAAAGTTTACAGGTTTGGGTACAGTTTTTTTAATGAACTCTTCACACAGTCTCTTAACATGGGGCTACCTGAGGCACAACACCTGTGCACCCATGGAGTGTGGCTCGGCTGCGCGTGTTTCGGTGGGCAGGTGCCTTGTGCAGGCTGCTCACGTGGTAAAGTGATACATTTGTAAAATTTACTAGATATTGCACCCTCTCATTGATAGTCGGGATGAAATTATGTTAAGATGTTGGCGACTGAGGCGTTATGTCCGTCCCGCTACTGTGGTGACATGCCTGATGGGATACGCAATGTCTTGACACTGAAACTCTTATTTACGATTGTGAACATTTACAGGTATGATTCGCGATGTTATACACATAATGCTGAATCAATGTCGCCCTCGGCACAGTCTACTAGCGTACATCTTGCAGGTTACAACTCCTCTCAGCGGACACTAGTCGCTTGGTGCTAATGAATATGTCCCTGCTGATTTGATATCACCAGTGTCTGCTATCCGTCCCGGTCCTCTGCGCACGTCCGCGTCGTTCACTCGCCAGACAACCACTGCTCCCCTTTCCGCGCATCGTGCCTCGTCTGCCCGTCCTCCCCCCACTCTGTGTCACACGCAGCGCTCGGGTGCTTCTGGGTGTTGGCCTCGGATTCGTTACCTGGTGGACAATGTTGTACAAATATTTTACATTTATGAAAAACATCTAATTATTATTACAAACAAAATATTACATAAATAACATTAGAGTTCATTACATATTGGTATGTTTATTTTGTCCTGTCGTAATGTTTTATTAAACAAATTAACACAATAACACTCAACACACTGCATGGGTCAGGGGTGGATCAGGAGTTGGTGCAGCATAACTGTCTTTATGAGCAGGGGAAGCACTTGGGCGACGTCAAACTGCCCCTGCCTCAACGAGACCTCTATGTGCGCCAAAGCCCTTCTACAATGAACATATTTACAACAGGTCCCACTCGAGTACAGGCTGCATGCCAGTTGGCCGACCTAGGGGTGTCCTGTCTGTGCCACATGTCTGGGCGAACCAGGGCAGCAAGTTCATTATGCTGATGTGTGGTTTCTCTCCACGGGAGTTTGTATGAGCCTGTAAGGGGTGGTACTCATAGTCTTTTCGGTAAGCCGGAGCCCTCTGCGTCCAAGAAGGCCTCCCTGTCTCGCCCCCCTGTGCTGTGGTTACCGGCCCCTCCCCTGATTTCAAGGGTCCCTGGACATCTTCGTCCTCTACGTAGCATGACGTGTCTATCAAGTTCCCCACTGGTACCTCTGTGTGGTCGTGACCCCCTCTAGCCGGGCTCACCAGACATCACATCTGTTCCGGTGCCTGCCATCGACATGGTAGGTTCCTCCTACCCTGGACCGACCCACTCTCGTCCGACTCCTCTCCCTCCGAGTCCGGTTCAGTAACTGAAACCATAAAACTCGAGTTGGTCAGGCTCATGTCCACTGGCCAGACGGGACTATACGAGTCCCCTAAAGACTCCATGTCTTCATTGTCTGATTCCGGCTCAGTGACACTTCCTTCTCACCCCTCCCCCGCCAAGTCATGGCTTGATGGCCACGCTACCAAGTTCCTTTTCCCCGATTCTGGTACCTCCATAGCCCCATTCCTATCACCTGTCACTTCCATTGACCGCCCTCCTGATCCTCCGGACACGACACCTACTCCACTTTCCTGTGTTGCAGTGAAGCAGGACTTTGGCCCCGCCCCTTAACATAAGCAACCCCTCCCCCACAAGCCTGCGGGCTCCTCTTTTGCTCCGTCCCAAGGCTCGTGTCCCCTGTCTGCGCGGCGAAAGTTCGCGCCTGGCACCTGTGTGACTCGGTGTCCGCGGCTCGCTGCACCCAACGTCGGCCCCTGCCACCTCTCTCCAGCTCGCCCCTACATGGCATTTCCTATCCTGGTCCCCAGACTACACCTGCCCCCTGGTCTCCTTTGGCCCACCCCGCGGCCCTGTCGTCCCGTACTCCAACTGGTCTCCTCCTGCCCGCTGAAGGTCGTCCCTATGTATATTCGCAGGTTGTCCATTAGCGTCCGTACCAGGTACGTCGTGGGGCCGAACTTGCGGATGACCTGCTTTGGTTTGGACCATTTCGGAGCAAGCCCGTAATTGAAGTCCTTTGCCTTGGACGACAGGTGGTGCTGCCGCACATGCACCATGTCACCGGGATCCAGTGGCGGGGAAATGTCCCGTCACCAGAGTCGTCTTCTGGATGTACGTCTCTTGGCGCTGGCATTCTTGTTCCCACATAAATGACAGTTCTGTTCTGAGTGCCTCCCCCAACTCCCACTCTGTAGCCATGGCGGCCAAACAGCACTCGCCCGGCAGGGCCAGGTTCTGACCCTGGACCATCTCTGCAGGCGAGTACCCAATAGCAGCATTTGTACGACATCAAAGGCAGTACAGCAGGTTTGGTATGTGCAAGTCCCACTTTGTGTGGTCGTTTCCCAACTGGAGACGAAGTTGAGCCTTGACCTCCTGGTTCCGTCTCTCGGTAGGGTTGGCACGGGGGGTAATACGTGGGGGTCGTGTGGTGATCGATTCTCCACGTCATGCATGCCAACGGGCTCCTCTGAACTGTCCCCCATTGTCATTTAACAGCACAGCAGGATAGCCAAACCGGGGGAACATCTCCCCCTCCAACAGTGCCACCAGTGTACCTGATCTCACATTGGAATCCGGGTATGCTTCCACCCAGTGCGTGAACAGATCGGTCATGACCACCAGTAACCATTTCCCCTTGGCTGTCCAGGGATATGGTCCCATGACATCAAGTGCTACCATCTGGAAAGGCTACTGTGGCCGGTGGGGTGGCTGTTGCTCCTCCCTGTCTGACATCCGTGCTTTGCGTTGATGACACGTCTGGCATTGGCGAATGCATTCACGGACATCGCGCGTCACCCCCGGCCAGTGTAACATCCTGCGCACCCCTTCTTTCATCTGGTCAGCCCCGGGGTGTCCTGCTAAGCTGTGTTCGAGGAAAAAATTGAGCACAGTTGCTCGTTCTCCCTTCAGCACATGCGTACACCAAGTCCCCTTGGCCCCTGGATTCTGGGTCTGCACGATCCCATCCACACAGCGCTACAACGGCGAGTACTCTCTACTAAATGAATCCATTATTGTCAGGGTGTCCGCGTCCCCCCCCCCCCCCCTGGGTCTGCTTTTCGGCTTGCACAAGTTCATGTAGGGTATCCACTGGACCCGGTTTGCCTCCAGCATGGGCTACGCAGTAGCGTACAGTACTGCGGACTAATTGTAGTCCGCAGCAGCATGTTCCCCGCCACTTGCTGGTTAAAGGTCGTCCCAAATGCCCTCGTCCTTGTATTCTACTGTCGTGTCTGGGTGTCGGGAGAGCTCGTCGGCCAACTGGTTAGATTTTCCCGGGACATGTTCCACCTGGAAGTCGTAATTCTGCAGTGTTATGGTCCAATGCACAAACTTGGACTTTCGTCCTTGCATGGTATTGAGCCACTTCAGGCACTGGTTGTCGGTGTGCAGGGTTAATTGGCGACCTTCCAAATGGTGCCGGAAGCGGCTAACCGCCCACACCACTACCGAGCATTCCTGCTCGATGACATTGTACCTATGCGCATCTGGGCCGAACTTTGCACTGGTGTACTCGATCATGCAACGAACGTTTTCGGGCCCGACTTGGTACAGCATGGCTCCCATACCCACTTGACTGGCATCAGTCTGCAGGTACAGGGGCATGTCCAGGGTCAGCCTCGCCAAGGAACGATATTCGTGGAACAAACCTGATGCAGTTGTTCGTTGTCTGGCACTCTACAGCATTTCTTTCCGTGCATTCCCCTCCCCTCTTCTCCTTTCCCCTCCCTTCACTCTTCCCCTCCTGCTCCTACTCCCCATCCTACCCCCCTCTTTCTCCCTTCCCTGCCGCCTCACCACCGCTCTCTGATGAGTGGTTTTCAGGGCCTATATATTCTCCAGCCCCTAGCTTATTCTTCGCAGTCACTCGGTCTCTGGACTCGAAGGCTGTCACTGTGGCGGTGGCGCTGCTTTCTGGTATGTACTCGGCTGTGAAACTTAGCGTCTGTTTTAACTATGAAGTATTATTCTTGCCTGCACATTGTAGCAGCGCCTTCACCTTTGTATTTCTGCCATGTAATGTAATGTTTCGTAATAGCTATCAATGTTGGACCCTTCAGATCATTTGGATTTGAGTTTCTTTTGCTCACGCCGAGTACTGACCTTAGCTTTTCGTAATATTTCTGCGGTTGTATATGGGCATACCACGATGGTATTGAACACTTCTTGTCAAGCCACTTTATAATTTCTTTCTTGATTTTTCTTTCAGCCTAGCGGCCCATATTACTTGTTTGATACTTCCAACCCTTCGCCAACATGTCAGCTTTACTTTTGCATTGTTTTAAATTCTATGAATGATTGTATTTATTCGTTTTCGAATCCCGCGGGAGTGCCTTAGGATTTGCCCTATGATAATTATAAACTATTATAAACTGTAACCTTTATTAACTGTTATAACTTGCATGAATAAATTCTATGTTTTGTATATATATATTTTTTGCTAAAGCACCAGCTTCCCACTGTCGTTGGATTTTGATGTGAAAACCCCCTGTCTGCTTTGTCTTTGTCGGTCGTACTTTAGGCCGCTACAATTTCTGCGCTACTCTGCTTCGGCAGTGGTTATGCTGTGTTTTTTGTTTGTATTTTTTCATGACCATGAGTGGCTCGGGAGTCAGATTTCTCCAATAAATATTAAAGGCATATTTCTATTGCTTTGTTCCTATATGTAATCCCTGTTAGGGTATAATAGGAGATTTATCAATCTAGTAATAGTTTTATCTTCAAATCATATAATCTTTATATTAACTTATTTTCAAAAGGTTTATCGGGGTTAGTGAGAGATTATATTGACTTGTACCCATAGTTAATGTTATATGCATATTATATATCTTCATGTAAGATTAATTTCCTCTATCCAAATAAATGTTAAAGTAAACAAAATAAATAATATTAAACAAAAGTTTTCTTCTTTCTTCAGAATCTTCTGAATATATGCCATCACCAAAAATTATAATAAATATTTTCTTCACCTAAAAAGGGGTTTTAGACTATTATATTTATCACATCATGAAAGTGAACAAATTTTCCTTCTTTCTTCAAAAACCTTAAATATATTCCATAACCAGAACTAAATTTTCTTCATCTATATTTAGAGTTTATCTTCATAATGTTTATCACATAAATCAACTGGAGAGAAATTCTTCTAAAATTTTCTTACAGTCAATCTTCATCGCTGTCCGTTTCCACAGATGCATACCACCGGTCAAATTCTTCTAACCGTTTCCCCATTTCTGTTACTAGGTTTCTCCAAATTTCAAAATAATTCTTATTATGGATAAGACTTCGAAGATCTTGAAAGTCATATCCTAGTGTCAGTAATTCTTGAGTATATTTTTCTCTGATATCTTCTGTCTTCTTACATTGATTTAAAACATGCAGTACTGTATCTTCTACTTCACAAATCTGACAAAGAGGTGACTGTACTAATCCGAGTGAATAGAGTTTTGCTTTAAAATTTCCGTGGCCACTGAGAAATTGCGATACATAATAGTCCGGTGTGATCCACCGACATTTAAGTCTTGCGTTAATGTCAGGTATAATATTGTATGTATGTCTTCCTGTTGTTGAGGAGTCCCAAGTTTCCTGCCATCTTGATATAACATTCCGCCGAAGTTCCTTCTTCTCTGCCACAGATATATTCCTATCCGTATTTAACTGGGATACTTGCCCACGTTCATATATAACTAGGTCAATGGGTATGAGTCCGGCTATAACTAGGAGTGCATCTGTTGAAATTGTTCTATAAGATTTAGTTATAGCAATAAGTACAGTTCGTTGGCTGGATAATAAAGTTCTTCGAGGATGAACTTGACAAGCAATGCGACTCCAAGCACCAGCTGCATATGTTAAAATACACACATAAACTCCTTTATAAATAATCTCTAGGGTCTTATAGTTTAAGCCCCAATTAACAGGTGTAGTAGATCGTAATCGGTGGAATAATATTGCAGATTTCTTCGTTATGTACTTGATATGCTCGTGGAATCGGAATCCAGTCCCAATCTGTACTCCCAAATATTTAACAAGTTGTTTAATTCTTACAACACGTCCCTCATAGCGAACTGTGGGAGGTCTATTAACACTAAGTTTACCCTTGAGTAAAATACCTTCCATTTTTTCTGGAGCAATCTTTAGTTTAGAAGCAGTTGCCCATTGGTGAACAATACCTAAAGCCTCTTCAGACTTCTTTTCTAGCATGAATCTTGAATTAGCAGGGATTAATAAAAATCCATCATCAGCGTATCCATATATGACACAATCTTCTGGTAACTCTTCTCTAAGAAGTGGATCAAATAGCACATTCCAAAGAAGTGGACCAAGGACTGAGCCTTGAGGACAGCCTTTGGTTAATGTCTTATTATATACTACGTGTCCCTGTTGACATGTACATTCTCTATCACATAAGAAATCAAGTATCACTTTATAAATGTTTGAGGGACACCTCAGTTGCTTCAATCGAAACATAATCTGGGGCCACCAAGCATTATCGAAGGCCCCAGATATGTCGATTGTTATTCCCATTATATATTCATATGAGCTTGATTCAACTGTAGAAAGTACATCCATCAGAGCCAGCTCTGTACTTTTACCTCTGCGAAATCCGTATTGGCGATTATGTAAACCATGAACTTTCTCCAAGTAAGCATGTAGTCTTTTACTAATTAGGCGCTTATATATTTAACCCAAAATGGGTAACATAGTAAGAGGCTTTAAGATTTAACCAGCGAAGGGTCCTTCCCATATCCTTTGTATATGACTTTCAATAAACCCTTTTTCCAGGCACTGGGGAAAACTTCTTGGAACAAGGCCCTATTATACATTTTCAACAATACATCTTCCATTCTAGTATATACTCTCCAGAGCATTTCTACAGTTACATTATCCAGTCCAGGTGCTTTCTTCGGCTTTAGCTCCTTTATAATTTTCCTTAACTCCTGTATTGTAAACTCAGGTATGGGAAGAGTAGCAGGAACTTGATTCATTTCTTCCCTCTTCTGTTTGCATAATTCATCCTCGTCTGCAGAACAATCATCTGGTAGAAGTCCATCCAGAATAATTTTTAAATTCTTTGATATAGAGCATATCTGTAATCCATCAACAACAAGGCCTGGGATTTCTGTAGGAAGCTTATTCTTCTCAGCACATAATCGATATATTACACCCCAAGGATCATTTCCTTTCTTGGTAACTAAATTAAGCCAAGATGATCTTCTTTTTTCTCTAATTAACATTTTGTATTTTTTCTTCGTATCTTTATAATTTTCTTTAAGTGTGTGCATTACTTCATGAGTCCACATCTGTTTCAATTTTCTTCTTAAATTTTTAAGTTTGATCCTTAGTTTCTCAAGTTCATCATCCCACCAAGGATGTTCAGGGCTTTTGGGGTGCAAAACTGTAGAGTATTTTTCAAATAATTCAATTATTAATGCAGTTACATTATGAACAAATAATTCTATATCGTCAGGAGTATCTTCCAGTAATATTTGCGATCTTCTGCATAAATCCTTATCAAATAACCGCCAGTTAATAGCTCTATGAGAGTATCTTTTCCTATAGGCTTGATATATTACATCTTCAGCATCCAGATTTATTTGAAATAGAATTAATCGATGATCACTACTACTCTCCTGGCAGACAGTCCACTCCGAAATCTTAGGATAAGTCCTTCTGTCGCAAATAGTTACATCAATATAAGTCTCAGTATCCCATGCCGGTGAAACATATGTAGGGAGTGTTCCAACTCTATTTAATACTTCTAGTTCATTTGCAATAAGTAGATTGTCAACTTCTTCTCCCTTATCATCTGTAATAGGAGAGTTCCATAATGCAGATTTGGCATTTAAATCAGCAGAGAATAATACTCTAGATTTCTTAAGTACATACATTATCTTCTACCAATGTTCCAGATGTACTGATATATCATCTGAAAATTTAAAATAAGAAGAAACCAGATTAATCTTTAAGATTCCACAGTCAACTAATAAGCATACATGGTATTGATTTGTCAGTCCTGCTAATGGCATACAGGTTAATCTTTGATTTCGAATCCAAATAGCAGCTTGAGGATGTTCACCTGCATATATTATCTTGCCAGGTATGCCAACAATCTTCCCACGAACACAATATGGTTCTTGAAGCATTAGAATATCAAGATCCTTGTCTTGAGCAATTTGAATTAATTCATTAGTTACCACAGCAGATCTTTGCATGTTCAACTGACCAATTTTAATAATTTGTTGTCTATTCATATGTTTTCTTTTCTTGTTCTTTTTTGAGAAATCTTTTGTATACCGGGCATTCCGTAGAATCTACTCGGTGACAATATTCCCGATTTTCCTTTCTACAATTAATACATTTATCACCATCTTGTTTCTTTCCACATTCCTGATATTTATGACCCTGTTCGCTACATATCGAACAGGTTAAATTTCCATGGCATTTAGAGGCTATATGACCATATGATTGGCATTTATAACAGCGAGATACAGATATGAAGTCCTTAAAATGGCATGATGAGAATCCAATATATATAGAAAATTTTCTCTTCAGAAGACTTCTTATTTTAGGTGTTATCTCTACTATCATGTGTATTCTGTCTGTCTTATCCTTACGTACACGTGTAGTTCTTACTTGGAAATCTTTGATAAACTCTTCCTTAGAAATATCCATTTCTGAGAGATTTTGTTCATAAAGGTCTTCTGAAAATTTTTTAGAGTCATACTCTTTGGGCACATCAAAAATTATAATTTTTGGGCCCCTTGACTTAGGTTTTTCAACCCGAATTCCCGATTTCTTGAATCTTTCATCCTTCAATAATTTCGCAATAGTTTCCTTATCTTCAGATTTTATAAGAATCCCTCCTCTTGAGATCTTCCGAATACTCTGGAACTGCATTTTCTCTTCGATAGGATTAATTATTCTTAGAAGATCCTTTTTTGTAACTTCGCTTGTTTATCTTCCTTTTCAGGAAGAACAAACACAATTTCCTTCTTTGGCTTCAGCATAGGCCATTCTGTTGTTTCGTCAATTTTCACACTTATCAAGGTAGATGAATAAGTTGGTCCAGCAGTAACAACTCGTGAGGCCATCTGTTGTTGGGTTTCAATAATACCCTTCATTTTTGCATTATCAAGTAATACTCTGTCTACTAATCCTTTTAATTCCACAATTCTTGGAAGTATATAGTTTGTAGCACTCTTGTTTACCTTAGAAATCTCAGTAGTTGAGTAGTAAGTAAGATCTTTAACAAGTTTTTCAGCATGAAATAACAATTGTTGCTCATCCCAGTTTGTTGAATCAAAAGATTCAATTTGACTAATATCTTTATCAGCATGTTTCTTCTGCATTTCTTCACTCAAAATATCTTTTAGCATTAGTCCTACGACTGCACGATCTTGTCCATGGATAATGGGCCATATATTTACAATCCATTTTCTTTCTTCTCGACCAGGAGTTCCAATACTTACCAAATTAATATTTGGTTCCAGCAGTTTGACAACCAATACAGTAATTTTCTTTGCATCCAGATTCTTTCCAATTATGGCATCAGCCATTGCCTTCCGTCTTTCTGACCAGTCGCCTCGAAAAGGCGCACTAGGAGGTTCCAATAGGTCTTCGAACCATTTCTTCTGTTCTTGTGTCATTATGTGCCGGACAATGGACTGTTCAGTTTATAGGTACTATTGACCGTCAGGTCTCTGCTTGCTGCAGTGGGTTTTAAACCCCCGACCTGCTGCCCTCTTAGCCGTTGTTGGAGCTTATGGCGGCCAAGCTCACGCTCTCAACTGTAAAAAAACCAGCTGGCCGACTTATTGCCAACAATCGTTGCCACCCATTGGCCCAACGATGAGGGGGGGCAGAGTCCACAACCTCTCAATTCAATTCAATTCAATTCGTAACCAAACCGTCCGGTACTACGAACGTATCTCCTCAATTTCAGAGATCGCAATAGTCACCAGGCGGTATGGAGGTTTAGCTCGAGGTAATGAACAGTCCAGTGGGAGATACCCCGAGTCAGTTGGATCTACCAGCTTCACCGCGACGAGCTGATATGTTATCTTGAGGAGAACCAGCTTCCTGCCGCGGCGAGCGACACAGTCGCCGACATGCACGCCCGGCTCGTTCAGTTCATACGCGAGGTCAGTTAAATCTCGTCTGGTGTTCCGTCGGTGCAAATCACACTGGAAGTAAGCCCGGCTCCCGATAATTTCCTTTTCCCAAAAAAAAGTTTTTCTCTGTTCTCAAGGCCCTTCCTGTGTAAGTGGTAGTGAGCCTAGGCCTATTTTAGATTTTTTTTTTACAGGCTGAGTGCCTCGCTAAATTGAATTGAGTGTCAGCTGGCACCTTTATGAAAGCTCTGCTTAGTAAGTGTACTGGCTCGTATGTGTCTAGGTTAACAGAGGCTATTGTACAGAAGGTATATATTCAAACATTTAAGATGTCGGTACTATGTGCTGTGTGTCTGCCACGTGTCAAGGGCGCGTGTAAGATCGATTTTATTTTCAGGTTACAGTGTCACAATGAGTCTGTTACTCCTTATATTGATGAGGTTGTCACCTATTCCGATGTTTTGGAAATTGACACTGTGGTATGTTAGCTCCACCTACCACCTTTGATGCCTTGCATGCTTGGGGTAGTGAGGTAGAGGCACGGTTATTAGCGGTGTCTAAATACGAGGCTGAGTTCTCGCCCCCCTAGGTCTACGTCCGTGTTAGGTGTTCATGACCGGGGATTTCACAGCTTACAGGTTACCTCAACTTTCGTGGCAGTGATGCATACGATGCTGACTCTAGTGTTTTACGCACGTATGGAGATAATAGTTTTCAGCATTCTTCCTTTTCACCAGGCTGTCACGACAGCTCACAGGCACGCCGTTCGCCACCACGTAGGTTTGACAGTGGCTCGCATTTGCCCCCCATTCTAGGCAGTGCAGCTAGTGTAATTTCTCCCGGTGGCCGTCAGTCTGCCCCGCCTCTTGATAATACACAGCCGTGTGGGCGCTAGGGCGGTGCTGCTAGTGTAATGTCTCCCGGTGGCCGTCAGTCCACCCCGCCTCCTAGGACTACGCAGCAGCGTGGGCTTGGGCTGGCGGCACTGTTTCCACTTCCGCGCAGCAATTACAGGATGTCCCAACATAAACTCGCACTCGTTGTGCTAACTGTTGTGTGTTTGGACATGTGACTGAGGACTGTGATCAGGCACGCGTTGATGTTAATGCTCGTATATGTTTTTCGTGTAAGGGATTGGGTAATTACCGGAGTAATTTTCCGGGAAACGGCCTTTGACAGGACAGAAGGGAGGTCGTTTGTCGCTTCTATTGAAAAGCCTTTAGCTCTATTTTGCTGAATTTTTTGCCTGTGTGAATTCACGAGCATCTCTTTTCGGCCTTAGTTGTTACCGGTGCAACGTGCTAGGCTATTAGTGAGACATTTCTTCAGACTTTAATTGAAACATTTCCTATGTTTTCTTTTCGTGTACTTTCTGAAAACCAGATTAATATTTTTGTGGCGAATGGCGAGTGCCTTCGCGCAAATAAGTTTGTGGTTACTCACTTTTTAGATTAAGCATTTTTCCTGGAATTGGAAGTTTATTGTTGTTCCTGGTCTTTAACCTAATTTTATTTTGGGTTCAGATTTTTTGAGCAAGACACGCTGTGTCCTGGATGTGGTCCAGCATGAGCTCCGGTTTGACTTTACTCCTTCAGTAAAGATTCCCTTAATATCGCAGCCTAGTAATTCCATTGTTTTTGAGTGTCGCGATCGCGATAGCATTGCTCAAGGACAGGCTATTGCCGACATAGTTCATGCCTTTTCGTATGTTATCACCTCTAAATTAGGAAGCTGTGACATTTTGCCCCTGTTAAAGGATGAAGTTCCCGTCCACGCTAAATATCTCAAGGTTTCTCCCCCTAAACTTCAGGCTATGCGTGACATCGTGGATAAGCTCTTAGCCGCTGGTGTAATTTCTCCTTCTACATCTGATTTTTGCACTCCTACTTTTTTAGTGCATAAAAAAGACGGTGCGAGCTGGCGTATGGTACATAATTATATTCCTTTAAACCATAAAATTGCTAAAGACGATGTTTATCCACTCCCCACTGTTGAGTCTGCCCTTCAACATCTAGGTAAGGCCTGATATTTTTCCGTTATTGACTTGAATCAAAGCTTTCACCAGTGCCTTTTAGATCCTAGTTGCCGCAAATATACCACATTTTCAACTCCTTTTGGCCATTTTGAATTTAATCGTGTGCCTATGGGTGTTAGTTTTGGCAGTCAGGCTATGAGCTGGATCCTCGATCATGTCCTATCCTATCTCAAGCATGATTATGTGTTTATTTATGTCGATGACATTATTGTTTATAGTAACACCTTTAAGGATCCTTTTTTTCAATTGACTGAAGTCCTTTCTCGTTTACGAGGGGCTAATCTCACTGTTAACCCCAAGAAGGTTACATTAGGAAAAATGTCTGTTAAATTTTTGGGTTATGTTATTTCACAAAGTACCCTACTTATGGATACTGACAAGATTGCCCCTATCATCCAGTTTCCTAGGCCTGTAAATTTAAAGGGAGTCCGGCGCTTTTTGGGTACGTTAGGTTATTTTTCCAGGTTAATTAATAATTTTGCCTCTTTATCTGCTCCCTTAAATGTCTTACGTAAGAAGGATTCAGTTTTTGAGTGGGGACCCGAATAAGAGAAATCTTTTCATGCGCTGAAGTCTTGTATGGCTTCACCCCCAGTTCTCATTCTACCCGATTTTAGTAAACGGTTTGCCGTTCAGGTTGATGTCTCGCACAATGTGCTTGGAGCCGTCCTATGACACCTTGAGGAATGCCAGATTATGCCCATTGCCTATGCTAGTCGCTCGCTATCGGAGTCTGAGCAACGATTAGGTGTCTACGAGAAGGAGGCCTTGGCTTGCCTATTCGGTCTAGAAAAATTCGAAAGTTATCTCGATGCTCGGGAGTTTGATTTATTTACCGATAACAGAGCCCTTAGTTGGCTCTTTAATAACCCTCATCAGCTGGGTAAGCTGGGTTGTTGGATTTTCAGGTTATCACGATTTCAGTTTGTCATTCATTATATTCCAGGTAAAGATAATGTTATTGCCGACTCTCTTTCGCTCATGTTTTACACCGATGAATTTGAGCCTTTGGAACCCTGATCATCTGATGCTATTAAATTTATTGCTGCTTTTAAATTTTTTCCTGAATCCTACTTTAATATCAAGGAAAGTCAGACTCCGGACCCCCTCTGCCAGCAGTTACTTAAAAACCTTCATGATAAGAAGGCTGTTCCCTATGTTGAGGAGAGTGGTATGTTGTATTTTACAGGAACTTCTGGCAGAGCCCGAAAAACTGTTTT
The DNA here is from genome assembly GCF_032445375.1 of Bacillus rossius redtenbacheri. NCBI lineage: Eukaryota > Metazoa > Arthropoda > Insecta > Phasmatodea > Bacillidae > Bacillus > Bacillus rossius. The sequence continues at coordinate 74,737,500 of NC_086334.1, read as the reverse complement.
CCAGCTGTCTTGAGGCCTATGGTGTTTACCTATTTTCATGCATCTCTCTTAGGTGGTATAAAGGTTGGACTTAGAAACTTTATATAACAAGATGGAGGAACTAAATTAATGTGTCATATTTTATAATTTCACTTCAGTTTACATGTTTTTATTTCTCTATGAACCATAAGTCAATAATTTTGTTGTTATAACTTTTTAATGTAAAACGTCTTTGCTCAAGGAAGGAGATATTTTGTTTAACCAATAAGGATGGTATTTTAAAATTTCATGTTTAATATTATATGACTAAAAGTTTGTAAATCAATCTGGTATTGGTCGAAGAAGGCAGAACAAAAACTATTGCTGGAAAATAAAAGTTTGTTTGGAATTTTTAAGTGAAAAGACGAATATGGGGAATTGATATAGGAACTTTCGTAGAAGCAAGACGTGAAATTACATTACTGAAGAAATTGGAATTATGACATTTTGAATACTTTGAAGAATACCAGGAAATAATAGAAGAAATTGATAATATTGATAATTTGGAAATATTTATTGAACTGAAGAGGAATTACGATTTATACGAAGATTATAAGAAACATTTAGGTGTTCCCAGGATGAAGAATATGAATCACAGCTACGAAGATTGGAAGAAATATTCAGGCATTCCCAGGACGAAGAAAGAAACATACTGAATAATCGACAGTACGAGACCATCCGGAAACAACGAGAGGCGTTCCCAGGACGAAGACAAACAACGAAAGGCGTTTCCAGGACGAAGGCTTGGAATCAACGAGAGGCGTTCCCAGGACGAAGACGAAGAATTGCTACGAGGCTTTCCCAGGACGAAGTCGTAGAAAGTCGGAGAGGCGTTCCCAGGACGAAGACACAAAACAGCGGAGTGGCCATTCAAGGATGAAGACGCGGAATATTCGTTGCTGAGTTCCCGTATAACGAAGACAGAAACCGTAATGCATAGTTCTATCACACTGAACTATTCCTACAGGTCGGTCATATATTTATAAAGGAATCTAGCAAAAATTACTAGCTTTGCAAAACTAACACACTGGAATAGTTAAAATCACGTAAAATCAGTTTAAATACAATACCAGAATGCTTAAGTCTATGACAACATGAGTTAATGTTTAAATGTTGTATGTCATCTAATCTAATGATCTAACGAATTTTTCCACGACATACCCAGCTCTACCTACTGAATAGTCAGGATAATAAAAATTAATTCAGTTTGTATAGTAAACATTCACTAATTGAAGACTTGCAATAAAACAGGTTCAATGTGGTTGATACTATTTTACTGGTATGAAACAAATTATGAATATCTGTTGGTAATTATTGAATGTCACTGAAAATAGATAACTGTTATTTTCCGATCACGTTACGAATATTGTGTCATTCATAATCAAGTCTACATATTTAAATACTTTTAATGTTTACTCATAAGTACAACTTCTCAGAAGATGTTGGCGCCCACAAATTAATATAAAATGATTAGTTCTTTTGCTTTTATTCAATAAATACATTAGAATGAGTCTAAGTACACTCGAGTTATTCAAAGTAAAATCGATTTATACTAAGCAATAAATGTTTTGACCAAGAAGACCCGTTAAGTGGTCATCTAGGAATAGATAAAACTTTTCGCAGAATTTCAGCGCACCTGTTTTGGCCCGAGCTTCATGCTGATGTTCGGAGGTTTGTTAGATCTTGTCTCGACTGCCAGATTTCTAAGCCGCCTCATAATTCTAAGGTGAGTTTGTATGCTGCTTATCCTCCTGTAGCCCCCTGGCATGTCTTACACATTGATATTTTTGGTCCTGTTACACGTTCTAAGAAGGTATGTTTGCTTGTTGTTTTAGATATTTTTACAAAGTTTTGTCATTTTATTACCTCTTAGAAACATGAAGGCTGCTACTATCGTTAAGGTACTTAAGGAACAGGTTTTCAAGTTGTGTGGTCCTCCATGTATGATTGTTTCTGACAATGCCCCGTATTTTCAGTCTATTATCTATAAGAATTTTCTTTTTGAATGGGCTGTTAAGCCCATTTATAATTCAGCTTATTTTCCGCAGGGCAACATGGTAGAGCGGCAAAATAAGGTTCTCAAAAGCATCCTGATTTCTTTCTACCGGTCTGATCAGACTCTTTGAGATTCAGACATTGAGTATATCAATGTCAGACTTAATTCTGCTCTTCATTCTGCTACTGGTTATCCACCCTCGATCCCGTTCCTAGGCTGTGAGCTTACTGTTCCTTTACTGAACCAGTGGGGCTTGCCATCCCTCAACACCAGCCTGGATGCTCAGGCATTGGAACGTATACTCGACACGGTTTCCTGTAATATTCATAAGGCCCGTAAGGCAGTTTCTGACAATTATAATAAGGCTAGAGCTCCTCATGGTTTTAAGTTTGGGGATTTAGTCCTTTGCAGGGCGTTTAAATTGCCTAAGTTGGCTGATCAGTTAAATGTGAAATTACTTCCTCCTTATGTCGGACCCTATTGTGTCGACACATTTTTGAGTGTCAACACCCTTTTGTTAAGGTGCTGTAGGCTCAAGTTTAAAATCCGAAAGGCTAACGTAACCCAGGTGAAACCTTTTGTTAAATAGATTTTTATGGGTTTGTTGTAAGCTTTTTTGCGGTATTGTACCTTTCAAATGATATAAGCCTATTGGCCTGTTGCTAATGTTTGTGTTCATAGAAACTTGTGTTTGAAACCTGTGCTTGAAACTTGAGTTTGCAGCTTGTGTATTGTTGGGTTTGTGCGCGGTGTTGCGGCTCCTTTTCTTTTTTTTAGTTTGGCGGTTTTTTTTCCCTCTTACCCTTTCTTGCGGTGCCCGACTTCCGTCAGCGATCTTCAGCTTCACCTCGCCGAAAGATGTCTCCGTGGGGCCTTCCGTTCGTATCCTCCTCCCTACTGGTGGTACCAGCCTATGAGAGCCCATCATGCTACTGCCCATCGTGCTACCATGAGCTTGCCTGGCGGCTTCCTCGTCGCGTGGAGGCTCGATGCTGTTACGCCGCTTCTGTGTCTTGGAGAGCGACTGTGTTGACTCCGGCTGAGTGCCCCTTGCACCGCCGTGAGTCCATGACTGCCCCTAGCCCTTGCATGACGGATCTTGTACATCGAAGTTGACCCCTTCGTCAGCCTGCTAAGGCACTGCGACTTGGTGATCCCTGCTAGAGTTCCCTCCCATGCTTGGGTGGTTGCGACTCGCAGGGCCGCCCTGCTCCGAGCCCTTGTTCTGGGCTGATCACCGACTGCATCTCTGGACCTCTTACTCCGTACCAGCCGCTGGCTATCGTCTACAGCTGTTCTGAAGTCCTGTTCTTCAGCATCCTCCGACCTGCGTAGCGTCTACGTTCGAAGCCATCTTGTTTATCTCCGCGGCGATTCTGAAGCTTGCTCTTCGATGCTGTTACCAGTCTCCGATTTCAATGTTATGAACTTTCTTCATCGTGTCGATCTTCTGGCTCTCAGGGCAGGGACACTTTAGGGAGGGGGGTCAAAGCAGTTGCTCCTTTGTCTGGCACTGTACATTATTCCTTCCCCTCCTTTCACCTCCCCAATCCTTGCTTCCCAATCCGCTCCTACTTGCCCTTCCTACCCCCTCTTATTCCCTTCCCCGCCACCTCACCAGCACTCTCTGACGATTGGTTTACAGGGCCTATATATTCTCCGGTCTCTAGCTTATTCTTCTCAGTCGCTTGGTCTCTGGACTCGAAGGCTGTCACTGTGGGGGTGGCGCTGCGTTCTGGTGTGTACTCGGCTGTAAAACTTAGCATCTGTAAATAACTATGAAGTCTTATTCTTGCCTGCACGTTGTGGCCGCGCCATCATCTTTGTATTTCTGCCATGTAATGTAATGTTTCGTAATAGCTATCAATGTTGGACCCTTCAGGTCATTTGGATTTGAGTTTCTTTTGCTTATGCCGAGTACTGCCCATAGCTTTGCATTATTTCTGCGGTTGTATATGGGCATGCCATGATGGTATTGGACACTTCTTGTCAAGCCGCATTATAATTTCTTTCTTGATTTTGCTTTCAGCCTAGCGGCCCATACTACTTGTTTGCTACTTCCAACGCTTCGCCACCATGTCAGCTTTACTTTTGCATTGTTAAAATTCTATGAATGATTGTATTTATTCGTTTTCGCATCCCACAGGAGCGCCTTAGGATTTGCCCTGTGTTAATTATCAACTATTATAAACTGTCACCTTTATTAACTGTTATATTTTGCATGAATAATTTCCATTTTGGGTATTATATATTTTTTGCTAAAATGTGCCCGCGCGAGATGTTCATCGAAACAGCATTCGAGCGCCCGTTAGAATTTGTCCCAGTCTGTTAGGTAATCACCCGTTTAGACCACCTAAGTAAAGTTTGCCCATGCAGTTGTTTTCTCACTCTAGCTGCCCAGGTGTTCCGCAGAACGTCACTCAGTTTATCCCGGCATGTCTGGATAAAGACTTGTGGATTTTCGTGTATTTTACCCGCAAACTCTGGCAGCATGTTCGAACTTTGCGCTACTTGCAGAACTACTGGAAACTCGTTATGTTCGGCCAACTTCATCGCCATCCTGCTCCGCTGTCCAGGATATTTCCCTCGTCGCTCTTCACACCCGCACTGGTCATTGTTTGTGCGTCCATTTCCCTATTACCCTTGCTTTGTTCGTACGTTAGTTCGCGGTCTCTGTACCCGCCACACTTGTCCGTACTCGGCTTTAAATCCAGTGTCCACAAACACGTACGCGATCTCTCTGTGTTCCCGCTCGCGGCGTTATCGTCCGGCGCAGTAAGTCACACCACTTGCACTTTCCTGACATTCTTATCAGTGGCATCAACATTCACTATCTTCCCGTCACTGTCTTCCCGGCATAGCCGCCCGGCCCCTGTTATGCACCAGCGCCATGGGACACGTCGTAACCCGATCCAACACTATCTTGTCACGTTGTTCTGTCGCACTGGCTTCCACTCTTAGCTGTGTCTCCCACGCTCGGGCCTGTCATGCCGTGTCACTTCCCTGCTCGCTCAGGATTTAATAAACATCTCATATAAATGCTCAGCATGAATTTACTATGAGCTGGCCACACAAGTCGGTCGCCACTTGTCGTAGTCGCGGATATCACCCCCCATGCGATGCTTGTCCAAGCTTAACACTAGGGTCGGGGTTCAGGCCTTGTGGCAGGGGGAAAAACAATTCCTATCTGCACTACTAATAAAAGTTTACAGGTTCGGGTACATTTTTTAAATAAACTCCTCAATAGTCTCTTTACATGGGGCTACCTGAAGCACAACACCAGTGCACCTGCAGAGTGAGGCTCGGCTGCACGTGTTTCGGTGTGCAGGCGCCTAGTGCGGGCTGCGCCTGTGGTATAGTGATACATTTGTAAGATTTACTAGCTATTGCCCCTTCTTGTTGATAGTCGGGATAAAGTAACGTTAAGATGTTGGCGACTGAGGCATTATGTCCGTCCCACTACTGTGGTGACATGCCTGATGGTATACGCAATGTTTTGACACTGAAACCTTTATTTACAATTGTAAACATTTACAGGTATGATTCGCGAAGTACCACACATAATCCTGACTCAACGTCGCCCTCGGCACAGTCTACTCGCGTACATCTCGCAGGTTCTTAACTTCTCTCAGCAGCCACTCATCGCTTGGTCCTAAAGAATATGTCCCTGATTGTCCTAAATAGTTCGCAATACTCCCCAATTATCGCTCTAGGTCTCACCAGTCTCTGCTCTCCGACCCGGTCCTCTGCCCATGTCTGCATCGTTCGCTCGCCAGACGACCACTGCTTCCCTCTCCGTGCGTCGCGCTTCGTCCGCCCATCCTCCCCCCACCCTGTAACACGCACAGCATTCGGGTGCTTCCGGGTGTTGGCCTCGGCTTCGTCTCCCAGTGGAGGCATTGGCAGTGGTTTCATACATATCCACGCCGACAACAACCAACCTGCAGTGACAAATATGAGACCAACTCCGTCCATCCCGGTGGGATAGTAGTTGTGGCTCCCTGACAGAGGGGGAGACGGCAGGCGGCCACGAAGTTGCCTATACTGCCGCAATGTGCAGTATCATTTGCATGCCAAGTGTCCGACCAAGGCCAGATTGTTGGAGAAAATGGCGAGGGAAGGATGCCAGCCGGGAAATGGACAGTTAGGGACAGTGACTTAGTCGGAAACTGTCTCCTGGAGACCGGCCCTTCTGACATAAGCACGGAACCATCACCAAAGGATGATGCTGGGACAGAACTACCACCATGCACAGCTGTGGGAGCAGGGACGAGCAAGGCAACACCCGTACCATGGGAATCAAGGCAGACACTGAGCCCTGATGGACGTCGAACGTGGACAACGGCACCGCCACCCACCCGGGGCACGAGGTGTCCCAAGGCAACTTCAACCCCCAGGGAAACACCAGCTTCAACCCACCTCCATGTCGAGGCTGCTGCCCTGGCCATCACACGACCAGACACCGTGAAAGGTGCGACTACCAACACAGAACCGGATGCCACGCATTTCCGGCCGGAGGGAGTAAACGCGCTCACGTCTGTGTGCGTGCAGGTAAAAATTGCCGTAAGAGACAAGCTCTGTCAGAACACCGCATTGGCGATCACAGACTTGCGCGAGGACCTGATCCTGGGGTTACCTTGGCTAGTCCAGGAGGAGGCAGCAATCGACATCGGCGATGGTAAGGTGCACATGGGCCGGCAATGGCGACGTACTCTGTACGGCATTGGACCCCCACGTCATCCCCCGACGTCCCCATCAATAGGTCAGGCAGGGATTCGCAATGAAGTGCCGCACGAATACGCGCCCCTGTTCGAGGAGGTGTTGAAGCAGCAGCCGCAATTGTTTGCAGAGGCGGACCTCGTGCGGCGCATGATGTACGCCGAACTTAAGATCCCGACTCGACCAAATGCCCCTATCTTTGTGAAACCATTCAAGTTCAGTCCAGGTGAGCAGCAGGTCATAAGGAACAAATCAAAGACATGTTATGTGATGAAATCATAGAACCTAGCGAGTCACCATACAATAGCACCATAGTTATGGCAAAGAAAATAGATGGCTCGCTAAGGTTCTGTGTGAACTTTAAGCCCATTAATTCTGTAACTGTTCCTGCCCCGCCGCCACTAATCAACATAGCCGATGCCCTGGCTGGCCTGGGGAAGGCAAAAATTTTCACTTTACTTGACCTAAAGTCCGGATACTGGCAGGTGCCAGTCCACCCAGAGGACCGATCCAAGACGGCGTTCACTGCTCCCGATGGTCGAAGGTTCCAGTTTTTCACCATGCCATTCGGCCTAATGCATGGTCCTGCGATGTTTCAGACCATGATGGTCCGTGTCCTGGATGGGTTTGTTGGCGACTTCATCACAGCCTAGCTGGACGATGTGATTGTCATGTCTGACACGTGGGAGGAACATGCTCAGCATTCATCCATGGTCTTGGAGCGGTAGGCCAGATATGGATAAAACTGCAATCCACGTCAGTGCCATGTCAGAGAGGCAGAGCTGTAGTTTCTGGAGCACCTTGTCAGTGCTGACGGATGCTGGCCACTACCCGAGAACCTGGAATTAATTGCGGCCAAGCCAGTACCCAAGACATGTAAACAATTGCAGGGTCTCATGGGGCTCCTGAATTGGCTTAGGTCATTCATCCCAGACTTTGCCACAGTGACAGAACCAATGACCAACATACTATCACCAAAAATAAAGTACCAGTGGACGTGGGCGGTGGACCGCACCCTGATCGCGGTCAAGGGTTTGTAGCGGCCTAGAATACAAACGGCGAAGAAAAAACAGCGAGGGGGTCCTTACATTTAAACCCAACGAGAGTTTGAAGCTGGTGCTTTAGCAAAAAATATATAATACCCAAAATGGAATTTATTCATGCAAGTTATAACAGTTAATAAAGGTTACAGTTTATAATAGTTGATAATTATCACAGGGAAATTCCGAAAGTGCTCCTGCGGGATGCGAAAACGAATAAATACAATCATTTATAGAATTTAAAACAATGCAAAAGTAAAGCAGACATGGTGGCGAAGCGTTGGAAGTAGCAAACAAGTAGTATGGGCCGCTAGGCTGAAAGAAAAATCAAGAAAGAAATTATAATGCGGCTTGACAAGAAGTGTCCAATACCATCGTGGCATGCCCATATACAACCGCAGAAATATTACGCAAAGCTACGGGCAGTACTCGGCATAAGCAAAAGAAACTCAAATCCAAATGACCTGAAGGGTCCAACATTGATAGCTATTACGAAACATTACATTACATGGCAGAAATACAAAGATGATGGCGCGGCCACAACGTGCAGGCAAGAATATGACTTCATAGTTATTTACAGATGCTAAGTTTTACAGCCGAGTACACACCAGAACGCAGCGCCACCCCATCAGTGACAGCCTTCGAGTCCAGAGACCAAGCGACTGAGAAGAATAAGCTAGAGGCTGGAGAATATATAGGCCCTGTAAACCAATCGTCAGAGAGTGCTGGTGAGGCGGCGGCGAAGGGAGGAAGAGGGGGTAGGAAGGGGAAGTAGGAGCGGATTGGGAAGCAAGGATTGGGGAGGGGAAAGGAGGGGAAGGAATGCTGTACAGTGCCGGACAATGGAGCAACTGCTTCAATCCCCTCCCTAAAGTATCCCTGCCCTGAGAGCCAGAAGATCCACACGATGAAGAAAGTTCATAACATTGAAATCGGAGACTGGTAGCAGCATCTAACAGCAAGCTTCAGGATCGCAGCGGCGATAAACAAGATAGCTTCGAACGTAGACGCTACGCAGGTCGGAGGATGCTGAAGAACAGGTCTTCAGAACAGCTGTAGATGACAGCCAGCGGCTGGTACGGAGTAAGAGGTCCAGAGATGCAGTCGGTGATCAGCCCAGAACAAGGGCTCGGAGCGAGGCGGCCCCGCGAGTCGCAACTACCCAAGCATGGGAGGGAACTCTAGCAGGGAGCACCAAGTCGCAGTGCCTTAGCAGGCTGACGAAGGGGTCAACTTCGATGTACAAGATCCGTCATGCAAGGGCTAGGGGCAGTCATGGACTCACGGCGGTGCAAGGGGCACTCAGCCGGAGTCAACACAGTCGCTCTCCAAGACACAGAAGCGGCGTAACAGCATCGAGCCTCCACGCGACGAGGAAGCCGCCAGGCAAGCTCATGGTAGCACGATGGGCAGTAGCATGATGGGCTCTCATAGGCTGGTACCACCAGTAGGGAGGAGGATACGAACGGAAGGCCCCACGGAGACATCTTTCGGCGAGGTGAAGCTGAAGATCGCTGACGGAAGTCGGGCACCGCAAGAAAGGGTAAGAGGGAAAAAAAACCGCCAAACTAAAAAAAAGAAAAGGAGCCGCAACACCGCGCACAAACCCAACAATACACAAGCTGCAAACTCAAGTTTCAAGCACAGGTTTCAAACACAAGTTTCTATGAACACAAACATTAGCAACAGGCCAATAGGCTTATATCATTTGAAAGGTACAATACCGCAAAAAAGCTTACAACAAACCCATAAAAATCTATTTAACAAAAGGTTTCACCTGGGTTACGTTAGCCTTTCGGATTTTAAACTTGAGCCTACAGCACCTTAACAAAAGGGTGTTGACACTCAAAAATGTGTCGACACAATAGGGTCCGACATAAGGAGGAAGTAATTTCACATTTTACTGATCAGCCAACTTAGGCAATTTAAACGCCCTGCAAAGGACTAAATCCCCAATCTTAAAACCATGAGGAGTTCTAGCCTTATTATAATTGTCAGAAACGGCCTTACGGGCCTTATGAATATTACAGGAAACCTTGTCGAGTATACATTCCAATGCCTGAGCATCCAGGCTGGTGTTGAGGGATGGCAAGCCCCACTGGTTCAGTAAAGGAACAGTAAGCTCACAGCCTAGGAACGGGATCAAGGGTGGAAAACCAGTAGCAGAATGAAGAGCAGAATTAAGTCCGACATTGATATACTCAATGTCTGAATCCCAAAGAGTTTGATCAGACAGGTAGAAAGAAATCAGGATGCTTTTGAGATACTATTTTGCCGCTCTACCATGTTGCCCTGCGGAAAATAAGCTGAACTATAAATGGGCTTTACAGCCCAATCAAAAAGAAAATTCTTATAGATAATAGACTGAAAACATGGGGCATTGTCAGAAACAATCATACATGGAGGACCACACAACTTGAAAACCTGTTCCTTAAGTACCTTAACGATAGTAGCAGCCTTCATGTTTCTAAGAGGTAATTTAATGACAAAACTTTGTAAAAATATCCAATACAATAAGCAAACATACATTATCCTTCTTAGAACGTGTAAGAGGACCAAAAATATCAATATGTAAGACATGCAAGGGGGCTACAGGAGGATCAGCAGCATACAAACTCACTATAGAATTATGAGGCGGCTTAGAAATCTGGCAGTCGAGACAAGATCGAACAAACCTCCGAACATCAGCATGAAGCTCGGGCCAAAACAGGTGCGCTGAAATTCTGCGAAAAGTTTTATCTATTCCTAGATGACCACCTAACAGAGATGCATGAAAATAGGTTAACACCATAGGCCTCAAGACAGCTGGAACTACAGTTTTTCGGGCTCTGCCAGAAGTTCCTGTAAAATACATCATAACACTCTCCTCAACATAGGGAACAGCCTTCTTATCATGAAGGTCTCTAAGTAACTGCTGGCAGAGGGGGTCCGGAGTCTGACTTTCCTTGATATTAAAGTAGGATTCAGGAAAAAAATTTAAAAGCAGCAATAAATTTAATAGCATCAGATGATCAGGGTTCCAAAGGCACAAATTCATCGGTGTAAAACATGAGCGAAAGAGAGTCGGCAATAACATTATCTTTACCTGGAATATAATGAATGACAAACTGAAATCGTGATAACCTGAAAATCCAACGACCCAGCTTACCCAGCTGATGAGGGTTATTAAAGAGCCAACTAAGGGCTCTGTTATCGGTAAATAAATCAAACTCCCGAGCATAGAGATAACTTTCGAATTTTTCTAGACCGAATAGGCAAGCCAAGGCCTCCTTCTCGTAGACACCTAATCGCTGCTCAGACTCCGATAGTGAACGACTAGCATAGGCAATGGGCATAATCTGGCCTTTCTCTAGGTGTCCTAGGACGGCTCCAAGCGCAATATGCGAGACATCAACCTGAACGGCAAACCGTTTACTAAAATCGGGTAGAATGAGAACTGGGGGTGAAGCCATACAAGACTTCAGCGCATGAAAAGATTTCTCTTATTCGGGTCCCCACTCAAAAACTGAATCCTTCTTACGTAAGACATTTAAGGGATCAGATAAAGAGGCAAAATTATTAATTAACCTGGAAAAATAACCTAACGTACCCAAAAAGCGCCGGACTCCCTTTAAATTTACAGGCCTAGGAAACTGGATGATAGGGGCAATCTTGTCAGTATCCATAAGGAGGGTACTTTGTGAAATAACATAACCCAAAAATTTAACAGACATTTTTCCTAATGTAAACTTCTTGGGGTTAACAGTGAGATTAGCCCCTCGTAAACGAGAAAGGACTTCAGTCAATTGAGTAAAATGATCCTCAAAGGTATTACTATAATCAATGGTGCCATCGACATAATAAAACACATAATCATACTTGAGATCAGATAGGACATGTTCGAGGATCCCGCTCATAGCCTGACTGCCAAAACTAACACCCATAGGCACACGATTAAATTCAAAATGGCCAAAAGGAGTTGAAAATGTGGTATATTTGCGGCAACTAGGATCTAAAAGGCACTGGTGAAAGCTTTGATTCAAGTCAATAACGGAAAAATATCAGGCCTTACCTAGATGTTGAAGGGCAGACTCAACAGTGGGGAGTGGATAAACATCGTCTTTAGCAATTTTATGGTTTAAAGGAATATAATTGTGTACCATACGCCAGCTCGCACCGTCTTTTTTATGCACTAAAAAAGTAGGAGTGCAAAAATCAGATGTAGAAGGAGAAATTACACCAGCGGCTAAGAGCTTATCCACGATGTCACGCATAGCCTGAAGTTTAGGGGGAGAAACCTTGAGATATTTAGCGTGGACGGGAACTTCATCCTTTAACAGGGGCAAAATGTCACAGCTTCCTAATTTAGAGGTGATAACATACGAAAAGGCATGAACTATGTCGGCAATAGCCTGTCCTTGAGCAATGCTATCGCGATCGCGACACTCAAAAACAACGGAATTACAAGGCTGCGATATTAAGGGAATCTTTACTGAAGGAGTAAAGTCAAACAGGTGCTCATGCTAGACCAAATCCAGGACACAGCGTGTCTTGCTCAAAAAATCTAAACCGAAAATAAAATTAGGTGAAAGACCAGGAACAACAATAAACTTCCAATTCCAGGAAAAATGCTTAATCTTAAAGTGAATTACCACAAACTTATTTGCGCGAAGGCACTCGCTATTCGTCACAAAAATATTAATCTGGTTTTCAGAAAATACACGAAAAGAAAACATAGGAAATGTTTCAATTAAAGTCTGAAGAAATGTCTCACTAATAGCCGAGCACATAGCACTGGTATCAACTAAGGCCGAAAAGAGAAGCTCGTGAATACACACAGGCATAAAATTCAGAAAAACAGAGCTAGAGGCTTTTCAATAGAAGCGACAGAAACGACCTCTCTTCCGTCCAGCCAATGGCCGTTTCCCGGAAAATTACTCCGGTAATGACCCAATCCCTTGCAAGAAAAACATCTACGAGCATTAACATCAATGCATGCCTGATCACAGTCCTTAGTCACATGTCCAAACACACAACTGTTTGCGCAACGAGCGCGAGTGTATGTTGGGACAGCCTTTAATTGCTAAGCGGAGGTGGCAACAGCGCCGCCAGCCAAAGCCCACACTGCTGCGTAGTCATAGGAGGCGGGGTGCACTGACGGCCACTGGGAGACATTACACTAGCAGCGCCGCCCTAGCGCCCACATGGCTGCGTAGTATCAAGAGGCGGGGCAGACTGACGGCCACCGGGAGGAATTACACTAGCTGCACCGCCTAGAAGGGGGCGCAAATGCGAGCCACTGTCAAACCTACATGGTGGCGAACGGCGTGCACGTGAGCTGTCGTGACAGCCTGGTGAAAAGGAAGAATGCTGAAAACTATTATCTCCATACGTGCGTAAAACACTAGAGTCAGCATCGTATGCATCACTGCCACGAAAGTCTGAGGTAACCTGTAAGCTTTGAAATCCTCGGTCACGAACACGTGACACGGACGTAGACCTAGGGGGGAGAGAACTCAGCCTCGTATTTAGACACAGCTAATAACCGTGCCTCTACCTCACTACCCCAAGCATGCAAGGCATCAAAGGTGGTAGGTGGAGCTAACATACCACAGTGTCAATTTCCAAAACATCGGAATAGGTGACAACCTCATCAATATAAGGAGTAACAGACTCATTACGACGCTGAAACCTGAAAATAAAATTGATCTTACACGCGCCCTTGACACGCGGCAGACACACAGCACATAGTACCGACATCTTAAATGTATGAATATATACCTTCTGTATAATAGCCTCTGTTAACCTAGACACATACACACCAGTACACTTACTAGGCAGAGCTTTCATAAAGGTGCCAGCTGACACCAAATTTAATTTAGCGAGGCACTCAGCCTGTAAAAAAAATCTAAAATAGGCATAGGCTCACTACCACTCAACACAGGAAGGGATTTGAGAAAAGAGAAAAACAATTTTTGGGAAAAGGAATTATCGGGAGCCGGGCTTACTTCCAGTGTGATTTGCGCCGACGGAACACCAGACGAGATGTAACTGACCTCGCGTATGAACTGAACGAGCCGGGCGTGCATGTCAGCGACTGTGTCGCTCGCCGCGGCAGGAAGCTGGTTCTCCTCAAGATAACATATCAGCTCGTCGCGGTGAAGCTGGTAGATCCAACTGACTCCCGAGCCATTCATGGTCATGAAAAAATACAAACAAAAAAACACAGCAAAACCACTGCCGAAGCAGAGTAGCGATGAAATTGTAGCGGCCTAGAGTACAACCGACGAAGACAAAGCAGACAGGGGGTTTTCACATCAAAACCCAACGACAGTGGGAAGCTGGTGCTTTAGCAAAAAAATATATATAGGGGAGGTCCGTGTAATTCGGGCCAGCTGTGTTTCTCAGAGCCACCAACAGATAGCAGCACCGTGAACGTTTGGCAGTTGCGTACGTTCCAGTACAGCGCTGGTTCAAAGTTATTTGCTTGTGGATGAAGCGACAAGGAAAATACGAAGGTAAGTACGATTTTTAGAGTTTTCATGTAATAATTTAATTATTTTACAAGCGTGGGATAGTGAAGTAGTTTCATCAATTTAAGTTATGCTTGATTTAGAATTAAAGTTCGTAAAGTAAACTTTATTTATGTGTATTGACAAACGTATATGAAAATACATTTACCGGGATTTCAAATATGGCGTTCAAGTTGTGTCATTGTGTAATTTGATCCAACAGTCATCGTGTAATTTGGACCACTTGTCCAAATTACACGAATGTGGTCCAAATTACACGAATACATTAAAAATGAGCACAAATAAATTAAAAACGGGTTTGTTATTATTGTTTTAGATGACTACAAGAGAAGCACGTAAATCTAGGGGGATTTATAACAAATGGAAGGAAGAAGACTTAATTGCTGCCGTACATGCCGTGGAAGAAGGAGTGGGGATTAATAAAGCTGCGGATATTTTCAAGATCCCAAAGAGTACACTGAAAAGAAGAATAAAACAACATTCTACAGTTTAAAATTGTATATGCCGACCCCTTGATCTGCCAAAAGAGGTCGAAGAAGATATCGTTGAACATCTCTTGCATTTGGAAAACATGTGTTATGGGTGTGTATATTTTTGTAAAGTTCTTACAGTAAGTTTGGAGCCACAATTTAGAGTGTCAGCTGTTGGTCCTGTAGGACTCTCAATTGTAATAAAATGGAGAATGGCTGCTTTCTACATATCTAACACAAAATTCTCTTTGTTTATCCTTTAATTATTTATGAAAAGTTTTAAATTTGCCTACTATCCAGCTATAAGGCACAATCACCGTGCTAGTAGGCCTACAGATAGTACCTATTATGTTGCTTCCCGAATTGGCATTTTTTGTCACGAGTGTCCCTTTACTGTAAGTCTTTTAAACATTGACTTCAATTATTCTTTTATTGAGTGGCAAAACATATTTGGTTATTTTGTTACAGATTAACCAGGAAAGGAGTTATGAAACTAGCTTTCGAAATAGCAAAGAAAAATAACCTCAGCACTCGCTTCAATAAAGAAAAAGAAGAGGCTGGAAAAGAATGGTTCGAAGGATTCATGAGACGACATCCACAGTTAAGTTTGAGACGGCCAGAAGCTACTTCTTTAGCAAGAGCTGCTGGATTCAATAAACCGGTTGTCAACAAATTCTTCGATGAGTTGGAAAAAATAGTAGACCAGGAAAAGATTACAGCAGCCAGGATTTTTAATATGGACGAAACTTCGCATACTGTAGTTCAACGCCCGGAAAAAGTTATTGCACAAAGAGGGAAGCACCAAGTTGGCGGCATAACAGCTTGCGAAAGAGGACAAAATGTGACAGGAGTATACGCCATGAATGCTGTTGGGTTATTTATCCCTCCAATGCTAATCTATGCGAGAAAAAGAATGAAGGATTCTCTAGCGTTTGGTGCTCCCTCTGGGACAATTTTCAGTTGTCAGGACATAGGTTGGATGACTGCAGATGTGTTTACGGAATGGATGTTGCACTTCATTCGGAACGTAAAACCTAGCGTTACAGAAAAGGTTCTTCTCATTTTAGATGGACACAGCAGTCACACCCAGAGCTTACATGCGATTGATCTGGCTCGAAAAAATGGTGTTATTATGCTTTCATTGCCATCGCATTGCACACACCGTTTGCAACCACTCGATTTGGCTTTTTTTAAGCCACTGAACACCTACTATGACTCCGCAATTGCAACAAAGCTCAGAACGTCTCCAGGAAAACGACTTACTGTTGAGCATATCGCCTCTTTAGTTGGAGCTGCGTTTCCTAGAGCTGCTTCCATGGACACTGCAATAAATGGCTTTAGGAAATCTGGGCTGTGGCCAGTTGATCGCCACGTGTTTACAGATGCTGACTTTGCTGCTTCATCGGTCACTGATCGTCCATTTCAAAAACCAGCTAGCAAGGAGCAAGAACAGCCAATTGAGCCTACTCCTGTTACCCTAGATGTGATGATTCCTGAGCAAATGGAGCATGCTGAAGAAGTACGACTGTCTATAGTTTGTCATCCACCAGAAATAAATGTGCCTACAACTTCCAGAGACATTATTTATGGTTCAAGTGATTATCTTGGTTCATCTGTAACGAGTTACGTGTCTGGAGAGGAAATAAGCCCTCTCCCTTCATGCTCATTTTCACCACAGCAAAAGAAAAGACGAAGACGGGAGGTTTCAGGCATAGTGCTGACATCAACGCCTCATAAGGAATCGCTTACACCTAACAGGAGTCCATGTTCCTCAACTAAGACTACTGCTTCAATGAAGATGAAACAATTATTTACTAACGGAAAGCCAAAATTCCAAAAGAAGAAGAAGAAAGTGTTTATTGCAAAAAGTTCGGATACAATGTGCATCAACTGTGGTGACACTTATGACACAGATTGGATCCAGTGCAAATCTTGTAAACTTTTGTCACATGAGGAGTGTGCAGATTTAAGAGATGCACTTTTTTACTTTTGTGATGATTGTGTGAAATGCTAAAAATTTCATTTCATTCCTTAGGCCAAAAGGCTTATTTATCATTTTGAAGATTTTTTTTTTACATTTTTAAATACATGAAAGAGTAACTAATAATACATTTGAAGTGCAGAATGTTTTCTATTTCATTTTTCTTCTTTTTTCGGTTGGACCAAATTACACACCTATGAAGCTCAAATAACACGCCTTTGGCCCAAATTACACGGTAACCTAAATATTAGAAGATCTTTAATTTTCTTTCTTATATTAAAGTAAATGGGATTTTACTTAAAGGATTTGTTAATTCTTGTTATGGTTCATCGGCCCCTAAATTTTGAAGAGTTTTGAAATTATATTATAATTTTTACAAGCATCTAAATTTAAGTGGTCCAAATTACACGACCTCCCCTATACAAAAAATAGAATTTATTCATGCAAGTTATAACAGTTAATCGGTACAAAGATATGTGCATAACCCATGCATACTAAGTTACATAAGTATTTCCTATTTTAACCTCGGTGGTGATGAAACATACAACATACATTATATTTGAATCTCTGTGTTGGTGAAATGTGCAAAACATGTTTTAATCAGATGTAAATGACATCACATAGTGAATGTAAATACAACGTATAAACAAAGTTACAGCTTTTTGTGTGATGATCATGGCACTCAACAAGGTTTTAGCGATGTCCCTGACATGACGTGTGCTGTATGGGTAAACTGTAAAAAAATACAGGCTCATAAATATTACAATTAAAGTGTTAACATTCACAAGAGACGTACGTCAAACTAGTCATAATGGGCCAAACATTTATTTTAATATTGAAAGGGATTAGACCACCAAACAATTTGCAATTTAAAAAATACAAATCCTAGTTTCAAACATATTTTGGAATGTTTGAGTAAATGTAATCATAAATTATGTTTTTCAGTTACCAATAATCATAATTAAGTTTCTAATTATTTTTTAATATATTCTCTAAAATTTGTATTAGTTACCTTACTTGACTCAAACTGCACTAAATTTGTAATTATTTTACGCATAAAGTTTATTAGGATTTATTTTATTATTATTTTAATATATTGGGAAATGTGTTTATGTGTGTTACTACATGTATTTACCCAACACAAAATCGAAAGTACGGTATTATTGAAGGTTTGTTGTCATTTACAAAAGTCATACATAAATGTTTAAATAAAAAATGTGTAGTTATTAAAAGTTGAAAAATATTTTTAATAAAAAAATTATAATTTTTTTGGCAGGTATTTTGGCCTTGGACTTTGGCTCCCAGAACTCTTCAATCGTCTTGAGACTTTCTATGCTACTCACCCTAATGAAAGCATATCCGTATGCGAACTATCAAGAATTTCTCAACTCAACGCCTCTTTGGAAGATCTTTCAACAGGCCCGAAATGCAGTGGCAACATGGTTGAGTCCTATATGTTTGTGAACAACATGATTATTGGGGCAGCATGCATGCTCGGAAATATACTGTCCAGTTTGTTAGCTGGTAGTCTAGGACTGAAGGCAATATCAAGTAAGTATAAATTAATTTTACAGAAAAAACTAACCAGCGAAAAATAATGTTTTGCTGAATCACAATTTATTTTACTTAAAATATTCTTTTTCAAATAATGAATTTTAAATTAAGAAATTAATTATATTTCTGCTTAAAGTTATGCAAATGTAAAGTTGCCGTTATTCCATCTGCTTTTGATGATTAGCCATAAAATAGAGGGCTTTAATCTTATATTTAACTTATTTTTTTCCTACTACTTAAGACACAGCAGAGAAGAATGTTAGGAAATAATTATTATTGATTTATAAGTATTTGGCAAATTTAATTCGGATCTCTGACTATAATAAATTGCGATGTTACTTTGATTTAATAAATACCAACCTACACAACTTTCAATCCTCTTTAGAATTTAATTTGAAAATGTGACAGTATACAATTATTTATTTAAATAGTATATTATTCATACCGAAATGTTTTATCATCTGTGTTAAAAGAGACATATTATAAAAATGAAATATTTCTCCTTGGCCGTATGTCAGATAGTCAATCTTTACTAATTATGTCAAATAAGATGACCGAAAAATGTTCTAATAGTTCTTAGATATGAATCTGCTCGAGTGATGTGGTTAGGACTGTGTCAACATTTCGATATTAGTATGAACACAGGATTTTTGATTTACATAATAGTTTTTTTTTTTTAAACTAAGTGGTCATCCGAAGGCGATAGTATGGGATTTATATCAAGAGTGTTTAATGTATGTAAGCAGTTGAAACAAGCGAATGAAAAGCAGCATGAAGTTAATAAAAGTGTTTTAATAATTTGTAAAATTGTGAAATTTTTGCCCGAAAAATGTTAAATATTTAACTAATGGTTTGCAGTTGATTGATAATGAACATAAGAATTGAGATAGTTTATTGCAAAAATTATGTACATTTGAAAATAATTTGCACGGTTGTGTCTCTGAAGAGATTTTGCATGTTAAAGAAGAAACTGAGATGGATTAAACCATAAGAGGTAGGTAAGCAGTATAATCTTTTTTTAAAAGAAAATCTAAATTAGATGTGCTTATTGCGATAAGAAAGGACATTATATTCCCAAGTGTATATTTTGAATTGTAGATGGTAGACCTAAACTAGCAAAAGATAATGTACACAGGTTGATGAAGCTACAGATTTTACGGATAATTAAAATGATTTAGTTACATAATACATTTATCAACTTTGGTATGTGTATAATGGAGTAGTTACCCATAACATTGGTATTAGAAGAGACTGGTTCGAAACTTTTGATCATTTTTTTCTAATAATGATCATATGATTAGTAGGTACTGAATATGGTTGATGATGAAGGATCAATTGAAATGAAGGCATTCTCAGAATGAATATATATATATTTAATGTTTGGTGTTTGCCAGGCATTTCAAAGTAGGTATTGGTTTACACTCCTGGCAGTTAAAGATCATAGACACATGAGCGAATTTTAGTCAATAATGCTTAAGTGCAATTTGTTTGAGGGTAACACACTGGTTACAGTAAAATATCAAAATATGGGGGACTATATAAATTGGTAGTTAAAGTCATTCCACGCAAACCCGAAGGCAACCAATCTATAACTTTTAATAATATAACTTTAACTCTTTCATGAAAGAATGGCTCATCAAAACAAATATAATATAAAATAAGTTATCCAGAAAAAGATATGTAAATATGTGCTATTGAATATATGAGTTTTGTGAAGGGTGCATCAATGGAAAGGCTCATAGACGAAAGTTTGGACACCGAAAAAGATCAGATAATCCAGGACAGCTAATATATTTAGATAAGTTATTATATGGTTCAGTCAACAGGCGGATTTAAATATTTCCCAATCTCGAAGGATTACAGGTCCAGATTTAGGAGTGTTTGTTTCCTTAGAACTAAATATGAAGTTTCAGAAAATTTTTAAGATTTCATATTAGAAACATAAAATTAATCATTTTGCATCATCCAGGAATCGAACCAAGGACAGGAATAAATCGAATCGATCAGTATATTAATAAGTAATTTTTTATTGAATTTTGGAATTTGCTTAGTGATAATGGAGGAGAGTTCAATAACCAGAGAGTACATCATATTTTAAGGTCTCGTGGTATTGAAATGAGATACACAATGCCATACTCTCCTCAGCAAAATGGTTGTGCAGAGAAGGACCATGTTATTTTAATTTTTACCTTCTAAAGTGTAGTAATTTATTATTACTGTGACACCTGTCATCTTGAAATTTGGACGCCATCTTGGAAATTCGTAATTATTTAGCTATAAATTCGTGAAAAATATCTAAATACATTTTAGAAATCTATAATAAATATATGGAATAATTCTATGAATTCCTATCCTTTGATCAAGACTTTTTAGATTAAAAAATATTTTATGTAAAAATTTTAATTTTAATAAATATGGTGAAAGTACTAAAAGACTTTAGTTTCCTAGCCAACCAGTCAGTAGTAAGTCAATTAAGACATATTGACAGCTATCTTGAAAAGTCGTAATTATTAACTTAGAAAATTGGAAAAATTCCACAATTCATCGAAAAAAAAACACTCATTAATATAATGATTGATTCATTCGATATCCATCCATGGTTCAATATTTCAGCAATGTAAAAACAAATTTGACAAAAATTCTAATTTAATAAATTATATTAGAAATCCTGATGTTGATCACGATATTCTGTGTGCCAAACTTAAATATTATTCCAATTTCTCTTATAATGCTGTTGTGTGGTTTATATCATACTTATCGAACAGTTACCAGTGTGTTTAATCTGGCAATTCATTGTCAGCCTGGCACCTTTTCAGCTCAGCAGTTCCACAGGGTTCCGTGCTTGGCCCGCTTTTGTTGTCCTTACACATGAATGATCTTCCTCTATCCATTAAGCACTGTCGATGCCACTTATATGATGATTTGCAAGTTTACATGTATTTTTCTTCTCATGATTTTAAGTATGTTAAGTATGGATCTTGATTGTATTTTGAAATGGTAGATAAAAATTGTTTGCAAATAAATCCTTTTAAGTCACAGGTAATAATGCTAGGGAAAAATGCTATGCCGTCTGTAATAAATTTATTTAGCATCCCTGCTATAAATATTTTAGATAAACAAAAAATGAACATTTCACCAACGTATAAAAACTTGGGTATTATGATTGATAACTCACTAAACTAGTCTCAGCATATAACGTTAGTATGTAGACGAGCATTCGGCACTTTGCATGGCCTAAAACATCTGAAGAAGCTTTTGCTGACCAATGTTAAAAAAATATTTAATTGAGTCGCTTATAAACCCGATTTTTGATTACTGCGATACTGTTAATGGCGATTTAACCAAGGTGCAATGAAAAAGGTTACAGCGAATTCAAAATTTGTTTGTCCGTTTTATTTTTAGTTTAAAGAGTCGTGAGTATATCTCCCCGTACCTACTACAATAGGTAATCTTGGCTAAAACTGTACAAAAGACGACAGTTCCATTCCCTTTTACTGCTTAAGAAAACATTTATGACACAGGCCCCGTCCTATATTGCTGACAAGTTTCATCTCCTCGGTTCACGTCATGGTATAGGCACACGTTCTCAGAGTAATTGTACTTTGCCAATTTCCCAACATAAAACCGTTGTATACTCAAAATCGTTCTCTGTGACTACTGCTCGTGCCTGGAATGAACATAGTTTTGTCCCGCCCGCCTAAACAATCTCTCAGCAAAGATATGTTATACATACCTACTGTCGTGTATTGGCCGTCTGCATGCACGTGTAACATACAACAGACAGCGTTCATAACATAAACCACCTCATTCTGACGAAAATTCTTAAAAACATAAATTCTCTTAATGTTGTTTTTGTATTTTTGAGTGATAATTCTTTTCTATGAGTTTTATTTTTTGAATTAAAGATTCTTTGGGCGTGACTAGAGTAAAATTTCGAGGCCAAATTTTAATTTAACGTTTTCGTGAACCATTTTTGTCAAAACTTTCTGTCGCCAGACGGACATATATCTCTTATATACTCTCTTTATATAATATCTTTATAGTGCTCTCTTTGTATATCTTTGCCAAAGAAATTTAATAGAGCACTGTGATATGTAACGTTACTGGATCGTTTGCGTTCTCCTCTTTGTACAATGATTCGTCCCCTGGCAAAAATGAATAGAACCAAGAGAGATAAATAAACGAAAGAATTAGACAGTTTATGCACGCGCAGGTTTCAGAACATGTATAAAGGTATCATATACAGTCAGCTGTATTTGCCATAAATTTTATATTTGCTACGAGCTCACTCACGTTCCTTCTTGTTCAACCAGCAGCGTAGAGAACGCTGTTGAACAGTCCCTGCTTTTCCGACATAGATAGCGCTACCTGTTATTAGTTTCATATTTTGTTCAGAGATTTAGCATTTTCCCAATGGCAGATTTGTTTGAAGAAACAGTAACACGCACAGTTTTTCTTTATGTTGTGAGTATTTCACCAGTGAATAATATTTATTTAAAAAATTATCTTCTCTCGCTCTCTCTGCCATTTTAACCCTTACGATATACATATGAGTCGAGGTTTTGATTGCCAAAGAAGTTTCACTTCTATCACAAGTACTGAGTTATACGTGCTCTTTTTTCGTTACTTTATCACATGCCACATATAATATTGTATATAATAGTCACGATAGAGAACATATAAGAAAAAAAACAATTGTTATAAAATGCAATATTAATTAACATGTGTCTGGCCCTTGGATTAGTTTCAAAAATGGTAACTGGCCATCACTGGACTAAATAACATTTTTAATATTATAAGTAAAAAAAACCTGCAAAATAGGCGTGTAAAAATTATAATACCTACTCTTACAAAATGTAGCCTTTCAGTGAAAAAAATAAATAAATAAAAATATTCTGAAAATATTGTAATGAATGACTTTTGTTCTTAGTGTCGTAAATGTCTCAACGTATATTTGTGAGTTTAATTAAGTGACATCTATAAGAAAATTGGAGCTTAGTGGTTATGAACTTTGTATATGTACATGCATCAGTTTGTGTGTTGTGTTGTCATATGTATTTTCACGTTATGTATCTTTTTAATCGTATGGTTGTTTTAATGGTGTTTTTTTTTGTAATTGTGTGTGTTATTTTGTGTTTGGTTTATTTGTGTCAATCTGTTCATGGTCCTCAGCCTTTGGATGGTACCTAAAACAAACAAATAAATAAATAAAATCATGCCTGTTAGTGCGTGAATGTATTGTGTGCACTAATTAGGCAGAAAACATACTTACTGACGCATGCTATCACTGCAAATGACGGAGCAAAGCATGCGTTTAGTTATAATCTCTTTTAGGAACTTTGGGATTTTCTTCGAGCATGTAAATTTCGTGCGGGACCTGATGCATGCTCGTAATTATTTTGTTCGCATGGTTACTGACCTATGTTCATGTATTATGTTAATGCCTCTTATGAAGTATTTTCTTGCACCAAAAAGCAATATGTGGTTTGTTTCAGTTACAACGATGATCATAGCAGGCTGCTCTGGTATTTCAGTCTACTTCATGCGTTCTTCAGTTCAGAATTTAATAGTTTCTTGTGTGTTTCTGGCATGCATCAGCACAGCAAACTTTGTTCTCACAGGCATTGTCGTCGAAATATTCCCAACCAGCATAAGGTAAAGTACTCGTATTTTGCTAAAACTAGTGTAAAGATTTAAAGATAAGAACATGTTGTGGTACTATTATGGGTATCAGCACTGTTGAGTTTTATATAGAATCGAAGATATCTTGGAAGGTATGAATTTTGTTCCCATGCTGCTTTTAGTTATTTACCATGTGAAATCAATGCAATTGCATCAGTTACCCATATTACGAAATGTTGAAGTGAATTCACAGTGTTATACAAAAAAAATTGGTTCTCTGTAAAGTCGGTTTACAGACGATAGTTTAACGTGACAACGTCATAACAAAACATTGGTGAAATGATTGCATACTTTTATGAATAAAATTTAATAATTTTTATTGAACTATCACTATTTTGTATGGATATAAAGAATGAGTGAAATGAAATCTACAATTTAATTGATAAATTTACTTTTATTTGCACTCATTAATTCAAATAATTATAATAATAATTATAACTTTAACGTAGAGATTATTTTAACTATAACCTTTATACATGTTTGCTATTTAACTTCTTCCAATCTGTGTTATTCTGTTATGGAAAGGACGATGATTGGAAAAGTAGGAAACGAATGGGAGTGTTTCAGGTTTAATGTGCCTCGAACAGTCAAATCGATGGTTGTTCCAATCGAGTGGAAGAGAGATAGATGCGGCGCAAGCGTACAATAAGCGTAACGGGACACAGCGTAACGGGACACAGCATAACGGGACAATGTGCGTAACGGGACACTTTTTCGTGCGTGTAGCCAGCGTTCATCGATTTATTAGACGTCACGTCGAAAAAGGGAAATAAAACAAACATCATTGATGGCATTTATTTCAATTAATTTTTGACGTGACAACGTCTAATAAATTGATGAACGCTGGCTGCACGCAAAAAAAGTGTCCAGTTACGCTTATTGTCCCTTTTCGCTGTGTCCCGTTACGCTCATTTTAATTGCTCTTTGCTAACCTGAACCTCCTAGCTTTGCGACCGAGTCCGTGGCGTAATTCTGTTTTCATGATTTCAATGTAACATTTTCATTGCTCTTTTCTAACCCGTTCCTGTTAGCATTGCTGCAGAGTCCGTGGCGCAAATATATTATTTTTGACTGCATCTTGGTGTTGGGTAAGCCATTTTCCTTCACATCATCCTTGAAACACTCCCATTCGTTTCCTACTTTTCCTATCATCGTCCTATCCTTAACAGAATAACACAGATTGGAAGAAGTTAAATAGCAAACATGTATAAAAGTTATAGTTAAAATAATCTCTACGTTAAAGTAATAAACCATATTTGAATTAATAAGTGCAAATAAAAGTAAATTCATCAATTAAATTGTAGATTTCATTTCACTCCTTTGTATCCATACAACATAATGATAATTCAATAAAAATGATTCAATTTTATTCATAAAAGTATGCAATCATTTCATCAATGTTTTGTTATGACGTTGTCACGTTAAACTATTGTCTGTAAACCGACTTTAAAGACAACCATTTTTTAAAAATGAATTGCATGATGGTAAAGTTTATCCTTCAAACATTCAGCTATGTAATTTATTAATTGCTCTAGTTAAATGATAATCAGTTGTACCACCCCAGACATTCCCAGATATATTGAAATTCGGTCTAGAACATATATTCATAAACACTTGAGTAACTCAGAAGGGCGTCGACAATTGTTTGCTGAAATGATGTCTTTCGGACACAAGCTGATATTTGCTGTTTTTATTAATATTTCACGAATAGACATTATGGTCACCATTTCCAGACCACGAGAACAAAAACATGTCGAATCCACAAACAAATTGCACATAACCTCTTCTCTGACTCCAACACAAACAAGTTGACTGTTCGCAGGTACCGAAGGATGAATATGAAAATATGATTCACAGGTACATCCCGCGGTTGCACACATACTAACGATACAAGCCGAAGAACTCACATCCTCGGAACAATGGACAAAGTTTTTCGATACTTGTTTGGGATTATACCGACAACTGTGGTTTCAAAATTCTAGTTGACAGTTCCAAAACATAAAAAAAGTTTGATTATACGGTAGCAGACGGACCACATATATGAAATTCTCTCTTCAAACCATTAATGTATTATTATTGAGCCACTGCCCTGCATGCGATCTCTCGGTACCTCGTATAGACACTGACTGACGAGGCTTCGCGTAACTGCGACCACCCGAGGGAAGGGCTGGTGCACGAACCCCCCCCCCCCCCCCCCCCCCCCCGCCGACCCAACCAATCACAGCACAGCTCTCACGAAAACATAGCAGTGTACATATTTCTGAACCCTCACGACGAGGCTTTTCCTGCAAAATAAAAACAAGACAAAATCACCCAGTATTTACTGATTGTACGGCGTATCTGTGGGATAAAGTTATTGTATCTCCTGGGAAAGGACACCGGCCGATTTTTCAATCATAAGAATACAAACAGAAACAGCTAAAAAATGCTCGGCGGCTGAAAAAACGGCTGGAAACTCGGCACCAGAATGTTGCGCACCCGTTCATCTTTAGATCCGACTAGGACTGAATTTCTCGTAAGGTGCTGGGTTAGTACCAAAAATTGCCAATAAAGGAACACACACACAGGACATGCAATGGACACGAAATGCAGACATTGAACATGCATTAGCGATAACTCTGGCCTAGAAATCATAATTCGTGAAATATATATATATTTTTAATCTTCAATATAATTTATTATTTTTATTTATACAAATGCAGGTAAAACTAGACATTATAGTATGTAGCCAGCTTCCCTAGGTTCTTTGAGTATTAGGACTACTTCTTTGATGTGCGAATAATTTCCTGAAGAAAGCGAAGCATGTAGTAGTCTTAACCTGTCAACCAATATGTTAGGATCTTCCCATGGTAAGTAATTAATCGCTTCTGCTGCCATCTTCCATGCATGTTTATTTAAAAAACTTTTAATATCACTAGTAGTATATAATAGCCGGTCCTGAAACAGGCTTCAGGCTCTGGAGCCTGTGGAGCCGACCGCCATCTTGGATTTGTGACGTCACGGCGGCAAAAATTCCTCAAAATTCCTCAAAAATGACTCAAAATGACTCAAAATTTCCCGTTTTCGAGGGAAAATTTCCCGTTTTCGAGGGAAAAATTCCCGATCCGAGGGAAAATTTACCATTTTATTCCTCAAAAATCCCAGCGGCTGAAAATTCCTAAAACTGGCTTAAGCATCCTTAACTCAAGCCAGCGTTAAGCCATTTATAGGATTATGACGTCACCGTTGCAATTTCCGTTACGCCCGCCATCTTTATCCGGCGCCTGGCGCCGGCGCGTGGAGCCGAGAGCCGAGCCACATCTCTGACGTCACGTCTATCTGTGACGTCACGGCGGCCATCTTGTATGATCGTAACGGGACACAGCGTAACGGGACAAGTAGTACCACGACTTTGACCTTGACCCCGGCGGACATTTTGGATCCGCCATCTTGGATCATCCATTTTGGATGACATCATTTTGTTTTCTCGAAAATTCCGGCATTGTGTTGTCCGCCATATTGGATTATGACGTCACCGTAGAAAATTTTTGTTACGCCCGCCATCTTGAAAATCCACAATTTTTATGTTAGAAAATCGGGAAAAAATTTAAAAATCATTAAAAAAATTATTTGATCGAATTAAAAAAATATTAAAAACCACTGTTGCAGTAATCGTTACGGTCGCCATCTTGGATTATATAAATGTTGCATATTTCGTTACACCCGCCATCTTGGTTGAGTACCATGTCATTCTTACACTTTACGTTACGACCACCATATTGGATCCTATTAATGTTGCAATTATCGTTATGGTCACCATCTTGAAATTTAGTCGCCATCTTGAAATTTAGACGCCGTCTTGGAAATCCGTAATTTTTATGTTAGAAAATCGGGAAAAATTCCAAAATTCATCAAAAAATTAACTTAACAGAATACTGATTGTTTATATCGATTCCCGTCCTTGGTTCGAAACCGGTGAGGGCAAAAAAAAAAATCAGATCCTTCCTCCACAGAAGCCACCTACAGACTGACCTACCACCACCAATAACTAGGTATTTACCATCAGCTGGTATGACGTCATGACCGCCATCTTGTCTTTGTCCGCTGGAGGCAACCATCTTGTTTTCGTCTGCTAGAGTGTGCTGGAGACATGTAAGTATAATGTTCTGTTCACCATAACTTTAACCTTGACTTGAACTTTGACCTTGATTTTTGACCTTGACATTTGACCTTGACATTTGACCTTGACCTTAAACTTTGACCTTGAACTTTGTCCTTGACAATTGACCTTGGCCTTTGACCTTGACCTTGAAATTGACCTTGACCTTGAAATTTACCTTAACCTTGATGTCCATCGCGGATCCGTCATTTTATGTTCAGTTCATGCTAGTGGTCATTGCCACCATCATGTTTTCGTCTGCTGGAGGACACCATATTGTGTGTACTCGTCTTACCATCATGCTAGTTTTATTCTAACATGCTACAGTACAGTAATCATTTATTATTATTGAGGTGCCAACCATCTTGAAATTTGACCGCTATCTTGAAATCATGTAATTATTTAGCTAGAAATGCGGGAAAAATTCCAATAGTCTCCGAAAAAATCAATTATTAATTTACAAATTGAATCGATGGATCCCTGTCCACGGTTCGATTCTTGACCAGAGACAGTTGTAACTAATTATTAAATAAATGTTAGGTTCTGTTTTCCATTACCTTTCGCGGAGTTTATTAATCATTCACTCTACTAAAATCAACTCAAGTCAATATACCGGACCAACAAATTAATTCAGTGCCGATTAGCCTATTATGAAAGTCTAATTTTTCAATAATCTGAATAACATATAAGCCGTTCATGTACAAAGCCACACATATAGATCAATTGTCTTCAGTCCATGAGACCGAGTCATGTCATTATCAGATGTATAGACTAGTAATTTCAGGACCACATGACCTTAGTAATCCATCTTGACATTTTTATATATTCTAAAGGACCAAGAAACATTGTAAAATATTTTAGTAACACCAAGAGGTGATAAACTAGTAAAAAATCAATCACTACATTTTGTGCTACGCGCAATCAACAAAAAAGGAAGCACCAACAACGAAAAGACAGCACCACCAACGAAAAGACAGCTCATTTGGAAGCACCGACAACGAAAAGGCAGCACCGCCAACGTAAATACAGCTCATTTGGAAGCACCGACAACGAAAAGACAGCAGCGACAACGAAAAGACAGCAGCGACAACGAAAAGACAGAACATTTGGAAGCACCGACAACGAAAAGGCAGCACATTTGGAAGCACCGACATCTAAAAGACAGCACCGCCATCGAAAAGGCAGCACATTTTGGAAGCACCGACAACGTAAAGGCAGCACCGTCATCGTAAAGGCACGGACCGCAAGCTTGGCTCATGTCAATATCAGACATATAGACCATGAACTCAGTACACACAGGAAAAAGGAATGTACACGCAGGAAAACGGAACGTACACGCTGGAAAACGGAATTTACACTCAGGAAAACGGAATGTACACGCAGGAAAACGGAACGTACACACAGGAAACGGAACCTACACGCAGGAAACGAAATGATCACAGGCTCCAATATTCATTGACTCCAATATTCATTGGCTCCAATATTCATTTCAATATACATTGACTCCAATATTCATTGGCTTCAATATTCATTGGCTCCATCAGTCATTGTCACCAACAGTCTTTTGGTTCCAAAAGTCTTTTGGCTCTAAATATATTTGGCTAGAATTCTTCGAGTCTAAGAGACTATAAGGCCACATGGCTACGAGTCTAAAATGATCTAGATATTTACGTATGTACTAAAACTCTATCTTTGCTCAACAATGATAAGTTTACAACCTAGCAGAATCAGTTTATGTATTTTTTAATTTTTTTTTTTATTAATTTATTTTTATTTTTAAATTTTTTTTTCTGTAATTTTATGATATCAAAGAAAACATGTATCGTTTTTCTCCATGTGCTTCTGATTATTCTTATCAATATTGTGATGGTTTTCTCCGTGTGCTCCTGATTATTCTTATCAATATTTTGATGATTAATCCGAGTGCTTGCGATCATTCCTGCGGTTTCGGTCAAAGGTCAAGGTCACACCCATCAAAGATGGTCGCCGTAACGTCACAATCCAAGATGGCGGACCGTGAGAAATCTGAGAAGCACTAGCAGGAAGGATGAACTTCCTTTTCCTTGGAGACTAACGAAGCCATCCTTCTTATGCGATCGATAGTGAGCATCCCGCATATAAGAAATAAATATTATTTACCTGCAAGAAACACGTGACGTCATCTGATGTTGAAAAGCGGAACTACTTGCAGCAAGTACCTTTGCATGAGATAAATTAACTCTCACCACTGAATAGTGCTATTGTAGTCAGTTAGAGACATGAAGTTTCGTAGCCGCGCCGCCAATTAGTCATGCAGTCTCGTAACCATACGTTCTGGAAGCTTGGTAGTCCTATAGCCTCGCGATCACGTAACCTTGAAGACTTGCAATCGCATAGTCACGTAACCTCATGGCACGTAGTCTCGTAGTCATGATGCATTGGAGCCTCGTAGACTTGAAGCTACGTGAGCAAGTAGCCTTGTAATCTTATAACATAATGCTGATGGAGCAGATGTAGCAAAAGAGAAAATTCCGTCGAAGACAAATGTAGTAATTGGAGCCTTGTAGACGAGTAGCTTCGTAGTCAAGAACTCATGCAGACTTGTATTCCTGTATCCATGCAGACACGTAACCTCGTTTTCTAGAGGCTTCGTAGCTCTGTAGCCTCGCAGTCTCGTCAACTTGAAGATTCGTAGTCATGTAGTCTCGTAACCTCATGGCTCGTAGTCGCGTAGACATGATGTAATGGAGCCTCGTAGACTTGAAGCTACGTAGGCAAGTATCCATGTAATCTTATAACATAATGCTGTTGGTGCAGTTGGAACAAAAGAGAAAATTCCTTCGAAGACAGATACGGCAACTGGAGCCTTGTAGATGAGTAGCTTCGTAGTCAAGTACTCATGTAGACTTGATGACCTCTATCCTCGCAGGCACGTAAACTCTTTTTCTAGAGGCTTCGTAGCTCTGTAGCCTCGCAGTCTCGTAAACTTGAAGATTCGTATTCACGTAGTCTCGTAACCTCATTGCTTGAAGTCGCGTAGTCATGATGCATTGGAGCCTCGTAGACTTGAAACTATGTAAGCAAGTATCCATGTAATCTTATAACATAATGGTGGTGGTGCAGTTGGAGCAAGAGAGAAAATTCTGACGAAGACAGATGCTGCAATTGGAGCCTTGTAGACGAAAAGCTTCGTAGTCAAGTACTCATGTAGACTTGTATTCCTGTATCCTCGCAGTCACGTAAACTTGTGAACTAGAAGCTTCGTAGCTCTAGCCTCGCAAGCCGTGTATAACTCGTAAATATCTAGATCATTTTAGACTCGTAGCCATGTGGCCTTATAGTCTCTTAGACTCGAAGAATTCTAGCCAAATATATTTAGAGCCAAAAGACTTTGGGAACCAAAAGACTGTTGGTGACATGACTGATGGAGGCAATGAATATTGAAGCCAATGAATATTGGAGTCAATGTATATTGAAATGAATATTGGAGCCAATGAATATTGGAGTCAATGAATATTGGAGTCAATGAATTTTGGGGCCTGATATCGATCCGTTTCCTGCGTGTACGTTCCGTTTTCCTGCGTGAACATTCCGTTTTCCTGAGTGTACGTTCTGTTTTCCTGCGTGTACGACCCGTTTACATGCGTGTACTTTCCGTTTTCCTGCGTGTACGTTCCGTTTTCCTGCGTGTACCTTCCGTTTTCCTGCGTGTACCTTCCGTTTTTCCTGCGTGTACGTTCCGTTTTCCTGCACGTAAATTCCGTTTTCCTGCGTGTACATTCCGTTTTCCTGCGTGTACGTTCCGTTTTCCTGCACGTAAATTCCGTTTTCCTGCGTGTACATTCCGTTTTCCTGCGTGTACGATCGGTTTTCTTCGTGTACGTTCCGTTTTCCTGTGCGTACCTTCCGTTTTCCTGCGTGTACATTCCGTTTTTCCTGCGTGTACGTTCCGTTTTACTGCGTGTACCTTCCGTTTTCCTGCTCGTACATTCCGTTTTTCCTGCGTGTACGTTCCGTTTTCCTGAGTGTAAATTCCGTTTTCCTGTGTGTATATTCCGTTTTCCTGCGTGTACATTCCGTTTTCCTGAGTGTAAATTCCGTTTTCCAGCGTGTACGTTCCGTTTTCCTGCGTGTACATTCCTTTTTCCTGTGTGTACTGAGTTCATGGTCTATATGTCTGATATTGACATGAGCCGGTCTTGCGGTCCGTGCCTTTACGATGACGGTGCTGCCTTTTCGTTGTCGGTGCTTCCAAAATGTGCTGCCTTTTCGATGGCGGTGCTGTCTTTTAGATGTCGGTGCTTCCAAATGTGGTGCCTTTTCGTTGTCGGTGCTTCCAAATGTGGTGCCTTTTCGTTTTCGGTGCTTCCAAATGTTCTGTCTTTTCGTTGTCGCTGCTGTCTTTTCGTTGTCGGTGCTTCCAAATGTGCTGTATTTACGTTGTCGGTGCTGCCTTTTCGTTTTTGGTGCTTTCAAATGAGCTGTCTTTCCGTTGGTGGTGCTGTCTTTTCGTTGTTGGTGCTTCCTTTTTTGTTGATTGCGTGTAGCACAAAATGTAGTGATTGAATATTTACTAGTTTATCACCTCTTGGTGTTACTTAAATATTTTACAAGGTTACTTGGTCCTTTAGAATGTATAAAAATGTCACGATGGATTACGAAGGTCATGTGGTCCTGAAATGACTAGTCTATATGTCTGATAATGACATGACTCGGTCTCATGGACTGAAGACAATTGATCTATATGTGTGGCTTTGTACATGAACGGCTTATATGTTATTCAGATTATTGAAAAATTAGACTTTCATAATAGGCTAATCGGCACTGAATTAATTCTTTGGTCCGGTATATTGACTTGAGTTGATTTTAGTAGAGTAAATGATTAATAAACTCCGCGAAAGGTAATGGAAAACAGAACCTAACATTTATTTAATAATTAGTTACAACTGTCTCTGGTCAAGAATAGAACCGTGGACAGGGATCCATCGATTCAATTTGTAAATAAATAATTGATTTTTTTGGAGACTATTGGAATTTTTCCCGCATTTCTAGCTAAATAATTACATGATTTCAAGATGGCGGTCAAATTTCAAGATGGTGGGCACCTCAGTAATAATAAATGATTACTGCACTGTAGCATGTTAGAATAAAACTAGCATGATGGTAAGACGAGTACACACAATATGGTGTCCTCCAGCAGACGTAAACATGATGGTGGCAATGACCACTAGCATGAACTGAACATAAAATGACGGATCCGCGATGGACATCAAGGTCAAGGTAAATTTCAAGGTCAAGGTCAAGATCAAAGTTCAAGGTCAAGGTCAAAGGCCAATTTTCAAGGTCAAGGTCAAAGTTTAAGGTCAAGGTCAAAGTTCAAGGTCAAATTTCAAGGTCAAAGTTCAAGGTTAAAGTTATGGTGAACAGAACATTATACTTACATGTCTCCAGCACACTCTAGCAGACGAAAACAAGATGGTTGCCTCCAGCGGACAAAGACAAGATGGCGGACATGACGTCATACCAGCTGATGGTAAATACCTAGTTATTGGTGGTGGTAGGTCAGTCTGTAGGTGGCTTCTGTGGAGGAAGGATCTGATTTTTTTTGCCCTCACCGGTTTCGAACCAAGGACGGGAATCGATATAAACAATCAGTATTCTGTTAAGTTAATTTTTTGATGAATTTTGGAATTTTTCCCGATTTTCTAACATAAAAATTAAGGATTTCCAAGATGGCGTCTAAATTTCAAAATGGCGACTAAATTTCAAGATGGTGACCATAACGATAATTGCAACATTAATAGGATCCAATATGGTGGTCGTAACGTAAAGTGTAAGAATGACATGGTACTCAACCAAGATGGCGGGTGTAACGAAATATGCAACATTTATATAATCCAAGATGGCGACCATAACGATTACTGCAACAGTGGTTTTTAATATTTTTTTAATTCGATCAAATAATTTTTTTAATGATTTTTAAATTTTTTACCGATTTTCTAACATAAATTTGTGGATTTTCAAGATGGCGGGCGTAACGAAAATTTTCAATGGTGACGTCATAATCCAATATGGCGGACAACACAATGCCGGAATTTTCGAGAAAATAAAATGATGTCATCTAAAATGGATGATCCAAGATGGCGGATCCAAAATGTCCGCCGGGGTCAAGGTAAAGGTCAAAGTCGTGGTACTACTTGTCCCGTTACGCTGTGTCCCGTTACGATCATCCAAGATGGCCGCCGTGACGTCACAGATAGACGTGACGTCAGAGATGTGGCTCGGCTCTCGGCTCCACGCGCCGGATAAAGATGGCGGGCGTAACGGAAATTGCAACGGTGACGTCATAATCCTATAAATGGCTTAACGCTGGCTTGAGTTAAGGATGCTTAAGCCAGTTTTAGGAATTTTCAGCCGCTGGGATTTTTTAGGAATAAAATGGTAAATTTTCCCTCGGATCGGGAATTTTTCCCTCGAAAACGGGAAATTTTCCCTCGAAAACGGGAAATTTTAAGTCATTTTGAGTCATTTTTGAGGAATTTTGAAGAATTTTTGCCGCCGTGACGTCACAAATCCAAGATGGCGGTCGGCTCCACAGGCTCTACAGCCTGAAGCCTGTTTCAGGACCGGCTATTATATACTACTATCACTTTTGTCCCAGCGATCATCCTAAGCTTTATTGCAATAATTTATTTTATTACAACGTTTCCATAATTTTGGTTTCACGTCTTCATCACAGTCTTCGATCTTGCATGCTCTAGGTGCTTCAGCACAGTTTTCGATCGCGTCACCAGATTCATAGTTACTGTCGACATTTCCATAGAAGTCAACGTTTCACCTGAATTACTGTAAGAACTCTAAATCATTGACGTAAAAGCTTCTTTATAGTCAGTAGTATTTTTTGGCCGGAACTGGGACAGGGATCAGGGTGTGGTGTCTGTGGTGTTGACCGCCAGCTTGGATTGTAAAATCACGGCGGCCATATTGGATGGTTGCGACCTTGACCTTTGACCTTGACATTTGACCCTATAAAACGTGCCAAACATGGCCAAAATTCCTCAAAATTTGCCAAAATTTCCATTTCTTTGGAAAAAAATTCCGCCAAAAAATCTCAAAAAATTCCTCAATTCAAAAATTAGGATTTCGAAAATCCTCAAATGTTTATTTTTCTTAGAAAGAACCCAAATGCTTAAAAGCGGCTTAAAACTCCTAAGAGCTAGCCGCTTTAAGCCGCCAACCTTGAAACTAAGGATGTCACGGCAGCCATTTTGAAATATGACGTCCTAGTTGCAATTACCGTTACGGCCGCCATCTTTAAAATCTTTATTTACTAACCGATTTTAATGAAAAAAAATTTAAAATTTATAAAAAAAATTCAATTATTAATTTTTAATAAAAATATTTAAAAAACATAAATTAACGGCACGGAGCTCGGAGTCCTCGGTTCGAACCCGGTGAGGGCAAAAAAATAAAAATGGCGACCGATCCTTCCTCCACGGAAGTCACCTACAGACTAACCTACCACCAATAACAAGGTCAACTAGTATGATGTCAAGTCCGCCATCTTGTCTTCGTCTGCTGAAAGCCATCATCTTGTTATCGTCTGCTAGAGTGTGCTGATGCCATGTTAGTTGAATTCTCACCCACTAGAGTGCAGTAATCATTTATTATTGATGTGTCACCCGCCATCTTGTCATTTGGCCGCCATCTTGGAATCGTAAAATTATTTAGCTAGGAATCGGGAAAAATTCCAAAATTCATTAAATAAATCACTCATCACTTTACAGATTGATTCGACCAGTTTCAGTCCTAGGTTCGATACCCGATGAATGCAATAATGTTTAATTTTATGTAAAAAATAATAATTTCAATATACCATGTTCAACATTCTTAAAGAGACTTTAAGACCTCTACTACCATCATCATATAAGCCATCAACACCACCATATTGGAAAATTTGTAATTATATTGCTAGAGATTCGGGAAAAAGTTCAGAAATCATTAAATAATTTTCCAATCAATATACTGATTAATTAGATCGACTAAGGTCCTTGGTACGATCTAGGATGATGCAAAAAATTAAATATATTATCAATTTAACATAATAGTAACAGGTTCGAGGAATTAAACACCGCAAGTTCTTTTATAAACATAATATTTATTACGTAATTTCTATTCTACTACAGGATCACTTACGAAAGCTAGCAAATTTATAATCAATCATTTAGTTCCGCATCGGTGTGAAATGACTAATTCTTAGCTCCAATCGGTTTATACTAGACAGAGTCCAACCAGAACCTTTACTGACATAGTTCTCCTCTTCTTAACAGAGTTTCCGGACACCGTGTTTAACAGTTTGCTTCACATCGTTAGAACTGTAAATTACTGCAGCCTATGTCTTGAATGCACACTTCTTCACTTTGTCATCGAACGGATATGGTTTTCCATATAGACAGTCCAACCACAAGTTATATTTTAATGGACTGTTTGTTGCTACGTCATCAGTAAGCTGATTGATTATGTCCTGTCTGATATCATCAAGAAAAGTACAAATGTCTTTCGACTCACCGAACGTATTTAGATAATAGTAGTCCTTCAATGTTCCACGAAACGCAGTCTGCGCCAAGTAGAAGCCATTATCGTTCAATTGCAATGCTCCGAACACAGTCCTAGGTTTAGGTCCATGCTCAGACGTCATAGCAATTGGTTGCTGCGCATCTGTTTTTTTGATTGTACACTCACGAGCCTTCAATCAAAAGCGAGGAGTCAAAATATATCTGCAGGTAGTTCAGCAGTAGGCACACGGACTTCTCCTTTACATATTTTCGCATGTCGTCGCAAACTATCAATTCGAGTAAACCATTCATGAAAATCATCACATCGAAACTTTATACGAAAAGGATTCTTTTTTGTATTTGCTCCGCTCATGTCTTCGTGCATCATGGGAAAATGTGAATGACATATCACAGTAGCTGCAAGGATACCATACTGATGTAGACGAACATTTCAGACCCGATCCAGATATGGACGTTGCAACAGTAGTAATACCATTTCCAGGCATACTATTATGAACATCGATGCATCGCTGTTGCACCGAAACCTTTACTTTCTGCCGCACAGCAGGACCTTTACATGTCTTCATGTACGTTTTCATATTATCTTTTCTGGCAAACTGCTTATGACATTTCTCACAAACAAACATTTTACGATATAGGTTCTTGGCACATTCTCTCTTCTCATGCCATCGAGCATTGCTGCTGTTTGAGAAAATCTTGTCACAGTAACAGCACCGCTGTTCGTTATTTGTTGTCGATTCGGCATCCATTGAAGTCTCCATCGAGGGCGAAACGAAGTTCGTCGAGTTTTCCTGCACAGCCAGCACTACCGGCATTAAAGTCTCTTCTGCTGGTGGTATCACGTCTGATGAAGTCTCCTCCAGTGTTGTCGTCGTCGTTGTCAACGGAATCTGCTCCTTCTCCGTCGTAGCTGTCGTCAAGGTTCCCGTAGACGATGGTACAACCGCCATCGAGTTCGACGTTAAAGTCGGTAAAGATGCCATCGAGTTCGCAAGAACAGGTAATTACGTGATTAATGCACCAGAAGAAACAAACTAGGTGATCCGTACACCGTCGTCGTCAGTTACCAACTAAGCGACCTGCTGTCTAGGACTCGCTTATATACATGCACCGGATGGAATAATACGCTAGTCAAATCAAGTACCATTTACTATAATACTAGAGTCAAAACAACAATTAAAAAAGAGGATTATATGATCTAAAAAATTCTATGAGGTGTTATACGTTCTGGTCTCATAAATTCGATCTCATCAATATACGATAGGCTCCAATATACGCTAGACTCCAAGAGCTAAGATTCGCGCCATCAGATCCAAATGCGCCCATAGCTACAATTCGCACCATCAGATCCAAAGCTCCAACACCCAATGTACGCAATGTACGCGCAATACACACAATTTACACGCAAAAAACGGAACGTACACACAGGAAACGGAACGAACACGTAATGTTCTCGCAATTGACGCACAGTACACGCAAAGTACATGCAATGTACACAAAGTACACGCAATGTATGCAATGTATGCAATATACGCAATGTACACACAATGACTACGCTTCGTTCGCGCAGTATAAGCATTTAATGAGAACGAAGCATGTTGGGACGGAAATTCTATAAAACGAAAGCTCATTTAACGAAAAGGAGGCACATTCTCTCTCGTTCATTCAACTCGGTAGGATGCGATCGTCAATGATAAGTTAGGATATAATGTCTCTATCAGTCTATGAATCCAACAGGTTTTATTTCCATTAGTCAATGACTGATGGAGCCAATGTCTATTGGAGCCAATGACTGCATACATTGCATACATTGCGTGTACTTTGCGTACGTTGCATGAACTTTGCGTGTACTGTGCGTCAATTGCGAGAACATTACGTGTTCGTTCCGTTTCCTGTGTGTACTGTGTGTTCGTTCCGTTTCCTGTGTGTACTGTGTGTACGTTCTGTTTTCTGTGTGTACGTTCTGTTTTCTGTGTGTACTGTGTGTACGTTCCGTTTCCTGTGTGTACTGTGTGTCCATTCCGTTTTTTGCGTGTAAATTGCGTGTATTGCGCTTACATTGCGTACATTAGGTGTTGGAGCTTTGGATCTGATGGTGCGAATTGTAGCTATGGGCGCATTTGGATCTGATGGCGCGAATCTTAGCTCTTGGAGTCTAGCGTATATTGGAGCCTATCGTATATTGGTGAGATCGAATTCATGAGACGAGAACGTATAACACCTCATATAATTTTTTAGATCATATAATCCTCTTTTTTAATTGTTGTTTTGACTCTAGTATTATAGTAAATGGTACTTGATTTGACTAGCGTATTATTCCATCCGGTGCATGTATATAAGCGAGTCCTAGACAGCAGGTCGCTTAGTTGGTAACTGATGACGACGGTGTACGGATCACCTAGTTTGTTTCTTCTTGTGCATTAATCACGTAATTACCTGTTCTTGCGAACTCGATGGCATCTTTACCGACTTTAACGTCGAACTCGATGGCGGTTGTACCATCGTCTACGGGAACCTTGACGACAGCTACGACGGAGAAGGAGCAGATTCCGTTGACAACGACGACGACAACACTGGAGGAGACTTCATCAGACGTGATACCACCAGCAGAAGAGACTTTAATGCCGGTAGTGCTGGCTGTGCAAGAAAACTCGACGAACTTCGTTTCGCCCTCGATGGAGACTTCAATGGATGCCGAATCGACAACAAATAACGAACAGCGGTGCTGTTACTGTGACAAGATTTTCTCAAACAGCAGCAATGCTCGACGGCATGAGAAGAGAGAATGTATATCGTAAAATGTTTGTTTGTGAGAAATGTCATAAGCAGTTTGCCAGAAAAGATAATATGAAAACGTACATGAAGACATGTAAAGGTCCTGCTGTGCGGCAGAAAGCAAAAGGTTTCGGTGCAACAGCGATGCATCGATGTTCATAAGAGTATGCCTGGAAATGGTACTACTGTTGCAACGTCCATATCTGGATCGAGTCTGAAAGGTTCGTCTACATCAGCACGGTATCCTTGCAGCTACTGTGATATGTCGTTCACATTTTCCCATGATGCACGAAGACATGAGCGGAGCAAATGCAAAAAGAATCCTTCTCGTATAAAGTTTCGTTGTGATGATTGTCATGAATGGTTTACTCGAATTGATAGTTTGCGACGACATGCGAAAATATATAAAGGTGAAGTCCGTGTGCCTACTGCTGAACTACCTGCAGACATTTCGACTCCTCACTTTAGATTGGAGACCCGGGCTCGTGCAATCAAAAAAACAGATGCGCAGCAACCGATTGTCATGACGTCTGAACATGGAACTAAACCTAAGACTGTGTTCGGAGCATTACAAGTGAACGATAATGGCTTCTACTTGGCGCAGTCTGCATTTCGTGGAACGTTGAAAAACTATTATTATCTAAATATGTTTGGTGAGTCGAAAGACATTTGTACTTTTCTTGATGATATCAGACAGAACATAATCAATCATCTTACTGATGACGTAGCAACAAATGGTCCATTAAAATATAACTTGTGGTTGGACTGTCTATATGGAAAGCCATATCCGTTCGATGACAAAGTGAAAAAGTGTGCATTCAAGTCAGCGGCTGCAGTAATTTACAGTTCTAACGATGTGAAGCAAACTGTTAAACACGGTGTCCGGAAACTCTGTTAAGAAGAGGAGAACTATGTCAGTAAAGGTTCTGGTTGGACTCTGTCTAGTATAAACCGATTGGAGCTAAGAATTAGTCATTTCACACCGATGCGGAACTAAATGATTGATTATAAATTTGCTAGCTTTCGTAAGTGATCCTGTAGTAGAATAGAAATTATGTAATAAATATTATGTTTATAAAAGAACTTGCGGTGTTTAATTCCTCGAACCTGTTACTATTATGTTAAATTGATAATATATTTAATTTTTTGCATCATCCTAGATCGTACCAAGGACCTTAGTCGATCTAATTAATCAGTACATTGATTGGAAAGTTATTTAATGATTTCTGAACTTTTTCCCGAATCTCTAGCAATATAATTACAAATTTTCCAAGATGGTGGTGTTGATGGCTTATAGGATGATGGTAGTAGAGGTTCTAAAGTCTCTTTAAGAATGTTGAACATGGTATATTGAAATTATTATTTTTTTACATAAAATTAAACATTATTGCATCGATCGGGTATTGAACCTAGGACTGAAACTAGTCGAATCAATCTGTAAAATGAT
This sequence comes from Bacillus rossius redtenbacheri, assembly GCF_032445375.1. Lineage (NCBI taxonomy): Eukaryota > Metazoa > Arthropoda > Insecta > Phasmatodea > Bacillidae > Bacillus > Bacillus rossius. The sequence goes on along the minus strand of NC_086334.1, from coordinate 74,696,613 downwards.
GAGTGATTTATTTATTGAATTGTGGAATTTTTCCCGAATTCCTAGCTAAATAATTACACGATTCCAAGATGGCGGCCAAATGACAAGTTGGCGGGTGACACATCAATAAAAATGTTTACTGCACTCTAGCGGGTGAGAATTCAACTAGCATGGCGTCAGCGCACTCTAGCAGACGATAATAAGATGATGGCTTTCAGCAGACGAAGACAAGATGGCGGACATGACATCATACTAGTTGACCTTGTTATTGGTGGTAGGTTAGTCTGTAGGTGACTTCCGTGGAGGAAGGATCGGTCGCCATTTTTATTTTTTTGCCCTCACCGGGTTCGAACCGAGGACTCCGAGCTCCGTGTCGTTAATGTATGTTTTTAAAATATTTTTATTAAAAATTTAATAAATGAATTTTTTTAAAAATTTTAAAATTTTTTTTCATTAAAATCGGATAATAAATAAAGATTTTAAAGATGGCGGCCGTAACGGAAATTGCAACTAGGACGTCAAATTTCAAAATGGCTGCCATGACATCATTATTTTCAAGGTTGGCGGCTTAGAGCGGCTAGCTCTTAGGAGTTTTAAGCCACTTTTAAGCATTTGGGTTCTTTCTAAGACAAATTAACATTTGAGGATTTTCAAAATCCTAATTTTTGAATTGAGGAATTTTGGGCAAATTTTGCCCAATTTTGGTCATTTTTGGCACGTTTTGAGGGTCAAATGTCAAGGTCAAAGATCAATGTCACAACCATATAAGATGGCCGCCGAGACGTCACAATCCAAGATGGCGGTCAACACCACAGACACCACACCCTGAACCCTGTCCCAGTTCCGGCCAAAACATACTACTATAGTCTAAAATCTTTCTTTTTAAGTGTCCATCATTATTCCAAAGTATGGAGGATCTGCTGAATATGGGTTTAATTGTATTCTGACTTTTCACGGTGATGATACTTCCATTAGTTTGAATCATCTTTAATCCATCAGTATCATTCAATTTAAGTTCTTCATCGCGATCGGGAGATCTAATACATCACTCTTTCTTAGTGTAGTGTCTTTATCAATGTTCTCTATCCCGTAAGTAGGCTTGTCTTTACATGTTCTACCATGTCTTTTTGAACTGTCAATTCGTGTTAACAACCTGCTACACCGATTACAGCTTAACATTTTGCGTAGTGGGGTTTTAACACAATGATTCTTCTCGTGACGTCTAGCATTCCTTCTCAGGTCAAAATTCTTGCTGCAATATCTACAGCGGCGTCCTTCCGATTCAGCCGCCGACATCACACCAGGATCCATGGTAGCTTCTGTGACTAATGTTAGAAGCAAATAGGCCGTTTTCAATTGGAACAATTACTTAAATAGATTTTGTTTTTAATTTTTCATCAGTGAGAGTTATTTATCTCATACAAGAAACTTGTCGCAAGTAGTTATGAAATTCAATAACAGATGACGCCAAGTGTTTCATAGCGGCAAAAATGATTTTTTTTTATGTAGGATGCGGGATGCTCTCTCGCGATCGCAAGAGAAGGAGGGCTTCGCTAGACATCAAGGAGAAGAAGGTTCGTCTTGCATTATAGTGTTTCTCAACCATCTTATCACATATTATTGGACTGAGTAATGATATTTTTGTTCATATTCCACCCGATAAAAATATTGTAAGTGCTGATTTAGTAGCAGAAATTCACTAATTAAATGTAACTCTGAATAGATTTGCACGAATCATCAAGTAAAAAAAATGTCATGTGGAGATCAATTTCTCATAAATAACCAGAACCTATCGGAGATCATCAACAAATGTCTAGACAGAATAAATCAGGAGCACTCGTAGAAAACCATTAATATATTGGCAGAAATAATTAGGAGCACACGGAGAGAACTAACACAAGTTTTCCTTAGCATCAGAAAAATAACCGAAAAAGTAAAAACGAATAAATAAATAAAAACAAAAAAAAATATAATTTTTTTTAAAAAATTGAAAAAATTTAAAACAATTATATTACAAACATATCTGGCTTGTACTAAAACTATATCCTTGCTCAACAAAGGACGATCTCAAAGCTGACAGATTATTTCTGCCAATAAATTCATGGTTTTCTCCGAGTGCTCCTGATTCATCCGGTCTTGACATTTGTTGATGATCTCCAAGTGCTACTGGTTATTGATGAGAAATTGATCTCTTCATGAAATATTTTTTACTTGATGATTCATGCATATTTATTCAGAGTTACATTTAATAGTAAATTTCTACTACTAAATAAGCACTTACAATATCATTATCAGGTGGAAATCAAACAAAAATATCACTACTCAGTCCAATAATATGTGATGAGACGGTTGAGAAACACGATAATGCTCCGTGGTCTAAATGCTTGTAATTGATTTTTTCGATACTTTAAGTCTGACAGTTCGAAGAATTTGTCTTTACTGGCTGAAATATATTATATTAGCTATCAACGAAGCTGGTCATGAGGTTCGGAAATGTTTGTTCTATACGACTGACACTGTTCATGTTCTGGTCTCGCAGTTCGAAAACACTTGGCATATACGTAAAGCATTTTACATGAACTGGTCGGAATGTATTCTAAGTATCGAAAAAATTATACTTACATAGTAGGGACAGCAAATACGTATTCAATTATTTGGACAGATATTTTGTCTAGAGTTGTTTTTCTTAGAATGAATGATTAATAAACTCCACGAAAGGTATCGGGAAACAGAATAGAAATTTTTTAAAGTTTAGTTATTCTAATCACTGTCCGACAATCAAACCAAGGACGTAAATCTATCACGCCAAGCATAATTTTAGTAAACGAATTTTTTAAATGAAATTAGGAAATTTTCTTGAAATTCTAGATAAAACTTTACTTTCTTACCATGTTTTTATTAACTCGCTTTCTTTTATGTCTGTCCGCGTGAAATTTTGTAATTGATTTTAAACTAACTTCCCGATGAGCTAAATACTTGAAATTCGGACCATAGCTCAGAAGTGGAGGACAATGAATGAAAATGTGAAAAAAGAAGAAGAAAAACGAAAAGGAGGAGATAAAGATGTCGAAAACGAAAAAGACGAATACCAAAAAAAAGAGAAGAAAAAAAAAAGAAAAAAAAAATGAAAAAGAAGAATTATATTCACTATATTTGATGTATTATTGGTAAGTAGATATGACATTTTTCTATTTCAGATATAACCAGAAGAAAAAAAGTTTGAAATAATTCTGAAATTTATAGCATGTCTCTGTAATGACGTCATCAAAGTACTTAAAATCAATTCAGAAATTTAATTCACATAACAGTAGTGTGTAAAAGGGGTTCCGAGCCCAGGCTTCAGGCTGTGGCGCTGTGAGCCGTGGAGTCGTCTTGCATTGTGATGTCACGGCGGCCATCTTGGACTCAAAAATTCCTTGAAATTCCTCAAAAATGACTCAAAATGACTCAAAAATTCACATTGTGAGGAAAATTTTCCCGTTTTCTTCCTCAAAAATTCGAAAAACCTAAAAATACTTTTGCGTTAGAAAGAACACAAAATCCTAAAAGAGGCTTATGAATCCATGTTTACAGCCTCCGATAAGCCTCTGGCGTCATCTAGGAGTATTACGTAATTGTTGCAATTTCCGTTACGGCCGCCATCTTGGAAATCTTTATTTATTATCCGATTTTAACCAAAAAAAATATATAATTATAAAAAAATTCAATTAATAAAATTAAAAAATATATTTTTTAAAAAACTTCCTTTTCGACATGGAGGTCGGGGTCCTCGGTTCGAACCTGGTGAGGACAAAAAAAATAAAAATTGCGACCGATCCTTCCCTCATGGTGGCTGCAGGCAGACTGACTCCCCCCTCCCCCAACCACTTATGTCATAGCATATATATCGTCACCTAGTATGATGTCATGCCCGCCATCTTGAAAATCCGTAATTTTTATGTTAGTAAATCAGGAAAATGTTTAAAATTCATGAAATAAATTTGGAATCAATATTCTGATTGATTCGATCGATTCATGTCCTTTGTTCGATCCCATGATGATGTAAAAAAACAGATCCTTCCTCCATGGAAGCTACCTAGACTAACCCAACAATACCAAGGTATATATATCATCAGCTGGTATGGTGCCATTTCCGCCATCTTGTCTTCATCTGCTGGAGGCTACCATCTTGTTTTTGGCTCCTAGAGTGAGCTGGCGACATGTTAGTATAATTGTCTGCCCAACATATCTTTGACCACGACTTTTGGCATTGAAATTTGACCTTGACCTTGAACTTGAACTTTGACATTGACCTTGAAATTTGACATTGACCTTGAACTTTAACCTGGACCTTGAAAAATGACCTTGACCTTTAAATTTGACCTTAACCCTGAAATTTCACCTTGACCTTTAAAAATGACCCTGACCTTGACGACCATCATGGATCCATCATTTTGTGTTCAGTACATGCTACCAGGAGCTACCACCTGCTAGAGGACATTGCCACTGTCTTGTTTTCGCCTGCTGGAGGACACCATCTTGTGTGTGTACTCGTCTTATAGAGTACATTACCATCATGCTAGTTTTAATCTAACCTGCTGGAGTGCAGTAATCATTTATTATTAGTGAGGTGCCTGGCATCTTGAAATCATGTAATTATTAAGCTAGAGATTCGGTAAAAATTCCAAAAGTCACCGAAAAAATCACTTATTAATTTACATATTGAATCGATGGATTCCTGTCCTCGGATCGATTCTTGACCAGTGACAGGTGAAACTAAATATTAAATATATTTAATATTTTGTTTTTTATTACCTTTCGTGGAATTTATTAATCATTCACTATACGAAAATCAACTCAAGACAATATACCTGACCAACTAAATAAATACAGTGCCGCTATGCCTTACACGAAAGTCTAGTTTTTGATACTTAGAATAACCTTTAAAATGTTCATGTACAAAACCATCCATACATTTACACCAAGCATCTTCGGACTGCGAGACCGGGTCATGAACAATGCCAGACATATAGACCACGAATACAGTACACACAGGAAACAGAATGTACACACAGTACACACATGAAAATGAAATGTTCACACAGTACACACAGGAAACGGAATGTACACACAGTACACACAGGAAACGGAACATACACACAGCACACACAGGAAACGAAATGAACATACAGGAAACGGAATGAACACACACAGGGATGCGATCTTCAATGATAAGTTAGGATATAATGTCTCCAACAGTCTATGAATCAAACAGTTTTTAGTGTTACAGCATTTGGTCATTAATCAAAACAAAGCAGATAGAAAGTTAATCACACTAAATACTACCATTTTTGTTCTGTGTGGCATTGTAGGTAAATGAGACTAAATACATAAATAATACCATTAACATTATACACTGCTGTAACAGTGGATCTTTTAGTTTCCAAGGACATGAGAAATGAAGAGAAACAAGGTGTGATTCCGTCTAAATATAATTACACCATATTTATTTGAATTATGAAACTTATAACAGTTGAATGAGAGACAAAAGTATGAGAGATATAAAATGCGTTAAAGTATAATTCCCATTACTTAATTAAAAGAGATTTCGCATATGTTAAAAATATGGGCCGGCCCTAAATTAATTATTAAAGGTTTCACTTAATATAAACAAACAACTCAATTAAATTAAAGGAAAAATTACAAAGCGGCATAAACAATCCCAATTCAGATGGTGAAAGTCCAGAACGAAAGTTTTATATAGTTCTTATTTCTTCGAACGTAGTAATTTAAAGGTTGTTCCAAAAAGATTCATAAATACTGTAGCACCGGAGGTCTGATGTTCGCTGGCCGGAGTTCAGCAGTCAACATGGTGCCAGGACGCCTGTTTGTTGAAGAGGAAGTGTGTGAAAAAGCGGCTAAGTCCGCACCCGGCTCTTGGACCCTGTCTGTGAACAGTCCGAATCAAACATGATCAGAACTGGTACACAGATAGTTAGCAAATTGGGCAGAAAATGCCCGCAAAAGATAACGGGAGGTTGGGGAATAACGCTGATAGTAACTCTCCAGACAGAGAAGTTGGCTTCTAGTTTCTGAAACGTATCAAGTCCGGATCTGGATCTCGCGAAAACGCGGGAGGCGCGGACGCTTCCATCTTTTCAAAAAAATATTTCAAAGAAATAACCATTATGCTGAGTACTGTATAGACGGACTAAACTACTTAAAGAAAATTTACAGGGATAGCATCCCTTGTCTAATCGACTACATTGTCGGTTGCGGCCGGATGGAAGTCTTGCAGTGCGTCTCATCGATCAGCCGATAATCTCAAACAGTCCGTCTGGAATCGCGACGCGATGTGTCCGCGGAGGAGCCGCGTCATGTAATTAAAGGTAAAGCTCAATCCAAAGGTGGTGGGTGGGGGGGGGGGAGACTAGGTCATCCGGACCGAAAGGTTCTGAAGTTCTCCGAGTGGGAATCACAACAAAAACTCTGACTTCGATATCTCGAAGTTGGTAGCACTGGCCGATTTTAGTGCTACCTGTTGAGGGGTGTCTGAAACAAATAGGGATCGACTCGCCCGAGACATTTGCTACAGCCTGGGGCTAATGGCGCCGTCGGTACTGCTCTGGCGGCCTACAGGGGAAAGAAAGAGGAAGGTTGGCAATTTCGCCACCAGGTGTCGCGGGCATTAGCTCCACTAGCTGGTGACAAGTGAAGAAGTAACTATTTCTGCCGCTAGATGTTGTGTGTGGTCCATATTTGCACATATTTTTTCTATGGAAAATCGTCCTTGAAGTAGGCCACTGCCTGGCGAGTTCACGTCACGCTAAATTCTGAGAACTAAAGGGGGGACTGGAAGGTGAGGGTGGACAAAAAAATGCAACGAGGCTGGGAAAGAGCGTCCTAACGTGACTTTCTATAAGTGAACCTCAGACGTATGTGTGACGGGAAGAGCTGTTGTAAGCTCGTCTCTGAGAAGTGGTAACAACTTGTCCAGAGCTGTTGTGTGCAAATTTAGTCATGCAGGGAAATAATGTTACAGGCTGTGGGCATGGCTGCAAGCGGGAGAAATGTCATCCGGGCTGCTAACGACGTATTTTGACTTGCAAAAGATCAGATTGGCCCCTAAGAAAAGGTGCCTCGGGCCACTGCAGCAAAGTTTAACTAAGTAGAGTACACCAGCCTAACAAATTGTAAATCACCCTTCTGTAACCAAATAATATAGAAAATAAAATTTCCAAAAATAATTAAAAGTTATAACAATTAAAAAATGTGCCGAATACCTAATTTCCAGCACATTAGTTCCAAAAGTAATTGGCTCCAATAGTAATTGGCTCCATCAGTCATTGACTCCAACAGTCTTTTGACTCCAACAGTCTTTTGGCTCCAAAAGACATTGGCTCTAATAGCCATTGGCTCCAACTACCCTTTGCTTCAACAGCTCCAATGATATTTGGCTAGAATTCTACGAGTCTAAGATGCTATGAGGTTACAAGGCTATGAGTCTACAAGGATCTAGCAGGTTACGAGTTATACATGACTGCGAGACTGCATGGCTAAAAGGCTGCGTAGCTACACGACTACGAGCCATGAGGTTACAAGACTACATGACTATGAGTCTACAATATTACGAGACTGCGAGGCTACAGAGCTACGAAGCTTCCAGGACACGAGGCTACATGGCTTCGAGACTACTTGGCTCTAACTGACTACAATATCACCATTCTGTGGTGAGAGTTAATTTATCTCATGCAAAATAAACTGTTTAAAGTAGTGTTGATTCTTGTCAACAGATGACACCACATGCTGCTTACAGGTAAATATTATTTAGTTCTTTTATGTGGAATGCAGGATGCTCCCTAACGAACGCAAAAGAAGGATGGCTTCGCTAAGCACCAAGGAGAAGGAAGTTCGTTTTCTTATTAGTGATTCTCAGATGTCTCAGAGCTTATTATTTTATATGACTGAATAATGTTATTTTCGTTTGAATTTCACCTGATAAAATATTACAAGTGATTATTTAGTAGCAGAAATTCAATTAGTTAAATTTAACTTAGAATAAAATGACATGACTCATTAAGTAAAAAATCCTTCATGCTTAGATCAGTTTCTCAGAAGAAACCAGGAGAACACGGAGAAAACTATCAAAATATTGACAAGAATAATCGGGAGTACACGGAGAAAACCGACACACAAATTTCTTTTATATCAAAAAAATTTCAAAATAATAATAAAAAATAAAAAATAGATAAAAAATTACAAATCAGCTTCTGACAGCTTGTGAACTTTTCATTTGTTGAACAAGGATAGAGTTCTAGCACAAGCCAGCGCTTTACAGTGACACTTTATGCTTTGAACTACTCTCCTCTATATGCTGTTGCTGCCCTTGTGTGTAAAAAAATAAAACTTTATATAAATTTTGTTATTAAGTTCTGAAAGCTGCTTTAAGTTGGCGAAACAGTAACAACTGTATACTCAGAGGTACACAAGGTAGAAACATGAAAAAATAGTTTTCACAATAGGAACTATAAAAGTGGATTGTATTTGAAGTGAATAAATATAAAAATATTTGCTTAAAGTTTCTCTTTTATTGTTAATTAAGATTTTCATCATTTTATTTCGGGGCTGTTAGAAGTTATCATTTATATTATACATTTTATAAATTTAAAAATCATATTTCATAAATATATAACATTAATAAATTTAATAAATAAGTTTATTAGTCCGAACAGTGCCGGAATATATATAATTTGATTTCACAATATTTAATCATTGTCTGTTCACTGACGGTGACTAGAAGTGAGAGGTGCTCGCAGCATTCACTCCGGAGGGACAGGCTTAAATGTAGTATACTTCAGGGATGGGCTTGAGTCGGAGGAAAACCTGCGCTCTAGCACCATCTCTTCGATTAATTCTTGCATCAAATCTTGGATTAAATTCTGGACCAAATCTTGCATCAAATCTTGAAACCCACTGGAACCAAAAAAGGGATCCAGTGGTCAAGAATAGAAAATAAATTGAGAAGTTAGGGCAAAAGGTTAAGTGGGGTGGCAACTATAGCCAAAAGGACGTTGAATTTCCCACTGACCAGTCGGGTGGAATGAAGAGGCTCACTCCCTCGGAAGAGACTGCACGAGTGCTCGGGCGTGAGACATGGCATGCGATTAGCTACTAGTCTGAACTAATGGCGACTAGCCAACTAGAAAATAAATATATAAAAATTAAAAAAACTTAGGGAGCACTCTCGAACTTTAGGGGTCACATATTTTAATTTAGTCGCGGCGAGATAGCTTGCGAATAAAGTCGCAGGCGATAAACTCCGACGAGATGCGACCGCGGTGACGACAGAAGGACGAATCTCTCAATCTATAGGACTGAATGTAGTTAAAAGTTGGGCCATAGGCCCGGAGGTTTAGGAAGTGGGAGAACTGGCCTCTGATTGGCTGGACATAGTGCGAGGAGGGTTCGCTCCACCTACCAAAAGAAAGAAATAACGAAGGTTAATTGCGATCTGAAAACAATGCGCTCTGTCAGGGAACAGGCGAAACTGGCTCTGTGTTAGTACGCAGGAGTCCTGCGAGGGGGAACTAGCATAAGCCTGGTCCTTACGAGACCAACTGGTGCGCGCTCTGACGGGCTAATAATTAACTAGGGAGAGGGGAGGTGACGGCCGCTAGAGTTCGCAGAACTGAAGTTAAGTAGTTGTATTTTTCACCGTGAGATGTCGGAAGCAGTCCTTTCACCGGCGAGCGTGGTGTCCTCAAGGAGGCGAGCTTCATGGCTCAGGTCGTTGCTCTGAGCGATGGAGGGGTGGGGTATTATAGCTCAAGATAAATATTTTATGCTGGATGCCGATACATGCCCGACGGTACTGGAACATTAGAATGGGGCATGACTGGAGCTGCCAACCTAAGCTGAGCTCTAAGAAGCGGGCTGCTGTGGGAGTTAGTGAGTAGTATGTAAATGGCGGAACTAGATCTGGCGCCGGCGCGTGGATTGTGATTGTCGGTCCACCATCTTGGATTGTGACGTCACGGCGGCCATCTTGGATGAGTGTAACGGGACACAGCGTAACGGGACAAGTTTGACCGTGACCTTTGACCCTCAAAATTTGCCCAAAATTCCTCAAAATTCGCCAAAATTTCCATTTCTGTGGAAAAAAATTCCGCTAAAAATTCTCAATAAATTCCCCAATCCAAAAATTAGGATTTCGAAAATCCTCAAAAGTCGTTTTGTCCTAGAAAGAACCCTAATTCCTAAAAGCGGCTTAAAACTCCTAAGAGCTAGCCGCTCTAAGCCGCCGAGGTCATGACCTTGAAAACTAGGATGCCATGGCAGCCATATTGGATGATGACGTCACCGTTGCAATTTCCGTTACGGCCGCCATCTTTAAATTTATTATCCGATTTTAATGAAATTTTTTTTAAAAATTATAAAAAAAATATAAATAATAAAATTTTAATAAAAATATTTAAAAATCACACATTAACGACACGGAGTTTGGAGTCCTCGGTTCGAACCCGACGGGTGCAAAAAAATAAAAATGGCGACCGATCCTTCCCCCGCGGTGGACGCTGGCATACTGACTCCCTCCACTTTTTTAAAGCATATATATCGTCACCTAGTATGACGTCATGTCCGCCATCTTGTCCTCATCTGCTGGAAGCCATCATCAGTGTATCGTCGGCGAGAGTGCGCTGACGCCATGTTAGTTTAATTTTTATCCGCTAGATTGCAGTAATCATTTATTATTGCTGTGACACCCGCCATCTTGAAATTCGGCCGCCATCTTGAAATCATGTAATAATGTAGCTAGAAAAGCGGGAAAAAATCCAAAATTCACCAAAAAAATCACTCATTAACTTACATATTGATTCGATTAGGTCGACTAAGGTCCTTGGTACGATCTAGGACGATGCAAAAAAATTAAATATAACATCAATTTAACATAATAGTAACAGGTTCGAGGAATTAAACACCACAATTTCTTTTACAAACATAATATTTATTACATAATTTCTATTCTACTACAGGATCATTTGCGAAAGCCAGCAATCTTATAATCATTTAGTTCCGCAGCGGTATGAAATGACTAATTCTTAGCTCCAATCGGTTTATACTAGACAGAGTCCAGCCAGAACCTTTACAGACATAGTCCACCTCTTCTTGACAGAGTTTCTGGATACCGTTTTTAACAGTTTGCTTCACATCGTTAGAACTGTAAATTACTGCAGCCGATGTCTTGAATGCACACTTCTTCACTTTGTCATCGAACGGATATGGCTTTCCATATATACAGTCCAACCACAAGTTATATTTCAAAGGTCCGTTTGTTGCTACATCATCAGTAAGCTGATTGATTATGTCCTCTCTGATATCATCAAGAAAATTACAAATGTCTTTCGACTCACCTAACGTATTTAAATAATAGTAGTCCTTCAATGTTCCACGAAATGCAGACTGCGCCAAGTAGAAGCCATTATCGTTCACTTGTAATGCGCCGAACACAGTCTTAGGTTTATTTTCCTGTTCAGACGTCAACCAATCGGTTGCTGCACATCGGTTTTCTTGCTTGTACGCTCACGAGCCTTCAACCTAAACCGAGGAGTCGAAATTTCTGCAGGTAGTTCAGCAGTAGGCACACGGACTTCACCTTTACAGTTTTTCGCATGTCGTCGCAAATTATCAATTCTAGTAAACCATTCATGACACTCATCACATCGAAACTTCATGCGAGATGGATTCTTCGTGCATTTGCTCCGCTCATGTCTTCGTGCATCATGAGCAAATGCGAACGACGTATCACAGTAGCTGCAAGGATACCGTGGTGATGAAGACGAACCTTTCAGACCCGATCCAGATACTGACGTTGCCGCAGTTGCACCATCTCCAGGCATACTCTTATGAACATCAATGCATCGTTGTTGCGCCGAAACCTTTACTTTCTGCCGAACAGCAGGACCTTTGCATGCCTTCATGTGCGTTTTCATATTATCTTTTTCTGGCAAACTGCTTATGACATTTCTCACAAACAAACATTTTACGATATAGGTTCTTGGCACATTCTCTATTCTCATGTCGTCGAGCATTGCTGTTGTTTGAGAAAATCTTGTCGCAGTAACAGCACCGATGTTCGTTAGTTGTTGTCGATTCGGCATCCATTGAAGTCTCCATTGATGGCGAACCAGCGTTCGCCGAGTTTCCCTGTGCAGCCAGCACTAGCGGCATTAAAGTCTCTTCTGCTGGCGGTACCACGTCTGTTGAAGTCTCCTCCAGTGTTGACATCGACGTTGCCAACGGGATCTGCTCCACCATCGTCGACGCTGACGTCAAGGTTCCCGCAGTCGATGGTACAACCTCCATTGAGTTCGTCGTTAAAGTCGGTAAAGATGCCATCGAGTTCGCAAGAACAGGTAATTACGTGATTAATGCACCAGAAGAAACAAACTAGGTGATCCTTACACCGACGACGTCAGTAACAAACTGAGCGACCTGCTGTCTAGGACTCACTTATATACATGCACCGTATGGAATAATACGCTAGTCAAATCAAGAACCATTTACAATAATACTAGAGTCAAAACAACATTAAAAATAGAAGGACCGACAACGAAAAGGCAGCACATTTGGAAGCACCGACAACGAAAAGGCAGCACATTTGGAAGCACCGACAACGAAACGGCAGCACATTTGGAAGCACCGACAACGAAAAGGCAGCACATTTGGAAGCACCGACTACGAAAAGGCAGCACATTTGGAAGTACCGACAACGAAAAGGCAGCACATTTGAAAGCACCGACAACGAAAAGGCAGCACATTTGGCAGCACCGACTACGAAAAGGCAGCACATTTGGAAGCACCGACAACGAAACGGCAGCACATTTGGAAGCACCGACAACGAAAAGGCAGCACATTTGGAAGCACCGACAACGAAAAGGCAGCACATTTGGAAGCACCGACAACGAAAAGGCAGCACATTTAGAAGCACCGACAACGAAAAGGCAGCACATTTTGGACGCACCGACAACGAAAAGGCAGCACATTTGGAAGCACCGACAACGAAAGGCAGCACATTTGGAAGCACCGACTACGAAAAGGCAGCACATTTGGAAGCACCGACTACGAAAAGGCAGCACATTTGGAAGCACCGACAACGAAAAGGCAGCACATTTGGCAGCACCGACTACGAAAAGGCAGCACATTTGGCAGCACCGACAACGAAAAGGCAGCACATTTGGAAGCACCGACAACGAAAAGACAGCACATTTGGAAGCACCGACAACGAAAAGACAGCACATTTGGAAGCACCGACAACGAAAAGGCAGCACATTTAGAAGCACCGACAACGAAAAGGCAGCACATTTGGAAGCACCATCATCGAAAAGGCAGCACATTTGGAAGCTCCATCAACAAAAAAAGGCTAAAAGGAAGCACAAGTTACGAGATATAAGTCTTAGTTAGAAATCAGAATACAAAAATAAAAACATTAAATTCTTATAATTTAAATTATTTATTTTATTGCTTTACATTATACAAACGCAAGTAAAAAAAGCCATTATTGTATGTAGCCAGCATTCCTCAGTTCCTTGAGTATGAAGGATATTTCTTTGATGCACGAATAGTTTCCTGCACAAAGCGAACCATGTAGAAGTCTTAGCCGGTCAACCAATATGTTTGGATCTTTCCATGAAGTGTAATCATTCTCTTCTACCACCATCTTCCTTGCACCTTTATAATAAATATTATGATCTCTGGTGTCTTCCGTTTTACCACCAACCTCAGGGTAACTTTCATGTTTGAGATGGTGATCATCACAAGCTTGATCAGATTTATTTAATATATCACGTCGTTTCCATTGTTTCGGTCTCAGGACACCGCCACATTTTTCGATCTTGGCAGCTTTAGGTGCTTCATCATAGTCTATGTCTTTGTCAACAGCCTCAGAGTCACTGTAACAATCACCGTAGAAGGAATCGTCTTCACCCAATTTACCGTAATAATTCGATGTTGATGATGTTGAAGTGTCTTCATCGTCTTCATGCTTCCTTTTTAGGAGTCCATCATTTTTACTAAGTAGGAAAGATCTACTTGAATTCGGCTGGAATATATTCTCACTTTTCACGTTAAGGATTCTTCCATTGTCTTCATTCTTCCGTAAATCATCAACCTTCTTCAATTTAAGTTCTTTGTCGAGATCGGAAGAGCCAAGAAAATTATTGTCGTAATGCAGATCACTCTTCTTTAGGCTAGTAGATTCATCGTTGTCCTCTAGCTTGTACGCAGGCTTGACGCTACAAGTTCTGCCATGTCTTTTTTAGGCTCTCTCTCCGCGTAAACGACTTGCTACATCAAACACAACTTATCATATTGCGCAGTGGATTTTTAACACAGTCATTCTTCTCGTGTTGTCTTTTATCCTTTCTCAAGATAAACTCTTTACTGCAAAACTTACACCTATGTTCTTTCGATACAGCGTCAGATCCCAAATCGGAATTCATATTAGTTACTGAGACTAATGCCAGATACCAATTGAGTGTTTTAAATTAGATTCAATACTTAAATAGAAATTTTTTCATATTTCATCAGCGAGAATTAATATATCTCATGCAAAAGTACTTTATGCATATAGTTCTGCTTTTCAACAACAGATGTCGCCACATGTTGCTTGCAGGTAAATAATATTTAGTTCTTTTATGCGGGATGCGGGATGCTCACTGACGATCGCAAAAGAAGGATGGCTTCGCTAGACTCCAAGGAAAAGGAAGTTCGTCTTGCATGTTGGTGCTCCACAGATGTCTCATGGCGTAATATTAATTTGACTGAGTAATGATATTTGTTAATTCCACCTGATAAAAATATTGCAAGTTTTGATTTAGTAGCAGAAATTATCGAATTAAATGTAACTCCAAATAAAATGACATGTCTCATTAGACCAAAAAAAAAATCCATGCAGAGAGCGGTTTCTCAGAATAGTCAGAAACACTTGAAGAAACCACAGGAATGATTGCAAGAACACGGGAAAAACCATCAAAATATTGTCAAGAATAATCAGGAGTACACTGAGAAAACCACCATAATATTAACAATAATAATCGAAAGCACACGGAGAAAACCATCATAATATTGACCAGATTAATCGGAAGCACACAGAGAAAACCACCACATGTTTTCCTTGATATCATAAAATTACAAGAAAAAATATTTAAAAATAAAAATAAATTAATAAAAAAATAAAAAAATAAAATAATGCATAAATTTCTGGCTTGTACAAGAACTCTATCTTTGCTCAACAATGATAAGTTTACAAGCTAGCAGAAACTGTTTATGCATTATTTTATTTTTTTATTTTTTTATTAATTTATTTTTATTTTTAAATATTTTTTCTTGTAATTTTATGATATCAAGGAAAACATGTGGTGGTTTTCTCTGTGTGCTTCCGATTAATCTGGTCAATATTATGATGGTTTTCTCCGTGTGCTTTCGATTATTATTGTTAATATTATGGTGGTTTTCTCAGTGTGCTCCTGATTATTCTTGACAATATTTTGATGGTTTTTCCCGTGTTCTTGCAATCATTCCTGTGGTTTCTTCAAGTGTTTCTGACTATTCTGAGAAACCGCTCTCTGCATGGATTTTTTTTTTGGTCTAATGAGACATGTCATTTTATTTGGAGTTACATTTAATTCGATAATTTCTGCTACTAAATCAAAACTTGCAATATTTTTATCAGGTGGAATTAACAAATATCATTACTCAGTCAAATTAATATTACGCCATGAGACATCTATGGAGCACCAACATGCAAGACGAACTTCCTTTTCCTTGGAGTCTAGCGAAGCCATCCTTCTTTTGCGATCGTCAGTGAGCATCCCGCATCCCGCATAAAAGAACTAAATATTATTTACCTGCAAGCAACATGTGGCGACATCTGTTGTTGAAAAGCAGAACTATATGCATAAAGTACTTTTGCTTGAGATATATTAATTCTCGCTGATGAAATATGAAAAAATTTCTATTTAAGTATTGAATCTAATTTAAAACACTCAATTGGTATCTGGCATTAGTCTCAGTAACTAATATGAATTCCGATTTGGGATCTGACGCTGTATCGAAAGAACATAGGTGTAAGTTTTGCAGTAAAGAGTTTATCTTGAGAAAGAATAAAAGACAACACGAGAAGAATGACTGTGTTAAAAATCCACTGCGCAATATGATAAGTTGTGTTCGATGTAGCAAGTCGTTTACGCGGAGAGAGAGCCTAAAAAAGACATGGCAGAACTTGTAGCGTCAAGCCTGCGTACAAGCTAGAGGACAACGATGAATCTACTAGCCTAAAGAAGAGTGATCTGCATTACGACAATAATTTTCTTGGCTCTTCCGATCTCGACAAAGAACTTAAATTGAAGAAGGTTGATGATTTACGGAAGAATGAAGACAATGGAAGAATCCTTAACGTGAAAAGTGAGAATATATTCCAGCCGAATTCAAGTAGATCTTTCCTACTTAGTAAAAATGATGGACTCCTAAAAAGGAAGCATGAAGACGATGAAGACACTTCAACATCATCAACATCGAATTATTACGGTAAATTGGGTGAAGACGATTCCTTCTACGGTGATTGTTACAGTGACTCTGAGGCTGTTGACAAAGACATAGACTATGATGAAGCACCTAAAGCTGCCAAGATCGAAGAATGTGGCGGTGTCCTGAGACCGAAACAATGGAAACGACGTGATATATTAAATAAATCTGATCAAGCTTGTGATGATCACCATCTCAAACATGAAAGTTACCCTGAGGTTGGTGGTAAAACGGAAGACACCAGAGATCATAATATTTATTATAAAGGTGCAAGGAAGATGGTGGTAGAAGAGAATGATTACACTTCATGGAAAGATCCAAACATATTGGTTGACCGGCTAAGACTTCTACATGGTTCGCTTTGTGCAGGAAACTATTCGTGCATCAAAGAAATATCCTTCATACTCAAGGAACTGAGGAATGCTGGCTACATACAATAATGGCTTTTTTTACTTGCATTTGTATAATGTAAAGCAATAAAATAAATAATTTAAATTATAAGAATTTAATGTTTTTATTTTTGTATTCTGATTTATAACTAAGACTTAGATCTCGTAACTTGTGCTTCCTTTTAGCCTTTTTTTGTTGATGGAGCTTCCAAATGTGCTGCCTTTTCGATGATGGTGCTTCCAAATGTGCTGCCTTTTCGTTGTCGGTGCTTCTAAATGTGCTGCCTTTTCGTTGTCGGTGCTTCCAAATGTGCTGTCTTTTCGTTGTCGGTGCTTCCAAATGTGCTGCCTTTTCGTTGTAGGTGCTGCCAAATGTGCTGCCTTTTCGTAGTCGGTGCTGCCAAATGTGCTGCCTTTTCGTTGTCGGTGCTTCCAAATGTGCTGCCTTTTCGTTGTCGGTGCTTCCAAATGTGCTGCCTTTTCGTAGTCGGTGCTTCCAAATGTGCTGCCTTTCGTTGTCGGTGCTTCCAAATGTGCTGCCTTTTCGTTGTCGGTGCGTCCAAAATGTGCTGCCTTTTCGTTGTCGGTACTTCCAAATGTGCTGCCTTTTCGTTGTCGGTGCTTCCAAATGTGCTGCCTTTTCGTTGTCGGTGCTTCCAAATGTGCTGCCTTTTCGTTGTCGGTGCTTCCAAATGTGCTGCCGTTTCGTTGTCGGTGCTTCCAAATGTGCTGCCTTTTCGTAGTCGGTGCTGCCAAATGTGCTGCCTTTTCGTTTTCGGTGCTGCCAAATGTGCTGCCTTTTCGTTGTCGGTGCTTCCAAATGTGCTGCCTTTTCGTAGTCAGTGCTTCCAAATGTGCTGCCTTTTCGTTGTCGGTGCTTCCAAATGTGCTGCCTTTTCGTAGTCAGTGCTTCCAAATGTTCTGCCTTTTCGTTGTCGGTGCTTCCAAATGTGCTGCCGTTTCGTTGTCGGTGCTTCCAAATGTGCTGCCTTTTCGTTGTCGGTGCTTCCAAATGTGCTGCCTTTTCGTTGTCGGTCCTTCTATTTTTAATGTTGTTTTGACTCTAGTATTATTGTAAATGGTTCTTGATTTGACTAGCGTATTATTCCATACGGTGCATGTATATAAGTGAGTCCTAGACAGCAGGTCGCTCAGTTTGTTACTGACGTCGTCGGTGTAAGGATCACCTAGTTTGTTTCTTCTGGTGCATTAATCACGTAATTACCTGTTCTTGCGAACTCGATGGCATCTTTACCGACTTTAACGACGAACTCGATGGAGGTTGTACCATCGACTGCGGGAACCTTGACGTCAGCGTCGACGATGGTGGAGCAGATCCCGTTGGCAACGTCGATGTCAACACTGGAGGAGACTTCAACAGACGTGGTACCGCCAGCAGAAGAGACTTTTATGCCGCTAGTGCTGGCTGCACAGGGAAACTCGGCGAACGCTGGTTCGCCATCAATGGAGACTTCAATGGATGCCGAATCGACAACAACTAACGAACATCGGTGCTGTTACTGCGACAAGATTTTCTCAAACAACAGCAATGCTCGACGACATGAGAATAGAGAATGTGCCAAGAACCTATATCGTAAAATGTTTGTTTGTGAGAAATGTCATAAGCAGTTTGCCAGAAAAAGATAATATGAAAACGCACATGAAGGCATGCAAAGGTCCTGCTGTTCGGCAGAAAGTAAAGGTTTCGGCGCAACAACGATGCATTGATGTTCATAAGAGTATGCCTGGAGATGGTGCAACTGCGGCAACGTCAGTATCTGGATCGGGTCTGAAAGGTTCGTCTTCATCACCACGGTATCCTTGCAGCTACTGATACGTCGTTCGCATTTGCTCATGATGCAAGAAGACATGAGCGGAGCAAATGCACGAAGAATCCATCTCGCATGAAGTTTCGATGTGATGAGTGTCATGAATGGTTTACTAGAATTGATAATTTGCGACGACATGCGAAAAACGGTAAAGGTGAAGTCCGTGTGCCTACTGCTGAACTACCTGCAGAAATTTCGACTCCTCGGTTTAGGTTGAAGGCTCGTGAGCGTACAAGCAAGAAAACCGATGTGCAGCAACCGATTGGTTGACGTCTGAACAGGAAAATAAACCTAAGACTGTGTTCGGCGCATTACAAGTGAACGATAATGGCTTCTACTTGGCGCAGTCTGCATTTCGTGGAACATTGAAGGACTACTATTATTTAAATACGTTAGGTGAGTCGAAAGACATTTGTAATTTTCTTGATGATATCAGAGAGGACATAATCAATCAGCTTACTGATGATGTAGCAACAAACGGACCTTTGAAATATAACTTGTGGTTGGACTGTATATATGGAAAGCCATATCCGTTCGATGACAAAGTGAAGAAGTGTGCATTCAAGACATCGGCTGCAGTAATTTACAGTTCTAACGATGTGAAGCAAACTGTTAAAAACGGTATCCAGAAACTCTGTCAAGAAGAGGTGGACTATGTCTGTAAAGGTTCTGGCTGGACTCTGTCTAGTATAAACCGATTGGAGCTAAGAATTAGTCATTTCATACCGCTGCGGAACTAAATGATTATAAGATTGCTGGCTTTCGCAAATGATCCTGTAGTAGAATAGAAATTATGTAATAAATATTATGTTTGTAAAAGAAATTGTGGTGTTTAATTCCTCGAACCTGTTACTATTATGTTAAATTGATGTTATATTTAATTTTTTTGCATCGTCCTAGATCGTACCAAGGACCTTAGTCGACCTAATCGAATCAATATGTAAGTTAATGAGTGATTTTTTTGGTGAATTTTGGATTTTTTCCCGCTTTTCTAGCTACATTATTACATGATTTCAAGATGGCGGCCGAATTTCAAGATGGCGGGTGTCACAGCAATAATAAATGATTACTGCAATCTAGCGGATAAAAATTAAACTAACATGGCGTCAGCGCACTCTCGCCGACGATACACTGATGATGGCTTCCAGCAGATGAGGACAAGATGGCGGACATGACGTCATACTAGGTGACGATATATATGCTTTAAAAAAGTGGAGGGAGTCAGTATGCCAGCGTCCACCGCGGGGGAAGGATCGGTCGCCATTTTTATTTTTTTGCACCCGTCGGGTTCGAACCGAGGACTCCAAACTCCGTGTCGTTAATGTGTGATTTTTAAATATTTTTATTAAAATTTTATTATTTATATTTTTTTTATAATTTTTAAAAAAAATTTCATTAAAATCGGATAATAAATTTAAAGATGGCGGCCGTAACGGAAATTGCAACGGTGACGTCATCATCCAATATGGCTGCCATGGCATCCTAGTTTTCAAGGTCATGACCTCGGCGGCTTAGAGCGGCTAGCTCTTAGGAGTTTTAAGCCGCTTTTAGGAATTAGGGTTCTTTCTAGGACAAAACGACTTTTGAGGATTTTCGAAATCCTAATTTTTGGATTGGGGAATTTATTGAGAATTTTTAGCGGAATTTTTTTCCACAGAAATGGAAATTTTGGCGAATTTTGAGGAATTTTTGGGCAAATTTTGCCCAATTTTGGCAAATTTTGAGGGTCAAAGGTCACGGTCAAACTTGTCCCGTTACGCTGTGTCCCGTTACACTCATCCAAGATGGCCGCCGTGACGTCACAATCCAAGATGGCGGACCGACAATCACAATCCACGCGCCGGCGCCAGATCTAGTTCCGCCATTTACATACTACTTTAGTGGTCGAATTCATGACCCGAGCCCCCGAGGCGGGGAGAAAAATAATGGCTGAAACTAGCTTGGCGAAATTATATCAGAGTACAGATTGAAGCATTGGGAAAGAGTCGCGGGACTCTAGTATAAAATATTTTATCAGGATGCACAATGGTCTAATAATGTTTATGTAAGAGAATTTAGGTGAAAAATAAATTTATGCCAAATATTTCAAATTTACAGTACAATGCCTGCCCCAAGAATCATTTAGATATCATGATATATGATAAATTCTTATTCAACATTGGTCTTCTTAAACATTGCTTCAAATGAGAATACTGGGTCGCTCAACATAGTGGACACAATTTAGACTATGCATGTTCAAGCATAGTCTCCTGAAATTCTCAAATATATCAGTTAGCAGGAGGACATCAGTCAGCAAGTAAATATCACTAAACTCTCCTAGTGTTTTAAACTAAATTTATGCCACAATACTGGAGCATGTTCAGATTGATCTTTGGTAATGTTGGAGATTATCAGCCTGTTATGAAAAACATATATTGGAGGTAACTAGGGCTAATCAAGTTTGTGAAGGTCTGTGATGTAGTCATATAGAAATATTCCTTTCATTGTTACTATATGTAGTTGTTCGGAGGAATAATATTGAAAAGTGTTCTTGATTTCAGTGGCAGGAAGGTTCTTAACTAGAAAAGCAAAACTGGCGGACATGAAACAAAGTATCTAAGAATTGTTTTGGAAAATCTGATTTCGAGTTTTTTTTAGAAGGTTATGAGGTTTTCTAAAACCATGTGAGTAGTATATGATAGCCGGTCCTGAAACAGGCTTCAGGCTGTGGAGCGGGGAGCCGAGCCACCATCTTGGTTTGTGACGTCACGGCGGCCATTTTTGACTCAAAATTCCTCAAAATTGACTCAAAATTGACTCAACATTACTCAAAATTTCCCGTTTTAAGAAAAAATTTCCCGTTTTCGAGGGAAAAATACCCGTTTCGAGGGAAAATTAGGATTTCGAAAAACCACAAAAGTCGTTTTGCATTAAAAACCACAAAATTCCTGATAGAGGCTTAAGCATCCTTAACTCAAGCCTCAGTTAAGCCTCTTTTAGGATTATGACGTCACCGTTGCTATTTTCGTTACGCCCGCTATCTTGAAAATCCGCAATTTTTATGTTAGAAAATCGGGAAAAAATTTAAAAATCATTAAAAAATTATTTGATCAAATTAAAAAAAATATTAAAAACCACTGTTGCAGTTATCGTTACGGTCGCCATCTTGGATTATATAAATGTTGCATATTTCGTTACACCCGACATCTTGGTTGAGTACCAAGTCATTCTTACACTTTACGTTACGACCACCATATTGGATCCTATTAATGTTGCAATTATCGTTATGGTCGCCATCTTGAAATTTAGTCACCATCTTGAAATTTAGACGCCATCTTAAAAATCCGTAATTTTTATGTTAGAAAATCGGGAAAAATTCCAAAATTCATCAAAAAATTAACTTAATAGAATTCTAAATGATTATATCGATTCCCGTCCTTGGTTCGAAATCGGTGAGGGCAAAAAATAAAAAAATCAGATCCTTCCTCCACAGAAGCCACCTACAGACTGACCTACCACCACCAATAACTAGGTATTTACCATCAGCTAGTATGACGTCATGTCCGCCATCTTGTCTTTGTCCGCTGGAGGCAAACATCTTGTTTTCGTCTGCTAGAGTGTGCTGGAGACATGTTAGTATAATGTTCTGTTCACCATAACTTTAACCTTGACCTTGAACTTTGACCTTGAAATTTGACTTTGACCTTGAAATTTGACCTTGACTTTGAACTTTGACCTTGACCTTGAAATTTGACCTAGACCTTGACCTTGAAAATTGACATAGGCTCTTGACCTTGAACTTTGACCTTGACCTTGAAATTTGACTTTGACTTTGATGTCCATCACGTATCCGTCATTTTATGTTCAGTTCATGCTAGTTGTCATTGCCACCATCATGTTTTCGTCTGCTGGAGGACACCATATTGTGTGTACTCGTCTTACCACCATGCTAGTTTTATTCTAACATGCTACAGTGCAGTAATCATTTATTATTACTGAGGTGCCCACCATCTTGAAATTTGACCGCCATCTTGAAATCATGTAATTATTTAGCTAGAAATGCGGGAAAAATTCCAATAGTCTCCGAAAAAATCAATTATTAATTTACAAATTGAATCGATGGATCCCTGTCCACGGTTCGATTCTTGACCAGAGACAGTTGTAACTAATTATTAAATAAATGTTAGGTTCTGTTTTCCATTACCTTTCGCGGAGTTTATTAATCATTCACTCTACGAAAATCAACTCAAGTCAATATACCAGACCAACGAATTAATACAGTGTCGATTAAACTATTATGAAAGTCTAATTTTTCAATAATCTGAATAACATATAAGCCGTTCATGTACAAAGCCACACATATAGATCAATTGTCTTCAGTCCATGAGACCGAGTCATGTCATAAAATTCTGGCTTGTACTAAAACTCTATCTTTGCTCAACAATGATAAGTTTACAAGCTAGCAGAATCAGTTTATGTATTTTTTAATTTTTTAAAATTTTTTATTTATTTTTGTTTTTAATTTTTTTTTCCTGTAATTTTATGATATCAAAGAAAACATGTGTCGTTTTTCTCGCTTCTGATTATTCTTATCAATATTGTGATGGTTTTCTCCGTGTGCTCCTGATTAGTCTTATCAATATTTTGATGATTAATCCGAGTACTTGCGATCATTCCTGCGGTTTCGGTCAAAGGTCAAGGTCACACCCATCAAAGATGGTCGCCGTAACGTCGCAATCCAAGATGGCGGACCGTGAGAAATCTGAGAAGCACTAGCAGGAAGGATGAACTTCCTTCTCCTTGGAGACTAACGAAGCCATCCTTCTTATACGATTGATAGTGAGCATCCCGCATATAAGAAATAAATATTATTTACCTGCAAGCAACACGTGACGTCATCTGATGTTGAAAAGCGGAACTACTTGCAGCAAGTACCTTTGCATGAGATAAATTAACTCTCACCACTGAATAGTGCTATTGTAGTCAGTTAGAGACATGAAGTTACGTAGCCGCGCCGCCAATTAGTCATGCAGTCTCGTAACCATACGTTCTGGAAGCTTGGTAGTCCTATAGCCTCGCGATCACGTAACCTTGAAGACTTGCAATCGCATAGTCTCGTAACCTCATGGCACGTAGTCTCGAAGTCATGATGTATTGTAGCCTCGTAGACTTAAAGCTACGTAAGCAAGTAGCCTTGTAATCTTATAACATAATGCTGATGGAGCAAATGTAGCAAAAGAGAACATTCCGTCGAAGACAAATGTAGTAATTGGAGCCTTGTAGACGAGTAGCTTCGTAGTCAAGAACTCATGCAGACTTGTATTCCTGTATCCATGCAGACACGTAACCTCGTTTTCTAGAGGCTTCGTAGCTCTGTAGCCTCGCAGTCTCGTCAACTTGAAGATTCGTAGTCACGTAGTCTCGTAACCTCATGGCTCGTAGTCGCGTAGACATGATGTAATGGAGCCTCGTAGACTTGAAGCTACGTAGGCAAGTATCCATGTAATCTTATAACATAATGATGTTGGTGGAGTTGGAACAAAAGAGAAAATTTCGTCGAAGACAGATACGGCAACTGGAGCCTTGTAGATGAGTAGCTTCGTAGTCAAGTACTCATGTAGACTTGATGACCTCTATCCTCGCAGTCACATAAACTCTTTTTCTAGAGGCTTCGTAGCTCTGTAGCCTCGCAGTCTCGTAAACTTGAAGATTCGTATTCACGTAGTCTCGTAACCTCATTGCTTGAAGTCGCGTAGTCATGATGCATTGGAGCCTCGTAGACTTGAAGCTACGTAAGCAAGTATCCATGTAATCTTATAACATAATGGTGGTGGTGCAGTTGGAGCAAGAGAGAAAATTCTGACGAAGACAGATGCTGCAATTGTAGCCTTGTAGACGAGTAGCTTCGTAGTCAAGTACTCATGTAGACTTGTAGTCCTGTATCCTCGCAGTCACGTAAACTTGTGAACTAGAAGCTTCGTAGCTCTAGCCTCGCAAGCCGTGTATAACTCGTAAATATCTAGATCATTTTAGACTCGTAGCCATGTGGCCTCATAGTCTCTTAGACTCGAAGAATTCTAGCCAAATATATTTAGAGCCAAAAACTTTTGAAACCAAAAGACAGTTGGTGACAAAGACTGATGGAGCCAATGAATATTGAAGCCAATAAATATTGGAGTCAATGTATATTGGAGCCAATGAATATTGGAGTCAATGAATATTGGAGCCAATGAATTTTGGAGCCTGTGATCATTCCGTTTCCTGCGTGTACGCTCCGTTTCCTGTGCGTACGTTCCGTTTTCCTGCGTGTACGTTCCGTTTTCCTGTGTGCAAATTCCGTTTTCCTGCGTGTACGTTCCGTTTTCCTGTGTGTAAATTCCGTTTTCCTGCGTGTACGTTCCGTTTTCCTGCGTGAACATTCCGTTTTCCTGCGTGTACGTTCCGTTTTCCTGCGTGAACATTCCGTTTTCCTGCGTGTACGTTCCGTTTTCCTGCGTGTACGTTCCGTTTTCCTGCGTGTACGATCCGTTTTCCTGTGTGTAAATTCCGTTTTCCTGCGTGTACATTCCGTTTTCCTGCGTGTACCTTCCGTTCTCCTGCGTGTACCTTCCGTTTTCCTGCGTGTACCTTCCGTTTTCCTGCGTGTACCTTCCGTTTTTCCTGCGTGTACGTTCCGTTTTTCCTGCGTGTACGTTCCGTTTTTCCTGTGTGTACGTTCCGTTTTCCTGCGTGTAAATTCCGTTTTCCTGCGTGTACATTCCATTTTCCTGCGTGAACATTCCATTTTCCTGCGTGTACGATCTGTTTTCCTGCGTGTACATTTCGTTTTCCTGCGTGTACATTCCGTTTTTTCCTGCGTGCACGTTCCGTTTTACTGCATGTACTTTCCGTTTTCCTGCGCGTATATTCCGTTTTTCCTGCGTGTAAGTTCCGTTTTGCTGAGTGTAAATTCCGTTTTCCTGTGTGTATATTCCATTTTCCTGCGTGTACATTCCGTTTTCCTGAGTGTAAATTCCGTTTTCCAGCGTGTACGTTCCGTTTTCCTGCGTGTACATTCCTTTTTCCTGTGTGTACTGTGTTCATGGTCTATATGTCTGATATTGACATGACCCGGTCTTGCGGTCCGTGCCTTTACGATGACGGTGCTACCTTTTCGTTGTCGGTGCTTCCAAAATGTGCTGCCTTTTCGATGGCGGTGCTGTCTTTTAGATGTCAGTACTTCCAAATGTGCTGCCTTTTTGTTGTCGGTGCTTCCAAATGTTCTGTCTTTTCGTTGTCGCTGCTGTCTTTTCGTTGACGGTGCTTCCAAATGTTCTGTATTTACGTTGGCGGTGCTGCCTTTTCGTTGTCGGTGCTTCCAAATGAGCTTTCTTTTCGTTGGTGGTGCTGTCTTTTTTTTGTTGGTGCTTCCTTTTTTGTTGATTGCGCGTAGCACAAAATGTAGTGATTGAATATTTACTAGTTTATCACCTCTTGGTGTTACTAAAATATTTTACAAGGTTACTTGGTCTTTTAGAATGTATAAAAATGTCACGATGGATTACGAAGGTCATGTGGTCCTGAAATGACTAGTCTATACGTCTGATAATGACATGACTCGGTCTCATGGACTGAAGACAATTGATCTATATGTGTGGCTTTGTACATGAACGGCTTATATGTTATTCAGATTATTGAAAAATTAGACTTTCATAATAGGCTAATCGGCACTGTATTAATTCGTTGGTCCGGTATATTGACTTGAGTTGATTTTCGTAGAGTGAATGATTAATAAACTCCGCGAAAGGTAATGGAAAACAGAACCTAACATTTATTTAATAATTAGTTACAACTGTCTCTGGTCAAGAATCGAACCGTGGACAGGGATTCATCGATTCAATTTGTAAATTAATAATTGATTTTTTCGGAGACTATTGGAATTTTTCCCGCATTTCTAGCTAAATAATTACATGATTTCAAGATGGCGGTCAAATTTCAAGATGGTGGGCACCTCAGTAATAATAAATGATTACTGCACTGTAGCATGTTAGAATAAAACTAGCATGATGGTAAGACGAGTACACACAATATGGTGTCCTCCAGCAGACGAAAACATGATGGTGGCAATGACCACTAGCATGAACTGAACATAAAATGACGGATACGTGATGGACATCAAAGTCAAGGTCAAATTTCAAGGTCAAGGTCAAAGTTCAAGAGCCTATGTCAATATTCAAGGTCTAGGTCAAATTTCAAGGTCAAGGTCAAAGTTCAAAGTCAAGGTCAAATTTCAAGGTCAAAGTTCAAGGTCAAGGTCAAATTTCAAGGTCAAAGTTCAAGGTCAAGGTTAAAGTTATGGTGAACAGAACATTATACTAACATGTCTCCAGCACACTCTAGCAGACGAAAACAAGATGTTTGCCTCCAGCAGACAAAGACAAGATGGCGGACATGACGTCATACTAGCTGATGGTAAATGCCTAGTTATTGGTGGTGGTAGGTCAGTCGTTAGGTGGCTTCTGTGGAGGATCTGATTTTTTTTATTTTTTGCCCTCACCGGTTTCGAACCAAGGACGGGAATCGATATAATCAATCAGAATTCTATTAAGTTAATTTTTTGATGAATTTTGGAATTTTTCCCGATTTTCTAACATAAAAATTACGGATTTTTAAGATGGCGTCTAAATTTCAAGATGGTGACTAAATTTCAAGATGGCGACCATAACGATAATTGCAACATTAATAGGATCCAATATGGTGGTCGTAACGTAAAGTGTAAGAATGACATGGTACTCAACCAAGATGTCGGGTGTAACGAAATATGCAACATTTATATAATCCAAGATGGCGACCGTAAAGATAACTGCAACAGTGGTTTTTAATATTTTTTTTAATTCGATCAAATAATTTTTTTAATGATTTTTAAATTTTTTCCCGATTTTCTAACATAAAAATTGCGGATTTTCAAGATGGCGGGCATAACGAAAATAGCAACGGTGATGTCATAATCCTAAAAGAGGCTTAACTGAGGCTTGAGTTAAGGATGCTTAAGCCTCTATCAGGAATTTCGTGGTTTTTAATGCAAAACGACTTTTGTGGTTTTTCGAAATCCTAATTTTCCCTCGAAACGGGAATTTTTCCCTCGAAAACGGGAAATATTTTTTTAAAAAGGGAAATTTTGAGTAATTTTGAGTCAATTTTGAGGAATTTTGAGTCAATTTTGAGGAATTTTGAGTCAATTTTGAGGAATTTTGAGTCAAAAATGGCCGCCGTGACGTCACAAACCAAGATGGTGGCTCGGCTCCCCGCTCCACAGCCTGAAGCCTGTTTCTGGACCGGCTATCATATACTACTCATGTGGTATAAAGAAAATGTCTTTGTTTTCATAACCAAGATTATTAATGATGATATTTTCATCATATCCTGGATTATGGAAGGGAACAAGTTATTTATTTGGTACTGTATTCATTAGCAAATGAATACATTGACAATTCGGAGAGATTGTTTGCAATAAATTTATTCGTCAACTGACTACAATATGCATACATTAACACGAGCGACTACTTGACTGTGTTTACATAGGGTGGCCATCTTGACATTACTGGTCTATATTCATGACAGGTACAATGATGGATCTATTTACATTCATTGCATGGAGTACCTAAATACATTTCAGTGAAATGGATGTGGTCATATACTTTCACATTGGTTTTATTGACAATAATGGATCAGTAGCAGCAAACATCTGCAAGTTCATAACTGACCATTTCCAGCAGTGTTATTGGTCCCATTGGTTCAGAGATGGAATAAATATACATCACTTGCTCTCCAACATCAATTATGTCTTACATGAACTTTTACCTAGCATCCTGTCCTCTGTACAGAATCGTCTTTGTTGGCAGACTTTGTGTTTTCTTGCAGCAATTACTTCATTATCTATTTGCAAATGTAGACAATAGCTGTAGGTTTCATGTTTCTGGGACTGGGAAGTATATTATTTGCTGACATGACTGTACTTGTTTCAACATTGCCTCAATATCTGTATATAAAATTATAGGCATATTGTCAGCATGATAGTAGTCCTTAAATCTGTGAACTGGTGTCTTGCCATAAATTCATGCCTGGGGCATTTCAACCCTCACAGTTACATACTTATTTAAGAACTTTTTATGTTCTTCAAGGCACTTCTGTCCTGTGAGTCCAGACACTCAAGGCCTCTCATCTTAAAGTTGGAAACACTGCTTGCCATTATGAAGATTTTATTGATATGATGTAATTTGAGGTCTCACAAGTCTTGAAAAATTCTTTATGTATGCATCATGTGTATTTACTTCTTAAATTATATATAACAGATTTAAGTGCTGAAACTTTTATTCTTTCACTACAATGAGATATATTATTTTTATATCTACATTCAGCCAGTATACATTGACAGTAACCTCAGGATGTTTTTCTCAAATATGTTCATTTGAAGAAGAGGCATGGGTAATTTCAGTCCATTGAAACTACAATTATATTTCAGATCATTATACCGATGGTATATTTCTTTCCACAAATCGAACCAGCACAGCCCACTTAATATATTGTTGATGTTCATTCTTTAAATTAATGATAGCTTCTCTAGCCTTGATAAGGGGAGGTAAATAAATGTAGCCAGTAGCACAGAGTGGATCTAACATATTGATTCTGAGCTGTAGATATCGCACTGCCATGAGAGTCCAGCCACTTCCTTTGCCCTGTTACTCATCTTCTTCTTTGCTGATCTTCTTTATGCTAGCTGTCACTACATCTTCAATGTCATCAATATTGTAGAGCAGGATGTTCTTCATTTTAAATGTCTGTTGATCTTCTTGGTCTTCATGAGTTTTGGGCTTTCCATATAGGCAGTACAACCATAAATTAAACTTGATGGCCCCACTGTCTTCTATTTCATTTTTCAGCTGACCAGATATTTAAGATTTAATTTTTTATAGATAAGTATACTGCCATATCACTGCCTTTGGTGATGTATTTGCCAATGTATTTGATCGAATTCACTGAATTTCAATATCGATGTGAGCATCAAGCATTTTTGAAAGCAGCGATGGGTAGGGCACGATACATCTATTGTCGATGCCAACATCTACTTTGCGCATTTTGATTGTGGTTGTTTATCCACCATCATCCACCTTTCTTCGCCTATACAGAGGATATCCATCGCCTACTGTTTATGTTTCTTGGATCAGCTCACGTGGATAGTGCTGTATACAGTTGCCTTATTTCATGCATGGCGAATTTGTGTTCAGTTCACCACAAGGCCAGTGGGTCATGTGCTTTTAGATTGATTCAAATAGAACCGGATCTTCTGTGGGATTCGAAAGTTATGGGAAATCACATCGTCGATTAGCTTTGGCGCGATTTTTTGTTTTAGCCAGACTAAAATATGGGTGTGTGGCAGGCCCCGATTTTGCCATTCAACCAAGTACATCAAGCATTGAGTTTCGCCAAATATGTGATTTGTTTGTGATGACATCCATCAGCCTCAACAACTTTTGATTGAATACTCGGGCGAGAAGATCTTGTCTATGTGTTGAACTTTGGTCGGTGATGTCTTTTCATGCTGGATTGCAAGTTAAAGTGATGAAGAGGTCTGGTCTTCTGTACCTATGCAGGTATGTCATGGCATCTTGAGTGTTATCGTGCATGTTTCGTGGACTTCTGGTGTATGTCGCTGGTAAGATCACCATTTGGCTGATATTCGCAGCGTTTCCATCATAGGCGATCGCATCATGCAATTGGACATATTCCTCGACGTGCAGCTTTTGTTGATTCAACTGGGTGATGAGTAGATGTTCACTTTCAATTTTTGCGTACATGTAAACAATGAATTGATGGAAGAGTTCTCAGCATTTCAACAAATAATTCGATTCATTCGGCCAGATCATAAGGCGATAGGCATAAAAGTCCACACAGGAAAATTTTTGTCGACTGTTCATTTGTATTGCGGTTCATTTGCATTACATTGAAATTATACCCATCCTCACCATGCGGAAAAAGCAATGGATATTGTAGTGCATCATACGATCAATGAGTTTCCGCAACAGATAGAATTTTCATTCCAGCCGTGAATGATGATATCGCGTCGCTCGTATTCTATGCCGACCCCAACAAATGGACGTCGCCTAACACCGGTGCATTGAAGTGCCGCTCGTGCTCCCCAACCGGTGTATTATCTGCTCTTATCACAACCATATAATCATCTGGCGGCATCTGGTCTAGGGCTGTGTTGAATCGACGGATGAGGCTGTTGTGTTCGTGTAACATAGCCTGAAGACTCGAAACGATTTCCCATCTGACTTCAGTACTGATTTCGCAACGCTGCTCGACTTCTGTTACTTCATTGCCAGTGAAATTTTTTTTGGAGGAACTTGGCATCTTCACCGGGAAACGAGAGCAACGATCTACTTCTGTGGTAGCAAGGGCGCCCATACCCGGGGGGAGGGGGGGCGTGCCCCCCCCATAGCTTTCAGGGAAGGAAAAAAAATATAGTGTAGTCAGGTGTTTAAAGAAAATTATTTAAATTCGGTATTATGTAGAAGTGGTTCAACACGAAGATATTATTGTATATCGTTTTTTACATGTCTACTTCATTTTCTATGTTAGTTCAAGCATTAGTTTCTGCTGCTGCAATATAAGGTGTTGTGTACAGGGAGAAAATGCGGGCAAGCGCAACGCCCGTGGCGAGTCATTCCCCCTTGTAATGCTACCCAAGCTCACGCGATAACACAACACAACAGATTTAGACCAGTCTGAGTTAGACGACGTGACAGTTGACATGTTCTTGCGGACGGCGAAATGTTTTGCTACTTTTTCGTAATAATAATGTGTAGGTTCACAAATAACATCTCAAAACAGAGATTTTTCAATAGTCTTTAGGTCTACAGTTTTATGCATCTGGTCTAGATTTAGTTTAGTGTAGTCAGTCAGTATAAATAACTTAAGTGTAAATAAATCAGTGAAAAGTGTAAAGATAAAAAACATTGTTATTATGTAGTGTTTCTTAGTTTTCCTCATTCGTCACATCCGCTCAGAATATTCACAATTTTTAAGGTAAGCTTACACCATTAAAGTAACTTAAATAAGAATTATTGTTCAGAAAAGTCTACAACGTAAAATTTATGTTGGAATTTTGAATTTAGAGGAAAACCTATTTTTTTCTTCAAATGTGTTTAAAAGGATGAGGATTCCGCTACCTTTAGTAGACTCGGAAGCAATTTACACTGGAATCCCGATTTTACGTACGCTCACGGTCGCTTGGATTGCATTCGTAAAATCGTTATCTTCATAAAATTTTTAACACTCCACCCGACATCCATAACGTGCCTCATTGCACGAGTGATATAAAGTGACCTCACAGCGACTAACCACAGTTGCACCACGCATTGCATCATGTTAACTTTTGTGTGGTGACAGATACATCAATACTGACCTGCTAGAAAATTTTCAAAAGCAGAGAGAAAGCAATGACGAATTCAAAACCATTTTCGAGGCAGTAAAAGAAGATTGTAATGAGCTTAACATAGGTATAAAAATCCCAATATTGGCTGGAAGGCAGACCCACAGATGTAATGTGAATGTCAAGTGCTCATCACATGAAGACTATTTCAAAGTTGCAATTTACAATCCGTACATGGATTCTATAATCATGTCACTTACTACAAGATTTGAAAGAGATAAAGGCATATCTTTCAAAGGTGGAATTCTCCACCCACATTTGATGAAAAAGAAGACGAATGAAGATTTCTTGAGAGACATAAAAAGTTTGCAAAAGTTTTATCAAATCGACAACTTGGAAGCAGAAGCCAGATTATGGTATGACGTCTGGACGAATAAGGAATGTTTGGAAAAAACAAAGCCCCCTGATATACTTTCAGAAACAATGTTTTACCCAGCAGTAAGGAGACTGCTTATTTTCTACCAAACCATACCCCCCACAACTTGCACAATAGAGCGTTCTTTCAGCACACTGAGTAAAGTGAAGACGTGGCTGAGAAGTACTACTGGCAAGGACCGTCTGTCCAGCTTGTGCCTTCTAAGTGTCTACAAGAAAAGAGTGAAAAACGCTGGTTTCGAGAACAAAGTGCTTGACTTGTTCGGCAAGAAGAAAAGAAATTTACATTTTGCTTTTTCAGATAAATATTAGAGTAAAATCCGTAATCAAACTTGCCGTCGTCCGGGGTCTCGGGCTGGAGTCCCGGTGTGGCTACTAGTGGGAAAAGGCGGTTCTTGATCTGTGTTGTCCGGGTGGGCGCCAGACTAGCTCGTTTCTAGTCGTGAATTTGGGGTCGTGGAGGTATGTGCCCCTGCGTGGCCCACTAGGGCCGGCGGCGGTGTTGCGTGAGATGATTTTAAATAAGAGACGTGGAGTTGAGGTGGCGGTGTCGTACCTTTTATTCAGAGGAGCGAGTCGTACACAATACAACACTCTACAGAGGTCCCCGGGGGGGGTTTTTACTTGTTATTCCGTGGCGCCGTATTGTTTGTGTTCCGCGTTACGTGGCCTCGGATGTTGTTATGTCTCAGACGTCTCACTGGGTACGCAGGTAACGTAATTTCGTAACACAAAGGCGGGACACAAAATACACTGAATTAAGGGGGCGCGTACAGGTTACGTGGCACTCGTTACTCGGGTAACGTAAGTTAGCAATACAAAATACGGGATACAAAAATACACTGAATTAAGGGGGTGCGCACAAGTTACGTGGCACTCGTTACTCGGGTAACGTAAGTTAGCAATACAAAACACAGGATACAAAAATACACTGGATTAAGGGGGCGCGCACACGTTACGTGGCACTCGTTACTCGGGTAACGTAAGTTAGCAGTACAAAATACGGGATACAAAATACACTGAATTAAGGGGGCGGGCGATTGGAGACGGCCAATCCTGTATGCAAATGTCTCGGCGCAGGTGTTGTGCCCACTGTGGTGAAACACGCACCGCAATTAAGTTTGTCCAAGTTCCCTTGCGGGTTGTGGTCAGCGCCGTGCGCGTGACCTTAAATAAAGTTCTGTACGTTGCGGGAGACGGCCCGTGCCGTATGCTGAAGAGCAGCCCCGCTGACCAAGTGTGGTGCGGGGTGTCCTTAAGTTGATGCGGCCGGATTAGGTCCTGGACCGAAAAAAGGGACCGGGTACTCACGGAGAGGTTAAGTAATAAAAGGGGTTTGGTTAATTAGTGACTATATTTACCGGACGTTACTTTCAATGTAGACAAAGGATGTTGCCTCTCCGTGGGACGTAGGTCCGCCCCGGTCCATGAGCTGCGCTGAACTGCCGAACTGGCATGGCGTCCGAGGGAGGCTCGGCTTCTCTCGCGCCAGGCGTGACCTCATTACGCTAGACTCCAAACGGATGTGTCTGGAAGAGATTTTATTGTCGCTAAAATCCTAATTTAATGTTTCAGGAGGAATGGGTACGGTTCTTCTCTTGTCTACTCAGGTTTCCACGGTTTTGCCTTTAATTGCTGTTCGGCTCGCCTGACTCGGGTGGGCCATGGCCAGGGGTGTGTTCAGTTAGCGGGAGCGTATACTGGCGGGTGCAGGTCGGGCTCTGGGGTGGTCGTCGGCCAGACGACGTCAAACGCCCCCCCCCCCCCTGTGAAGCCCGACCTTGCGCCGCTTATGGTCCCGCTAACATGGGGCCACCCCTAGCTCCGGGCGCTCCATCCCGGCGTGGTTCGCGGCTCAGCAGCTGGTTGGCTCCGCGTACTGGACCTGGTGATCGTAGCCGACTGGGCTAGCGTGCGCGCCGCCCCGGTTGCCGTCGTGGCAGGCGTGCCGGGGGCGGCGTCGCGGCGCCTGTGCGGGGTCCGCGGCTGATAGGGTCAGCGCACTGGACCTGGTGAACGTGGCCGACTGGGCCAACGTGCGCGCCGCCCCGGTTGCCGTCGTGGCAGGCGTGCCGGGGGCGGCGTCGTGGCGCCTGGGCGGGGTCAGCGGCTGATAGGGTCAGCGCACTGGACCTGGTGATCGTGGCCGACTGGGCCAACGTGCGTGCCGCCCCGGTTGCCGTCGTGGCAGGCGTGCCGGGGGCGGCATCGTGGCGCCTGGGCGGGGTCAGCGGATGATAGGGTCAGCGCACTGGACCTGGTGATCGTGGCCGACTGGGCCAGCGTGCGCGCCGCCCCGGTTGCCGTCGTGGCAGGCGTGCCGGGGGCGGCGTCGGTGTGGGGTCAGCGGCTGATAGGGTCAGCGCACTGGACCTGGTGATCGTGGCCGACTGGGCCAACGTGCGTGCCGCCCCGGTTGCCGTCGTGGCAGGCATGCCGGGGGCGGCGTCGTTGCGCCTGGGCGGGGTCAGCGGCTGATAGGGTCAGCGCACTGGACCTGGTGATCGTGGCCGACTGGGCCAGCGTGCGCGCCGCCCCGGTTGCCGTCGTGGCAGGCGTGCCGGGGGCGGCGTCGTGGCGCCTCCTAGCTCCGGCAACAGCTCCACCCGGATGGTGCTCGCGGTGGCCGCAGTTGGTAGGGACCGAGCACCTGTCCCGGGTCGTCCCACGCCGAACATCCGGGGGTCGACTCGTTAGGTGGCCTTGCGGCTGACAGGCTCTGCGCCCTGTTCCCAGGTCGTAGTCGGCCAGGCGAACTGGAGGTCTGTGGGCCCGTCGGGGTCGTTCCGCGGGCTCGCTGGCGGGTTCGCTTGTCCCCAGTCGATGTCCCGGTCCGCGGAGGTCCTCCTTCGGCGGCGGTTGACAGTTCGTGGACTGGTACGGGGTCCGTTCCCGTTCGGGTATGGCGGCTGATGCTGAGGCGGCGATCTCCGGGTCGGTCTCTCCGGGTTGCGTGACGATCGGCGTTGGCCCGTCGTCGTTGCATGCATCGGATTGACCTATGCTGTGCGACAGCTCGGCGATCTCCACGGCCTCTTCGTCCTCGCCCCGTGGGTAGTATTGCGGTGGGGGGCTCTCGTACACCACGCTCCCCTCCCAGGGTACCACTGCCGTCTCCGGTGCGTCCTCGTGGACCTCTTCCGGCTCGTCTGGCACGTCGTGGGCGGGGTCGCCCCCGGTGTCCCCCGTGGCCGTGCTTAGTGCGTAATCGTCGAGGTACGTGGGCGGGCGCCGCCACCGCCGTGGTTGTGGCCTCGCCTCGTCGTCTGACGCGGCCTCTGCGGGTGATGTCCCGGGCGTGTCCGCGGGTTCGTCGCGGGGCCTGTTGGACGTGGTGTTCGTGAACACCAGGGTGCGGTATGGGCGCGGTTCGGGTCGGCTCCTAGCGGGGGTCGCTTCTGGCGAGTCGTCCTCTTCCTGGACTACGTCGCACTCCGGCGTACGGCGTCCGTTTTCGTCCGGAGTGGGGGGTCCTGCATCTCCGTCTGGGTTCCTCTCCCCAGGTAGGGCGGTGAGCCGGATGTCGTCCCTGTGCACCTTCTTCAGGCGCCGTCCCTCCGTGCGGACTAAGTACGTTGTCCTGCCTAGTCGTCGCCGTACCGTGTATGGCCCGCCCCAGCGCGGGGCCAGTCCCGCGCAATAGTTGCGGGGTGCGGCTGAAAGTGGGTGTAGTCGCGTGAACACCTGATCGCCGACCTGCACGGCGGGTGGAGGATGATCTGTGGTTGGGGTGATCCGGTTGGCGTACCTCTCCTGCCTACGTCTTGCCTCGTCGTGCAGAGTCACCCGTCGTTGGTCACGTTCCTCCGTCGTCTCGTCGGGGTGTGGAGTGCCGTGTGTGGCCCATTCTCTCGGTAAGGGCAGGTTGTGGCCCTGTATCATTTCGGCCGGTGTGCGGCCGGTTGCGGCGTTGGTGCGGCGTCGTACACAGAAGAGGGCGTCAGCCACGTGCAGGTCCCACTGCGTGTGGTCCGCCCCCAGCCGGATCCGGAGCTGTGCCTTCAGTTCCTGGTTCCGGCGCTCTGTCGGGTTCGCTCTCGGGTGGTAGGCGGGCGTCGTGTGGTGCTCGATCTGGTGTTCGTCGCACCAGCCCTTACAATGTCGCCCCAGGAACTGACTGGCGTTGTCCGTTAACACCGACTGGGGGTATCCCCAACGTGACAGGAACTCCCTGGTCAGCAGGCTGATGATGGTAGGTGTGCGCACGTTCCCGCATGGATACGCCTCCGTCCACCGCGTGAAGAGTTCCGTCACGACGAGGAGGAAGCGTTTGCCGCGCGGCGTGCGGGGGTAGGGGCCAATTACGTCTAAGGCTATCGTTTGGAAGGCGGTGGTGGGTTCCCTGGGTCATTGTTGCTCCTCGCCGTCACGCCGCCTCGCTTTCCTCGCCTGACAGACCTCGCATTCGCGCACGTACGTACGTACGTCGTACGTGACGCGGGGCCAGTGGTAGTGCCGGGTGACTTCTCGTCGTGTCTGATCGGTCCCCGGGTGTCCAGCGAGGTCGTGGTCGTGGAAGAACCGAAGGACCGCTTCTCGGGCTTCCGTCGGGACGTAGGTCCTCCAGTCTTCCTGGTGTCCGGGTGTGTGAGTCTGAATCAGGCCGTCTTGCACGCGCCACGCCTCGTGTCCGGCGGTCGCTTGCTGGCGGCGTCTTGCCGCGTCTATTGACTTTTCCTGTGCTCGACGTACCCGGTCCTGGACGTCGGCCACGGTGTTGGGTGGGTCTTCGTCCCCGTCCGCGTCGGCCGTGATGCGCGCGCATGCCGAGTCGTGCGATGCGTGTCCGTGTGGTGTGTCCGGGGGTAGAATCTCCTCCCAGTCGTCCTCGTCCGTCAGCTCTGTTCGGTCGTCGGGTTCCCGCGACAGTAAGTCAGGAAGCTGGTTCTCCGTGCCGGGAACGTGCTCGACGTCGAAGTCGAACGACTGGAGGAATAGCGCCCATCGTATGAGTTTGCCTTTCCGCCCCTGCATCGTACGCAGCCAGGTGAGGCAGCTGTTGTCCGTCCTCAGTGTGAAGCACTTCCCCTCCAGGTGGGGCCGGTACTTTTTCATGGCCCAGACTACGGCTAGGCACTCTTGCTCGTTGCTGTGATACCGGCGTTCGGCCGGTCCGAGCTTCGCGCTAGCGTAGTCGATGACCTCGCGGACCCCGTTCGGGTCCGTGTGGAAAAGCACCGCGCCCACACCGAGTGCGCTGGCGTCGGTCTGAAGGTAGAGGCGGCGTCCGGGGTCTACTCGTGTGAGGGTGTGACAGCGAGTGAAGGCGGCTTTTATTTCTTCGAAGGCGCGTTGCGCGGGTTCACCCCAATGGTACCGTGCCCGTGGTGACAGGAGGTCGGTCAGTGGTGCGATGGTACGGGAGAAGTCGGGGATGTACCCCCTGAGCCAGTTCACCAGGCCGATAAACCGTTGGAGTTGCTTCCTCGTCCGCGGTGGTGCCGCTTCAGCGATCTTGCGCAAGTGAACGGGTTGGGGTCGGTTGCCAGCCGCGCTTACTACGTGGCCCAGGAATTCGACCTCCTGGGTCCCGATATGACACTTGTGGTGTGCGGCCGTGAGATGGTGTGTGGCCAAGCGTTCTAGGACCAGCGCCATGTGTCTGGCGTGGTCCTCCCACATCTCGGAGAAGACGATCACGTCGTCGAGGTACGCGATCGCAAACCGGCCCAGGTACCCCTCCAACACTCGGGTCATCATTCCCTGGAACGTGGCCGGTGCGCACTTTAGCCCAAAAGGCATGGCGCGAAATTGAAACTTCCGCCCGTCTGGTATCGTGAACGCGGTTTTTCCCCTGTCTTCCGCCCTTATGGGCACTTGCCAATACCCAGCCTTCAGGTCGAGCGTACTGAAGACTTTCGCGCGGCCGAGTCCGGCTACGGCGGCGTCGACGCTGATTTGAGGTGGGGGTGAGCTAATCGTGATCGCGTTTAGCGGCCGAAAATCGACGCAGAAGCGTAGCGAACCGTCTTTCTTTGGGGCTAATACGACGCAAGCATTGTAATGACTGTTGGACGGTTCGACTACCCCATCGCGAAGCATGTCCGCCACTTGCTCCCGGATGGCCCTCTGCTCCCGGAACCCGTAGCCTCTCGGGGCCTCGTGTACTGGGTTGTGTCGTGGGTGGTCGGGATGTGGTGTTCGGTGATGGTGGTGCGCTTCAGTTGGTCGGCTACCGCGAAGACGTCCTGCCTTTCTGCCAACACGCGTTCCACTGCTGCTCGGTACTCATGGGGGACGTTGTGGCGGAACTGGTCTAAGGTTACTTTCTCCCCCTGACTCTCGGGGGTAGTGCCTATGGCGTACACCGTGAGCCGCTCGCGGGTGCCAATGTAAACTCGTCTGGGTTTCATTTCGATCACCGCATCTTGTCTCGCTAACCATGGTTGGCCTAGTACTATCCCTTCGTGTAAGTCCTCTACCACTAGGGCGGTTACAGTGGTGACGTCGTCCCGAATGCGTACCTCGAGTTCGGCTTGCCCCACTGTCCTTCCCGGTTGCGTGCTGGTTGCTAACCGTAACTCGGCTTGGTGGGGCTGCAGCGCGCCGGGGGGTACCAGGTGGGGGGCCACGAACACGTGGCTCGCGCCCGTGTCTACCAGGGCTGCCGTGGGTCGCCCGTTGACTTCCACGGGGATGCGGAGTAGGCCGTCGCGGGGACGGACTAGCTGGTTTAGCTGCGGTGTGGCTATTTCCGCGGCGGGTGTGGGTTGGCTCGGTTTGCTCGGAGGCGCGGGTTTTACCGCCGTGCCCCCGGGTGGGCGTTTCCCGACGTGTTGGTGACGGGTGGTGTTTGCCGGCGTGGGCAGTCGACATGCCAGTGGCGGGTACCTGCGGGGCAGCCCAACTGGCATCGCGGTAGTGTGGGTTCCTGCTGTGTCGATGACCCATCAGGCCTACCAGGTGGTGGTGCGTCCTCGATGGCACGTCGCGGGCGGTCGGGTGGGTAGCCCCCTGCTTCCCGGTTCTGGACGCTGGCTATTCTCTGACACATTGGGCGTCTGGCCATGTCCCGGTCGGTGTTCGGGGGGTCGTAGTGTCGCAGTCCCCGGATGTTCCGTTCCGTGTCTATGGCTTGTCGGACGTAATCCTCGACTTCCTCTGCGCGGTAACACCGCATGAATGGTTGCAGTTCCTTGTGTAGGAGGGTGGTAATGGTTGCGAGCGCGGTGGCTGGCGCGGCGCCGGGTGCTACTCGATTGAACAGCTGCATTTTCTTGGCCAGAAACTGCTCGACGGGTTCGCCGTCGCGTTGGCGTTCGCCATAGAACTGTGTCGTGCATTGGACCAGTGCGTGTTCCGTGTCAAATCGGCGGTTGAATGACGTGGCAAACTCCTCCCAGGGCATGCCGAAGCGTCCCCAGATGTTCCACCATTGGCGGGCGGTCCCCTTCAGCTGTTCGCTCGCTCGCCCCGACCATTCATCGGTCGGTATTCCGGACCGTGCCAGTCTGACCTCGCAGTGTGTTAGGAAGTCTCTGGGTACTTCGTGCCCTATTCCGCTGAACTCGGGTAGTGCTAACTTCCCTGTGTAGCACGGGTTGCGTGTATGCATCCCCGTGTTTGGTCCGGTGATTGCGCTTGGTGGTGGGATGTATTTGGGTGCCAGATTGGTCCGCGCACTCGTGAGGCCCATAGTCGGTAGTATGCCTCCCAGTGTGACGTTAGCTTGTGCCTCCGTCTTAAGCAAGGCCCATGACCACGGTAATTGGGTGTGCGGCTCGCCGAGTAACGTCTCGCTCCAGGGCTTGCCCCAGGTCTGGTCGGTGACGTTGTCCCGGGTGTTCGCGCATTGGCATGTCCTATACCACGGCAGTGATCCCGTCAATAGGTCTATTTCCCTTGGTAATAGGCAACGCGTGCACACGAGGTCTGCAGGTGGTGCCTGCATGTTGAGCTGTATGTTGTACGTTCAAGTTCGCCGTCTGTGACGAGCTGTTTGTAGTCTGGGCGCGTGTTGTAGCGCGCGGGTTTGAGATCGGCGGCGGGCAGGTGCCCGGACAGCCGCACAAAGAGGAGGCGAAAAAGGTCCGCGCGGAGTGGGGGTATCAGGATGGTTGCCCGAAGCGGAGAGCGTGAAGCGGGGTGACGAGGTGGGGGTAGGTGCCCGGACAGCCGCACAAGAGGAGGCGAAAACGGTCCGTGCGGAGTGGGGGTGGTGACGTCGCTCCGTTGCTCGCCTCGCCGTGATGACGTGCGGGGGTGGGGGTGGTTGGAGTGTCCTTTGTCCGCTCGCCTCGTCGCGCCGGTCTGTCTGGCCTTCGACCCTTCCTGTGTCCAAAATGGCCGTTTCGTGTCTCCGCTGTCGCCTGTTGGTGAATTTATTTCGAAAATGTCCAGAAGTGAAAAAAAAAATTTTCACGTTATTTTCTGCCCCACGCAGCGGGCGCCAAATGCCGTCGTCCGGGGTCTCGGGCTCGAGTCCCGGTGTAGCTCCTAGTGGGAAAAGGCGGTTCTTGATCTGTGTTGTCCGGGTGGGCGTCAGACTAGCTCGTTTCTAGTCGTGAATTTGGGGTCGTGGAGGTATGTGCCCCTGCGTGGCCCACTAGGGCCGGCGGCGGTGTTGCGTGAGATGATTTTAAATAAGAGACGTGGAGTTGAGGTGGCGGTGTCGTACCTTTTATTCAGAGGAGCGAGTCGTACACAATACAACACTCTACAGAGGTCCCCGGGGGGGGTTTTTACTTGTTATTCCGTGGCGCCGTATTGTTTGTGTTCCGCGTTACGTGGCCTCGGATGCTGTTATGTCTCAGACGTCTCACTGGGTACGCAGGTAACGTAATTTCGTAACACAAAGGCGGGACACAAAATACACTGAATTAAGGGGGCGCGTACAGGTTACGTGGCACTCGTTACTCGGGTAACGTAAGTTAGCAATACAAAATACGGGATACAAAAATACACTGAATTAAGGGGGTGCGCACAAGTTACGTGGCACTCGTTACTCGGGTAACGTAAGTTAGCAATACAAAACACAGGATACAAAAATACACTGGATTAAGGGGGCGCGCACACGTTACGTGGCACTCGTTACTCGGGTAACGTAAGTTAGCAGTACAAAATACGGGATACAAAATACACTGAATTAAGGGGGCGGGCGATTGGAGACGGCCAATCCCGTATGCAAATGTCTCGGCGCGGGTGTTGTGCCCATTGTGGTGAAACACGCACCGCAATTAAGTTTGTCCAAGTTCCCTTGCGGGTTGTGGTCAGCGCCGTGCACGTGACCTTAAATAAAGTTCTGTACGTTGCGGGAGACGGCCCGTGCCATATGCTGAAGAGCAGCCCCGCTGACCAAGTGTGGTGCGGGGTGTCCTTAAGTTGATGCGGCCGGATTAGGTCCTGGACTGAAAAAAGGGACCGGGTACTCACGGAGAGGTTAAGTAATAAAAGGGGTTTGGTTAATTAGTGACTATATTTACCGGACGTTACTTTCAATGTAGACAAAGGATGTTGCCTCTCCGTGGGACGTAGGTCCGCCCCGGTCCATGAGCTGCGCTGAACTGCCGAACTGGCATGGCGTCCGAGGGAGGCTCGGCCTCTCTCGCGCCAGGCGTGACCTCATTACGCTAGACTCCAAACGGGTGTGTCTGGAAGAGATTTTATTGTTGCTAAAATCCTAATTTAATGTTTCAGGAGGAATGGGTACGGTTCTTCTCTTGTCTACTCAGGTTTCCGCGGTTTTGCCTTTAATTGCTGTTCGGCTCGCCTGACTTGGGTGGGCCATGGCCAGGGGTGTGTTCCGTTAGCGGGAGCGTATACTGGCGGGTGCAGGTCGGGCTCTGGGGTGGTCATCGGCCAGACGACGTCAAACTTATGCATAATAATTTATCTTTAAATTTGCTTTTATGTCAATACCAGTGAAAAATCGTGTGATGTGTGCATTTTTAATTTGTTTTATGTATTAAATTATGAAGGTAGAGAAGCATAATATTCTGAAAACTAAATTATTATACTTTATTCCTACTTAACAATTCTGTTAACTTAATTTGGGTTAATCCTCTATGATTGTGTTTAGACACTGATATGAAATTCCTCTTTTTTTTTATCTTTGCTTGTTTCATAAAATGTTCATATTTTAAAAATAGCCCATTGAAATCCATGTGTTAAACAATAAATTTAATTATTATAAGAAGATGAACTTGTAAGAATGTTAATGATTGGCTAGCATATCCAGGGAATAGCGATAGCTAGGACATTCAGCTTATGTTTTGTGTTTTGACATCTGAAAGTCGTTTAATTAGCAAAGGAAAAGTACATTCTTTAGAACGTATGAGTATTCGTTCTACCACGATTTTGTAGAGACATCGTTATTACTTCTGATTATCCACGAGATATCAATTTTGCAAGATTTTATTATAGTTTCGACTGCCATACAAGTTTTTACTAATAAAGCAATGTGGCAGAAGTAGCATTAATGAATTAGATTATTGTGACATCAAATTTGAATCATCGTAGGCGATAAACTGCAACCACGATAGGGTTTATTCACGATCTATTGCTTGCTTTGAAACGAACTATCAAATTTTCACGACGGAAACGAATGAAACCAGTCAACTAAGTTTACAGCCTACAAGACTGATTACTGACGCTGTTCAACGTGATGTAATGCCAGCGATCAACATTTTTAACTGAAGAGAATCGAGCTGAGGAGAAGAATTTCTGCAAGTTCATATCAAAACCGCTCTAGCCGGAAGGAAGGAAGGCCAACGATTGACCGGCAGTGGTGATATAGAAGCAGTTGAGGGCGCCGTGTTTCACACAGAACTTCGAAGTCGACCATTGGTGCGTACCGAACAAGACCTTTCCTACTGCGAGGAAGGATGCAGCGGCAGTGAGCAGCCATAGTTCCCGGACCACGCACAGCTGTGTTGCAGAGCCAGAGGTCATCTGTGTCGTCATACTTTCGCATGCACTGACGGAGGTTGGCTATCGTCGTACTGAATAGCATTTGAACAATTTTCGAGAGTCCCTTGAACTATCGATTATCAAGTACCTAAATAATTTTCTTTTCATATAATCTGATATCACACTAATTATCCAGAAGTTCATCTTTAATTTAATTTTATTGTGGATAATTTTTGTCATGAACAAAATTTTAATTTGTTCTAACTATAATGTTGATTTTGTGTCTGATCAGATGGAATTAGAAGTTGCTGTTTGATTAATAACTTAACTTTGCAATTTACTTTTGAGAATTTACCTTGGCCCTTAAGTGTAGTTCATATCCAGTGGTCCAATTTGCTGACACCATTGAGCATAAATAGCCGTAAGCACTGTTTAAAGGCACTCATTGATAACATGATTTGAGCTGATAATATTAAATTGAGTTTGATAGTATCTTATATCTTATTTGAATATTGTAAACAGATTTCACATTTGTAATTTGAAGCTTTACTATCACTAAATAAAATAATAGTCCTCGACTACTGAATCCATTTGTGCTAATTCTAAATGATAAGCAATTATGATTCATATCGAAACATACTAATATTTATTTATCTGTGAACGAGTTAATATTTTGTGTGATACAATATCGCCGTGGTAAAGGTAAACAACAGTTGAATATATATAAAAAAAATTGTTTGAAGCAATTTTTGACTATAATTATAAGCATAGTTCAGGTGTTACATTTAAAAACAACCATTTTCTTACTGTGATAACATATTTAAATCGTTTCTCTCCCAAAGTTAAATCTTTTGACCAACACGTTTTAAACTTTATAATTATTTTAATTTAATTTGTACGCGACATTTATTTAGGGGTAAAGAGAGCAATGAGTTAAAGGACTGTATTCTGGATATTCGTGTGCCCGAGACGCTGCAAAAATTTAAGGACTGTATTCCTGCATTTGTGTTGCTAAAAATTCACTTGTTTCAATAAAATAGTTAATATTTAATTAATAAAGTAGCCAATAAAGTTTTTTTTATGGCGAATGAGTACTGTGGTCTAGTATTTTAGTAACAGGACAAAAATTTTTAACAGGGTTAGAACTGGAACTATTTTATGGCTAGTAACAAGCCGCAGTTAGTCTTCCAAAATATTAAAAATACTTCATACCCCTAAGTCTGCCCCCCCACCCCCCTTGAATTATCATATGGGCGCCCTTGTGTGGTAGATTTGGCCTTTAACTTTGAAGGTGGGCATGTAGCCGGCGTCGTTTACTACGTTAGTTGCTCCGAAGGACATCATTTGAAAGCATGAGTTGTACTTTCGTATGTTGTGAAGAAAGTGCCTGACAATCGGAGTGGCGCCAGAAATGTAACTTAGTAGTGGCTCAGGCGGCTCAATCAGTGGCGGCAAAACTATTTTACCGTTCAAGCACATTCCAGGGCTTCCTTAGCAAACTTTAAAACACGATAATGTAAGCAAACTTTGTCCATTG
This sequence comes from Bacillus rossius redtenbacheri, assembly GCF_032445375.1. Classification (NCBI taxonomy): domain Eukaryota; kingdom Metazoa; phylum Arthropoda; class Insecta; order Phasmatodea; family Bacillidae; genus Bacillus; species Bacillus rossius. The sequence goes on along the minus strand of NC_086334.1, from coordinate 74,651,643 downwards.
CTCCAATCACTACGTCTTCGTGATTCCGGTAGTCATCATCCTTATTGTAATGAAATGCTGCCAACTTTAAATCTGTTCTTTCTCTTCATTAAGCCATTTGTAAGCAAGAGGCATCAAGACTTTAGATATGCTGTTGGAGTGTCTTTGCAGCTCTCGATTAAGACGCACTGTCACGCATTTGCTGAAGCCATGATTCGCGTTCTCCTTGTGTTTCTGCTGTTCTTGATGTAGAAGCCCTGTCGCGATTTTCCTAAATATGTGAATTGCATTCCTCAGCTGTTTCAGCTGCTCTTTTTACTTCATATACTTCGATTTAGTGTTTTTTTACCAATGGCTGCTCTTATTGATGGAATTTTTATAAACTGTAACCGCACAGAAGACACAGTGATGAACGAATGAAAATACGAATTTTCACTCGCAATGAAAACAAATCATCCATAGTATTCACCAGTTAACCAGTTTGAATGTGATTTTTTCACGAATACAACAATGACAATCGAATAAAAAAATGAATGTACACGGACAAATCAAAACTATTAAGCAAAAAAATGCATGCATCTGTGTAAATCAAAATGAATATTTGTATTTTTGTTCTCTATGCATTCCTAAATAAATGATCTGATCTCGATGAAATACGCGGAAATCAAAATACGGGGTAGGTCACTGTCTAGGTGAGATTTCGATAACACCAACCCTTCAATCAGAATTTAAGAATGCACGCAATTCGTATGAGATAGTTAATAGTACAATTGGCAATAAAATCTTGCAATTATTGTTTTTTTTTTGCCACAGTAAAGTTTGTATGTTTCTTAACTATTTTTGGAAATATCTTAAAATAATTTTAATTAAAATAAAATGAAATCATCCAAACCTAATATCGCCTTTAATTGTGAATGTTCAAAAAATAAAACACAACGAAGAGATTTTATTTTGTATTAATTTTTATTGAAAATATGACACAAAATTGCCAAAAAATTTCTGTTGATCCAATGCTTGAAAAATTCATCAAAATTTGTCTTGCCGTTTTGGAGTCCATAAGGAACACCTTCTATTTTGGTATATATATATATATATTAACAGCAGTCAAAAATTATCATCTTTTTTAAATTTAAGAACAAGAGATTTATACTTCCCATGAATCAGAAGAACAATTAAAAAAATTCCAAGACAAAAGTAAGCTATTTTTTCTATCATAATGTTGGTAACACATGTATTAACCTAATACATTGTTCATACTGACAATATTGTTTGCCATCTATCGGACTGATGTGACAACAGCGCCATGTTTTCACACAAAATTGTTGGAGCTGACCGGCATAAGTCTCTAGTGTAGTGTTCAGAACGAGAAGACCCAACAACCCGGTGCGGCCAGGAGGACGTGCTGAGGGTCGCATGCTTCCCGCGTCAGCCAGTTGTGTTTGCTACGCACATCCGCCACAGCCAGGTTCCCGCTCGACCGGCATTAGTCTCTAGTATAGTGTTCAGAACGAGAAGACCCAACAACCCGGTGCGGCCAGGAGGACGTGCTGCGGGGTCGCATGCTTCCCGCGCCAGCCAGTTGTGTTTGCTACGCACATCCGCCACAGCCAGGTTCCCGCTCGACTGGCATTAGTCTCTAGTGTAGTGTTCAGAACGAGAAGACCCAACAACCCGGTGCGGCCAGGAGGACGTGCTGCGGGGTCGCATGCTTCCCGCGTCAGCCAGTTGTGTTTGCTACGCACATCCGCCACAGCCAGGTTCCCGCTCGACCGGCATTAGTCTCTAGTGTAGTGTTCAGAACGAGAAGACCCAACAACCCGGTGCGGCCAGGAGGACGTGCTGCGGGGTCGCATGCTTCCCGCGCCAGCCAGTTGTGTTTGCTACGCACATCCGCCACAGCCAGGTTCCCGCTCGACTGGCATTAGTCCCTAGTGTAGTGTTCAGAACGAGAAGACCCAACAACCCGGTGCGGCCAGGAGGACGTGCTGCGGGGTCGCATGCTACCCGCGCCAGCCAGTTGTGTTTGCTACGCACATCCACCACAGCCAGGTTCCCGCTCGACTGGCATTAGTCCCTAGTGTAGTGTTCAGAACGAGAAGACCCAACAACCCGGTGCGGCCAGGAGGACGTGCTGCGGGGTCGCATGCTACCCGCGCCAGCCAGTTTTGTTTGCTACACACATCCACCACAGCCAGGTTCCCGCTCGACCGGCATTAGTCCCTAGTGTAATGTTCAGAACGAGAAGACCCAACAACCGGGTGCGGCCAGGAGGACGTGCTGCGGGGTCGCATGCTACCCGCGCCAGCCAGTTGTGTTTGCTACGCACATCCGCCACAGCCAGGTTCCCGCTCGACCAGACGAGCGCGGCAAAGCCAACCAGCCATTATTTCCCTCGGCCAATGGCTTAACTGCTTCAATTTGGGCAGGAGTAAAATAAAATCCAGCATCTGCATGCAATGTTAATATACCATGATAACCTGCCTACTTGTTGTAATAAAACTAGGTTCAGAAGTAAATAGGTATAAGTAATATTGGGACCGAAATACCAATCATGCCACGAGATTGTAAGGCCAGTTTGTAGTATCAACAATTAACTGTACTTAAGTCACTATAAAGCCCAGATATTATCGGCCTCTATTTTCTGTTTCATGCATGAAGTAGCACCAACTCCCGGCTAACGAAGTCGTAAAAAAAACTAATCATTGTAAGGCAAACAACTGAACGAACTATGCGCGCTCGAACTGTTCCTTGAAGCGCGCCTCGAGCTGTACGGTCAGGTGTCGCTTTGAGGATTGGGCGCACGCCACCTTGCGATGCACCAGTGTATGTTTCCATGCCAACTGCCATGCTTCCTTGAAGCGCGCCTCGAGCTGTACGGTCTGGTGTCGCTTCGAGGATTGGGCGCACGCTACCTTGCGATGCACCAGTGTATGTTTCCACGCTAACTGCCATGCTTCCTTGAAGCGCGCCTCGAGCTGTACGGTCTGGTGTCGCTTCGAGGATTGGGCGCACGCCACCTTGCGATGCACCAGTGTATGTTTCCACGCCAACTGCCATGCTTCCTTGAAGCGCGCCCCGAGCTGTACGGTCTGGTGTCTCTTCAAGGATTGGGCGCACGCCACCTTGCGATGCACCAGTGTATGTTTCCACGCCAACTGCCATGCTTCCTTGAAGCGCGCCTCGAGCTGTACGGTCTGGTGTCGCTTCGAGGATTGGGCGCACGCCACCTTGCGATGCACCAGTGTATGTTTCCACGCTAACTGCCATGCTTCCTTGAAGCGCGCCCCGAGCTGTACGGTCAGGTGTCACTACGGTTGAGTTGTGTACACCCTTTATTATTGGTGTCCAAGTTAGGCAAAGTGATAACTGACATTGTGATGGTTGAGTATCTAGGCATTGATCGTTGTGCGCTCTACTGGGTAAAAAATTAACCAGTATGGCGGTAGTGATCTCCAGCAGCCGTTAAATATAAATTCAACATGGTAACCAATTCAGCTGCCATGACATTACACTCGTCAGAGTAGGTATAGGTGAAGCGTGTCTGGTGCTTGATGAATATAGTGGAGTAAGGATGTGTTGAAAATTTTTTACAACTGCATTCAATGGGTTTACAACTAAGTACTTTCACAATGCAATATGTGTGTGTTAAAAAATAAATATTATACTTTTATTTGCTTTGTATTTTTGAACTATCTTATTATATTGCCCTCGCTAGAATTTTTCTGGAGACTCGTAACACAAGGATGGTGACCAAGGTAGCATATGTGGTTTACTTTCTCTCAAACTTGGAATTTTTTTGAAAACAGGAATTTCGGTATTTTGTGTCGCGTTGGGAGTGTTATGAGATAATATAGGACATTTTCTAAGTCAAAGTCACTGGAATAAAGGATGGAAACCAACATTTCTCATTACACACTCTAGACTGTAGAACTGGACCGGCTCAACTGTTCTACTTTTTTCTTTGTGCTGGATCATCGAGCGTCAGTATATTTTTAACTAGAGTACCAAAAAAATTAACATTCAGCGAAAATACATTAAAACTAGTTGCAATGAGCTGCTGCAATATTGTGCAAACATAATCTGTAAGCCGTTATAAAACAGGAATTTACCCAGTAAAATACTAACGAGAGCGGTTGGATTGGTAATGGATTACAGAATGTGCCGCAACAAAGAATGCCAGATTAGAGAGGTCCGATTGTGCATCTCACTGTTGGTGGTTATCTACAGACGTATTTTTTTGTACTGTTAAGAAATTATCAATTTCTAACAGGAGTCTGTTAATGATTTCAGGGGCATGGCAACATGTTTCGCCATATTGTCCGGGCGCATTGGTGCCATTGTAAGCAACCTGATTTTTGGCGAACTATTGGACATCAGTTGCGAAGTTCCCATATTCCTCGTGGGATCTGTAGTGATAGGTAAGTTAAATAATAATTAACAACTTTGACCCAAATTCTAAGCAAAAATAAAGAATATTATGAAAGTTTGTATAGCTAAACATTTGGTACATTTTGGGTGTGGGAGCTAATTTCTGTGTATTACTTGGAGGGTGTATAATGTGAAGTTGTGTATGCACGTACGCATACATTTTTGGAACAGATCTAGAGTTTTAGGCCCGATCCACCATGACATGGAAATTAATATCGATAACGGATCACGGATGCGCTAGATATTTTTACGTATCACTTGCCATCTACCCCTTTCATATTGCACGGAAACGTAACAAATAGCAAAGAATGAGATTGAATTTCACGCTTACAAATAATTACTGAACCAAAGAAAATATATTTTTAATCATAACATAGTCGAGATTAAAATATATAATAAAAATAAACCCCAAATGTAATGATATAAAGCCGTCTTGAAACTATTCTTTAACAAATAAAATAATCATATTTAAAATGTAATATAACATGGTTACCTCCGTGGCAAAATATTCGACTTATTTGGTCGCACAAAGAAATGTAAAATAAAGAAATGAGTATTGCCTAGCTAATCCACATGCTTTAATTACCACATATGTGACATTAAAAATATCCCATGACATATGAATATGTTTACGTAACCCATGTCATTGTAGAACAGGATCTATGTAGTTGGTTTTAAGAAGTAGGAGTCGAAGTGGATATTTGTGACAGAGTTTTTTCTTCAATTACCATCCTATATATAGTTACGCTCATCACTGATTTAATGATTGCGTAACCCTGTAGGCTATATAATTTTTATTGCTGTTTGCTAACCTGTACCTCCTAGGATTGCGACCGAGTCTGTGGCGCAAAGATAATATTTTGACTACATCTGGGTGTTTGGGTAAGCCATTTTCCTACTAAACATGGATGAGTTAAGTATTATTAATGTATGATTCAGTGTGTTAGTTGATTTTTATAATTCTCTATGTGAATGATTATGTGTTTGACCTTTATCTTCCCTTATACAGGACCATTATCGTTCACACTGGACATGCAATGGCAGGGACTGGAAGTAACGCGCTACTAGTAACGACGTTATTTGTAACAGTTACTTTTTATGGTAACGATCGTGGTAACGCAATATATTAAGATTTCAGTAACTATAACTGAATTACATTTTTCTGCCTTAAAGTAACGATAATTGTCGTTACTTCTTGCGTTACATTTTTTAAATGTATTTATTATTGAACGAACAACGATTTGTTGATTTTTTCAATCCCAGAGCGAAAATCCCGACAAGCACATTATTTGCAATGTTATTGCTTGTACTTGTAAAACTGCTGTTGGCTAGCCTGCGCTCGTATTTTTATTGTCATTTAGTTAATATTTGCGACATGCGGGTTTACTGCTGTGCTGTTTAATTAATTAACCTACCTGTGCACATGCGCGAAAGCAATGACATAATCTAATGAAGCGAGAAGCCCAGAAAGCAGTCCAGAATTTTCGTTGCCGTGGCCTTCATATTCTAATTTTTTCGAAGTTCGGTCGAGTAATAAAAATAACCTTATAGTGAAGTGCTTATTGTGTGGTGCTGCGAACAATTTTGTAGTGTGAACTAATTACTCAATGTAATTTAAGACCTATTTAAATTTTTTCAGTTGAAAGAAACATATATCTTTACTAAACACAATATGTTTTATTAGCTTTTAATTATAACAATTTTACGTATCACATTTTTAGTTTTTCACAAAATAACTGTTAAAGTAACTTACAGTTACTTTTCTCAGAACTGTAACTGTAACTGGTTTATTTTCAGTAGTGTAACTTGTAGTTGTAACAGGGTTACATTTCCAATGGAGTATTTGTAACTGTAACTGAGTTACTTTTTAAAAGTAACTTTCCAGTCCCTGTGCAATGGACATGCATTACCCACACTTGAGATGCAATAAACACACACTACACTCTGTACACATAATGGACATGCAATACACACACAGGGCACACAATGGACATGCAACAAACATGCAAATCACACACTGGACATGCAGTGTACACACCGAACATGCATTTCACACATTGAACATACAGTCACGAGAACTCTGTCATAGAAATCAGAAATCTAGGAATAAAACTATCATGTTTGAAATCCAAAATATAACTTATTTTTCTTTAATTTTATACAAATCCAGGTAAAATAAGTCATTTTGTGCAGCCAGCTTTTCTCAGTTCTTTGAATATGAAGGATACTTTGTTGAGGTGCGAGTAGTTTCCTCCACTAATCGATGCTGTCAGTAGTTTCAGGCGATCGACAAATTCGTTTGGGTCGTTCCAATACACATATTCAAAGTACTGACCACTTTTGTAGCTTTTTTAAACCTTTGCCATTTACTTCTAGTTCACTGAACAGATTGGTGAGAACGTCAAATTTTTCATGATCTTCGTCTTTATTAATGCCACTGAAGGCTTCCATGAGCTTCATGGGAAAGTGTAAACAGTGAAGTACATTCACGTGAACCTTCAACTGCGTGTAACACAATCCTTAAAAATACTGAATAAATTATGCTGAGTGAATAGTGTTCAAAAAGGGGTAATTTTACAATTATAGCCAAGGATGGATGCAAAGGTTAAATTAGCAAGAATGAATTTACATACATATAGTTTAATCCTGGGCAAAAGCCTCACGTTAACCCTATACAAATTTATCATTCTTTCACATACAAGAGTAATACTGAGTATTTATTAATACTGATAGCAAGAAAAATTAGCGGTACAAATGCCACGGCAAAATACGTGAACACATATCCATGTTTTCTTTAGGATTAAATACTTAATACATAATAGAAACTTGATAGATACTTAATGGATAGAAATTTTACAATTACGTATTAACGCTTACACACAGGGATAATGAATGTCGTGAACACAGACATGCCTCATTAGAGAATACAAAAAACGTCAAATGAACATGCAGGCGACCGCGGCCTGACCTACACTAGGCGGTATAAGCTTACTGTAAAGCATGATAAAGCATGATATAAAAGAAAACTCACAAATTAATACATTAAATACATTACGTAAAAACAAGTCCTAACGAAGACTGTAGACCAGACGGGGAGAAACGTCAAACAAACTATGCATGGTATTAATACAAAGACGATCAAGGAAAACAATAAATGCCAAATAGAATTTAGACGGTGACGGCCGAAATAAGAATTTATAGTGCAGCTATTACCAAGTACCGATTACATTACTGTAAGGGTCACCAACTTACAACACTTACGTGCATTCTCCCCGCTGTCACACTCTCTCTCTCTAAAGCAAGTATCTGACTACATGCTTAAATCACGACCAGCACCGACTGTGTGCTAACGAAGAAGAAGAGCCTTCAAGGCATTACACCTAGTTTTAATTAAGCAAGAGGGCGCCACGCGCATGCGCGGACACCTCACGAGGGGAAGTCAGACACAGCACTGGACGCAGAGAGGGGGGGGGGGGGGGGGAAGTAGGAAGGGAAGGAGCGCCGAAGCCCGCCGCGCGGCGCGAAGTTCAAGTGACGCGCACCGACCACTTCACCACTTTCTGGAACATTATCATTAAAATGTGAATTAGTTGTAGAAGTTTCTTGTACCCATGCAAATCTTCGTGGCAATAAAATTGAGTTTCCTGCGAAACAGCAATTCGTACAGACCTGTAGTCTCATGTGTTTTGTACTCTTCTACATATACAATTTTCTGATAAAAAGTCTATTTATTTAGCACTAAGGAATCACTTAATATGTTTTCTGTATACTCCGTGGGACGTGTCATTATTCCGACTCATGAAAGATCTAAGTTATGGCCGGACCATTGCTTTTACTTGGTTTCCACGTTTCCATAATTTTTCCTTGTGCATAGACTCTGTATTTGTAAAGTCTTGTTCTTTTGATGCTGGTTTATATGTCCTCTTCTTTACATTAGGCATCTCGTCATCAACTTTTGTCTTCACACTAATGGCTGGTTCTTCCTTATTTTTAAGTTCGTTGAGACGACTAGTGATTGGTTTAAAAGTCTCATTTTCCATTAAACATGCAGGTCTCTATATTCTAGCAAGTGGATATTTTTCACGTACAGACCTATAGCACGATGAAGGTCACTGTCTAGATAGGGTAAAGGCAGGTAAGAGTGCGCAGTCCCTAAGAGCGCGCAGTATAAATATATAGAAGTTGGTAGCACTGGCGAAAGAAGTCGATAGGTGGCTCCTTGAAGCTTGCGTGTGTGTGCTTTACTGCGCTAAGAAAATTTGTAGAATCGGTTTATTTCGTATGTAAGAGGTAAGAATAACATTTGCTTTCTCCTGATGTAAATATGAATAAGAGTATAATAGCCTTTGTAAGTAATACATCAACGAGGTACCGCGAATCATATTATGGTAATCTGAAGCTTAGAGTCTATTGTTTACGATAACGTGGTAACGGGCGGCCAAAGTGAAGGCTGCTGCTATCTGTTGTACAAACGTTGCACTTGTGTGGGTGCCTCTAAGAGTGCGCAGCAATGCGTTCTCTTAGAGGCCGAATTGTCTACTGCGTACTCTTGGAGGCCGTTTCTGCATGGCAAAATATTACTTTTACAATTCAACTGTTTCTTGTTGCAGAATTTATTTCACTAACGAAAATGACCTCCAAAAAGTATACTAGAAAATTGGGTTCGTGCCTTCTGCAAAAGGCAAGGTTTGGCACTACGTACTCCGTAGAAATGTAGTTCAGGGAGAACCATTGGATTTAACAGGGTTCAGCGCAGGAGATTTTTTTGATAACTTGGCCAGTGTTTGTGCTAAAAATAATTTTCCGGCTCATCGAAAATTCAATATGGACGAGTCTGGTATCCACTGTACCCAATCACATTCCAAAAGTAATTTCTCCTAAAGGGAAAAAGGTAGTTTGTAAAGTTTCTTCAGCTGAAAGAGGTCAAACAGTTACTGTCGTGTGCTGCGTGAACTCCACTGGTACGTTTGTTCCTCCAGCCATGACCTTTGCCAGGAAGAGGATGAAACCTTAACTGTACACAAATGCACCAGAAGGAACATTGCATATGATTTCTGATACTGGGTACATGAACACGGAACTTCTTGTAGAGTGGCTGACACATTTCTATGATTTCGTGAAGCCAACAGAGAAAGATCCAGTGCTACTGATATTGGATAACCACGTATCACACTGCAGTATTGAAGCCGTAAATTTCTGCAGAGAACACTTCATAACATTGCTGTCACTACCACCACATGCTAGCCACAGACTGCAGCCACTAGACGTCGGTTTCTTTGGGCCTTCAAAGAAAGCCTTTGCTCAAGAAGCAGAAAAGTGGTTGGTGGTTCATCCAGGGAGGGTAATCACCCAGCATGACATTGCAAAAATCTTCACATGTGCTTACACGAGGGTAGCAACGATGGAAAAGGCAATAAATGCTTTTAGATCAACAGGTATACATCCTTTCAATCCCGATAACTTCACTGATGAAGACTTTGCACCTGCTGAAGTGACAGACCGTCCTCAAGAGCAACCAGAAAATTCAACAATTCTTGAAACTGATGAACCCCACACTCAAATTGATGATCTGGCAGAACAAGATTCCGTTGCGGAACTACAGCGAGTTCCCCCTCAATGATAACACCACTACCAAAGTGTGTCATTTCAAGGAAACGAAAAGTGGCAGGTAAGAAGTCTGAAATAATGTCTTCATCGCCATTTAAAAACTCTCTTCTGGTAAGCAAGATGGTTAAGAAAATTCAAACAAGAAAACAAGTAAAGAAGGCAGTACAGTTCGACAATCCCGCTGTACCATCAACTTCAGCGGTAGGCCTACATGCAGTTGAAGAAGAAATTGAAGACAATGTTTTTTGTCCAGGTTGCGATGAACGCTATCAAGAACCGATTTAAGAGGATTGGGTACAGTTCGGCAAATGTAAACAGTGGTGGCACGAAGATTGCTCAAGCTATGAAGGGTCTGGACACTTTAAATGTGATGGGTGCTGATGCGTACTCTTCGAGGACTCCGTGCGCACTCTTAAGACACCAGTCCTCCAAGAGTTCGCAATTTCAATTTATGCAAAACTTATGTTTTTCAGTTGCAAAGGATTTCATAGCTGCTTGTCTAATATGTGTTTCGTAAACTTTAAGTAATAGTGTTTCATTTATTATAATCACTTTTTGTGTAATACTTAATATCTTAAATTTACAATTAAAAACAACTTAAGTGCGTACTCTTGAGTGCCTTTACCCTACTGTCTTATTTCTGGTGGAGGTCTCAAATTACCGAAACGGTCGTAGTACTAAGCTTTTTTTAACCGACTTAAAAAAAAAAAGGAGGTTCGCAATTCGTCTGTATATATGGTTTTTTATATATATGTTCGGCCATAACTTATTTGTTTATGAATGGAATTTAATATTTATTTTTGCATTGGGTTTAATATAACTCAAAAGTGGCTCCATTTTAATTTCAATAGTATTGGACCTTGTAATTAGCATACACACCAAGTAACTCCTCAAAATCAAATATGATATGTATGGTGATTAAGGTATTGTTAGGTATATGACAATCCCAAAACAAGGTGGGTACCTAACCAAGGATGTGCTGACTGGACTGGGACTACGAAAGTTAACGTAAAACAGTACGAATGTGAATATTGAGTTATTATGAATATTATGTCAATATTTAAGGTACCTTACTACAAAACTTATCAGAAACACATCGAAACACTTTAGCAAAAAATTACAGCAGAAAATTGGTGAATTAATTTACTGTATGTGAATAATGCAATTTTAAACATATGTTATAAGTAAAAAGGATAATGTGTTAGTGTATTATTTTATGATAATGGTAGGGGTCAGTTTGCTGGTAGCCCCGGTGGAAAAGGACTCATCGATATATTTAATCAATGGACTTCACAGGTTCGAATAAAAGACTCAGCTCCATAACACAAGATTAAATTTTAATTTATAATAATGATTGTTATAAATTAAAAATATATAATTTTTGGATATAAATTAGGAATTTTCAAGATGGTGGATGTGGCATAATTCAAAATGGAGAAAAGTTCTAGAAAACAAAATGGTGGCCATAACATCCATATTTAATATGGTAGTCTCCAGCAGACGAAATAAGATGGTGGCGGTAATGCCATAATCCAAGATGGCGGAAGATTCTACCATAACGAAAAGTGTAACATTTGGGAGTGAGACACTCAATTTCAATATAACGGAATTGAAGCTGGATAAATCCAGGATAGCAGAATCCAATGTAGCAGCCTAAGTTAAGTCAGAGGTCAAGATCTTTCAAGATGGCGACAATGACATCACAATTCAAGATGGCGAAAACGAGAACAATATGTTGGCTGTGATGTTATAATTCAATATGTCAGTTGGCACAGCGCAGCACAGCCTGAAGCCTGTGCCCGGACATAAATTTCTATACTAATGTACTTAACTTGAAACTATCCACCGGTCATGCAGTGTGAGTAACTCTCACAACCAACATTGCTCGGAGCGCACAAAAATATAAATATTCACACTTCCAATTGCAAACGAAAAAAGAATAAAAAATAAAAATTCAACAGATATAATTACATACTGCATAAATACCTGGAATCATATAGTGTCTATAAATTAACATATAATAATACTGACATTTCCGTTTTATCTATATCTTTTTTAAATTAAAGTGAGGTATAATACTGTAGATAACAAAAATAAATGGCAAATTTTCCAAAAAGTAATTTTTACATGTAAACCAAAGCAGACTTTCTCTTCTGCAATCAAATATGCATATAGCTGTAAGTCCTACTTTATTTATTGGAGGAAATTAGAAGCCTTATTCCTTCCCCTCTTTCTCCTCCGAGTCTGTCGTCAAATTTGGAGATAAAATTTGGATAATGTGCGTGGACTTTAGTACCAGTCATATAAATAAAATAGTTCTTGGACAATATCGATAATCTATTCATCTAATTACAAACATGTATGTGGTAATAATTTTTTCAATCAAATCAGTATCATTTTTCTTGCTTGACCAACGTTATTTGAATACGATTGAAGCAAATTTTGGACAATGTTACAGGATATATAAAAAGTGAAAAATGACTTTTAATAAACACTTTCAGTTTCAATTAAATGAAATATTTGAAGAGCATTTGCACATTTCAATAAGTTAAAGGAGAGAATTTAAGAAATATTTGATGCTGTAAAAATTATTTTGAGTTGAATTAAACAACGATACTCTCACTGTTGGTGATGTAACTATAAAAATTATTATTATAACATATAAATTACTGCTCATATTTTAATACTAAGTAAAAACAATTATTTTTATACTACATAAAATAAATTAGGACCCTGAAGAAATATGTTGGTTTTGAAAGTTATTTTTAAATTGTGTCAAGAATACTAAAGAAAATGTGTTTATTTAAAATAAAGGTTGTAATTTTTTTCAGGCGGTGGTTTATTGGGATTTCTGCTGTCGAAGAAACAAGAAACTGGAATGACTTGAAAGTTAACCTACAAGGGCCGAATGGCACAAATTCGACAATAAATCAAGTGGCCACTAGCATTTTCTCTAGTGGTGATTTGATACATCACTAGATTTCGTATGTTCAGAATATTTTAGTGAAATCCCAGCTGGGAATAATTATGTCTAGTGTGGATGTTCACTTAGTACTATAACATTCCAAGTATTTAATTATATGATGGTTGCATTATTCTACCAAAATTTACAACAGAAACCAACAAAACACAACAGGAATCTAAGTGTTTTCTGTTGTGTGACATAAAAGATTTAAGTGTGTTTTATTGGATCCTATTGGTTTCTGCTGTAAACAAATAGGATTTATTGGGTTTCAGTGGTTTATTTTTGGGAGAAAATAGCTTGCAAACGAGAAAAAAAAATCAGTCTATTCTGTTGATTTTTGTTGTCAAAGCACAATGAATTCAATGGCTTTAATTGGATTCTGTTGTGAGATACAAATTTAGAACAGAATCTGTTGGGTTTTGTTGTTTTCTGTTGTGAAAAAGTATGTAAGTTTCTAATGGGTTTTAAGGTTTTCCATGGTATTTGTTGGATTTTATTAGTTTCTGTTGTAAAAAAAAGTCAATTGATATCTGTTGTTTTCTGTCAGTTTTTGGTTGTTTCTGTTGTAAATATTATTTAAGTTTATGTTATATTTGAGTGTTTTAAGTTTGTTTATTATTTTTTTCGGGTTTTCTAATGCCAGTCACTTTTTGGGGTCTGCTGTTTTGTAGTGTTTTTCATTGTATTCTGTTTTAAAAAATACTGTTTATTTCCATTTTATTCTGTTGGTTAATTTATTGGTTTCTTTTGCAAATCATTATTTAGACTTCTAGTGTATTCCATTGTATTCTCTAATTTGTTTCTGCTTTCTTTGCAGTGTGTTGTTTTGTGGTTTTTATTATTATATTCCGTTGGTTTCTGTTGTAGGGCACTTGTTTGGAGTCTGTTTTTTTCTAGAGTTTACCATTGTTGTTGTTTTAAATTTTGGTTTCATGTTTAAGTGACTTTTATTTTAAACTGTTGTATTTTGTACTCTCTGTAATAAAAACCATTTCAATTTTCTATAATTGTTATAGTATTTTTTATTGCATTCAGTGTTTTTAATATTTTCCATCGTACAATTGATGTTGTGTTTGCTAACATTTTTGTACATTTCATTGGATTATTATATTATTTTGTGCATCATATCATAAAGATTTCTATGTTACCTCATGATAAACTGAAATAAAACAAAAACCTATTTCTTTAAAACTACATAAACAAGAAAATTCTTACTGCATATATTTGAAAACCTGTTCAAATTAACTAAATATAGCAAATACCAAGAAAAATCACTAGAAAACAACTCAAAAACTAAACTCTAAATATACAAACTTAAATAAGTAGAAATCCTTAATATCAAAAGAATCTTACAGAATTCAATAAAATAAACTAATGCAACAAAATACAACAAAACAAAACAATCTAACAAATATAATAGAAAAACTCGGAAAAACAGAGTGTAATGTAAAACACTAATACTAGCACTAATACACAACCTACTACAGAAAACAATGGAAAATATTAGAAAACTTTAGACTCAAATATAGAAAAAAAACAACACACTTATTTACAACAGACACAATAAAAACACGATAGTTTTTTTAAAAACAATAAACTAATAGTATTACTTACAAATAAAATACAATATACAATCAAAAAACTAGAACATAATGCATAATAAAACAACACCTTACATCAGAAAAAAATTGAAATACAATAGGAAAAATAGCAACCAATAATGCTGTACAACAGAAATCACCATAAACCATAAGATAAGAATGGAAACACTAGAAAATAACATCCAAACTAAATGACTCACAACAGAAACCAACATAATACAATATAATACGATGAAAAACACTATAAAAACAACATATCTCTAAATAGTAACTACCAACAGAAAATAACAAAAACCATCAGAATATAATTAAATACAGTCAAAAACAACATGAATGCATTACAACAAAAATTACCCCAGATGAACAGAACTAAATGAAAACACTGTAAACATAGAGTGTCCTAAAAACAAAACCAACAAAATAAAACAGAATACGATGAAAAACACTAGAAAAAAACAGACCCCCCAAATAGTGACTCGCATCAGAAAACAAAAAAAAAAAACACCAACAAAATACAACAAAAACAATTAAAAACTAACAGAATGTCTTACAACAGACACTATCAAAAAGTAACAGAAAACAATGAAAAACACTAGTAAACACGAGATAACAACACAGTGCCTTACAACAGAAACCAAAATACTAAAAAAAACAACGGAATCCAACGGAGTTCCTTACAACAGAAACCAACAAAAAAAGCCAAAAATGGTGCAGAACACTAGGTAAAACAGACCCCAGAGAGTACATACAACAGAAACCAACATACAATCAAAAATACTAGAAAACAACAGAATACAATAAAAAAAATAGTAAACATCATATACCAACAGAATGCCATACAGCAGAAACCAACAACCCATAGGCTACAATGGAGACCACTAGAAAAAAACAGAAACCATCAGAAACCAATATAATTCTATAAAAAACAGCACCAACAGAATATAACAGAGTATACAATAATTTGTGATTATTCCTCTAGAATTCCCTGCTAAGGAACATAATTTTTCATTTAAGAATTATAACCTAAACATATAAAGGCATACATAAATAAATAATAAACATAGTTTAGAATATGGCTACAGGTTCCAAACTTATCTCGACTTGCCTCGACTGGTTACACATTGCATAACACTTGTAGGTTTTTAAATTCAAACTTGGTGCCATCCGGCGACAATGCATTGAATTAAAGATGGCCGACAGTGGTGCCATCTGGTAGCGACTTTATGAATTAAAGATGGCGGCAACGAAAAACTTGGTGAATACAGGCTACCGACTTGTCTCGTCTTGTCCTCCGACTTGTCTCGACTGTCTAGACTTGTCTCGACTCGTTCCCGACCTGTCTCGACTGACTACATAACACTTGGCGCCATCCGGCAGTAACTTTAAGAATTAAAGATGGCGACGGTGGCGTGCTCCGGCGGTAACTTTAAGAATTAAAGATGGCGACGGTGGCACACTCTGGTAGCAACACTAGGAACTAATGATGGCGATGGTGCCGTCATCTGGTATCGATTATATAAACTAAAATATGGCGACGGTGGCACCATCTACCAGCCAACTTGAAAACCAAGATGGCGGCGCCTCTGGCAACTAATTTTTGAATTTGGCGCGCGATACTAGCGACATCTACCAGCCAACTTGAGAACCAAGATGGCGGCGCCTCTGGCAACTAATTTTTGAATTTGGCGCGCGATACTAGCGACATCTACCAGCCAACTTGAGAACCAAGATGGCGGCGCCTATGGCAACTAATTTTTGAATTTAGCACCATCTGGTAGTCTGTGCTGGAATTAAAGATGGCGGCTGTATAATAATTTTAATTTCAAATGTGGCGCCTTAGGTATGCATTAAGGAAGGCAAAAACACCCTCCCCCCCATTTATCATAAACTTGCCGTCAGTACGTAGCATATATAGATTATTTATTCCACTATATCCCAACTGGTCTCGTGGTCTGGTTGGTAAGGTACCTGCTTTCTAACCTCGACATCCTGGACGTTTTCACGTCCCATGGATCGAATCCCAGCCTCGGCACTGAAAATATTTTAGTTAAAGAAAAAAATAAAATACCTGGTGGCAACCGACAGAACTATATGATGTCACAAGATGGCTGCCTCCAGCAGACGAAAACAAAATGGCGGCCAGCAGCAGACGAAACAAGATGGCGGCTGATGATTACATCGAATTTCGAAAAGTTTAAGTTCGAAAAAAAAATTCGAATCCAAGATGGCGGCCGTGACGAAAAGTGCAACAGTGACATCACGATTCGAAGTTGGTGGAAATTTCTAGAAATACAAAATGGCGGATGGATTAGCATGGATTAGCATAGATTAGCATAGATTGGCATATGAATTAGCATAGATTGGCATACAGATTTGCATTGATTGGCATGGATTGGCATAGATTAGCATACGGATTAGCATGGATTAGCATACGGATTAGATGACGTCATCCAAGATGACCGCCGGCTCCTGGCTCCTGCGCCTGTCCTTGAATCGGCATTTTCCATCTACTCAAGGGCCACCTGGTGCGTGTTGCTGGGTTCACATTACAGACGGAAGAAGGATGGAGAGCATTGCAAGTTATATGTTTGTAGTTTAATTTCTAGAGTATGTATAAACAGACTGACCACCTGATTATTTAAATGTAGTTGTGACATCACTTCTGCCCTGTAGCACGGGCCACTGTCGGGGGCTGATGCTGTCACATACTTGGTTTTGTAACTGATCTGACGCCAGTATATCAGATCTCCCGCGCACCTCGGCGGTGTGAGGGTCATCCGACAAGCAGGCAGGCATTGTCCACGGGAGTACGGGACAGGCCCCACCATGTCCGACAGTGGGGAAGTTCCATCAGTGTCATTATGGATTTTAAGTGATTCATGCAATGGACAATTTTGATTTAAAACCAATTCTTTGATATTCTCTATTGCAGGTTTGCACTGTTTGTCATGGGAAATATTCATATATGCAAAATAAGAAAGTTTGAACAGTAAATGTGTTCGTCCATGTTGTCGTCGTTGTGTTGTTACAAATTTAAATAAAAAATTAATACCTTTTAATATTCATTGTTGTGTATATTTGTTTGACCTCAGCTGATTTTGGCTTGTTTCATTTTTATTTCTTATTTGGCAACTATGAATTTTTCCCATGACATAGTGCAAAACTGCAATGGTGTGTGTCTAATAAATTGTATTCATGAGTATCATTGTTGGAAGCATAATTGCAGTGGTACTTAGCAATGCCCGCTTGCTACAATAAAGTACTCGCTTGCTAACAACAGACTGCAAGTAATGTTCCGGCCTGTACTTATTTCCTTTCCTATTTACTTATTATAACTACGTGAGTGGGAGTTGTGGCCAACATAGAAACGTATCCATGGATACAGATATATGGTCTTACCAGCTACAACTGCCAACTTCCAGTTGATGCTATTACATGCTCTGTAGGTCACTTGGGTGGGTCACAATGGTAGCATTCCTTTCCTGGATGTACTAGTCAGCAGAAAAAACAAGTCTGGAAACTAAAGTATACAGGAAACCTACGCACACAGGCCAATAACTTAATTTTGCATCCAACCATCCCAAAGCAACAAAAACTAGCATAATTCACACACTAACCTACCGAGCTGAGATTATTTGTTTTGATGAGAAATCTATTGTGGTTAAACACAATCATATAAAAAAGGAACTCATAGTCAATGGTTACCCTGTCAACACCATCAAACAGCATATGAAATCCAACAAAACACTCAAATCCACAGAAACCGAGAAACCGGCAGGAACCCTAGTCATTCCGTATGTTCAAGGGCTTTCAGAAGAAATAAGACGCCTGGGAAACAAATATGGACTTAAAACAGCATTCCGTTCTAAATCTACTATTAAAAGTATTGTTACCAAGGTGAAACCAGCCACAGAAAAATTACAAACTCACAACTGTGTGCATCAGATCCCCTGTGAATGTGGCCACATGTACGAAGGTGAAACTGGCAGAGCTCTATCCACCCGAATCAAAGAACACAAAAACTACTGCAAGAAGGATGAAACCCTAAAATCCAGACTTGCTGAACATACATGGGAAAATAGCCACAAAATTCTCTGGAAAGACATCACACCACTCATTATTTTCTGATAAATACCCTCATTTTTCCAGCCCTTACTCATTTCAGTTCACTTCTCACCGAGCAGTGGTGCAGAGAGGACAGCCTCTGTAAGGCCTAGCCGCACTTTGTCAGAAAAGTGTTAGTCAGCCATCACTGTTTTGGGTAATAGGCGACCTGTGGGTCGGATAGCCCGCGAATCGCGACAGGAATAATGGCGGACAATCAAAACCACATCCATGAGCAGGGAGGGGAGACAGCCATGGAGGCACAGAGTGCAAACAACAAACGCGAGCGAGACAAGGACACACACACAAGTGAGGGACCAAAGGGCAAGAGGCCTGTCCTGAACACCATGGGAGATAGGGAAAGGCGACGTAACTCATTCGGGGACAGCGATGGTTAGTCACAGACAAACGGGCGCTCAAAGCGAGGCAAGTAGTAGACCCGACGCCCATACTCACTACAAACAGTTTCGACCCTCTGGGACAAACAAAGTCAGACACCCACACACCGGCACCACCACAGCCATACCAGACTACAAACAGGTACAAAGGCGTTCCAATCATGGTTCGCGAAACCTGTAGACTCAGAGACATCGCACAGTTTCTAAATCTACACAGAGTGCAGTTTCGAAACATAGTTACTCGTAGGAGGGAACTGCGACTCAGTTTCGAAAACAGGGAGGGATACGCACTGGCGTTAAACTACCTGAAGGAGCACAACCTCCACCATCACACTTTTGCGCATCCAGACGAGAGGAACACAAAAGTGGTCATCAAGGGCTTATACGCCGAAGTCTCGGAGGAAGACATAAAATCTGAGCTTTCGGAAAAAGGCTTCCAGGTGTTAGATTTGAGAAACTTTAACATCATGCGACCGGACCACACAGGGACACTTAAGCCAATTCGCACGGGGACATTTTGCGTGACCATCGCGCCTTCCAAAGACGACAGTATTTTAAATGTAAAAACGATCTACTACACTTCCGTCACCATTCAAAAATATAAGGCCCGCCCAGAGGACATCGCACAATTCAAATGCTATGGGGAGTTCGACCACACTCAGGCACGCTGCAGTAACCCACCACTGTGTGTGAGATGTGGCGGTAAGCATACACGGGCACAATGCACACAGACAGACGAAGCAACCAAATTTTGCATAAACTGTAAAACCGGAGGACATACCGCAGCATGCAAACAATGCCCGGTATATCAGAATATCGTCGCAAATAGGCGAATCAAACAACAACCCCAGACACGGTCGACCACACATCAGGTACCACCAGCGAGCAGCCAGACGGAATTCCCCCGCGCCCGCCAAGCACACGTGCAGCACCGCGCACCTGTGGTAAACAAGCCCCAGCTGCGCCCACAAACAACAACAGAGCTCGCCCAGACGAGACAAACGTTCTCAGAAGCTGTAACTGGCTCCGCTCAAGTCTCTCAACCCAGCACACACACCCCGGCGCAAAACAGGATTGACGGAAACACATTCAAAGGGATCTCCGAGCTCGCAGAAATTCTCCATTTATGTAATTTCTCACGACTCCTCGTGAAACTCAGGCCAATTTTTAATCGCATAAAAAACGAACCAGATCAACTAGAAAGACAATTCATTCTCATGAGCGCCATAGCAGAACTCGCTACACCTTAAATGGTGCAAAACCCGGGGAAGTCACTACAGATTTTAATTTTTAATGCACAAGGCCTACAGCATAAAATGTACGAATTAGAGCATTGCATTTTTGTATACGGGATTGATGTCGCTTTCATTTCCGAAACATTCTTCAAACCAGACATAAAATCTTACATATGTGGCTACACAATTTATAGAACCGACCGACCCACCCACGGAGGGGGTACAGCTATTTTGATTAAACATGGAATTCAATATCATCCGATTACTGTAAATGATATACAACACATAGAGGATACCGCATAATTATCTGTAACAATAATTCACATGTCTGTATGTCTGCAGTGTATAAGCCAACACAAGCCCCATTTATAAGTCAAGACTTAGATAAACTTATGGAGGTCGAGGAACACTTTTTCATTGCAGGAGACACACAGTAAACACACAGACTGGGGATGCACTCAAAAAAATGCAAATGGTAGGGTTCTACACGATCACGCATCCGCAACAAATTATGTAATATTTGCCCCAGACTCTCCAACATGCTATCCAAACCAGGGGGCTCCAGATATTTTAAATATAGCATTAACGAAAGTAGGTTAATAAAGTATGTTCTGGGACAGGGGCTGGGGGCTGGGGATCTGGGGATCCACGGTGGCCATCTTGGATTACATAATTTCTGCCAGCCATCTTGCATTACATTTCCGTCGGCCATCTTGGATTACATCATTTCCAGCGGCCATCTTGGATTATGCAACTTCTGGCCACCATCTTGGATTTTACTTTGACTTTTGACCCCGGCAGCCATGTTGTTTTCTAGAACATTTAGCTATTTTGTTTTTTCTAGAATATACGATTACATCATGTCCGCCATCTTGAAAAGTCATAATTTTTAAGTTAGAAAATTTGGGAATTTTTTTTTTTAAATTATAAAAAAATATTTAATAAAATTATAAACACAATTACTTCATCGAGCACCCCACTCCTATGCATTAGGATGACATAATCGAGCACCCCACTCCTATGCATTAGGATGACATCATCGAGCACCCCACTCCTATGCATTATGATTACATCATCTAGCACCCCACTCCTGTTACATTTTTCGGTCTGCTGGAGGCAGCCATCTTGTTAAGGAGAGTCCGACATCTTGATTTCATCCGATGTCATCATCACCATGCTTAAGTACCTCAGTGTATGTATGTTTACGGTCGAGTTTCTAACCTGTGACAGATCTAATATGAGCCTTAGAGGCAAAAAATTTCATTTGTTTTCTTGAAGTCATAATATTTATAATATAATACATTATCATAAATAAAATAAAACAGCTCATCGTTGCGAATGCTGATACTTTTATAGAAATAAATTTTATTTAAATAAATTAAATTTTATGGAATAAAAACGTATACTACCATAGTATGTCATTCAGGTCCAGAATTTTTTTTCATAGTCCTATCATACATGTAAACAATCTAAATAAATTAATGTTTGCGTACTCATGTTTAAAAGCTGCATGGAAGCAGATATTTAGATGTTAGTGTATAATTACATGATCAATTTAGAGATATAAAATTAAGTATAAGTACCTTGAGGAATATAGGGTATGAATTACAAAATAATAATAACTGGCAGTAGGTAAAATTATATTTATTGAATAAAAGAAATATATCGTACAAAACAAAACCCTCAAGGAGAGAAAAATATATTCGTCAAACAAAGCTATACAAAAAAAAGGAAATGATACAACAAAAACGGAAACTATACAGCAAAAACGGAAACGATACAACAAAACGGAAACCATACAGCAAAAACGAAAACTATACAGCAAAAACGAAAACTATATACAAAAACGAAAACCATACAACAAAAACAGAAACTGTTTACAACAAAAAGACTGGAACTATACAACAGATAATTCATCTCCAACATAGCCATGGGGAACCGTATGGATTCCATCCTCACATATTCGGCGCTTATCGTCCTCCACGTTGTGGCCAGCTTATTTGTGCTCTCACTATAGAGCACGTGCTGCCTCGAGCATATGGCCCTAACTGCTACCCGTCGTGTGTGGTGATCGTGCAGGGCATCCAGGTAGTCACTGAATGTTAGGCGGTTTTTGACCACGCACCGCTGGATACCCTTGGCCTTCTTCTTGTAACACCCCTCGTGCCTCAAAATAGAATTATTTGGAATTAATTAAAAGAGCCTTGGAAACAAGCTGGAAAAAAAAATACGTTAAATGAAATGATTTACCAGAGGCGACACGAGGTGGGAACAAACACAATTTAGGAACTTCCTGTAACAAGCAAAGGGGAAGTTGGGGGATCGTTATAATCAATAAAATAAAAACTACACGATTAACTTGATCTATAGTTTCCCTGTTTTATTTGCCCTGATGAATATCATGTTTCAATTATTTTAACATACATACAAAAGATTTAACAATTTTCCAAGATTAACAAAAGGAACACGAAATTGGGGCTGGCCAGCGCTTACTTAAACTAATTTACATTCTTAGTTTGCAATATAAACATTTGCATTATGAGTGGATGGATCCGATGATTACATTGATAATTAGTTCTATTCGTTTTACATTTTCTTGAGAAAAACACTGGTCGCTGGTGGGTTGGTCATCCGGTTGAGATAGTTCGTCGCTGGGTAAAGGGGAAATGTTGAATTTACATTACCACCCAGGGTCTTCAAACGATCACTTCGGGTGGTAGAAAAGTTTCTTCTAATGTTTCTTCCCACGGAACAGGGAAGGGGGGGAGGCCACGAGATGAGAGCATCAATCTCTCCCGGTCATCGAACCCTGTCTGCAACAGTCCAAATCAAAACTGATTAGAACTGGTATACAGGCAGTCTATGGGGCAGAAAATGCCCGGAAAAAAAATTTAAAGGGAAAAAGGAGGGTTCGCGAATTATCACTCACCAAAACAGGGGAGTTGCCCAGCACGCTGCAGTCGTGGAGTCAGCCAGGCTCGGGAGCTCGCGAATTGCGCGGCAGGACGCGGATGATTTCTTCATAATAATAAATTTCAAAGAGAAAAATTTCTAAGGCAAATAACTAAACTATGCAGACAGACTAATCTACTAGAATTGACTTGAGGGATAGCATCCCTTATACAAAGCGACTACATAGTCGTTAGCGGTCGGATGAAGTCTGCCGATTCGCCGATAATCGCTGGAGATCTGTCTGCAGGCGCGACGCGAGATGATCTGTGTCTCGCGGAGAAACGTGTCTCGTAATTAAAAGTAAAACTTGAATCAAAAGTGGAGGGGAGGACTGGGAGTCCGGAACGAAAGGTCCCGAAGATCCCCGAGTGAGGGTCATAAAAAAAACTCTGATTGAAGTCTCGAAGCTGGTAGCATTGCGTAGACTTCAGCGCTACCTGTTGGGGGCTGTCTGAAATAAAAAAGAATCGACTCGCCCAAGGCGTCTGCTTAAACCAAGGGTTAAAGGGCGCAGTCTAGTGCTACACTCTGGCGGCCTACAGGGCAAGTTGGCTGGGTGGTTAGCGAGTTTGCCGCTAGGTGTCGCGGGGTGGTCCATCCTGGCACACACATTTTTTTTATGCAAGGCATCCTGGGAGACGGTCGCTGTTGTCCAGGGGGTTACGACCGGTCATTGGCCTTAGGCGAATTCTTAGAACCGAAAGAGAGGAAGGGGGGAAAGTGCATCGACGCTGAGAACAAGCGTCCATGACGTGCTTTTCGAGGAGAGAACCTAATACGTATTCGTGACCAGACTTACTTCTCTCAGCAGCTCTCTGAGAAGTAGCGGCTCGCAGCCCAGAAGCTGCTCTATGCAGTTAGGGTCACGAAGAGAAATGATATTACAGGCTTGAGGCGTGACTGAAGGCGGGGGAAATATTAGCCAGAATGCTAGCCTAGTATGAGGCTGGGAAAGAAAATCAGCTCGCCTCTGAGAACAGAGGCTGAGGGCCTGGCCGTAAAGAAAATAAGATGAGAGAAAAAAAAAAATAATTTTTTCAAAATATTTCAGATTACAAAATTTTTAAATAAAACGTGCCTAAATACTTAATACACGGCACATACTTCCCCCCTGAAAGACGGAGTCAGGGTGGCCCACTTGAGCCACCAAAAACCTGGGTTCCAGAAACTTACCCTGTACCAGGATCTACTGTAGTAAACTACTTACATATAAAAAAATCTCTTGATCAAATCGAAGGTATATTATAATTAATTAATTAACACTTAACGATGAATGATGTAATGAGGAAAGTTGATCTCAGATGTTGGGAATGGTGTCACGTGACAAAACTCTAAAGATGGGCGCTGTGAGGCGGGCCGAAAAGCACTGAGGCCGAAACAAGGGAAATGCGTCCTTGAGCACTCAGTGACTGATGGGGATTGTAACCCCTGTAAATGGGTATGGTAACCCGTAACTTACAAAATATATTTGGGAATAGAACCCCTGTACAATTGTCTTTCCATAAAAGGCCGAAGGCATTGGGACTTTGCCCTGCACAATCAGGCCATGGAGAAGACGGTCAAATTTGCTGCTTCCCCGAAGGTAAAACAGATCCTCAGTCCCAGAGTGACACAGGGCCTAAGGGTGGTATTCCCTTGGCGGAATTTTAAATGATTGGGGATGAAAACCCTAAAAGATCAACAATCCGTATGAATGAATGAATTTAAAAAAATTAAATATTCGACAAATTGAGAAATTTTAGTGCATACAACTCTGATGTTCAATATAACTAACTAATATTTATTATTTAAAAGTTTTCTGCAAACAAAACAATAAATTAACGACTCTTCGCACTCAAATTTAAATTATTTAAAGAAAGATAAAATGCAATAAACCAACAATTATCAATGAAAAGGGTTATAAATTATCATGGAGCGGTTAGATCTTCCATGACTGCTGATAGGTTTCACACTGCCTGAGAGGGGGTTTGAACATAGGCCGTCCAAAGGTGAGTGCTGGGGATCTAACCCAGTAACACTCTATGGTCATAGGATTTTTCTCCTAGAGGACCGAGTCTCGGCTCGTTGGCTCGTAGGAGACTTCTTTTGCGCTGCTCGTTGGCTAGCTTGACCTAGCTCCTATTTTAGAAATACACATAAAAGAAACCAGTTTGCCGTCTGGAAGTCACGTAGCTCTTAATTAAATAAACAATCTCATCGATAGCGATGTAAAAGAAATACAGCTTTGGGGGTAGAATGCAAAGGAAACAAAAAATGGCTAGATGTGACAGCTTCTGTGCTCAGAATCTATGTACGTCGCTGTACATCACATTTACGTGCAAGGGAAAATAAAGAAATAAACATGTACAAGTATTAACGAAACATCAGAACAAAAAACACTACAAACATTATTCTTGCTTAATTTACGAATTATGGTTATTAAAAAAAATTGAACTTAATCAAAAATTAAATAGATAAAATCGTCGAACAAAATTCATGAAGATTAAAAAAAACTGTCAGAGAAGTATTACTAAGTTAAAAAAATAAAACAATTTACGGCAAGCAGCTTGTTCAAGACTGAACTTACATATGGAAAAATTAAAAATTAAAGTATCTTAAATTACATAGAGTGTGCTAGCCTAGAGACGGGATGCTTAAACGTACCCAAATTAATTTAGTGGACCTCTCGTTGGAGGTTGAAAGGATTTCACCACTCTCGGTGATTACTATAAACATTACAATGAGGCTAGTCACCTCGTAGGTACTTAATTTCGGGAAATACGTATTTTAATATGCTTGATTATATTATTATTTTTTTTATCACTATATTATGTTTTCAAGTATTATTACTTTATTAATGTAAGACGTGAAATTCTTATAAGGCAAATGTCTTTCAGTATAATTTGAAATCATTATTATGATGGGGGGGAGCCCTTGATATGTAAATTAAAATCTATATTTAAATATTATGTGCGTGTTTATTAGTAATGGCGTTAGTAGCCTAAAAAAGTACTCTTAACTTATAGTTATTTGTTCATATGTAAACTTAATAATTAAATTTAAACACATTTAGCTGACTACTGCGGGACAACAGTGGAAAACTATAAACTTATTTGACTCTCAGTCATAAAGTAACTACGGCGGGCGGAGATAAACAGAGCCCGACGTCACGACAAAGACGTCAGCTGTGATCACCCCTCGAAGATAAGTGGGCGGCAGAGGCCGCTCGAAGAAGGAGGGGGGGGAAAACAAACATGACAGCTCCCATGTGGCTGTCGGGAAAAGGATGTGAGCAGAACAGTTGCTCACGTAAAAATTTGCTATGGTCCAGGATTAATTGGACAAAAACAAAAAAAATATACGTCGCGGGCATTCGTCTCGCGCTACTGGGAAAGTAAGGGTCCAGGTGAGATTAAGGTTGGACACCCCTACGAAGGTCGTACAGGGCGCTGAACGGAACTCGACGCGACAACGCGCGCCGTGAGAGATAAGCAGCGCGCAGGGACGGGGGAGGGGTGTCTGTGGCCTTGTGTGTGTCTGCGGCTGCGCCGCGGCAGGGAGAACAGCTGTGGCTTGCTGAAAGACGTCTCGCGCGCTACGCGCTAGCCTAAGTCCAAACGGAAATTTAACTCAAAATAAATTTAAAAATTTAACTCATTATAACTAGGGGGTGTACCAGCGATCAGTTTACAATATTATTACAAATTTATTATTATCAAAAATTAATAAAAAAAATTTTTTGTACTTTTAATTTTAGTTTAGGTATGCTTATATTTTTCAGGTATGCCTATAGACCAAGGTAACCATGCTCTGCTACCAAGTTGTAACACCCCTCGTGCCTCAAAATAGAATTATTTGGAATTAATTAAAAGAGCCTTGGAAACAAGCTGGAAAAAAAAATACGTTAAATGAAATGATTTACCAGAGGCGACACGAGGTGGGAACAAACACAATTTAGGAACTTCCTGTAACAAGCAAAGGGGAAGTTGGGGGATCGTTATAATCAATAAAATAAAAACTACACGATTAACTTGATCTATAGTTTCCCTGTTTTATTTGCCCTGATGAATATCATGTTTCAATTATTTTAACATACATACAAAAGATTTAACAATTTTCCAAGATTAACAAAAGGAACACGAAATTGGGGCTGGCCAGCGCTTACTTAAACTAATTTACATTCTTAGTTTGCAATATAAACATTTGCATTATGAGTGGATGGATCCGATGATTACATTGATAATTAGTTCTATTCGTTTTACATTTTCTTGAGAAAAACACTGGTCGCTGGTGGGTTGGTCATCCGGTTGAGATAGTTCGTCGCTGGGTAAAGGGGAAATGTTGAATTTACATTACCACCCGGGGTCTTCAAACGATCACTTCGGGTGGTAGAAAAGTTTCTTCTAATGTTTCTTCCCACGGAACAGGGAAGGGGGGGAGGCCACGAGATGAGAGCATCAATCTCTCCCGGTCATCGAACCCTGTCTGCAACAGTCCAAATCAAAACTGATTAGAACTGGTATACAGGCAGTCTATGGGGCAGAAAATGCCCGGAAAAAAAATTTAAAGGGAAAAAGGAGGGTTCGCGAATTATCACTCACCAAAACAGGGGAGTTGCCCAGCACGCTGCAGTCGTGGAGTCAGCCAGGCTCGGGAGCTCGCGAATTGCGCGGCAGGACGCGGATGATTTCTTCATAATAATAAATTTCAAAGAGAAAAATTTCTAAGGCAAATAACTAAACTATGCAGACAGACTAATCTACTAGAATTGACTTGAGGGATAGCATCCCTTATACAAAGCGACTACATAGTCGTTAGCGGTCGGATGAAGTCTGCCGATTCGCCGATAATCGCTGGAGATCTGTCTGCAGGCGCGACGCGAGATGATCTGTGTCTCGCGGAGAAACGCGTCTCGTAATTAAAAGTAAAACTTGAATCAAAAGTGGAGGGGAGGACTGGGAGTCCGGACCGAAAGGTCCCGAAGTTCCCCGAGTGAGGGCCATAAAAAAAACTCTGATTGAAGTCTCGAAGCTGGTAGCATTGCGTAGACTTCAGCGCTACCTGTTGGGGGCTGTCTGAAATAAAAAAGAATCGACTCGCCCAAGGCGTCTGCTTAAACCAAGGGTTAAAGGGCGCAGTCTAGTGCTACACTCTGGCGGCCTACAGGGCAAGTTGGCTGGGTGGTTAGCGAGTTTGCCGCTAGGTGTCGCGGGGTGGTCCATCCTGGCACACACATTTTTTTTATGCAAGGCATCCTGGGAGACGGTCGCTGTTGTCCAGGGGGTTACGACCGGTCATTGGCCTTAGGCGAATTCTTAGAACCGAAAGAGAGGAAGGGGGGAAAGTGCATCGACGCTGAGAACAAGCGTCCATGACGTGCTTTTCGAGGAGAGAACCTAATACGTATTCGTGACCAGACTTACTTCTCTCAGCAGCTCTCTGAGAAGTAGCGGCTCGCAGCCCAGAAGCTGCTCTATGCAGTTAGGGTCACGAAGAGAAATGATATTACAGGCTTGAGGCGTGACTGAAGGCGGGGGAAATATTAGCCAGAATGCTAGCCTAGTATGAGGCTGGGAAAGAAAATCAGCTCGCCTCTGAGAACAGAGGCTGAGGGCCTGGCCGTAAAGAAAATAAGATGAGAGAAAAAAAAATAATAATATTTCCAAAATATTTCAGATTACAAAATTTTTAAATAAAACGTGCCTAAATACTTAATACACGGCACATTCTCAACTTTGTCACCACACTTGTATGCATACAGTTTGGCCCGCAGACTGACAAACTCACTCATCACTTTCCCTCCGCACTCATCCTTAAACTTACCGACAACCTTTTTGTTGATGGGGGAGAAGCAAGGGTGGTCGGAAGGGTAGCAGCTGGTGTCGAACTTCTCTATGAGTGTAGGGTAGGCTTTGAGGTCATGGTAGAAATCATCGGTTTGTATCTCATATACGAAACTATCGGTGTCCATGTATGCCAGATGAATGTTTTCTGCATATCTGGGTTTCATTGCGCTGTAATGGAAGTCGTACATGAGTGTTTTTGAGGGATCAATTACTATGAGTCCGGCATAGATTGGCTTATCGAAAATTATGGTGTAATGGTTCAGGTGGTCTAGTGTCAATATCTATTCATACAGTGCCGAAAATTAGGTATTTCGTCGCGTTTTTTTAATCTTTTATTATAGTTTTTAATTTATTTTGGAAATTTTATTTTTCAAATTGATTGGTTACAAAAGGATGATTTACACTTTGTTAGGCTGGTGAACTATACTGAGTTAAACTTTGCGGCGGTGGTTCGAGGCACCTTTTTTCTCAGGGGCCAATCTGATCTGTTGCAAGACGTTAGCAGCCTGGATGACATTCCTCCCGCTTGATATCACGCCGAGGGTCCGTAATTTTAGTTCGCTACATGACTAAATCTGCAGAGAGCAGCTTCTGGCCTGCAAGCTGTAGTTCTTAGAGGGCCGCTTAGATCAGCGAGCCTCAGACACGACTGAGTATCCAGTGGACACTAGTTCCCAGCCATCTCTGCGCTTTTCTGTCCACCCTCCCCTCTCTCTCCACCCCCTCTGGTTCACAGATTCACCCAGGATCATTGCCCTGACGTGAACTCGCCAAGGCAGTGGCCTACTCCAAGGACATTCGCCCTTGCCCTACAGAGCCCTCCACGACACCTAGTGACAGAAAAAGTAACTTCAGCCCAGGTCGCCAGCGAGTAGAGCCATCGCCCATGACTCCTGGTGGCGGTTCAGCTCACCTCCTCCGTTAGTTCCCCTTTACGCCGCTAGAGAGCAGCTCCGTGGCAGCCCCTATGCTTTCAAGTCGCGTCCAGTTAAAGTAGATTCTTTGTAGCTTCCTGTTACCGCCGGGAGAGAGCGCGCATGTTGTGTTGTTGTTACGTCCGCCTCGGACTCCTTCGGAAATTTGCTCTTTTTTTCGACACTGACCCAAAATACAGCTTCATCAAGAATTCGTGTTTTCATTTCCTTTGTAAGAGTTGCTGTTGCTTATCCGTAAACTGATAAGATCTGAAGACTAACTTTACAGTCGAGAAGACTTTCAAGGCACTGAAGGTAACTCCCCCAGCGAGTTTTACACGGCAACTTCAAACTTCTGAATTAATTTTTTTTAATAAAGCATTTAAAACCTGTGGTGTTTTTTTTTTGGTTTTGACTATGTCAACAACAGATGCCATAAATGTTCCGTCAGACTTACATTTCAGAATATCATTACATAACAAATGCAGGGTATGGGCCAAACATGATAAAGGAATTATGTGATCAAACTTTTGTTGCACTAATGTGAAAGCTTTTTGCATATTTGCTGCATTGTCTCCTATTACAACAAGGAATTTTTCGGGCCCATACTTTTCGATAACAGAAGAAATTTCTTTTTCAAGATATTTACTTGTGTGTCTGTTTTCTTTTGTGCAGATAAAATAAACAAATACTGGTTCTGGTTTAGTTAAAACAAAATTTATGATGCCTTCATTACGAATGTAGCTCCACCCATCACATTGCAGATTTAGATTTTTCGCAATTTGTAATTCTGCATATAGTAGTGTCTGCATTTCAACATACTGTTAATCTAAATGTGTCATAGCCAGAGACTTTCGTGTGGGAAGTTTATAAGCTGGTTTCACTGCTTTTAAAAAATCTATCCACAAGGGATGTTCAACTAATCAAAGGGCTACCCCACTAACATATATAGCTTTTGCAAGCATCGTATTCAAGAGTGCATTCTCTTCATTAGTCATGCGGTCCAAAAACATTCCCATTGCCTGTTGTTTTTGTTTAGCTTTAGCATTCCAAATAGGTATTGTACTATTACTACTGACGGCAGGTAGGTGTAGATGTGATGTTGCAGTATTTAGGCCTACATCTTAGTTTGATTGCATGGATGAAGGCACAGAAGCAGTCTCTAAATTGTTTGTGACATCTTTAACTGGAGATGTTATCTTCCCAACTTAAAATACTGTTTTTTTAAGTCCACTGGGCATTTATAGCATTTGACAATATGCTCAGACATTTTTGTGACATTTACAAATTTATAATGTTTTCCAGAATACTTGCAGTCTACAGTTTTATCACCTCTTTCGTTGTACACTTTCCAAACACTGATTTTATTTCTTCCCATTTTTAACGCTCTTATTTCAACTGGCTTTCATAAACACTATCACCACAAAGTAACAAAAGTCATCGCAATAGCACACAGTTTTTAGGTTATGATTTATTTACATTTCTAGCATGCTATCCAACAGTCACATTGAAAATGTTTGTAGTTATTAGTTCAAAACTGCCAACTGAAACTATTGTTCTTAAGTAATAATTACTGCAACCAAATTGTAAATAAAAATTATATAATATAACATATAATAATTATATATTAAAACAAAAGAAAAGTAAATACCCAGTTTTTGGGTGGGAAAATATAATTTGGGCAAATTCCCTACATTTTCCCAAAAAATATTTTCCCACCTGGTGGGAAAATTTTCATGCCCCATCACTACATACAACACATGCACTTGATGTATGTGTTTTCAAGCCACTAAAGACTTACTACTACCAGCAAGCAACATCGTGGCAACACAGCAATCCGAACAGACCAATTACAAAATTAAGTTTTGGAGGAATTTTTAAAAATGCCTGAAACTTGGCTGCAACAGTTGGGAATGGGGTGAAGGGGTTTGAAGCAACTGGTATTTACCCTCTCAATACCACTGCTATTTCAAGTCACAAATTTTTGTCAGAAATAGTGTTTTCTCCTGAGTCGTTGGAACAGAGCTGTGTTTCGATCTCTGATATGCCTACCACATATTCTTCCCCATCGATCCTGCAGATTGAATCTACGGACATCAGAAGAGAACATAACCTTTTCACTGCCAAAGATGTTAGTGGAAGGAGCACCACAGGAGAAGTGAGAGGCCTGTTACCAACACCGGAAAAATTAACACCAAAGAGAATAGCTAACGAAAAACTGTTGCTTCTCTAAGGCTACTGTCAAAAGAGAATCGCACATTGTTGGAATCCAGGAAATTGAAAAGCTAGAAGCAGGTGTTAAGTTCAAAGCACAGCAAAATTGAACCTCTGAAGACGAAGAAGCGAACAAAAGCTAAAAACACATCCGAGTTGGAAATTTTGGAAGAAACCCAGGATGATGAGGAAGATGTTCTCTGCAACATGTGCAAAATTGCATACAAAGACATCAGAAGCTGCACTGCTAGAGACTGGATTCAGTGCCAGACTTGCAAAATGTGGTACCATGAACGTTGTGTCAATGTTTTTCAGTGTAAACAGTTTGTATGCGGAATGTGTCTGTCAAAACAGTAAAGAATATCTGTTGACCCGATTTGCCCCACTTGTGATCCGATTTACCCCACTTCTGTCCAAATCGGGTCACAACATATCATTTTCCTTTTATCAAGTTTAATGTCTATTCGTAAGGAAGATTGGTTAATTTTTGTATGTAAATATGTACATAAATGTATGACTGATATTACTGTAGATTTTTTATGGTAAATTAATATTGGTTTATACATATTCAGGAATTTCAAAAAATTGACCCGATTTCCCCTTGTCTACCCTATATTAATTTAAGCAGATGAGTTTCCTGCTGCCAGTATGTGAAACCAAGCCACGGGAACCAGAAGATGAAATGTCTGTTGGCCAAGAAGTGGATGGAACTGAAGTGGATTACTCCGCGCAGTCACGCTACGTCACTTGAGCGTCAGCCAACCCGCCTCTCTCCCTCCTCCCACTTCCCCTCTTTTCCTTGGGCAGTGTTTGTTTCCCCTTCTGCGATGTGCGCAGGCGCGCTTGGCGCCTCTGATGCCTATATAAAGGCTGGAATTGCATTGCCACGGGCTGTTCTCGTTACTTTCATGCGGGTGATCACATAATTAATGTAGTTAGTTAGGTTGTATTTAGAAGTTCCACGGGCCACACGCCCAAGTTGCGTTCTGTATGTACGTACGTAAGTGCGGTAATCGTTTTGATGGCATGTATGGCCATGTCATGTAAATTATAGCTCTTCTTTTTAAAGCCTTCAAAATTGCTGGTTTTAGACTGCCACTTTTAAATTTTAGTTTTGGTAAACTTTTTGTTAATGTCCCTTTGATATAGTTTAGGATTGCCGTGCTTGCTCGCCTCACACATGTGCTCCGGCGTGATGCGGCCGCGTGAACGTGTTACTTATCCTAGTCTATGTTTATGGAACTATGACTTTCTCAAATTATATTCTAGGTCTGTTTACCTAAAGTCATAATATTAGTAAAATTCTTTGAGCATAATTATAAATTACAAAGTATCGTCCTCATTTGATAGCCGTTTGTATCTGGCTTTTTGCATGACTATGTTTATGATTGGCATGCCCACGGGATATTTGCATTTAATGTAATGTTATTCTCTCACTTGTACGTATGATATTGTACTGTATAGCATAAAGTAAGGTGGTCGCCTACTTAACGTCAAGTTGGCGACCACCCAAGGAAAATATCATTTTTTCGAATGAATTTTATGTCACGAATTAATGCTCAATTTGTGCTGCCAGATGCGAAAATTTCGAGCTTATCGCAACGTAAACTAAAAAGTTATAGCCCTTTATATGTTTGAAGCGTATTGACAGCTGGCGACCACACGTTGGAATTTCAAGGTCAAATTTTGTCACGAATTAGTGCTCAATTTGTGCTAATTTGTGCCGTAGAAATCAAAGTTTTTGATGCATTACGTAAAAAGTTATAGCATATAGTAAGTTGGTCGCCAACTTGACATTAAGTTGGCGACCACCCAAGGAAAATATCAATTTTTTGGAAAGAATTTGGTGTCACAAATTTGTGCTCAATTTTGTGCTAATTTGTGCCGTCGAAATCAGAATTTGTGCTGCATTACGTAAAACGTTATAGCATATAGTAAGGTCGTCGCAAACTTGACGTCAAGTTGGCGACCACCCAAGGAAAATATCAATTTTTGGAATGTATTTTATGTCACGAATTAGTGCTCAATTTGTGCTGCCAGAAGCCAAAATTTCGAGCTTTTTGCAACGTAAACTAAAAAGTTATAGCCCTTGATATGTTTGAAGCAAATTGACAGCTGGCGACCACACATTGAAATTTCAAGGTCAAAAATTGTCACGAATGAGTGCTCAATTTGTGCTAATTTGTGCTGTAGAAATCAGAATTTGTGCTGCATTACGTAAAACGTTATAGCATATAGTAAGGTGGTCGCCTACTTAACGTCAAGTTGGCGACCACCCAAGGAAAATATCAATTTTTTGGAATGAATTTTATATCACGAATTAGTGCTCAATTTGTGCTGCCAGAAGAAAAATTTCGAGCTTATCGCAACGTAAACTAAAAAGTTATAGCCCTTGATATGTTTGAAGCGTATTGACAGCTGGCGACCACATATTGGTATTTCAAGGTCAAAATTTGTCACGAATTAGTGCTCAATTTGTGCTAATTTGTGCCGTTCAAATCAGAGTTTTACTGCGTTACGTAAAAAGTTATAGCATATAGTAAGTTGTCGCCAACTTGACGTCAAGTTGGCGACCACCCAAGGAAAATATCAATTTTTTGGAATGAATTTTATATCACGAATTGCCCCCTTTCACTCAGCCCTGTCTTATTACACATTACAATTGAAAACATGAAACGGGACCCTACATGTAACATACGACACCTCTCCCTACGCATTGGAGTATGATTTTGTCGCAGTTACCCTTTCACTCAGCCCTGTCTTATTTAACATTACAATTGAAAACAAGAAACAGGACCCTGCATGTAACATACGACACCCCTACCTACGCACTGGAGTATGATTTTGTCACACTTACCCTTTCACTCAGCCCTGTCTTATTTAACATTGCAATTGAATGGTGCATTGCAGAAAGGAGATAAGTCCACAATTTAAAAAAATTAGTTATGACTAGGAAACCATTATTTGGCCTTTACTGCATCTTCCTGTGGTGAAACGGAACATGTCCATATGTCTGCAATGCTTTTAATAAACACACATTTATCGCGTGCAGTGCAGAACAGAGACAAGTCCAGGACTTATCCCCTTTCTGTAATGCCAAGGTATCTGCGATCTCCTTGTTCACTATAGAACATTAGAAATTTCTCTTTGGAATGCAACTGGATGTAAAAAAATCGCTGCTTTTTTGTTTTATCTCTGTGTTTTGTTATTAAACAGTGTTAAAATGTCAACTAAGATGAATACACCAATCTATGAAAGTAGAAAAAGAAAACGAGGCCGTAGTGAAGAAATGTATAAAAGAAATGTTATTAAGAAAAGCAGAGTTATGGGTAAATAATTTGAAAATTGGGTTGGGAAAACTGTTAAACCCCGTGCAACAGGAAAACCATGTGGGTAAGTGAGAGCTAAATTACCTGTTAATTGTTTGAAAACATGAAACATTTACACAATACTTAGAAACAGAAGTGTCTGAACAAGTGAAAGAAGTGCACATTTTCAGTGACAACTGCGGAGGGCAAAATAAAAATCATACAGTCATCAGGATGTTGCTTGCACTAACAGATTTAGGTAAGTTTGATAAAATTACACACTACTTTCCGCAACGCGGACATTCTTACCTACCACGTGACCGTGACTTTGGTGTTGTTAAGCAGTTAATCAAGAAAGTAGACAGGATTTACACAACCTATCAATACATTGAATTAATTTGCCAAGCTAGCAAACACATTTTCAGTTACAGTGATTACATCAAACGACATCAAGGATTTCAAGCGAAGGTGGCCTCAATATTACAAGAAAGGGTGTGCTCTTCTGTGGATACTGGTAGGGGAACACCAAGAGAACAGAAAGTATTGTTCAACCCAGCACAGTTCAGCGAGTTTGTGTATTGTAGAGATTTGCCTGGATCTGTTCAAGCATCCACATTCATAGGCAACGACATCACAAAGCACATCTTCCACCTAAGAAAACCAGGCACGTGCTGTCCACCACTGCCATTTCAGAATGCATACAGTGGCAAGGTTCCAATCAATGTTCGTAAATTAGAAGATATTGCTAAAGTAATACATTTAATACCATCAGAGTATTCAATGTTCTACAATAAAATATTGGAATGGCCCACTTCTGGAAGAGACATGAACAGTGATGATGAAGTGTAGGAAGAAAATAATTTTGAAAAAACCTGTGAAGCAAATGCAAAACATGGACTAAGTTTTTGTTTGCACTACTATCATAAAACTTTAATAATCATTAACATTATAATATAACCAATATGTTATTGCTGAAGAAGTGTGTGTTGTTTTAAAAAGATATCTTGACATGACTTATTCATGTATAATAAAAACTTCAAAATCTAGTTATACAAACAGCTATAATAATGTGTGTGTGTTTTGTTCCAACCTGGTACTGTCATGTAACACATAAGACAACATTAGTTCCATAGCAGTAAAAGTGTACTATAGTAAAAGAATGGCGTGTTAGTGTAGTGCTCTTTGTTAAAAAAGTTCATAAGTGCTTACCTATACCTTTTTATGTATCTTATTTCGTACTGGCCAAATACAGGAAGTATTTAAACAATGTATGTTAGGCTAGTTTTACACCTTGGTACAATGCAAACTTTCAAAATTGATATGCTGGTTAAGAGCTATTTACTGTATGAAGTATAAAAGTATATACTTCACAGCAGAAAAGGGATAAGTCCCATCACTATTAATTATTGTAAATGACTTATATCTATCATTGAAATGCATATTAGCCGAGAAATATATCACAATTCAAGTGTTCTTTAAGGCAGTAAATCTTGGTTCCCTTACTTTTAAAAATAAAAGAATGAATCAGTTTTTCTTTATTATCTCTGAAGTGGATTTTTGTAATTTAACGCCTTTCTGCAATGCACGATTCAATTGAAAACAAGAAAATGGACCCTACATGTAACATACGACACCTCTCCCTACGCATTGGAGTATGATTTTGTCGCAGTTACCCTTTCACTCAGCCCTGTCTTATTACACATTACAATTGAAAAAAAATAAACATGACTTTATGGGGAACCTTTTTGTGGAAATGGGTTACCTACATTACATATCTTGCATATAAATGTATATTCTGGCCTAGATATATATTTAAAATTTATGTTATCATTTTTAAAACATTGCTCGTAGTGAACCCTTGATGTAGGCTTTTGGACATACGCCATTGCTTAGCACATGTATGTCTGCTGAAGAAAACTACAAAATAACACAAATGACAAAAAGCACAAATTAAGCAAAAATTGCTGTTGTCAGGATTTAACGCCACACAATATTCAAAAACAGGAATATGGTCAACAAACAAGGAAAAAACAAAGAAAAATGGACTAACAGAACGAAAAAACCCCCACAAATGATGACAGCACAAAAATTCCGAACCCAAAAAAATTCAACACAACAGTTGAAACGAGACAAAAAACACAGCAAAACGAAAAGACGAAAAAACACAATAGTTTTCCAAAAAACAAAAAGAGAAACGAAAAAACCCCTACAAATTATGACAGCACAAAAAATATTGAACCCAAAAAATTCAGCACAACAGTCAAAACGAGACAAAAACACGACCAAACGAAAAGACGAAACAAACACAACATTTTTCTGAAACAGAAACAAGCGACGTTTCGGGAACTGCTATCTGCTCCCGTCCTCAGGGAGAGACGCACATGGTACGGAAACACGGGTGCGACTGAGAAGGGGCGATTTTTTTCCCTAACCTAACTAAAACTAAGTGTATTTGGGAGGGGTCCGGGTTAGGGAGGGACCTAAGTGCGTCTCAGGCCGAAGCCTATACGCCTTAGTCATGCTGGGATTAGCCATGCAGGGAGAGGGTCGCATGCATCGTGTGCTAGGAGGGGATTGGCCAGCCATGGCAGCGATTGGCGCCATGACTAACTCCCCTCACTCTTAACTCTAGACTAAACTACTAGATAAGTTGGGCCCAGGTAAAAACTGCATAGACACAGGGAAAACCCTGGGCACTTTCATGCGGGATGCCAAATTTCATGCATTAATTTCAGGCAGGTTCAATACGGGAGAAAGAAGGATGGTTCAGGAAGAAGAGTTGGTCAGAGCAGAAAGAGTCTACCATGCGGGGTTTGGGCGCTTGGACTTAAATGTTCGCATTGATTGTTGTTCTGCAGTTCTGGATCTTCTGACCAGGGACGCAAGCGCCCCTGGTGGTGGCTGGCCACACCGGGCCACCCACTCCGCCTCCAGTAGCACCTAAACTAAAAGAAGAAAATTAGAACACCTTACTTACTAAACATACACAAACAGAATATATTTCAATATGTGTACGCTCTGCTAGTGCGGAGAGTAGGCTACATTATTTAAGATATTTTAAAGCTAATAACTTAATATGAATTAAACTATTATATTTTTGGTATTTTATTTTTTTTGTTTTTGTTTTTATTATTTTTAATTTTTCTCTCTTAGCCTAATATATTATATTACTTTATTTAGTATCTTAATATCTACGCACTTAAATATAGTGGTAGAACTGCCAACATATAAAGTCACAGGCGAATGGGAACAGAGCACTCGTATTATTGTTTTAAATATTCAAAATTTTAAGTAGCCATCCCCTGCAGCAGTGCTACCCATCGGAAAGCAGCATGCCACTCGTATCGGCATCCCCAGCTCGATCGGTGTTTATTTGCACTGACAATCCGGGCAAACACGTATCACAGGACACGACTTCTACCACTAATTTTAAATGATATCGTCGCGACGCACCACAGGCCTACCATGCCCGGCAGCAAGCAGCATGCCACTCGTATCGGCATCCCCAGCTCGATCGGTGTTTATTTGCACTGACAATCCGGGCAAACACGTATCACAGGACACGACTTCTACCACTAATTTTAAATGATATCGTCGCGACGCACAACAGGCCTACCATGCCCGGCAGCAAGCAGCATGCCACTCGTATCGGCATCCCCAGCTCGATCGGTGTTTATTTGCACTGACAATCCGGGCAAACACGTATCACAGGACACGACTTCTACCACTAATTTTAAATTATATCGTCGCGACGCACCGCAGGCCTACCATGCCCGGCAGCAAGCAGCATGCCACTCGTATCGGCATCCCCAGCTCGATCGGTGTTTACTTTCACTGAATGCGAGGGCAGAGGGCAGGTTCAATGCAGTACGACACTCTTTGTCGCTACGTTTGGTAGCCTAACTATTTATTATTGTAATTAAGCATAAATTAACTTGAAGTTACATTGTAATTCGCGAGTAGTATTTTCATTGGCCGGACGAGTCGGCCAACCACAGCGCAGCTACGGGGGCCTGTGAGCCAGGATTGAAACCGGCATTTTATATTTCCGATGCAAATCCGGATCTTTGTCGCCAAGAGAGGAAATAAACGGATTTTCACTTAATTTACATTTATCATAGAATTTCTGAGTAGTTCTAACATAATAATCCTTTAATAATTCGAGTTTTAGCTCCCTATGCATGGCCCTGACGGGACAATACACACGTGCTTCAGTCGCGATACGAATGCTCTTGTTTTGTATTCTCTGTAGCTTTTTCAGATGGGATTCTGCTGCTGTTGCCCACACTGGTGCCGCATAGGTAATAATGGGTTTAATTAGCGCGTTATATATGGTTAATCCGTTTTTAACTGAGCTACCTCGTCGTCGACTCATGACTGGATAGAGTGTCATTAATCTCGTGAATGCCGCCTTTCTTTTTGCTTCTATATGGTCGCGCCATAGTAATTTACGATCCATATGTACGCCTAAATATTTTACTACGTTTTTGTGCGGTATTTCTGCATTGAATAGCGTTAACTGCGGCCTATTTTCTAGTGGCGGGAGATGTTTCCGCGTAAAAACAATGGCTTCGGACTTTGTAGGATTAACTTTAATTCGCCATTTCGTGCACCAATTTTCTAGTGAGTTTAACGCAGTTTGAAGCCTTTCTGTTGCAAGATTTAAGTTGCGTGACCTGCTAAACAATACCTTATCGTCGGCGTATAGGCCAAACTGTACTAGGCGATGTTCAGGTTTAGGCATGTCGTGTATGTAAATGTTAAATAAAACGGGTCCCAGTATGCTACCTTGTGGAACGCCTGCTCTGATTCGTTTCTCGTCTGACAGTGCCCCCTCTGTAGTGACTCTGAACGAGCGATTGACTAAATACGAGGCTAATAATTTTATATAGCAGTCGGGGAAATCGGCTTGGTATAGTTTATAGATTAAGCCTGCGTGGAAGACTCTATCAAAAGCTTTCTCTAACTCTAGAAACGTTGCTACATTATAACTGTTCCATGTAAACGCTGTTACTATTTCTTCCGTCATGCGTACTAGTTGTTGCGTAGTGGAATGCGCGCTGCGAAATCCGAATTGTTTATTCGGCAATATGTTGCGTTCTTTAATATGAATATTGAGTCGTTGCAAAATTATGTACTCAGCTACCTTTGACATTATACTTAGTAAGCTGATTGGCCGATAGTTTTGTGGCATTGTTTTATCTTTACCAGGCTTATGAAATACCATTACGTTGGCCTGTTTCCATTGTGAAGGAAAATATTGCAATTTAAACATGGCATTTATTAATTCAGCTAAGTACTCTAGAATTTCATTAGGCAGTTTCTTAAGGACAACTGCCTGTATGCCATCTATTCCCGGAGCTTTACGCGGTTTCATACGTTTAATAGCCTGCTTAACTTCCTGCGATTGAGTTAGATAAGGCTCTGAAGTTATAGGCTGATTTAGTTTTATTCTTAATTCCCTATATATCATTGCATTTAATATTGGGTCGCAGGGCTCGATATTAGGTTTAAATGCTTCTTCTAATGTGTCCGCGAATGCCTGTGCTTTATATATTGGTGTATAAGCGACTCCAGTATGGGCTTGTAATGGAGGAATTTTATCTGTCTTGTGGAGGAACCGCTTTGTCATACTCCAGGCGCTACCATCTTGCACCTGTAGCTGAGAGACTTTCGTCTCCCATTGGCTGTCCCTCCACAGAGTTATCTCATCGGAAATTATTCTTTGTAATTCATTAATACGCGCTTTAATGTCACGCTGTCTACGCCTAGTATGTTCGCGCCTTAGTCTACTTTTCTGTGATAGTAAGTCCCTTATGTATGCCGGCAGCTCTCCCTGCTTAAACTTAACCTCCTTTTCTGGGATGCACGAGTTTATTGCAGTTTGTATATTTACTGTGAGTTCTGTTACTGCTGTTTCAATACTTTCTTTAGTTTCTAGGTTGGCAGCATCGGCTGTGGGCACGTTATCTAATAGATGCGTCTGAAAGCCTCGCCAGTCCGCTTTTTTTAGTCTTGATTTTTCTCGGCGGATTGGGGTCAATGTCCGCGTCATCGAATATTAAATGTACTGGGAAGTGGTCAGACGACATTTCATGGACGACTCTGAGTTCGAATCCCGTTTGGACTCTCTTATTTAAAACGATATCTAGTATGTCGGGGTTTTGCCTTAGTGCTCCGCTATCGTGTGTGGGCTCTGAGGGAGCATCAACTTGATAATTTTTATTAGACTCATGCCGTTGCAGCAGGAAGCCATTGGCTGTGTTGCTCCGACAGTTCCAATCCTTATGCTTGGCATTAATATCGCCAACTGCTAAAAATGCAGGAGCTGAGCCATATAATATGTCCAGCTCATTCAAAGTGAGAGACCTACCCGGCCGTGCATACATGGAAATAAGTACTATGTGTTGGTTGTTGATTTTAATATTTATTGCAACAGTTTCCAATTCATTAAATGCAGGTAAATAAAATTCTGTGTGCCTAATGCTTCTGTGGACCACTAAGGCCACCCCTCCGCTTCTGGTGTCACGGTCGCGCCTGTAAACATTATAGTTTGATATCGTTAATCTATCTGTTGGTATTAGGTGAGTCTCATTGATGGCCGCGATTTTAATATTATATTTTAGTAAATGATCTGTTAACTCGATTATTTTGTTTCTAATTCCTCGTGCATTCCAGTAGAGGATGGTACCTAAACTACTGTCTACGGGATTAGTGTTCGTGACAGGACCTAAATTAGGGGTGTGCGGCATTGAAGCTGGCCGCTAGTGTCTGCACGAAGCCCATGGTGGCTTTATTAAAGTTAGGGTTTCTTAGTGAATAAAACTGAGAAAATATACTTTAATATGTTTTATATTAAAGTAGCAAACGATTGCACAGCAAGAATACATAACAGTCATAGACATCTATACAAAAATATGTAACACAATGGGCAACGACAACGTGGCTAGTCAACCAAGATCAAAATTTTCTTTTTCTTTTTTAACACTCCCACTAAAATTTTACATCATGAGAGCAAAAAATATTTTACACTTAAACATTACACTATTACAGCTTATTCATTATATTTGTTCTCTTAGAAAGAAAAAAGGTTGAGTGGGCAATGGCTTTGTTAATATATCAGCAAGCTGATTCTTACTTGGGACATAGGATATATTTATTAAACCATTCTCAACTTTTTTTGCTCGGATAAAATTGTCTTTGATAACTATATGTTTGGTTCGTTTGTGAAAAACTGGGTTATTAATTAACTTAATGGCACTCTGATTGTCAACATATATCTTAATACAATCATATTTTTCATCCAAGTCCAACAACAATTGCTGTAAACATAGTAATTCCTTTGCAGACTCGCAGGCTGCAACAAAATCTGCTTCGGTGGTAGAGAGAGCAATGGTCTTTTGCTTTTGGCTTAACCATGTTACTGGCCCACCATTCATTAAGAATATATATCCAGTAGTGGACTTTCAAGTATCAACATCGCCTGCAAAATCAGCATCGGAGTACCCGATAAGATCATTGCTTTCTCCATACCTTGTGGTAGGGGAAAATATTTGCTGGTAATCAATACCAGGGACTTGATTGAACCCTCGTGCACATAATCGAGCCTTGAAACGATTTACTTTTCCATCGTCACCCCTCTTAATGGAAAATACCCACTTGGCTGGGAGTGTTCTCTGTCCAGCTCGCTTCACTGGGGTCCAAGTCTGATTTTCATCATGAGCACTTAGTTCTTCTTTAACGGCTTCCAACCATTCATTCTTCTGCGAACTCTTCATTGCCTCATAAAATGATGATGGTAAAACAAATTCCACTAAATTGGCTTCTAAATTCAAATTTCTCCTTGGTCTCAGATTCATTGGTTCACATGTAGAATCATTGAGGGTCTGTGATGGTTCATAATTAGGATCATCATTGTTACAACTGAGCATACTTTCCTCATTCTCATTCAGTAAGTTTTCATTTAAAGAATTATCACTCAATGCAGGGTCGTTCTTGAGTATGACTTCAGATTTGTCCTGTTGGACATTTTCATTACTTTCTTCTATGAATATTTTTGCTATATTCTGTCTTTGTTCAGGATATTTATTCTCATCAAAAACAACATTTCTTGATACTTGAATTCGTTTTGTCTTCATGTTGAACATTCTGTAATTGGTATTATCATATCCAACCAATATCATCTTTTCACTTATTTTTCTAATTTGGTCTGCAACTGATCAGGAATATGTACATATCCTTCACAACCAAATACTCTTACATGCCCCAAAACTGGTTTGACTCCATTCCACAACTCTGATGGCGTTTTGTCTGATGTTTGGCTAGATGAGGTTCTATTAAGCAAATAAACTGCACAATTTATGGCTTCTGCCCATAAATCCAAAGATACATCACGTGCATACAGCATGGATCGAGCGCTTTCTACTATTGTTCTGATATCTCTTTCTGCACGCCCATTTTGTTCTGGGGTATATGGAGCAGTACATTCATGAACAATTCCTTCTTTATCTAAGTAGTCTTTAAATGCAGTATTAATATATTCACATCCATTATCTGTATGCAAGGCTTTTACACTGTGCATGTATTTGTTTTTCACAATAGCATTATATTTCTTGAAATAATCAAGAGTATCGCTCTTATTTCTCATGAAGTACACATGTCTGTAGCTGGTTGCCGCATCCTTGAATAATAAAAAATACCTCATACCTTGAAC
Organism: Bacillus rossius redtenbacheri; assembly: GCF_032445375.1. Taxonomy (NCBI): domain Eukaryota; kingdom Metazoa; phylum Arthropoda; class Insecta; order Phasmatodea; family Bacillidae; genus Bacillus; species Bacillus rossius. Next base: position 74,607,400 of record NC_086334.1, on the reverse strand, counting down.
CGATGTATGACTCATTGGACCACAGACGTCACTATATACTAGGTCACCAGGTTGTAGTTCTGCCCGACTTGATTTCTGAAATGGAAACCGAGATTGTTTCCCATAAGCACATGCTTCACACACTAAGTCAGTTTCATAACTTTTTTCAATATTTAAACCTTCAACTATATTGTTCACACTCATTTGTTTTATTTCTTTAAAGTTTAAATGTCCTAATCTCTCGTGACATTTTTTAATATCACTTTTATTTTTCTGCACTAAGTTGCATGTGTCAGGAACAACTGTTTCAATGTCCAGTTCATATAAATTGTTCAACTTCATTTTTGCACACATCACAACTTCATCACCATTGTAAATTAGAGCATTACTGTCCTTCTTTACTATGGCATAACCTTTTCTTGTTATCATGCCTTCAGAAACTAAATTTCTTCTTAAGTTAGGCACATGTAGTACTTCATGTAACATGCTTAGCTCCCACTGTCCATTGACACATCTTTTTATTAAAATTTTTCCAATTCCACATACTTCTATGGACTCTTTGTTCCCCAATGTCAATGATTTCTGAGTACAAGCTGTATATTCTTCAAAAAATTCTTTTCTATATGTCATATGGGCCAAAGCACCACTATCCAAGATCCAGGTGTCTTCTTCTGAACCACTACCTATATTTGACTCATCAACTACATTAAAAGCTAGCATGGTATTCTTACCTTGAACTGGTTTCTTATGTATTTTCTTTGGTGCACGACATTCTCTGGCAAAGTGCCCCCTTCTTCCGCAGTTGTAACATTCAAAACGATGCTTCGCAGGTTTCTCTTTGCTAATTCCACTTGTACTAGGTTCATTTTTTGTTGAATCTTTCTTCAATTTAGTATTAGCAACCAAAAAAGCCATTTCTTGTTCTTCTTCACAAGTAATATTAGCTTCCTCATCAAGTAGTCTTGCCGTTAAGTTATTCAAGTTTTGTTTTTTCAGAATCCAGCGACATCCATGCTTGCCTAAGTGATCTATATTTAGGAGGCAGAGTTCCCAATATTTTCGTGATTATAGCATTGTCGCTGATGCTTTCACCACTTTCCTTGAGCTGCTTTGCGAGATTTTCAACCTTTGCAATATGTTGTGCAACACTGTCACTTGGTGACATTTTATACTGGTAAAACCGTTCATGAATTAACATTTTGTTCAATTCACTTTTTTGTTCATATATGGATTCTAATTTCGACATAATTTCCAAGGCGGTTTCACAGTTTTCTATTAGGGTTATTTGATTTAAATCCATCGACGACATGATAATGTACATAGCCATGCCATCCTTTTTTAGCCATGCATCCGCATTTGCTTCTGTTCTTTGTATCGAAATATCGATTCCTTTTGCTTTCAGGGCACATTTTATCTGGAATTTCCATTGCCTGAAGTTTCTTCCGTCAAATTTATCCACATTCAAAGTTCGTTCCATTTTAAGGTTATATGAGCGTGATTTATTCGAAAATCCAAAATATGACTTCTTCTTTGCTGTTTTCTTAATTCTTCAGTTTTCAGAGTTTCCTGGGCCCATAACCTATTAAAGTTAGGGTTTCTTAGTGAATAAAACTGAGAAAATATACTTTAATATGTTTTATATTAAAGTAGCAAACGATTGCACAGCAAGAATACATAACAGTCATAGACATCTATACAAAAATATGTAACACGTGGCTAGTCAACCAAGATCAAAATTTTCTTTTTCTTTTTTAACAGGCTTGTATCTTTTCCTCAAGGGACATGGCCGCGTCGCACCAAATGGCCATGAGTTGGCACATCGGCTCAAGGGCCTGGGACAGGTTTGGGTCCTCAATAAATGTTTTGGACTGGCCCACGACCTTTAGAAATGCCTTAGGGTCGGGACCTGGCTTACGAGTGGATATGGCTGCAGCGGAGCAGTTGGCAACACTGCAGGTGCTGACTCGATCTGCATTCCAGTGTCCTCGTGCTCGTGATTCACCCGGGGCGCCACTGGGATTGGCTTCGTGCGTGGTGTGATGGGGGTAGGGGGGGGGGCGGGGTGCTGCGGGGCAGGCTGTACCTGCCTTGGAGCAGGCTGTTCCTCCGGGGCCCTCTTCTCCTTTCCATTTTTATGTCCCGAATGGTGTTTTTTCGGGGCTCTCTGGGGCTTTGGCTGTCCTCTGGGCCTCCAAGAGTTGGCCACAACAGGGTATTCCAACTCGTACCTGTCGTCCAGCACCGAGTACTGGTTGGGGCTCTGCCACTGTTGAGGAGCAGGGCAGCTGGGGCCGCGCCATACCTGTCTGGGGGGCTGGGGCTGGTAGCTGGACGAGCCAGCTTGTTGTGACTGAAAGTGTGTTTGCGCCGCAGCTGCAGCTCGCTTGTTTTCGCGAATTGCACGCTTTGACTGCAGCTCCCTTTCCTTGCGTTCCTCCTGCGGGAGATAGTGCCAGTTTTCACGCTTGTAAGCCTGGCACCCTCTGTAGTTGGCGCAGTGCGGGCCCTTGCAGCTCGCGCACTTTGCCTTGTTCCTGTCCCCTCCCTCGGGGCAATTCTCTGTTTTATGGCCCTTGCTGCACCAGCGGCACACAGAAGATGCTCTGCAGCCTTTCGTGGGATGTCCAAAACGCTGGCAGTTGCCACACTGCATGGGACCTTTCGGGTGACGGTAGTCCTCGACACGAATGCTGAGGTTACAGAATGTTTTTATGGCGTAAATCCTATCTGAGTTTACGGCCTTCGGGAGCTCGACCACAAGTTTATTTATTGGGCGCCTGGTTTGCCTATTGCATAGGAACCAGAATTCTGTACGGGCAGGCCCATTTTTACGAACTCTGCCTGGATAAATTCTTTGTCGATGCTGCTGTGCACCCGACAAAAGACGAATTTATTAGGGATCTCGTCTGGCTGCAGAAGAACAGAGTGCTGCACACCTGCCTGCTCTAATGCCTGTACTGCACGATGGTAGTCCTCTATCGTGGCAGTGTGGATCATTAATTGATCGTGGCAGTGTGGATCATTAATTGATCGTGGCAGTGTGGATCATTAATTGATCGTGGCCTCGACTTACGCACGTCCATGTCATATGGAGAGCTGCGTCCAGTGCAGCTTTGATGACCGGGTAGCTGTGGCCTTGGTCTACAAATACAAACAGGGGTTTTACCTGTACTTTCTTTGCCTGAGGGGCAGGGTTCTGTGGCGCAGGGATCATGCCTGTATTTGCACTCGCAGTCGGCTGGCTGGCTGAGGCGCCACCCTGTCGCCGCGGTTGTTTACGCGCATGCTGAGCGTGCTGGCGCGCGATGGCGGGGTTGGTGAGGGGGGGACGCAGCCTGTCGCGGTTTTCCCCTGTTTTCACCTTCTTGCTCGAGACAGTGATGAATCCGTCATCGCTGCTCATCTCTGCCTCGTCCTCACTCGGCAAGGGCACATTAATTCCCTCCATCTGTATCTCTGTACTGTTATCTCTCTGTACAGTAGACATCCTACAACACTCTCGAACCCACTGACCAACAAACCTGAAATTAATTGAGGTTTGCGGCTAGGCTGTAGGGGCAGCTACGCCCCGGGCGTTTTGTGTGCTTACACTCTTAGCCTATATTCTCTATACCACCTCTGGCCTGTGTACAAGAACACAGACTATACTAGTGCGCGGAGCTCCTCTTCTTACGTCCGTCCTCTCTCGCGTTCCTGAAGCGACTCGCTTCTGAGAAGGGGCTCGAAAAAAATCAGAAAATGGACTACATCCTGCTCAGCCAATGGCAAACAAGCTGACTCCTCATTGGCTGTGAACCATGGAGTTAAAGCGGATTGGTTATTGTAGGTTGAGTATTAGCTATTTTTTTGTGCTGCAGGGATGTTTCTCTCTTAATCAAAGGGATCCACATATTTTTTAATTCAATGCTCTGCTGGCTGAAAATATTTTTATTGCTAATAATGAAAGCTCATTCTTTGATTTTCCTTTTTATTTTATCGGGTTCCTGTATGAGTGGTGTGGAGTCTTCCAAGAGAATTTTGTGGCTATTTTCCCATGTATGTTCAGCAAGTCTGGATTTTAGGGTTTCACCCTTCTTGCAGCTGTTTTTGTGTTCTTTGCTTCGGGTGGATAGAGCTCTGCCAGTTTCACCTATGTACACGTGGCCACATTCGCAGGGGATCTGATACACACAGTTGTGGGTTTGTAATTTTTCTGTGGCTGGTTTCACCTTTGTAACAATGCTTTTAATAGTAGATTTAGAACGGAAAGCTGTTTTGAGTCCATATTTGTTTCCCAGGCGTCTTATTTTTTCTGAAAGCCCATGAACATACGGAATGACTAGAGTTCCTGCCGGTTTATTGGTTTCTGTGGGTTTGAGTGTTTTGTTGGATTTCATATGCTGTTTGATGGTTTTAGCAGGGTAACCATTGGCTATGAGTTCCTTTTTTATATGATTGTGTTCAACTGCAATTGATTTCTCATCAGAACAAATAATCTCAGCTCGGTTGGTTAGTGTGTGAATTATGCCAGTTTTTGTTGTTTTGGGATGGTTGGATGCAAAGTTAAGGTATTGGTTTGTGTGCGTAGGTTTCCTGTATACTTTGGTTTCCAGACTGTTTTTTTTTCTGCTGACTAGTACGTCCAGGAAAGGAATGCTACCATTGGTTTCTTTTTCATAGGTGAACTTTATTGATGGCCTCAGAGAGTTAAGGTGGTTCACAAATTCCTCCAAAGTTTCAAGTCCATGTTGCCAGACAGTGAAGGTGTCGTCTACATAACGGAGCCAGATTTTAGGAGGGCTATTACTTTTTCTATGTGCTTCTTGCTCAAAGTTTTCCATAAATATATAGGCCATAAATGGTGAAAAAGAAGAGCCCATTGCCATGCCATCGGTCTGTTTGTAGAAAATATCCTTGAACTGGAAATATGTCGTGGTGACACACAGGTTAATCATTTCCATGATGGATGGAATTGGTATTACAGTTCTGTCCTTTAAAGTTGGATCAGCCTCCAATTTGGCTTTGACAATGCTGAGTGTTTCGGCTACTGGTACATTGGTGAAGAGGCTTTGGACATCAAAACTCACCAGGGTATCGTTGTTTTCTATTTTCAGTGTTTGGACTATAGAAAGAAAATGATTGGAATCTTTGACAAAAGTATCTGTCTGTCCTGCTAGTGGCTCAACAATTTTCAGGAGGTATTTTGATAGTTTCTGGCATGGGGCATTACAACAACTGATGTTAGGGCGCAGAGGCATGTCCGGTTTATGAATTTTTGGAAGACCGTAAATGTGGGGTGCTTTACTACTGTGTGGCGTCAGTTCCGATCTAATTTTGTCTGGGATGTGATTCTGGTGTTTTTTTTAGAGTTTGGTATACTTTTTTTTTCAATGCTGGCTGTGGGGTCTTTTACCAGTTTTGTATATTGATCTGTGGTGATCAAATCAGTAATTTTTTTGGTCATAGTCTGTTTTGTCAAGTATGACTGTAGCACGACCTTTATCAGCTGGGAGGATTACAATGGTATGGTCGGATTTCAGAGATTTGATGGCCTTGAGTTCATCAGGTGGCAGATTTGGTTTAGGTGGACCAGCTGAGGTGATTGCTGTACGCACATTCCAACGAAATTCATCTTGTTTGGCGGCAGGAAGTTTGTATATTGCGCTCTCAACTGATGAAACTATGTCAAGTGCAGGAATGTGACGTGGAGCAATGCTGAAATTGAGGCCTTTTTGTAGAACATTTTCCTCGCTATTGGACAGCTTTCTTGAAGATGAATTAACGACAGTGTTAATTTTCTGTGTTGTAGGATGTGTTTTTGTATTCACCATATTCGTCAGTTTGGCTAATTTATCTTTTTGTTTCTCTTTGCATTGTAAAGACTTCTTTTGGACAAGGTTCGTGATGGACTGATAAATGCAATTGAAATCTTTAGTATTAGGGATGGACTGAATTTCAAGCTGTAGTGCCGAAATTTAATTGTTCGAATGTGAATTTTGACAGTGATATGCGGCAATTCTTTCACTCAGTAGCTTTTGACTGGCTTTCCGGGTTATTTGTTGAGCCTGTTTGCTGTTGACCGGGGATTTGATTGTGAGTCCTCTAGGAATGACTCCCTTACTGCGACATTTACAGAGAAAAGTCAAGTTATTGGAACATTGTGATAGATCAATTATTTTTTTTTCCAACTTCCTCAGAGAAATATGCATACCGGGTCCATACCGGGCATTGATATTATCTTTGAAAGATTTGTGCAATGGGAGTGCATGACTTGATGTAGGCTTTTGGACATACACCATTGCTTAGCACATGTATGTCTGCAGAAGAAAACTACAAAAAAACACAAATGACAAAAAACACAAATTAAGCCAAAATTGCTGTTGTCAGGATTTAACGCCACACAATATTCCACAACAGGAATATGGTCTACAAACAAGGAAAAAACAAAGAAAAATGGTCTAACAGAACGAAAAAACCCCCACAAATGATGAATATTAGCAATAAAAATATTTTCAGCCAGCAGAGCATTGAATTAAAAAATATGTGGATCCCTTTGATTAAGAGAGAAACATCCCTGAAGCACAAAACAATAGCCAATACTCAACCTACAATAACCAATCCGCTTTAACTCCATGGTGCGCAGCCAATGAGGAGTCAGCTTGTCTGTTATTGGCTGAGCAAGATGTAGTCCATTTTCTGATAAATACCCTCATTTTTCCAGCCCCTTCTCTTCGCACCAGGCAGTGGTGCAGAGAGGACAGCCTCTCTAAGGCCTAGCTTCGCTGTTGAGATCAGTGTTTGTCAGCCACCACTGCCCTTGGGTTTTAGGCGACCGACGGGTCGGATAGCCCGCGAACCGCAACAGGGAAATGGCGGACGCGCAGGGTGAGGGACACCGTACACACACACCGATGGAGGCGCAGAGTGCGAAACTCAAACGCGACCGAGCGGACGACGACGACCACGATTTCAAACAGGTAGGAGGGAAGCGAGCTCCGCGATGCAGCTCACTCGATAGGGGGAGGGGGAGAAGGAAAGTCTCGCTCACAAACAACGAGTGCGCGCACTACGACAAGAGCACAGACAGCAAAATCACAGCCACGGTCAGTACGGCAAACAGGTACGCCCCCCTGTCAAACCCACAGCCGGAAAACACATCTCCGTCATCACAACAAAATACACAACACTGTGACACTCCGAATAGGTACAAAGGCGTGCCTATCATGGTAAAAGAAACTCAAAAACTAAAAGAAATTGCGATGTTTCTTAACCAGCACAGAGTCCCGTTCAAAAACACCATTACGCGCAGACGGGAGCTCCGGCTCAGCTTTGAAAATAGGGAAGGGTACGGAAAAGCCCTAAAATTCCTAAAAGACAACAACATCTACCATCACACGTTCGCACATCCAGATGAGCGTAACACCAAAGTAGTAATTAAGGGTTTGTACCCCGCAGTAGAAGAAACCGAAATCAAACAGGAACTAACAGACAAGGGTTTCACAGTAATCGATGTGCGCAATTTTGAAATCAGCCGGCCTGATGCCACAGGAACACCAAAACGAACCCGATCCGGAACTTTCTGCGTGACACTCGCGGCCCCCGCGGAGAACATCACGTCAATCAAAACCCTGTACTATACATCTGTAGTGGTACAGAAATACAAATCCCGCCCTCAAGACGTCGCACAATGCAAATGCTGTGGTGAATTCGACCACACACAGGCTCGCTGCAATAACCCACCAAAATGCGTTAGGTGCGGAGAAAAACATACGAGGGGGGACTGCAAGAGGGACGACCATGCAGACAAGTTCTGCTTTAATTGCAACACTCAGGGCCACACCGCAGCATGGAAGCAGTGCCCCGTGTTCCTGAAAATCGTGGCAAGCAGGGAACAAAGGCAAGCCAGCGCACCACTGACACCCAGACTAGAGATGGGTAAATGGTTCACGAACCGCTCAATTGAACCGGTTCGCCTCGAGGAATGCTCGGGAACTGGTTCTTGAAAAAAGAACCGCGGTTCACTAGCTCAGTCGAACGATGTACACGTACGATCCATGGTACGATCTCTACAAGGAGAGATGGTTTGTTCTTAGTTTCTTCCCTTCCTCACAAGCTGCCCGATTCCATGCATCGTGCAATTCACATAGCTCTCGGTTCTTCTCGCGTTCTCGGCTCTTTCTCTGTTCTCTCCGCTCTTCGGTTATTTTCCGCACTTTAGAGTGGGAGAGGAGAGAACCAATCCCCACTCCAAACAACTCACCACCCCTTCCCGGCCAAGTGAACGGTCTCGTCTCTTCTTCCCCTCCCTTCTTTCACCGATCACGGCTCTTCTTCCTCTTCCTTCTTTCTCAGTGCACGTGACTCATACATAATTGTGACTAAAAGCATCCGTCCCTTCCCCCACTCCTTCAACACGTCGCTCTTTTTTAATGAACAAGGTTCTCATCCCCTGTTTAGTTTGCCCTTGCGGGTCTTTTTTATATGTGCTCGTGGCAACAATTAACAACTGAAATCCTGACTTCGACAGTTGATGTATGCTCTGAGTAGAATTTTCTCAATTATTAAATTATATATACCTATATTTTTACTTCGTTTACTGATGTGGGAGCAAGAAATTTATTTATACAGAGTTTGCACTTGGTAGGTTTACAACAAGGTAAGTTTTTCAAAGTAAATTAATTTTGATTTTTCTATAAAAAATGTTAAACCAATTCTAACAAGGTACAGAGTGTATATTATTCTCTTAAAATGTCAAAAAAAAATGCTGTATTTTTGGAAGATAACATTCAACAACATTATTGATCTTCGAGATAAGTAGTATTTCAATTTACTCAGACAATAACTTGTTCACTATTATTATTAAAATGTATTAAATTATAATTATTTCCAATACAGCACAACACTTATTTATATTAAACTTAAAAAATTAGTAATAATTTTAAATATTTCTTTGTGTTTTATAACATTGTTTTTTAATTGAGATAAACTGCACAACTTAAAGTATTAATGGATATTTTATTTTTATGGTTTTAGGCTAATATGTCTTCACCCCGAAGCACCAGTAACATCTGGTACCATTTTACAAAAGAAGATGGGAAAGGACGATGTCGCTACTGCCAGAATACTATCTCAATGGCTGGAGGAGCATCAACTGGGAACCTCAGAAGACATCTCAAAAGTAAGCATCCTATAGTACCATATTTGAGAAATGATTCTCCTTCGTCTGGCAGTCGATCACGATCTCCCTTACCTTCAGATAATTCTGGAGATACTCGCAACAATTCTGAAGCAGAGAATGGTATTTCTCGATCCGATTCCGCTGTTTCTTGTAACACAAGGCCTTCTTTACTTGACTCACCACAACCTGGTTCTTCTGGCTCTAGCTCTTCACCCCGAAATGGCCGTTTGCAGGATTCAATGAACGGATTCGTTAGCATTGTCAAACCCATACCTGCAAGTAAATGTAGAGCTCTATATGTCCAGTTACTGAAAATGGTATGCAAAGAATACCAACCATTTTCGATTGTGGAAGATGAGGAGTTCAGGAAGTTTGTAAAGCTTCTTTGTCCAAATTACAATCTACCCAGTCGTAAAACTTTGTCAAACTCTTTGTTGTCCTCTATACATGATGAAATTCTAATTAAAGTAAAAGCTCAGTTAGACAGTTCATCAGCTGTATGTTTGACGTGTGATGGATGGACAAATATTAACAACACAAGTTCTTATGCCATCTCTGTTCACTATTTCGATGCAGGCACGAAATTGAAATCCCATTTGTTAGAATGCTCTGAATTCAATGAGCGGCACACAGCACTAAATATTTCTAGCTGGATTAAAAATGTTTTGGACAAATTTGGTTTAGAGGCAAAAGTTTGTGCTGTGGTCACTGACAATGCAGCTAATATAAAAACTGCTGTTAGTGATTTGAAATATAGACACATTTCTTGTTTTGCCCATTCCCTGAATTTAGTTGTACAGGGTGCTATTGAAAACAGCATCAAAGATCTCGTGGACAAAACAAAAGCCATTGTTCAGTATTTCAAACAAAGCAGCTTTGCTTTAGTTAAACTACACGAGATGCAAACCAAACTGAACAAAGACAATGTCAAATTGAAGCAAGATGTCGCCACAAGGTGGAATTCGACATTTGATATGCTGGATCGTTTTCACTCAAACAAAGATCCCATTATTTCTGCTTTAGCTTTACTAGGTTATAAGGACACACTGCAGCCAGAGCAATGGATTGCTTTGGAACATGCCATAAATGTACTTCGGGTATTTAACGAAGTGGCAATTGAAGTGTCATCAGAAAAGACTGTGTCTCTGTCGAAAACCTCTGTCCTTGCTAGAGTAATGGTGAGAAAGGTAAAGTTTTATATGGAAAATAATAATCCTCCAGAAGAAATAAAAAAGTTAGGAGAAGAACTGATGGAGGGTTTGATGAAAAGATTTGGTGCAATGGAGGAAAATGAGTTGGTCGCACAATCAATTTTACTTGATCCAAGATTCAAGAAACAGGGTTTCAGTGAAGAAGTCAAGTATCGAGCTACATACCAAGGCATTGTGGGCAAACCGAAAGTTTTGATCAACGAAAACAAAGACTCGCATCAGCCTGAAAGAAATGTGGTTCAACCTACTGCCTTAGCTTCTTCTGAGTCGAGCTTGATCTGGGACAAGTTTGATGCTGCAATAAGTCAACTACAGGGAAATCGCAATCCCAGCACTGCAGCAATCGTGGAGCTGGATAAATATTTGGCTGAGTTTCACATTGTCAGATCAGAGGATCCTCTACAATGGTGGGAAACAAGAAAGGCCGTCTACCCGAATTTGTACAAATTGATGCTCAGAAGGCTTTGTATTCCTGCGACATCTGTACCTTGTGAAAGGGTGTTTTCAAAAGCAGGACAGATTTGTGAGGCAAAACGTTCTAGACTGACATCTAAAAAAATTAGCCAAATGTTAGTTATAAACAGCAATATAAATCTGGTGTAATTATTGTGAAACAATGTATAAAACAATGTATAAAAAATTATGCATTGTTGTTCTAGTGACATTTTTAGATGTACATTTCACTTGCATTCTTTGTAGTATTTGTTGTTGAGTGTGTCTTGTATGTAAGTATTAGTTGATTGAATATTCGCAGAGTAAAAATGACAAAATTTTCTGCAAGCAAATGTTGAACAACAAGTAACTGTGAAATAGTATTACATCTCTGTACATATTAAGGAAGTGTGAGGTTTTTATGTCATTTCTGTTGAGTATATCAGTTTTGCAATATATGTCTATGTAATTTTTGTCAGTCAATATTAACCAACTGTTCTTAGTAATGGAGTGAGTTTAAGTTCTATATAGCCATGGTCTGTTAAAAACAAAATGTTTGCCATACAACACACCTTTTTTTTTATAATTACAGCCAATTCCCGATTATCCCCGGGCGGTTTATCCGTTTTGCGGTTTAAGTGCGGGAGTTTTAAAAAAAACGAAAATTATTACTAATTAAATCATTTTTAACTAAACACTGCTGAATTAAATTTATAATGAATCAGAAGACTCTGTTAACGATTACCAGAGAAGTGCGCAAAAGTAACTGCAGCCGAATGGTACTGGATAATATTTACATTTTAATATTCAAGTTTATAGGATCGCATTAAATTTTTTAAAAATGCAGCGCGGCGCGAATCGATGAATTGGCAACGCCGCCCGACTCCCCCACTAGCGATCGCCGCTAGACAGTGTGGAAAAGGAAAACTACGCATGTGGCCAACGACCGCCGCACCTCTTTGTGTTTGCAGTCGAGTTATGTTTTGTTAACGTATCCTAACTTGTGGTTGGCGATGTCTGCAAAACGAAAACGTACAGTTTTATTGTTACAGCAGTAACTGGAAAAGTGACATGACACCTAAGTCAAAGTTGTTTGTTTCACAGCTAGATATGACAGTGTGGGAAAGATGTGTTTTGCTCATGTTTGCGGGAAGAAAAGAAGAACAGCTGGCAGCTATCTTTATGTGCGTGACTGACGAGGGAGGAGTTTCAGTAAATGTACTAAAAAACAAAAAAAAAAAACAAAACAAAAAACACAACAGATAAAGAAAGACATTTTCGCAGGGTAAACATTTGTATGATGGTCTTGTTGGCATTGTTTAGTCAAAATAAAAAGCTTTTTATTACTTGTTTTATCCAGTTTTAATAAAAACATTTATTTGTTTATAAGTAGATTACTGAACAAATCTCCTCACTTTATTTCAATTACATGTGCATCAAAAAATTTTAACTAACAATAAATTGATATATTTTGATGTGAGCTGCTCGGCTCTTACGGAATTATCGGCTCTCGTGGTTCAAATCTCTCGGTTCTTTCTTTACTCGTCCACTCACCTCCACAAAGGACCTGCCCGGCTCTCGTGCTCGTGGTTTTCAAAGCTATCGGTTCCTTCTTATCACGGTTCTTTCTCTTTAGTTTCACATGGCATTGCTCGTCGCTGCCATTCGTGCTGACCTCTTGCGGATACATTTTCAACTAATAGTGACAATAACTGCTCTAGTACCCACGAGAGGCCTCTAAATTGGATTTTTCTACATACAATTTATAATTCTCACATCATGAGCAAATATGCATTCAATTTTATTTTCATTTTACGATTAAAAATACTTAGTAAATATATATTGAGTTACTAGTACATCTTTATTATTACTACTTAGTACTTATATACTTTTTATTATTGGGCTTAATCAACAGATTTGTTTAATTGCAGTCCAATAATGGCAATATTTTTAATTGGTTAGCTATGCAATTAATTTTTTTCTTCTATAAAAATTAAGTTGATAGTACAAATACATCGTAATTGCGATAAGTACGCAGTTAATTCAAATTCTAGTAAAAAAAAAAAATTAAATGAACCGAAGAACCATATCAAAAACCGATTCACTTCGAAGAACGAACCGGTTCTGAACCGCTCATTAAAGTGAACCGTTCTGCCCATCACTAACCAAGACAGACGGCACCCACTCTCAGCCAGGCGGATTTCCCCCCCTCCCGCCACGCGCACGAGCAACCACGCGCACAAACAACAAACAAGCCACAGCAGCGCCCGCAGACAACAACAGAGCTCGCGCACACCCGGAAGACTGCCTCGGAAACGCCGGCTGGGCCCGCACCAAACACAAACACCCCAGCACAAAACAGAATGGAAGGCAACACCTTTAGTGACATGTTCGAGCTGGCGGAAATCCTTAAACTCTGTAACTTTACACAGCTCATCGCACAACTGAAACCACACTTCGACAAAATCCGAGCTGCGACATCTCTACAAGAAAAACAGTTCATATTATTGTCTGCACTCATGAATCTCGCTACACCGTAAAATGGCACAGAACCCGGGGAAGTTTTTACAGGTTCTAATATTTAATGCAGATGGCCTCCAAAATAAAATATATGAACTGGAACAGTTACTTTTTGTATACGGAATCGATGTCGCTTTCATCTCTGAAACTTTTCTAAAACCACACATGCGAGCGTATATATGCGGCTACACAATATACAGAACAGACCGCCCCGCACTCCGCGGCAGCGGTACAGCCATACTAATAAAACACGGAATTCACCACCACCCGATAACAATAAATGGATTACAACACATTGAGGCCACCAGCATAAACGTCCGTAATAATAATTCACATGTTTGCATGTCTGCGGTATACAAGACCCACTCACACCACAGGACCTCAATAAATTAATGGAAGTCGAAGATCAATTTTTTATAGCAGGGGACTTAAACAGCAAACACACTGACTGGGGCTGCACACAAACAAACGCCAACGGGAACATTCTTCACGGCCACGCGGCAGCGGGAAACTACATCATTCTTGCGCCTGACTCCCCGACATGCTATCCAGTAAGTGGTGGCACTCCAGAAATGTTAGACATAGCCCTAACAAACATACCAAACGCTCAGATAAATACAGAAACCTTAGATGAACTAAACTCCGATCACTTACCGGTGCTAACACAAATAACTTTTAATGCTACATCCAACATACAACTCTTTAATAATAACCTAAAAATCACAGATTGGGACGGGTTTAAGGAAGAACTTATAGACACCCTAAATCAGCCCCCCGAAATAAATTCACCTGAGGAAATAAATCCACACGTAAAACTTTTCACGGACACAGTCAAAAATGCCATTAAAAAACACTCTCGCTTTGAAACAAAAAGGCAGTTCACTCGAACACACTACCCCGATCTGGATTATTACATTTCTCTTAGGCGGCAAGCAAGAAACAGAGCACAAAGACTCCGTACACCAGAAGCCAGAAACGAATACAACAGACTGAATAATCTCGTACAGCGCAAATTAAAACAGGAAAATATAAATCAATTCGGAAACTTGATAAACGAAGTAGCCACAAAACCGCAGGAAATGTGGAAACTATCTCGCAGGCTCCGAGGTAACAAAAAATTTATTTCAACTCCCGCCATTATAACAGCCACCGGGGCTAAATAAATCACAGAAGACAAGGCCAACGCAGTCGCAGACCTTCTAGAAAAACAATTCTCCCCGAACACAGACGTAAATGACAGAAATTTCAAGTAGTATAGGAATGTATGTTCTAAAACAGGATTCAGGTTGTGGAGCTGTGTGTCCTTTCCGCCATCTTGGATTTTGACGTCACGGCGGCCATTTTTGACTCAAAATTCCTCAAAATTCCTCAAAAATGACTCAAAAAATCCCTTTTTAAGAAAAAATTTCCCGTTTTCGAGGGAAAAATTCCCGTTTCGAGGGAAAATTAGGATTTCGAAAAACCACAAAAGCCATTTTGCATTAAAAACCACGAAATTCCTGATAGAGGCTTAAGCATCCTTAACTCAAGCCTCAGTTAAGCCTCTTTTAGGATTATGACGTCACCGTTGCTATTTTCGTTACACCCGCCATCTTGAAAATCCGCAATTTTTATGTTAGAAAATCGGGAAAAAATTTAAAAATCATTAAAAAAATTATTTGATCGAATTAAAAAAAATATTAAAAACCACTGTTGCAGTTATCGTTACGGTCGCCATATTGGATTATATAAATGTTGCATATTTCGTTACACCCGCCATCTTGGTTGAGTACCATGTCATTCTTACACTTTACGTTACGACCACCATATGTGATCCTATTAATGTTGCAATTAGCGTTATGGTCGCCATCTTAAAATTTAGTCTCCATCTTGAAATTTAGACGCCATCTTGGAAATCCGTAATTTTTATGTTAGAAAATCGGGAAAAATTCCAAAATTCATCAAAAAATTAACTTAATATAATTATGATTGATTAAATCGATTCCCATCCTTGGTTCGAAACCGGTGAGGGCAAAAAATAAAAAAAAATCAGATCCTTCCTCCACAGAAGCCACCTACAGACTGACCTACCACCACAAATAACTAGGTATTTACCATCAGCTGGTATGACGTCATGTCCGCCATCTTGTCTTTGTCCGCTGGAGGCAACCATCTTGTTTTCGTCTGCTAGAGTGTGCTGGAGACATGTTAGTATAATGTTCTGTTCACCATAACTTTGACCTTGAACTTAGACCTTGACCTTAAACTTTGACCTTGACCTTCAAAATTGACCTTGGCTTTTGACCTTGACCTTGAAAATTGATCTTGACCTTGAACTTTGACCTTGACCTTGAAATTTGACCTTGACCTTGATGTCCATCACGGATCCGTCATTGTATGTTCAGTTCATGCTAGTGGTCATTGCCACCATCATGTTTTCGTCTGCTGAAGGACACCATATTGTGTGTACTCGTTTTACCATCATACTAGTTTTATTCTTACATGCTACAGTGCAGTAATCATTTATTATTACTGAGGTGCCCACCATCTTGAAATTTGACCGCCATCTTGAAATCATGTAATTATTTAGCTAGAAATGCGGGAAAAATTCCAATAGTCTCCGAAAAAATCAATTATTAATTTACAAATTGAATCGATGGATCCCTGTCCACGGTTCGATTCTTGACCAGAGACAGTTGTAACTAATTATTAAATAAATGTTAGGTTCTGTTTTCCATTACCTTTCGCGGAGCTTATTAATCATTCACTCTACGAAAATCAACTCAAGTCAAAATACCGGACCAACGAATTAATACAGTGCCGATTAGCCTATTATGAAAGTCTAATTTTTCAATAATCTGAATAACATATAAGCCGTTCATGTACAAAGCCACACATATAGTTCAATTGTCTTCAGTCCATGAGACCGAGTCATGTCATTATCAGACGTATAGACTAGTCATTTCAGGACCACATGACCTTCGTAATCCATCGTGACATTTTTGTACATTCTAAAGGACCAAGTAACCTTGTAAAATATTTTAGTAACACCAAGAGGTGATAAACTAGTAAATATTCAACCACTACATTTTGTGCTACGCGCAATCAACAAAAAAGGAAGCACCAACAACGAAAAGACAGAACCACCAACGAAAAGACAGCTCATTTGGAAGCACCGACAACGAAAAGGCAACACCGTCAACGTAAATACAGCACATTTGGAAGCACCGACATCGAAAAGACAGAACATTTGGAAGCACCGACAACGAAAAGACACCACATTTGGAAGCACCGACATCTAAAAGACAGCACCGCCATCGAAAAGGCAGCACATTTTGGAAGCACCGACAACGAAAAGGCAGCACCGTCATCGTAAAGGCACGGACTGCAAGACCGGGTCATGTCAATATCAGACATATAGACCATGAACTCAGTACACACAGGAAAAAGGAATGTACACGCAGGAAAACGGAACGTACATGCTGGAAAATGGAATTTACACTCAGGAAAATAGAATGTACACGCAGGAAAACGAAATTTACACTCAGGAAAACGGAACGTACACGCAGGAAAAACGGAATGTACGCACAGGATAACTGAAGGTACACGCAGTAAAACGGAACGTACACACAGGAAAAACGGAATATACACGCAGGAAAACGGAAGGTATACGCAGGAAAACGGAACGTACACGCAGGAAAACGGATCGTACACGCAGGAAAACGGAACGTACACGCAGGAAAACGGAATTTACACGCAGGAAAACGGAACGTACACGCAGGAAAAACGGAACGTACACGCAGAAAAAACGGAACGTACACGCAGGAAAACGGAAGGTACACGCAGGAAAACGGAACGTACACGCCGGAAAACGGAACGTACATGCAGGAAAACGGAACGTACACACAGGAAAAGGGAACGTACACGCAGGAAAACGGAATGTTCACGCAGGAAAACGGAATTTACACAAAGGAAAACAGAAAGTACACGCAGGAAAACGGAACGTACACGCAGGAAAACGGAACGTACACGCAGGAAAACGGAACATACACGCCGGAAAACGGAACGTACACGCAGGAAAACGGAACGTACACGCAGGAAAACGGAAGGTACACGCAGGAAAACGGAAGGTACACGCAGGAAAACGGAACGTACACGCAGGAAAACGGAATGTTCACGCAGGAAAACGGAACGTACACGCAGGAAAACGGAATTTACACACAGGAAAACAGAAAGTACACGCAGGAAAACGGAATGTACACGCAGGAAAACGGATCGTACACGCAGGAAAACGGAACGTACACGCAGGAAAACGGAACGTACACGCAGGAAAAACGGAACGTACACGCAGGAAAAACGGAACGTACACGCAGGAAAAACGGAACGTACACGCAGGAAAAACGGAACGTACACGCAGGAAAAACGGAACGTACACGCAGGAAAAATGGAACGTACACGCAGGAAAACGGAAGGTACACGCAGGAAAACGGAACGTACACGCAGGAAAAACGGAACGTACACGCAGAAAAAACGGAACGTACACGCAGGAAAACGGAAGGTACACGCAGGAAAACGGAACATACACGCCGGAAAACGGAACATACACGCAGGAAAAAGACTGTACACGCAGGAAAACGGAACGTACACACAGGAAAAGGGAACGTACACGCAGGAAAACGGAATGTTCACGCAGGAAAACGGAATTTACACAAAGGAAAACAGAAAGTACACGCAGGAAAACGGAACGTACACGCAGGAAAACGGAACGTACACGCAGGAAAACGGAACGTACACGCAGGAAAACGGAACATACACGCAGGAAAACGGAAGGTACACGCAGGAAAACGGAACGTACTCGCAGGAAAAACGGAACGTACACGCAGGAAAACGGAACGTACACGCCGGAAAACGGAACGTACACGCAGGACAACAGAAGGTACACGCAGGAAAACGGAACGTACACGCAGGAAAACGGAATGTTCACGCAGGAAAACAGAACGTACACGCAGGAAAACGGAATTTACACACAGGAAAACAGAAAGTACACGCAGGAAAACGGAACGTACACGCAGGAAAACGGAACGTACACGCAGGAAAACGGAACGTACACGCAGGAAACGGAACGTACACGCAGGAAACGGAATGTTCACAGGATCCAACATTCATTGGCTCCAATATTCATTGACTCCAATATTCATTGGCTCCAATATTCATTTACTTCAATATACATTGACTCCAATATTCATTGGCTTCAATATTCATTGGCTCCATCAGTCATTGTCACCAACAGTCTTGTGGTTCGAAAAGTCTTTTGGCTCTAAATATATTTGGCTAGAATTCTTCGAGTCTAAGAGACTATAAGGCCACATGGCTACGAGTCTAAAATGATCTAGATATTTACGAGTTATACACGGCTTGCGAGGCTAGAGCTACGAAGCTTCTAGTTCACAAGTTTACGTGACTGCGAGGATACAGGACTACAAGTCTACATGAGTACTAAACTACGAAGCTACTCGTCTACAAGGCTCCAATTGCAGCATCTGTCTTCGTCAGAATTTTCTCTCTTGCTCCAACTGCACCACCACCATTATGTCATAAGATTACATGGATACTTGCTTACGTAGCTTCAAGTCTACGAGGCTCCAATGCATCATGACTACGCGACTTCAAGCAATGAGGTTACGAGACTAAGTGAATACGAATCTTCAAGTTTACGAGACTGCGAGGCTACAGAGCTACGAAGCCTCTAGAAAACGAGTTTACGTGTCTGCATGGATACAGGAATACAAGTCTGCACGAGTTCTTGACTACGAAGCTACTCGTCTACAAGGCTCCAATTACTACATTTGTCTTCGACGGAATTTTCTCTTTTGCTACATCTGCTCCATCAGCATTATGTTATAAGATTACAAGGCTACTTGCTTACGTAGCTTCAAGTCTACGAGGATCCAATGCATCATGACTACGAGACTACGTGCCATGAGGTTACGTGACTATGCGATTGCAAGTCTTCAAGGTTACAAGATCGCGAGGCTATAGGACTACCAAGCTTCCAGAACGTATAGTTACGAGACTGCATGACTAATTGGCGGCACGGCTACGAAACTTCATGTCTCTAACTGACTACAATAGCACTATTCAGTGGTGAGAGTTAATTTATCTCATGCAAAGGTACTTGCTGCAAGAAGTTCCGCTTTTCAACATCAGATGATGTCTCGTGTTGCTTGCAGGTAAATAATATTTATTTCTTATATGCGGGATGCTCACTATCGATCGCATAAGAAGGATGGCTTCGTTAGTCTCCAAGGAGAAGGAAGTTCGTCCTTCCTGCTAGTGCTTCTCAGATTTCTCACGGTCCGCCATCTTGGATTGCGACGTTACGCTGACCATCTTTGATGGGTGTGACCTTGACCTTTGACCGAAACCGCAGGAATGATCGCAAGCACTCGGATTAATCATCAAAATATTGATAAGAATAATCAGGAGCACACGGAGAAATCCATCACAATATTGATAAGAATAATCAGAAGCACACGGAGAAAAACGACACATGTTTTCTTTAATATCAAAAAATTACAGGAAAAAAAAATTTAAAAATAAAAATAAATTAATAAAAAATTTAAAAAAATTTAAAAATACATAAACTGATTCTGCTAGCTTGTAAACTTATCATTGTTGAGCAAAGATAGAGTTTTAGTACAAGCCAGAATTTTATGAATTTTTAAATTTTTTTAAATTTTTTATTAATTTTTTTTTATTTAAAATTTTTTTTTTCCTGTAATTTTATGATATCAAAGAAAACATGTGTCGTTTTTCTCCGTGTGCTTCTAATTATTCTTATCAATATTGTGATGGTTTTCTCCGTGTGCTCCTGATTATTCTTATCAATATTTTGATGATTAATCCGAGTGCTTGCGATCATTCCTGCGGTTTCGGTCAAAGGTCAAGGTCACACCCATCAAAGATGGTCGGCGTAACGTCGCAATCCAAGATGGCGGACCGTGTGAATTCTGAGAAGCACTAGCAGGAAGGACGAACTTCCTTCTCCTTGGAGACTAACGAAGCCATCCTTCTTATGCGATCGATAGTGAGCATCCCGCATATAAGAAATAAATATTATTTACCTGCAAGCAACACGTGACGTCATCTGATGTTGAAAAGCGGAACTATTTGCAGCAAGTACCTTTGCATGAGTTAAATTAACTCTCACCACTGAATAGTGCTATTTTAGTCAGTTAGAGACATGAAGTTTCGTAGCCGCGCCGCCAATTAGTCATGCAGTCTCGTAACCATACGTTCTGGAAGCTTGGTAGTCCTATAGCCTCGCGATCACGTAACCTTGAAGACTTGCAATCGCATAGTCACGTAACCTCATGGCACGTAGTCTCGTAGTCATGATGCATTGGAGCCTCGTAAACTTGAAGCTACGTAAGCAAGTAGCCTTGTAATCTTATAACATAATGCTGATGGAGCAGATGTAGCAAAAGAGAAAATTCCGTCGAAGACAAATGTAGTAATTGGAGCCTTGTAGACGAGTAGCTTCGTAGTCAAGAACTCGTGCAGACTTGTATTCCTGTATCCATGCAGACACGTAAACTCGTTTTCTAGAGGCTTCGTAGCTCTGTAGCCTCGCAGTCTCGTAAACTTGGAGATTCGTATTCACTTAGTCTCGTAACCTCATTGCTTAAAGTCGCGTAGTCATGATGCATTGGAGCCTCGTAGACTTGAAGCTACGTAAGCAAGTATCCATGTAATCTTATGACATAATGGTGGTGGTGCAGTTGGAGCAAGAGAGAAAATTCTGACGAAGACAGATGCTGCAATTGGAGCCTTGTAGACGAGTAGCTTCGTAGTTTAGTACTCATGTAGACTTGTAGTCCTGTATCCTCGCAGTCACGTAAACTTGTGAACTAGAAGCTTCGTAGCTCTAGCCTCGCAAGCCGTGTATAACTCGTAAATATCTAGATCATTTTAGACTCGTAGCCATGTGGCCTTATAGTCTCTTAGACTCAAAGAATTCTAGCCAAATATATTTAGAGCCAAAAGACTTTTGGAACCAAAAGACTGTTGGTGACAATGACTGATGGAGCCAATGAATATTGAAGCCAATGAATATTGGAGTCAATGTATATTAAAGTAAATGAATATTGGAGCCAATGAATTTTGGATCCTGTGAACATTCCGTTTCCTGCGTGTACGTTCCGTTTTCCTGCGTGTACGTTCCGTTTTCCTGCGTAAACGTTCCGTTTTCCTGTGTGTACGTTCCGTTTTCCTGCGTGTACGTTCCGTTTTCCTGCGTGTACAGTCCGTTTTCCTGCTTGTACGTTCCGTTTTCCGGCGTGTACGTTCCGTTTTCCTGCGTGTACCTTCCCTTTTCCTGTGTGTACGTTCCGTTTTTCCTGCGAGTACGTTCCGTTTTCCTGCGTGTACCTTCCGTTTTCCTTCGTGTACTTTCCGTTTTCCTGCGTGTACGTTCCGTTTTCCTGCGTGTACGTTCCGTTTTCCTGCGTGAACGTTCCGTTTTCCTGCGTGAACGTTCCGTTTTCCTGCGTGTACCTTCCGTTTTCCGGCGTGTACTTTCCGTTTTCCTGTGTGTACCTTCCGTTTTCCTGCGTGTACGTTCCGTTTTTCCTGCGTGTACGTTCCGTTTTCCTGTGTGTACCTTCCGTTTTCCTGCGTGTACATTCCGTTTTTCCTGCGTGTACGTTCCGTTTTACTGCGTGTACCTTCAGTTTTCCTGCGTGTACATTCCGTTTTTCCTGAGTGTACGTTCCGTTTTACTGCGTGTACCTTCAGTTTTCCTGAGCGTACTTTCCGTTTTTCCTGCGTGTATGTTCCGTTTTCCTGAGTGTAAATTCCGTTTTCCTGTGTGTATATTCCGTTTTCCTGCGTGTACATTCCGTTTTCCTGAGTGTAAATTCCGTTTTCCAGCGTGTACGTTCCGTTTTCCTGCGTGTACATTCCTTTTTCCTGTGTGTACTGAGTTCATGGTCTATATGTCTGATATTGACATGACCTGGTCTTGCGGTCCGTGCCTTTACGATGACGGTGCTGCCTTTTCGTTGTCGGTGCTTCCAAAATGTGCTGCCTTTTCGATGGCGGTGCTGTCTTTTAGATGTCGGTGCTTCCAAATGTGGTGTCTTTTCGTTGTCGGTGCTTCCAAATGTTCTGTCTTTTCGATGTCGGTGCTTCCAAATGTGCTGTATTTACGTTGACGGTGTTGCCTTTTCGTTGTCGGTGCTTCCAAATGAGCTGTCTTTTCGTTGGTGGTTCTGTCTTTTCGTTGTTGGTGCTTCCTTTTTTGTTGATTGCGCGTAGCACAAAATGTAGTGGTTGAATATTTACTAGTTTATCACCTCTTGGTGTTACTTAAATATTTTACAAGGTTACTTGGTCCTTTAGAATGTATAAAAATGTCACGATGGATTACGAAGGTCATGTGGTCCTGAAATGACTAGTCTATACGTCTGATAATGACATGACTCGGTCTCATGGACTGAGGACAATTGAACTATATGTGTGGCTTTGTACATGAACGGCTTATATGTTATTCAGATTATTGAAAAATTAGAATTTCATAATAGGCTAATCGGCACTGTATTAATTCGTTGGTCCGGTATTTTGACTTGAGTTGATTTTCGTAGAGTGAATGATTAATAAGCTCCGCGAAAGGTAATGGAAAACAGAACTAACATTTATTTAATAATTAGTTACAACTGTCTCTGGTCAAGAATCGAACCGTGGACAGGGATCCATCGATTCAATTTGTAAATTAATAATTGATTTTTTCGGAGACTATTGGAATTTTTCCCGCATTTCTAGCTAAATAATTACATGATTTCAAGATGGCGGTCAAATTTCAAGATGGTGGGCACCTCAGTAATAATAAATGATTACTGCACTGTAGCATGTTAGAATAAAACTAGTATGATGGTAAGACGAGTACACACAATATGGTGTCCTCCAGCAGACGAAAACATGATGGTGGCAATGACCACTAGCATGAACTGAACATACAATGACGGATCCGTGATGGACATCAAGGTCAAGGTCAAATTTCAATGTCAAGGTCAAAGTTCAAGGTCAATTTTCAAGGTCAAGGTGAAATCCAAGGTCAATTTTCAAGGTCAAGGTCAAAGTTTAAGGTCAAGGTCAAAGATCAAGGTCAAAGTTATGGTGAACAGAACATTATACTAACATGTCTCCAGCACACTCTAGCAGACGAAAACAAGATGGTTGCCTCCAGCGGACAAAGACAAGATGGCGGACATGATGTCATACCAACTGATGGTAAATACCTAGTTATTGGTGGTGGTAGGTCATTCTGTAGGTGGCTTCTGTGGAGGAAGGATCTGATTTTTTTTTATTTTTTGCCCTCACAGGTTTCGAACCAAGGACGGGAATCGATATAATCAATCAGAATTCTATTAAGTTAATTTTTTGATGAATTTTGGAATTTTTCCCGATTTTCTAACATAAAAATTACGGATTTCCAAGATGGCGTCTAAATTTCAAGATGGAGACTAAATTTCAAGATGGCGACCATAACGATAATTGCAACATTAATAGGATCACATATGGTGGTCGTAACGTAAAGTGTAAGAATGACATGGTACTCAACCAAGATGGCGGGTGTAACGAAATATGCAACATTTATATAATCCAAGATGGCGACCGTAACGATAACTGCAACAGTGGTTTTTAATATTTTTTTAAATTCGATCAAATAATTTTTTTAATGATTTTTAAATTTTTTTCCGATTTTCTAACATAAAAATTGCGGATTTTCAAGATGGCGGGCGTAACGAAAATAGCAACGGTGACGTCATAATCCTAAAAGAGGCTTAACTGAGGCTTGAGTTAAGGATGCTTAAGCCTCTATCAGGAATTTCGTGGTTTTTAATGCAAAACGACTTTTGTGGTTTTTCGAAATCCTAATTTTCCCTCGAAACGGGAATTTTTCCCTCGAAAACGGGAAATTTTTTCTTAAAAAGGGATTTTTTGAGTCATTTTTGAGGAATTTTGAGGAATTTTGAGTCAAAAATGGCCGCCGTGACGTCAAAATCCAAGATGGCGGAAAGGACACACAGCTCCACAACCTGAATCCTGTTTTAGAACATACATTCCTATACTACTATTTCACTTTAACAACAACACAGGCGGTAAATAACTTTCTACAAACAGGCACGCAATCTGTCCCTGAATCAATAACATTAAGGGAACTTTTAAAGCTAATTAAAGCCAGTCCGAACAACAAATCAGGCGGCACGGACGCAATAAACTACGAAACACTTAAAAAACTCCCTCTAGAGGCACTTGAATATTTACTGGCGATATTCAACGCTATACTAACACATAAAACTTACCCCGACTCCTGGAAACTAGCAAAAATAATCACAATACCTAAACCAGGGAAAAACCCAGCCATTCCAGAAAACAGGCGACCCTTTTAAACAGCATGAGTAAAATTTTCGAAAAAGCATTACTCTCGCGCCTTCAAGCACATGCAGAGGAACACAACGTGATTCCAGACATTCAGTTCGGTTTCAGGAAAGGTCATTCAACAATCCACCCCTTAATAAAAATCGTAGAAGCTGCTACCGACGGATTTAATAACACATCTAAAGCTTACACTGTGATGACAATGCTCGACGCAGAAAAAGCTTTCGACAAAGTCTGGATTCCGGGCCTTATTCAAAAATTCATAAACTTTAATTTCCCCGACACATATATTTACCTGGTGGCCCACTATTTATGGCGTCGTAATTTTTATGTTGCTCTGGCTGGGGCTAAATCGACTACTCGCGAACTTACAGCTGGGGTAATATTTACACAGCCGACATACCGCACGAAAACGCCTACGTATAGATGTATGCGGGACGATACAGCCATAATTAAACAATCCGGAAACTTAAAATATGCCATGGTTTGCGTCCAACGACAGCTGACAGCACTTGAGCAATTCTACACTCGGTGGCGAATTAAAATAAATGCAGCAAAATCAACCATGCTTGTCATATCAAAACGTAGAGGCAGACCAGACAGGGAGCTAGAAATTTTTCATCAACCCATTCCTAATGTTACACAGGCAAAATATCTAGGACTCACGCTAGACAGAACACTACTATGGGGAAAACACATCGCTCGAGCAACAAACATTGCAACAGGATCCTTAAGAAGCCTGTACCCAATGTTAAAAGCACCTAATTTACCACGCAGGAAAAAACTCCAACTTTACACTCAAATTGTACGCCCGCAGTTGCTATATGGATGCGAGGTCTGGGGCTATGCTGCAAATCACCATATAAATCGGCTACAAGTTAAACAGAATAATTTCCTAAGGGCCATTTTAGATTGCAATAGATTTACGAGTAACGAAACTATTCACAACGCACTTAAAATTCCGTACATCCGCGAAATAATATCAAAGAATAATAATAAAATGTATCTAGATTGACCACAGCACGAAAACGCACTGATAAATTCAATAGCGATTTACGACCCGTCCGAGCAACGTAAACATAAAAAACCTCGTTTAAATTAAAACGATAAATATTAAAAACGAAAGCGACATGGATTCAGTTTTTAAAAGAACTTCAATAACTTTAAAATCACATATAATAGCTCTCCGAACACCTCGTGCGGCGGCCTGCGGGGCCCTGGCCAATCACAGGCCTAGAAGCTCTCTGATTGGTCGGGGCGCTGAGGGCCTCCAAACAAAGCTGTTTTTCCGCCCGACCCCAAGGCAGAGTTTACACGGCCTATACAATTCAAAATGGTCCGAAGCACGCAGGTGATATACAACCCCCTCGAGTTCACTGCCAGTGTTGTTAGGGCTGACTCCCTATGTCTGAAGGCGAGACCCGCCTGGCAGGCTTCACCTCCAGTGCCAGCCGCGTTTCGGAAGGCATGGGATTTTGAATTAACAAAGCTAGTTCCGTAAATCTATCATCACCTAATAAATATTTATTTTCCCTTCCCCGGGGTACGTAACATTTTAGTCACACCACTACAACACGCGCGACAATCCACATACACGTCGTAGCACCTTGTCAAGGCAGAATCATGCAGGTGAACTGGCAGAGGGAGCTGCCCCAGCCCTCGCTGGGGATCCGGGCCGAGAGGCATGCATGCCTGTCAGGGCAGGGCTCTGGGGGCTTGTACAGTAGCTTTAAGTCTAGATTTAAAAAAAATTAAATAATAATAATAATAATAAATTTAAAAAAAACTGGACGAGGGCATCTCTCTGCTCGAACAATAATAGAATAGGACGACCTTCATTTATTAATTACACTTTCTATTTTTCAGGTTTAGAAGACAACAGCCTGGGGGCTATCTACAGCAATATTGGTTTAGCCTAACTTTGACCGAACTATATTGGAACGCAATAGTTCGGTCCTTCAGGCGGCCAGTGGTTTACTAATCTATGTAATTTCTTTTACCGTATCACCAACACGACCACACGATGATACGCCTGTGCGAGTGACGGCCTGAACTACCTGTTGTTACATGCAATAATGGGCTAACTACCCTAGCATGTTTCTGTGTTCCCAGGGGTTCGTAGGAGCGGCTTGCACAGCTTTACACTACACGCCACACCCGAATTTAACTAGGTCACTTGAAATTACAGCACACCGACAAGCCTCTACTGCACACCAACACGACACTACATCACGCCAGTTAGCCGATCTAGCTGGTGGGGAGCTTCACTCCCCCGCCGAATTAGGTACACGTAACTTTTCTATCATTACACAGCCTACCAGCGTACACACAGGCCCGTGTGCCAAACTTATCCAACAAGACACGCGCCCCGCCCGTTGATCCAAGTGATTCTACAAAAGTGTGGGGTGCACCTGATTTACTATGCACTAAGCGAGTTATAGAAACTTCGGTTTCTGGTCTCGCACACACTAACTGCCCCGGATGGCAATATGATGGATCGGCGGCGGCAGCCCCTTCTCATTCTTTACCGAGTACTGGTTGGAGTAGGTAGTTCTATCTCTTAGCCTAGCCTGGTTTCCGATAACGGAACTCAGGTCAGTGGCCAGTGTTTAAGGTGCTAGGTAGGTCAGCTAGCTAGGACGCGTCGCATTCTACTGTTCTACTGACAAACACGCTTGTTAGTTCTTTCGACACGCCTGTTGTGTGCCCTGCTACCTACTTGCGATGGCGAGCAGCGACGAGGAGATGGAGGTCGGCACTGCGACGAAGCGGCTGCACGAGAGCAGCGACTCAGACATCGAACACTCTGTTCAAATAAAAAAACCGTCAGGGCTCCAGCCCACCACAACTGAAGACGACAACAGTGGCTTCACCACTGTTGAGCGTAGACAACGCAGACGTAACAGCAATGCGTCGCAAGCGGCACCGACACCGCAACAACCGACACAAAGTGACGAGGCTCCGCGCTACAAACGCATCCCCTTCGTCATCCGCAACAGTCAGGCAATCGGCAGCTTGGGCCCTGCCTTCGCGCGACTCGGCGTCAAAAACCGAATGACGCTGACGAAGCGACAAGAAATACGCATCACGTTCGACGGTAAATCCGACCAGGACAAGGCGACCGCGTGGTCCAAGGCCCATGATGTGCCCTACCACACCTTCTCACAGCCCAGCGAGCGAGGCGAGAAGGTCGTCATTAAAAATCTGAGTAAATTCACGCCGGTAGACGCGATCTCCGAGGAGCTCACCGTGCTCGGATTTAACCCTGCAGGACTCAGGTGGGGTCTGGCAGACCCCAGGCTAAATGTTTTCTGAAGCTACCACTATGTTGCGCGCGCGTCTGCCTTGTGGCTCCAGGTACCTTCAAGATTGGGAGGGTAGATAATGCTGCCACCACGATTGACAGTTTCCGTTTAGTCGTTTGCCTGTGAGGACCTACGAAAGTCGCCTGGGGTCCTACAGACCCCACCTGAGTTCTCACGGTATTTTCTCATGTCAACAAGGTAAGTAAATAAACAAATTTACCCTGCAACAGCCATGTAATTCTGTAAAATGTAAGACTTTTTTTATGTGTGTCAAATTTTATTGTGATATTTTTTATCTTTAGATGACATGCCCATGGAAAGCTGAACAGGAGCGATTACATAAACTCCTGCGTGAAGTGGAAGAGGAATTGAAAGCAGAAGACGGATCATCAGGTAGCCCTGGAGGACAAGATAATGCGGCATTTCCTGAAGATGAGGATCAAGAAGAAGACAATGTAAGTGAAAGTGAACATGAGACTGGAACAGAAGAGGACGCTGACACGTCAGATGAGAGCTCAGAAGTGGATTCAGGTAATGCTAATAATAAGTATTACGTAGGACGAGATAAGATAACAAAATGGAGACAGAATGCATCATCAGCTACATGCCGTACTAGGAGCCATAATATAGTAAGCAAATTACCAGGAGTGCGTGGATCAGCTCGAAATGCTTTGACAGTAATGGATGAACTATTTTTGTTTTTCACATCGGACATGTTGGAGAACATTGTTGAAAACACTAACGAGCGTATACGAAAAGTAAGTGCTTCGTATTCTGATAAGCAGCAGGTAAGGGAAACTGAGATAACAGAATTACTAGCCGTCATGGGTTTACTCTATTTAGCTGGAGTTTTCAAATCTGGAAGGCAAAATCTAAGGGATTTGTGGGCGGAAGATGGCACTGGCATAGAGATTTTCAGACTTACGATGTCACTCTTTCGATTCAAGTTTCTCCTACAGTGCCTTCGGTTCGATGATGCAGGTACACGTGAAGAAAGGGCAAAAACTGATAAGATTGCAGCTATTAGAGACTTCTTTGAAGCGTTTGTAAAAAACTGCATAAATAATTACTCGCTTGGTGCTTATGTGACAATCGACGTAAAACTGGAAGCATTCAGGGGACGTGCTAGTTTTAGACAATACATTCCAAGTAAACCGTCTAAATATGGCATCAAAATATATGCCCTTGTAGATGCAAGGATGTATTACACAAATAACCTAGAAATTTATGTGGGAAATCAACCAGAAGGCCCATACAAGTTGAGTAACTCACCTCATGATGTTGTTATTAGAATGGTAGCCCCAATTTCCGGGTCAGGACGAAATGTAACAACAGACAATTGGTTTACTAGCTATCCTCTAGCAATAAGTTTGCTGCAGGATCATAAACTTACACTCCTAGGAACGATACGCAAGAACAAGAGGGAAATACCTCCTGAATTTTCAGAAACGAAAGGAAAACCCATTGGTTCGAGTCTTTTTGGTTTCTGCAAAGATGTCACCTTAGTATCTCATGTTCCTAAGAAAGGAAAAGTTGTAATTTTATTATCTACAATGCATCACGATGCAAAAATTGATGAGAGCACTGGCCAGAAAAAAAAACCAGAAATAATAA
This sequence comes from Bacillus rossius redtenbacheri, assembly GCF_032445375.1. Lineage (NCBI taxonomy): Eukaryota > Metazoa > Arthropoda > Insecta > Phasmatodea > Bacillidae > Bacillus > Bacillus rossius. The sequence goes on along the minus strand of NC_086334.1, from coordinate 74,577,761 downwards.
CTGACTACAATCTCACAAAGGGAGGAGTAGACATGGTAGATCAACTATCATCTCTATATGATGTGTCTCGCAACAGCAGGCGGTGGCCACTGACAGTATTTTTTGCTCTAATGAATGTTGCTGGAATAAATTCCCAAATCATTTTTCAGAGCAATTCAAAGAGCGAGATGAACATTTGTACTGACCACATTGTTCCATTTTGCAGGAATTGTGCACCTGAAACTACAGAGGACAGCAACTGAATCCAGAGATTTAAATATCAGAAATGACAGTCTACAATAATGTTTATTAATTTATTTTATTTAATACAGCTTGCTTTTCGTTTTGAATATTTTTTGTCAAAGTATTGTGAAATGATATGATTTTCATTCATAAAAATAGTGTTTTGTATTGATTTATGTTAAATTCTGTGTATTCACATTAAATCTTAATATTTTGCTATAAAAGTGATTACCGAACGTCAGATAACAAATATTAATGGTCGGTTTTAAATTATGTAATTTCATAAAATATATATACAAAAATGTTTTTGGGGTCTCTCAGACCCCACCTGAGTCTTGGCGTAAAACCTTGGCACCTGAGTCCTGCAGGGTTAAGGTCAACTTCATTAAACAGCTTAGTCGGCGGCTCACAGACCGCAACTCAGGACAGGAGATTTTTGAGCCAACTCCGTCATTCGTGGTGTGCGTGGCATCCAGCGCGCACGATATCTACGCGGTAAAACACTTGTATTACACAAGCGGCATCAAGATCGAGCGCTACACGACCCGCGCGGAAGACATCCCGTTGTGTAGCCGGTGTAGTTCCATCGGACACACCACAGGAAACTGCGCAGAGGTACCTAAGTGCATCAGGTGCGCGGGTTCGCATCCCCGCGGCGAATGCCCCGTCCCAGAGGAGGCACCAAAGGTGTGCTCCAACTGCAAGGCGACAGGCCACAGCGGAGTCCAGGCGACAGGCCGCCGCGGAACAGGCGGCACAGAGAGCTGCGCGCGCAGCCGGCCGCACCGACGCGCCCTCCCGGGACCACGTGACTCGCACAGCAACAGAGCGAAGTCCGCGCGGCGCGCAGATTCCGGGAAACGCACGGCCCAGCGAGCAGGCCAGCCAACCGGGCAAAAACAAACCTCAGGCAGTAGCTTCCACGTCCTACGCGGCAGCGACGTCAGGCGTAGGCGCACCGCGGCGCTCAGCGGAACAAATTGTGCAGGCTCGCGTCGAGATGAGCCAACACAGAACAGAAACTGCTCCAGAAGCACAGCCAACTAACAACATCTCTAGCCTCGCGGAACTCGCAGAGATCCTGCGCATGCGCGATTATTGGAACCTTGTGAAGGCCCTCGAACCGTACTACCCGCCATTCGCTCCACCGAGAGCATCAAACACCGCCAAACCACTCGCCACAGTGCTCCAGTAAATGGCAGTAAACATGGGGAAAACACTACAACTCCTAAACTTTAATGCATGTGGTCTCCGCCTTCGGTCGTACGAGTTGGAACAGTGCCTTGTAATTATGGGATTGATGTGGCATTCATTACCGAGACTCACCTATCACCGCACCATCGCTTTAGTATTTGTGGTTACACCACTTACCGCACTGACCGCACCACTCGTGGGGGCGGCACAGCCATATTAATCAAACACGGGATTCATCACCATCCAATAGAAATAACTGGCTTAGAGCACCTAGAGGCCACCAGCATTAATATTCGTAATAAAAATGCGCATGTCTGCATGTCGGCAGTTTATAAACCCCCAGATAAGCCACTACTTTCTAGGGATTTGAATAAATAAATTAATCCACAGCAACACTTTTTCATAGCAGGCGATTTAAACAGTAAACACGAAGACTTGGGGATGCAAAAATACTAACCCAGCAGGCAGGAAACTATTCGATCACTCGGTAGCAAATAATTACGAAATATTTGCTCCAGGCTCGCCAACTTGCTACCCAACGAATGGAGGCATGACTGACATTTTAGATATAGCTGTTACAAACATACCAGAAGCGCAGGTCACTTCAGAAAAATTAGATGAGCTTGACTCAGATCATTTTCCGGTACTAATTCAACTAACTTTCAATGCTCAATTTTGCGCAGCGATATTTAGCCGAACTTTTGGTATTCCCGACTGGGACAAATTTCGCGAAGACCTGGAATTAACTTTTTCAGAAACTCCAGAGATAGATACAGCCGATGAGCTCGAAACTCACGTAAAACTTTTCACCGACATAGTTACAGACGTGCGCAAAAAACACACGAAAATCGTGAATAAAAGATAATTTACGCAAATAAATTACCCCGATGTAGACATGCTAATCGTTTTAAAACGGCAGGTGCGCAACACTTATCAACGAACGAGAACACCGCAAGCTAGGACTGAATACAATCGCCTTAAAGCTCAAGTCTCGCGAAAACTTAAAGATTTAAAAATAGAAAAATACGGAAACCTAATAACAGAGTGCGCAACTCAACCTCGGCAAATGTGGCGGCTCACACGCAATTTACGAGGAAAAAATAAATTTATCTCTACACCTGCCATTGTTACAAATGCGGGCATTAAATATGACGCGATAGATAAAGCAAATGCTATAGCAGACATATTTGAAAAACAATTTTCACCAAACGAGGACATTAATGAGCCTCAGTTTACTAGGACCACGACCGTAGCTGTTAATAACTATTTACAAATCGTTCCACAAGCCGAGCCGGAACTCGTAACAATTAAAGAGCTCTTAGAAGCTATTCACTCGCGACCAAAAAATAAAGCAGGCGGACCTGACGGAATAAATTTTGACACTTTAAAGAAATTACCTTTTCAGGCTATACAATATTTTATTGAAATAATAAATGCTATTTTTATTCTTAAATCCTACCCATCGTCATGGAAACTAGCTAAAGTTATAACCATTCCGAAACCGGGAAAAAATGCGTCCCTACCACAAAACAGGCGACCTATTAGCCTTCTAACTAGCATGAGTAAAATTTTCTAAAAAATTTTACTCAAACGACTTCAACACCATTCGGACGAACACGAAGTCATTCCAGATAACCAATTATGTTTTAGAAGTGGCCACTCTACCTCTCACCCCCTAATTAAGCTCATTGAAGAGGCCTCTGACGGTTTTAATTCACGAGCGAATTTTACTGTTGCAACGATGCTCGATGCGGAAAAAGCCTTCCTTCGACAAAGTTTGGATACCCGGCTTAATTAAAAAATTAATTACATTTAACTTTCCGGATACGTATATTCATCTGGTGGCCCACTATTTATGGCGTCGAAAATTTTTTGTGTCAATAGAGGGGGCGAAATCATCCACTCGGGAGCTGACAGCAGGTGTGCCGCAGGGGTCCCCACTCTCGCCCTTTTTCTGTAATGTTTATACAGCCGACATCCCGCGGGAACATGCTCGTGTTCAACTATATGCAGACGATACCGCAATAATATATCAATCCCCGAACCTTAAGTTCGCTTTAACAAAAGTTCAGAGGCAACTTACCTCACTCGAGCCATGGTACACTCGCTGGCGCATTAAAATAAATGGAGCCAAGTCCACCACTATAATTTTAACTAAAAAATACACTGCCCCCGATCGCGAATTAAAAATTTTTAATCAAGCCATACCATTTGTTAAATCGGCTAGATATTTAGGATTAACTCTCGACACCAGGCTCACCTGGAAATTTCACACCAGAAAGGTGACACAGGTTGCGCGAGGCACTTTGCGCAGCCTGTATTCAATGTTTAAGGCCCCCCAATTCCCTAGAAGGAAAAAATTACAGCTGTATTTACAAATAGTTCGCCCTCAATTATTATATGCTTGCGAAATCTGGGGCTATGCAGCTAAATGCCATATCGATAAATTCCAGGTAACTCAAAATAAATTTCTTAGAGCCATTGCAGATTGCGGCTGGTACACCAGCACACTAGAAGTACACCAGTTACTCAAAGTAGAGTATGTAGAGGAATATATAAAACGGCAAAACAGGTCTTTTTATGGTCAGCTCCCTGAACATGCCAATAGTTTTATTAATTCACTTCCGGATTATGACCCATCTGCACAGCGACAGTTTAAAAAACCGCGACTTGCCTAAGCCAGGTTACACTAGAATCCACACATCCCATATACGCAGGGCAACTTAGCAAAAATATTAGACTTTAATGGCCGATGTGCCTATCTACGTCCTGTGGTGCAAATATTCAACATTGGACTAGCCAGTTATTGACATGCCCAGGACACTTAAAAAGTGCGTCAACACTATTTTTGGCCCAGCGTGGCTCTAATTAATTGCGTCAAAACAACCTTCGGCCCAGCGGGGCTCTAATTAATTGCGTCAAGACTGCTTTTGCCCCAGCGGGGCTCTAATAATAACTCAGCGCCAACTCGACCACAGGCCCAAATTCCTTATAACAACCAAATCTTTCCTTCCCCCACCACCTCCACTAGTCCTTGATAGTTGTTTTCCCCGAGTCTCTTTTACAATTAATTCTACAGCCATCATCGCAGTGTTAATTAAAAATATGCGTTATTTCCCTCACCGGACTATACCTACACGATGATATGCCTGCTTGGTCAGCCGGGTATGTGCGGCCTTGGAGCTTACACTACACTCACACAACGAGATTAATTAGGCCATTTTTGCGCACACTCCACACGCCTCTAAATACAGACATCACGACACTTTCATGCATCAGTTAGCCAACTAACTGAGGGGAAAGGGTGACCTCCCCCCGCCAGACATCTACACTAATTAAATTAGAGCCAAGCAACATGCGACAGCTATTTTACTTCTTTCTGGACCGTTAGCCACCTTTAATCTTAAAATCGCACACTTCGCGCCCCGCCGTCGTTTCCAATGATTCGAACAAAGTGGCGGGGGTCGCAATATTTATATTGGCAACCACATAGCGAGTTATGGGAACGTAATAGTTCCCGGTATCGCTGTCACACGCTCCCGGCCGAGCATATGAAGAAACGGCGGCAGCCCCTTCTCAGTCGCACCTGTGTTTCCCTACCATGTGCGTCACTGCCTGAGGACGGGAGCAGACAACAGTTCCCTAAACGTCGCTTGTTTCTGTTTCAGAAAACTGTTGTTTTTGTTTCGTCTTTTCGTTTGGTCGTGTTTTTGTCTCGTTTTGACTGTTGTGCAGAATTTTTTGGGTTTAATATTTTTTGTGCTGTCATAATTTTTTAGGTTTTTTTTTTGTTTCTCTTTTTGTTTTTTGGAAAACTATTGTGTTTTTTCGTCTTTTCGTTTTGCTGTGTTTTTTGTCTCGTTTCAACTGTTGTGTTGAATTTTTTTGGGTTCGGAATTTTTGTGCTGTCATCATTTGTGGGTTTTTTTTTCGTTCTGTTAGTCCATTTTTCTTTGTTTTTTCCTTGTTTGTTGACCATATTCCTGTTGTGGAATATTGTGTGGCGTTAAATCCTGACAACAGCAATTTTTGCTTAATTTGTGTTTTATGTCATTTGTGTTTTTTTGTGGTTTTCTTCTGCAGACATACATGTGCTAAGCAATGGCGTATGTCCAAAAGCCTACATCAAGTCATGCACTCCCATTGCACAAATCTTTCAAAGATAATATAAATGCCCAGTATGGACCCGGTATGCATATTTCTCTGAGGAAGTTGGAAAAGAAAATGATTGATCTATCACAATGTTCCAATAACTTGACTTTTCTCTGTAAATGTCGCAGTAAGGGAGTCATTCCTAGAGGACTCACAATCAAATCCCCGGTCAACAGCAAACAGGCTCAACAAATAACCCGGAAAGCCAGCCAAAAGCTACTGAGTGAAAGAATTGCCGCATATCACTGTCAAAAATCACATTTGAACAATTAAATTTCGGCACTACAGCTTGAAATTCAGTCCATCCCTAATACTAAAGATTTGAATTGCATTTATATGTCCATCACGAACCTTGTCCAAAGGAAGTCTTTACAGTGCAAAGAGAAACAAAAAGATAAATTAGCCAAACTGACGAATATGGTGAATACAAAAACACATCCTACAACACAGAAAATTAACACTGTCGTTAATTCATCTTCAAGAAAGCTGTCCAATAGCGAGGAAAATGTTCTACAAAAAGGCCTCAATTTCAGCATTGCTCCACGACACATTCCTGCACTTGACATAGTTTCATCAGTTGAGAGCGCAATATACAAACTTCCTGCCGCCAAACAAGATGAATTTCGTTGGAATGTGCGTACAGCAATCACCTAAGCTGGTCCACCTAAACCAAATCTGCCACCTGATGAACTCAAGGCCATCAAATCTCTGAAATCCGACCATACCAATGTAATCCTCCCAGCTGATAAGGGTCGTGCTACAGTCATACTTGACAAAACAGACTATGAACAAAAAATTACTGATTTGATCACCACAGATCAATATACAAAACTTGTAAAAGACCCCACAGCAGAATTGAAAGAAAAGTGTACCAAACTCTAAAAAAACACCAGAATCACATCCCAGATAAAACTAGATCAGAACTGACGCCACACAGCAGTAAAGCACCCCACATTTACGGTCTTCCAAAAATTCATAAACCGGACATGCCTCTGCGCCCTAACATCAGTTGTTGTAATGCCCCATGCCAGAAACTATCAAAATACCTCCTGAAAATTGTTGAGCCACTAGCAGGACAGACAGATACTTTTGTCAAAGATTCCAATCATTTTCTTTCTATAGTCCAAACACTGAAAATAGAAAACAACGATACCCTGGTGAGTTTTGATGTCCAAAGCCTCTTTACCAATGTACCAGTAGCCGAAACACTCAGCATTGTCAAAGCCAAATTGGAGGCTGATCCAACTTTAAAGGACAGAACTGTAATACCAATCCCATCCATCATGGAAATGATTAACCTGTGTGTCACCACGACATATTTCCAGTTCAAGGATATTTTCTACAAACAGACCGATGGCACGGCAATGGGCTCTTCTCTTTCACCATTTATGGCCTATATATTTATGGAAAACTTTGAGCAAGAAGCACATAGAAAAAGTAATAGCCCTCCTAAAATCTGGCTCCGTTATGTAGACGACACCTTCACTGTCTGGCAACATGGACTTTAAACTTTGGAGGAATTTGTGAACTACCTCAACTCTCTGAGGCCATCAATAAAGTTCACCTATGAAAAAGAAACCAATGGTAGCATTCCTTTCCTGGACGTACTAGTCAGCAGAAAAAAAAAACAGTCTGGAAACCAAAGTATACAGGAAACCTACGCACACAAACCAATACCTTAACTTTGCATCCAACCATCCCAAAACAACAAAAACTGGCATAATTCACACACTAACCAACCGAGCTGAGATTATTTGTTCTGATGAGAAATCAATTGCGGTTGAACACAATCATATAAAAAAGGAACTCATAGCCAATGGTTACCCTGCTAAAACCATCAAACAGCATATGAAATCCAACAAACCACTCAAACCCACAGAAACCAATAAACCGGCAGGAACTCTAGTCATTCAGTATGTTCAAGGGCTTTCAGAAAAAATAAGACGCCTGGGAAACAAATATGGACTCAAAACAGCTTTCCGTTCTAAATCTACTATTAAAAGCATAGTTACAAAGGTGAAACCAGCCACAGAAAAATTACAAACCCACAACTATGTGTATCAGATCCCCTGTGAATGTGGCCACGTGTACATAGGTGAAACTGGCACAGCTCTGTCCACCTGAATCAAAGAACACAAAAACAACTGCAAGAAGGGTGAAACCCTAAAATCCAGACTTGCTGAACATACATGGAAAAAAGCCACAATATTCTCTTGGAAGACTCCACACCACTCATACAGGAACCCGATAAAATAAATAGGAAAATCAAAGAATGAGCTTTCATTATAAGCAATAAAAATATTTTCAGCCAGCAGAGCATTGAATTAAAAAATATGTGGATCCCTTTGATTAAGAGAGAAACATCCCTGCAGCACAAAAAATAGCCAATACACAACCTACAGCACGCAGCTCGCGCAGCATTCACAACTGTGCAAGGCCCACTTCTCGCCCTACCTGGAGGACAGCAATAGGGCGAAAATCTACATGTGGTGCTCGAATCACATGAATTTGCTGCAGAGTTTTGTGCTGCAAGTGAACCCACAACTACAAATCGAGGAGCAAGCTGTGCGCATTCGCTCAACAACCACTAAGTATGTCTCGTGGGACACCTACCAGGCGATGCTGGAGGTCGAGCTGGACACGGCACCACGCGACCAGTTCTCCCCCCTGCGCATAATACCTCGAATGAAGGACTGCGGGACGCAGTGCTCGCTAGCCCCGCCTGCCCCAGAACAGCGAAACATCAGCTGCCAGACGGACCCAGCTGCGCGAAGTCGGCACCAGTGGTGCCAGACGCCCGCCCCAGAAAAATGCCAGGAAACTGGCACTCAAGTAACAGTTGCAACAGCTCAGAAGAGCACCACTGCAGCTCTTCATGTGGCACCAGAGTTCTCTCCACTGCTGCCACCGCCGGTAGCTTCTGCAGCTACACAGACTGCCCCCAAGGCGGCCTCGGCTGCGGGGAAATCGGCGCGGCAGCCAGCACAGGAGCAGCCCAGACAGCCGCCACAAGAACACCGCGCGCCCTGGCACTTTGTCGTCCTCAGGGGCGGCAGAGGGGCTGGGGTTCCTGCAGCAGAAATAGAAGCAGCCTTGCGCTCGGCCGACCACATGCCGACCAGGTGCTGGAGAATCTGCAGCAGAGCAACAGGGCGCCTCACCGGCCTCTACAGAGTGGCCTTCGCCACTGTTCAGGAGGCCACTCGCCTGCTAGAGGCCGGCCTCACCATCAGAGGCGCCCACTGCGCAGCTGAACCAGCCCACACCAGACAGCAGTTCCCCAGGGCCTGGGGCCACGTCGAGCTGCAACCAATCCCTCGCGGCGAAGTGCTGCAGTTGGCAGAAATGTTAACTGCGGTGCTGAGCCGCGCTAGGTACACACCGAGCCAGCCGTGGGCAGAGGGGACTCGTCCCCTCCGCCGGCCTAGCCCTTTCTCCCGTTAAAGGGAGGGGGTCAGCAGCCCACGGTCTAGGAATCTCGCCACACAGACAACACACTTAGCTAACACAGTAAATTAGTCCAGCCTTTGCCCACACGCAATAAATAATTCAACAAGTTTTAAATAACAAAAAAATAATCAAAACAAACTGAGCAGCCAAGGCCAACTGCTCAGCTTAAATTAATACCCCCCCCCCCCTTTCCAAACTTTGAATTTAAATTTTTAAACTAAAAGAGAGGGCTGGACAACACACGAGTTTAAAGTAGAATCAACACACGAAATTAAAGTAGATTATTACAGGCCATTTACAATATAACACAGCTTCGCAGCTTAGTAAAAACCAGTAACAGAAAAGTCAAAACTGAACTCACTTTAGACAAAACAGGAGGTTAGGGGTCGGCAGGACGCCACCTGGTACTCTTAAAGGGTCGCGGGGTTCGATGCCAAGTTGCGGCATTCGGGCCCCGCGGCCCTCACTGGCGATGATGTTATCCCCTGATCAGTCAGACGAGAGTCTGCGGGGGGGGGGGGGGGTGCTTCATTAAGCACTGATACTGAGCCGGGCTGAACAGTCGCGTTTTTCAGGAGCTCCTCGGCGAACTGTTAAAGGAAGCAAGGGGAAGGCAGAAGAAGGAGAAGGTCGAGGCGGAGGACCGCCTCCCTTCACCCCCCCCCCCCCCACCCGAATGGTGAAATCCCAGGGGCAGCGAGGGATACAGCACATGGTAAGTGGAAAGAATGACGAAAGACTCGGACAGGGAGGTGGATGGGGGGGGGGGGGGGCTTTGGTCTCGCGGGAGGTCCCGACCTCCCGCGACAGCCTCCAGACTGTGCGAGAAGTACTGTACAACAATGACCAAGAGGCCAGCGAGGCCTGCAATCCCAGTCAATAAAGGGAAAAAAATAACGATAGTCGGAAAAAATTAGATAAAAGCTGAATTTTGGACAGTTGTTAGAACACTACTAGAGGTGTTTTTCCCCAAAAGTCCCCGCCCCTACCCCCTGTGCTTCCCCCCCTACACCCCCTCAAAGTTCGGATTTGCCGTGTATTGGTTATACGCCGATATCTTCGTACATAAGAGTCATAAATGGATGAATGTTTTTTTGTTTTGTTTCTTATAGTATACTGCACAAAACGTATTCCGGCAACAATTACGCTAAAGCTACTGTTTTTGCCGTAATGCTAATAAATAGGTGTCAAATAGTCGATTTTAGCTTGCCACATGAATGGTTTTTATCCTGTAGTTTTTACGTAAACAAAAATTCACTAATATTGGCCTAGTAAACGTTTTAGCGCATTATAAATTCTTTAAAACGATACCCTATTTATAGCCTTTGGACCAGTGACTCACATTTTAAGCGACACGGATTAGTGTCGAGTGCGTCAATCTCGACTCCACGCGGACGATGCGCAACAATAGAAACAGTCGCCATTAACGTCAGTTACCATGAAACTGCCGGAGTTGCAAGACGTAAAATGTGCTTTGGTCGTGATTTCTTTAGCGTGTGGAAACCGTATACTGTATTATGTCAGTGCCAGCGGAAACATCTTGCTAATTGCTTTTGAAGAAGCATGTTTTATGTGAGTAACTGGTTAACATATTTAATTATGTGAATCTTTTCATTACATTAATTATAATAACGCAACTTCTCTCTATCGACTTACACCACTGCAGCCAAACCATATGTCACAGAAAACTAGTGTTTTACGCACACAAACAGTGACACGCTGAGAAGTTCCTTTTAAGAAAAGTTGTCATAGTTAACTAAGTACACATGAAAATGCACATAAAATTTTGCAGAAAAACAACAAATTCTTGATTGGTTCTCTGGGCCTGTGTTTGCATGCGTCTCTTAATTTATCCCAAGCAATTTGCTGTAATGGAATAATACCCAAAGTATTTCTTTAAATAACTGTTAATAATATGTGCCTTGCTAGTTAGTCCCTTTAGCATTAATAAATCTTAACATATATAATTGCATTACTATTACGATGTTAATAAATAGGTATGTTGATTTAGTTAATGATGGTATTTGTAGCACTTGGTCATTTTCATTTAAATTAGCAAAATGCAGATAGAAAAATTATATATTTAAGTGTGAAGGCAATTGGTTTACGTAATGCCAAATAATCAGAACCATAATTTTGATAATAAAATGTTACAATCAGAACACATTCTTAGCTAACTTTGTTAGTACTCGTAGTATTACTTACAAAAACAATATTAATGCTATAACTTTGATTTCAGATAAAACAAATTGGCTTTTTGATCGGCTCATATTGACGTTAAAAATGGACACAATTAATTCACTGTGTATTTTTTGTGGCAAGGAGCTTGAAGGAGGAACTGTAATTGTGACGAAAGGTATACAGACGATTATTGATGCAAGTTTATCCCGGAAAGACAATCTGCATGAAAAGTTGGAAGGGAAAACTAATGTTAGGGTTCACAGTGTATGCAGGCAAAACTACACAAGACCAACAAGTATCAAAGCTGCTATTGCATTGACACAATCCAGTGACGTACAGCTGCCGACATCTTCATGCTATTTGAGAAGTTCAGAAGAAAAGTTTGATTTCAAAAGTAACTGCTTTATTTGTGGCAAGACGGCCATTGTTGATTTGAAAGTTCCTTTGGAGCGTAGGGTAGGAATTCACCAAATAACAACATTAGAAATAAAAGAAAACTTTTTAAGGAAATGTGATGAACGAAATGATGAGTGGAGTGAGAGAGTCAGAGCCAGACTGCTAAGTGTAAACGACCTTGTTTCACCAGAAGCACGCTATCACAGAAACTGTCACACAAATTTTTCTAAAATTATATCACCTAAGGGACCTGTTGGAAGACCGAAATGTAAATTTGGAGATTCATTTGCAATGCTGTGTGAGCATATCGAGAACAGTGATGAATGTCAATACACAATAAGCGAGATAAAAGACATTCTGAAAAAAATTTCTGGCCAAGAAGAAACGTACTCAGATAAACATATAACAAATCTTCTACGGCAACATTTTAAGGAAAGGTTAGTTGTGTCATGTACACCAGGACGAAAAAATGTTTTTGGTTTGTCTGAGACAGTTAACAAAATTATGGATGAGTGGTACCGCGATAGGGAAAGTGAGCCAGCAACAGAGCGACTGAGGATAGTATTAGCTGCTGCAGATATAATTAAAGAAGATATACAGAAGATGATGTATGACTCACAAACATACCCAAATATTAATGAAATTCGATCAGGTGGTGAAAACTTGGTTCCAGATAGTTTGAAAGTTTTCATGCAAAGAGTAACGAAAAAGAAAAACACTGTGGATTCAAAAGCAGTGAGTCGAAAGTGTGCTGTAATTAATCATGCAGTAATATCAACTGTACGACCAAGATCATTCTTATCTCCAATACAAACTAGCCTAGCATTAACACTTCATAGACTGTACGGATCTAAACATCTAATTGACTTATTGTCATCTATGGGTGTATGTGTGTCGTATCATGAAGCATCTATTTACATGAATTCTCTTATAAATGCTGGTTCCCCTCAAGTAAATGAAGAAGCATTCATACAGTATGTGTTTGACAATGCTGATATAAATATCCGTACACTTGATGGCCTAAACACATTTCATGCAATGGGAGGAATTCAGTGTATTACACCTAGTGCAAGTGTTGAAACACATATCCAGGTTGAAAGAATAACATCTGGAAAATTCAACAAAGAATGTATCCGTTTATGTTCCTACCCGAAAAGAAACAGTCGGTGTGGTTTCAAAGCTATCATACTTAAGGATTTCAACGAACTTAAATCAGCTAGAAGTCTTATAAATGAGCCATCAAACATTTTGTTTCCTCTAAATTGGATGTGGCTTGCTGGAACAAAGGTTCAGCAAGGATGGAATGGTTTTATGAACACAATAACAAGTCACATGGACGATTGTGAATCCTCATATATAATGGGTGTACCATTCATAAATTTAAATCCCAGTAATCCATCTACGATTTTCACAGCACTGTGTTTTGCAGCAGAACAGTGCAAGAAACGCAACCAGACATGCATAGTTACATTTGATCAGCCGCTTTTTTTGAAAGCTTTTGAAATAGTGTCTTCTGCAGAAGGATCAAGTGACATATCGAAGATTGTTTTGAGGTTGGGTGGTTTTCATTTGTTAATGTCGTTTATGGACTCAATAGGTCGAATAATGGAAGGAAGTGGGTTAGAAAGTTTGTGGGCTGCTGTATATGGTCAAACAACAGTTAATCACATGTTGAATGGACGTGCATATTCAAGATGCATCAGAGCTTACACTCTTACGGCCTCTGCGATCATAAATGTAATGAGGAACAGCTTCGACGATTTTCAAAATGCCATTATTCATTTGGAGAACATTTCCAAACAGTTACTTCTTCAGGAAACAAAGCCCGAAGAAATGTTGAGAAAACCTGACGTCACATGTACTTTACAAAAATTAAACGATTCCTTGAAAAACATACAGTCAACCAGCAGAACTGCCAAGCTGTGGGTGAATCTCTTGAACTGCATTGACCTCATTCTACAGTTCATTTTTGCAGAGAGGTCTGGAAATTGGGATTTACACTTAAATACAACAATCGAAATGCTTCCATATTTCCATGCTGCTGGACACTTGCCGTATGCGAAGTCTGCTCATCTCTATGTGCAGGAAATGATAAAACTTCATACGAAGCTATCTGAGAAGGAACTCGATTTGTTCGTAAATAATGGAATGTTCACAATACGGCGAAGTGGCAAGTTTTGGTCTGGAACATGGTCCGACATGTGTATTGAACAGTGACTCATGCGTCCCATGAAAGCTGTTGGAGGCTTGACTCATGGTAGAGGTATAACAGACAGCACTGTCAAAATGGATTCTTGGAGCACCTTTCTATCTTAAAGTACACGAAGCTGTTGAGGAATTTTTGGGGACTTCCATATCATACAGTGAACAACATGTTGAGCTCCGGGAGTCAAGAAAAACGAGAGACCTGGCAGATGTCGAAAAGTTTACTTCATGGCTTCAAGAACATAACCCATTCTCAAAATTTTCTGGAGAACTGGTATCGTTATCATCTGGATTGGTATCAGACGACTCTGTAGACTGTGACCAAGCTTACGAAAAAGGTGTTGCAGCGATGGAAAATATGAAAGGGAAAAACATTCAGGAGCTCAAGCTTCATAGGAAAAACATGGTAAAAACGCAGGCGATGCAAAAATCGGTTAATGTTCGGTCAAAGCAGGTAATTGTGAATTCACAACAGCTATTTAACCGCATCTTATGTGTTTGTGACAGCCCAACAAAATTAAAATCATATCTTGAGTATGAATTGGCGCCTCGTCCACCATCCCTTTTTGATGCAGTTTCTCTACGAAAGGGGGCCAAGTCAAAACTGATGAAACATTTTGAGGAGGGTATTGTAAATGATTTAAATCTAAGTGATGCAGCAATTGTCTTGGATGGAGGTTTTCTTCTTCACTGCATTCTTTGGCCAAAAAACTGTACATATGGAGACATAATGCAAAGTTACTGTACATATGTCCTGACAAAATACGGAGAAAATACAACAGTTGTTTTTGATGGATACCCGGAAGATTCCACAACGAAACAAGAATAACAAAACCGGAGATACGCGAAAAAATCTTCATGTGATATAACTTTTGATGACAACACAAAGTGTGTTACAGGAAAAGAAGAATTTTTGAGTAATAAAAAGAACAAGACAAGAATGATAACTTCACTTGCATCTGAACTAAAAAACAAAGGACTTGAAACATTTATAAGCGAAGGAGATGCTGATATAGATATAGTAAATTTAGCTATAAAAAAACTAAGCACGTTTGCTGAAGTAGTTGTATGTGGCTCTGATACAGACCTGGCAGTACTTTTAACTGCTCTTGCCCCAGAAAAGCGAAAAATGTATTTCTGCAAACATAAGGGAGGTGAAAACCCTGTGACAGTTTTTTATGACATAGCAACCTTGACAGAAAAGTTCAAACACACCAGGAAACTTCTTTTGTTTACTCATGCATTGACTGGTTGTGATACAACCTCATGTTTCTTTGGTGTAGGCAAAAATAAAGCTACTGAAATGTTGAAGTCACCGGAAGCTGAGAAACTGGCTAGAACTTTCATAGCACATTTTTCTACTAAAACCGAAATACTGGTAGATGGGGAAAAATTTGTTCTTGGACTGTATGGGTTGAGTAAATACTCGCACTTGAATGAAGCCAGATACTACAGGTTTTCGACGTTTACCAAAAAGTCGGCCTTGAGATCACATTTTGACTTGGCGAAACTTCCTCCAACGTCAGAAGCCTGTCGTGAACATCTCCTTAGGGTATACTTACAAGTTCAAACATGGTTAGGGAACAGACTTTCGCCCACTGAATGGGGATGGGAAATTGAAGTGGCCAAAAAGAATGGATGTCTCAAAAAAACCTTGAAACCAACCATCAGCTCAAAACCTTTCGCACCCAACGATCTGTTATTTCTAGTGTCCTGCTCGTGTAAACTAGGATGTGGAAATTACTGTCGGTGCCGCAAATCAAATTTGCAGTGTACTGCAATGTGTGAGAATTGCAGTGGTCTGTCGTGCTACAACTCGCCTGGATTTACAAACGAAAACACAGATGATTCACCTTATGATTTATAATTTTTTTTTGTAAAAATAATTGCTGTAATATTTCTCAGACTCGTAAATTTAATCAAGAATGCAAATTTAAATGTCAGAAAAGAAAAATCTGCTGTATTTGTGGTGGGTGGGAGGTCCGTGATGCTGTTTGTTAACATGGTAGATACACTATGTCTGTACCTGAAAAGTGTTCAAACAGCTGCCGGTTGTGGCCAGTCCGGAACACGGCGGGTCCATAGGTGGTGGATAATGGAACTACCCTTACTTTCAAAAGGGTAAGGGAAAAATTCCCCCCGAACCAAAACTGGCGCAAATAAAATTTAATCAATTCGTTTGAGTGGGTTTGTGTATATACCTGTATGTCTGTATATATATTGTATATATGCAGGGAGGGGAAAGGGACAAGACTTTTTAGTGCAGATTACTTTCGTAACTTTATGTTTTGTGTTAACATGTTTCGATGTTAAAAGTTTGTAATGTGCAAGTTTTAAAAACTACAAAAGATTCGTGCAAAAAGATGTGTAAATAAGTTTTTACTTATAGACACAATCATCTATTTCCGGTTGCCTGGACGGTGAGTTACTAGTTCAAAGGCTATATTTAAGGTATCGTTTTAAAGCACTTAGATTGATCTACAACTTTTACTTGGCCAATATTAGTGAATTTTTGTTTACGTAAAAACTACAGGATAAAAACCATTCATGTGGCAAGCTAAAATCGACTATTTGACACCTATTTATTAGAATTACGGCAAAAACAGTAGCTTTAGCGTAATTATTGCTGGAATAAGTTTTGTGCAGTACACTATAAGGAACAAAACAAAAAAAAACATTCATCCATTTATGACTCTAACGTACGAAGATATCGGCGTATAACCAATACACGGCAAATCCGAACTTTGAGGGGGTGTAGAGGGGGAAGCACAGGGGGGAGGGGCGGGGACTTTTGGGAAAAAACACTTCTAGTTGTGTACTAACAACTGTCCAAAATTCAGCTTTTACCTAATTTTTTCCGGCATAAAACCTTTATTGACCAGCTATGAAACTTCAAACCACAGTGATGTGGTCAGCGAAGTGGATATTGTCAACACTCCAGACAACTCACTCACAGGGGACTCTGACAACACTGACATAAGCCAGAACATGGACTCGCCTCCTGAAACTCAGAGGCCGATATCATTATACAGCTGAAAAACGACCAAGTGTGCGCTGCCGCAGAAGGCCCAATGCCCCCAGGCACACCATTTAATCAACACAACCGCACAGAGGCCACAAAACGGCCGCGCGAGTCGCCAGACACACCACCCTCCCCGCCCAGCCGCGCGCCTAGTGACAGCGAGGCCAGATCCAGACGATTCACTGACCCCCAGTCAGGAAGGCGAAGGCGAATCTATCAGACGAAAAAGACTGCGAAACGGCTGAAACAGGCCCACCGCGAAGCATAAGAGGCACTAGGGAGTGTACCCAACACCGACCCTCCCTCCCAAGGCCCCACAAACACTGCCAAGGCAGGCTCTGACCAGCCACATCCAGCATCAGGCACTGCCCCACAACGAGCTCGCAGGACCTGGTATGACCTGGTAATACAGTCTGAGAGTTACTACTCGCAAATGGCGCAGTTATGCAAATCACAATGCAAGGCCGAACTCTGCGAATAAAGATCCAGGAGCTACGCGATTTCCTAGCTATCAGAGACAAAATCAGAGCCAACAACATCCCAGGCTACTGGTACAGTGTCGACAAAATGGTGCCAATACGAGTTGTGGTGAGGAATGTCCCTCCTAGCATGAAACCACATGAACTACAGGAACTCGCCCAAGAAGACGACTGGCCTATTGTAGCCTGCGAACAGATCACCAAATCTCTCCCTAAAGAACAGCATTCCTTTGGTACGAAATTCGTGCCAACACCTGTATTTATACTTTCACTGAGTCCAGATGCAAACATCGCGAAGTTGTTAACAATGAAGCAACTCGGACGCCTGCGATGTATAATTGAACCTTTCAACCCCAGATCCCCACACATTCCACAATGCCACAGATGCCAAAACTATTCACATACTAAAAACTATTGTAATATGCCTCCCAGGTGTGTGAAATGTGCCGGCGCACACTTTACTAATGACTGTACAAAATCACAGGACCAACCGGCCAAATGCTGTCTGTGCGACGGCCCACACACTGCCAATTTCAAAAAATGTCCCAAATATCTACAAATAATAAGGGAACAAGTGCAGAGGCACAAACTCAGCCCCGATGATAGGCGAGTGAATATCGGTAACGAGCCTACCCCTCTACACTCCACCACCCAGTCCGCGAAAGAATCCCAGACAAGTAAACCAGCACACAAAAGAGACACAGACTCCCTGTGCTTTGCAGCTTCCACGAGTCACTCTCAGCAGAAACAGTCACATAGTTGCGAGCAGGTGGTCGGGAACCAGGCTCTGGGCTGGACTCGCCTGCGCGCAGCCGAAGGGAGTGGTTGTGCCGAGGAGCAGCCCAGCCGGATTAGGAGAGCCTGACCTGCGCGAAGCTGCCGTGAAGAGAGGAAAGAGGACGCCAAGCCTGTGCTAGCACTTCTCAGTGCTACACAGCCCGACGACACGACTTCGGAGAGAGAAGCTGGAGTGACATACGGACAAAGACTACAGCACCCAACAAGCAATGTCGACACCCAGGGTGCAGCACCCTTTGGCCTAGCCGCGACCCTGGCTAACTAGCCCCAGGGAAGCGGTCAGTGGGTGCTTCAGTGCATATAGGCTGTGACGCGACACACAAACGACTAGCGATGGACAGTGAGGCTGCGATGAGCGCGCCCCTTCCGGGCTTCGAGAACGACGCAAATTTTGAGGCTCCGTCAGAGCCGACCACGTCAAGCGCCCCGTTTGAGCTCGTCACAAATAGGCGAGCGAAACGCCTGCATCGGGATGCAGACAGCGACAGCGACCGCGAGGAATGTCGTGGCCCCCCTCCCGCCCGGACACCTGCCCAGGCGACCGCGCCAGGTACAGAAGCGCCCACCACACGCGCCCCACGCATCAAGCCTTTGTTCGTCTTCCTGGACAAGGGCCATCAATACCCGCAGGTATACAGCGTCCTAAAGGCAGCTCTGGCAGAGAAGTTTACCTGCCAGAACCGCGGCCGCGACCAAATCCAGGTCAACCCGGCATCGATAACAGACTATGTCCGCGCGACCAAGGCCCTTCAGGCAATAGGGGCCCAACACTCCGTCCTCCTTCAGAAGGACGAAGTCCCGAACACATTTGTACTCCGGGGAGTTCATCACGAAATTCCCAACGACTTCATTGTTGCGGAATTCGCCGCGCAAAACCTGCCAGTGCAGAACCACTGGTTTCTCTCCAGCCGACAGCGCAACACAAAGTGCGACGCCCTCGTCATCGAGGTGCCACAGGCCTTCGATAAGGCACGCATATACGGACTGACGGAGTTCGCCGGCCTACATATCAGGGTAGACGACTTCAAGCGCCCTTCAGGCCCGAGCCAGGGCAGCAAATGCCAGCACTTCGGGCATTCTGGCAAAGGCTGCCACGCCAACGTAGTGTGTAGGTGGTGCAGCGGCGACCACAGCGCAATTAACTGCCCCCATGCCGGTAAAGACACCGCCGAGAAGTGAGCACACTGCGGCGAGCCCCACTGCGCGAATTACCGCGGCTGCCGCGAATACAAGCGCGAGACCCGCCGTCACTTACCGCCCCAGGCTCGCAAGGAACGCGAGCAACAATCTCGCCGCGACATGCGCGCCAATCAGCGCGCAGCTGAGCAGCCCGCGCCCCAGCAGGCCGGCCCTTCAGGCCACCAGGGCCCGCCTAGGCCCGACCACTGGGACCAGCGGGCACAGAAGAACAACCTGGGCCAGTACATGCCTCAGGCGTTCCAAAACCGCTACGCACCCCTCCAACAACACTGCGAACCCAGCTACCGGGATGATTTGAATTTCCCGGTGCTGGCTAACAACCCGCGCCCCCGCAACCAGAGGCAGCCGAAAAAGAATTGGACTGGCCACAAAAATGGCCAGGGCAAACCCCAGCAGCCAGCCCAGGACAAGCTGTTGGCAAGCAAGGCTGCCACACCACCAGCTGCCCGCATGCCAGCGCCTATTGTAGCGCCGCGCCAGGAAACTGCGGCTCCAGTCGTGGAAACGATGTCAGTTGATGCAACGCTGATGCCACCAACTGCCCCGCCCGCACCCACAGCACAAAGCCCCGCAGAGCCGGCTGTTTTCCAGAAAATCCTGGAAAGCAACCACACACTCATGACCGACCCGAAATTGGCAGCATCCATCGGCCCTCTATGCGAACTCCTCGCGATATGGTGCGACCCTAGATTTGACCTACCCAAAAAAGTCCAAGCTACGCTGGGCTTTGTTCAGGTATTGAATACCATACTCAATGGTAGCAACTAATCCGGTCCCGAGTTGCTTAACAACCTCGACCAATAGTATTAAGGTCCACTCCCTTCTTTTCTGGAATGCACGTGGAATTAAAAATAAATTACCGGAGTTTATAAACCACCTTGAAAAATACAAAATTAAAATCGCGGCTATAAACGAGACACACTTACAACCGATAGATCGCCTAACGATACTAAATAGGCGCGATAGAAACAACAGAGGCAGCGGGGTAGCCCTAGCTGTTCATAACAGTATTAAGCACTCAGTATGCCAACTCCCCAACTTTCATAACCTTGAAGCTGTTGGAATTAATATCTCAATAAACCAACAACAACTTAAAATCATTTCTATGTACGCCCCACCCGGTAGGTCCCTCTGCCAGGACGATCTCAACGCCCTGTACGGAGCAGCCCCGAGCTTCTTGGCAGTAGGCGATATAAATGCCAAACATACACAGTGGAACTGCAGACGCACCACAGCAAATGGTAGGCTACTGTTTGCCGACCAACAGAATAAAAACTATCACGTGCATGCTCCCTCAGAGCCCACTCACGACCCAAATAGCATTAATTGCTTGCCAGATATTCTAGATATCGCCATAAACAAGCATGTCAACACGGGATTCGAACTCGAGGTTGTCCGCGCCCTTTCCTCAGATCATTTCCCTGTTCACCTAATTTTCGATGAAGCGAACACAGACTCAAACCCGCCACGGAAGTATAGAGATTATAAAAACGCGGATTGGCGCGGGTTTAAAAATTACTTGACCACAAACCTTCAGGATGTGGCCGAACTCACTATAGAAAATAGCATTAATCTTGAAACTGCGATAACTGAGTTCACAGTGAAAATCCAGGCCAGTATAGACGCGTGCATCCCAGAAAAGGAAGTTTAGTTAGCACATGACGAGCTGCCAGCTTACATCAGCGATCTTATATCGCAAAAAAAACAGATTACGCCGTGAATACACTCGGCGGCGCACACAAGCCACAAAACGCCGGATAAATGAAATCCAAACAGTCATTTCCGACGAAATTTCCCTCTGGCGCAGCAGCCAATGGGAAACAAAGATCTCGCAACTCAAGATCCAGGACGGGAGTGCCTGGGCCATGACGAAGCGACTCTTAAATAAAACGGATAAAATCCCTCGCCTTCAAACAAACAACGGCATAGTTTTTCAGCCCCAAGACAAGGCACAAGCTTTCGCTAATGTCTTATAAAACGCCTTCCAGCCCAACATGGAGCCCTGCGATAGGCCGTTCACAGCGCAGATTTACCGCGAACTACGCGCTAAACTGCACCAGCCCACAGTCTCCGAGCCCCTATTAACACAGGCCCAGGAAATTAAGCGAGCTATCAAGCAAATGAAGCCGCGTAAAGCACCAGGCAACGACCGCATCCAGGCAGTTGTCCTAAAACAGCTCCCCGACGAAGCACTAGAATATTTAGCTGAATGCATAAACGCAATTCTCAGACTACATATTTTCCCTACCCAGTGGAAACAAGCACAAGTAATTATTTTCCACAAGCCAGGGAAAGACAAAACCCTGCCTCAGAATTACAGGCCAATAAGCCTACTAAGCACTGTGTCGAAAGTCGCGGAAAAAATCCTACTATCCAGGCTTAACAAACACATACACGATCACAACTTACTGCCGGACGAGCAATTCGGTTTCCGAAGTACCCACTCGACAGTACATCAATTAGTTCGTCTCACAGAAGAGATCACTAGCGCATTTAACGCTCAAGATTATGTAGTTGCGACGTTTTTAGACGTAGAAAAAGCCTTCGTCAGGGTATTTCATGCGGGGCTGATCTACAAATTATTTCAAACTAATTTCCCCGACTGCTATATTAAGCTAGTCGTGTCCTACCTCGCAGACAGAACCTTCAGAGTGTCAACTGAAGGAGCTCTGTCTGATATTAAACAAATAAGAGCTGGCGTACCACAAGGCAGCATTCTTGGCCCTGTCCTATTCAACATATATACATACGACTTACCACGCCCTGAACACCGCCTAGTACAGATAGGTTGCTATGCAGATGATACTATACTCTACAGTAGATCACATAACCTCCAGCTGGCCACGACCAGACTCCAGGATGCCTTAACTGTGTACCAGCAATGGTGCACATCCTAGCGAATAAAAGTAAACACAGCTAAGTCAGAGGCTATTGTGTTTACCCACAAAAACCTTCCGCCTGTAGAATGCAGGCCACCAATACATTTGTTCAACGAACAAATCCCCCACAAGGATGTAGTAAAATACCTAGGCGTACACATGGACAGGAAACTGCTCTGGCGCCATCATATTGATGCCAAGCAGGCTCAAGCCCATGATAGAATGAGCTCAATATATCCAGTCATGAGTAGGCGATGTGGAGGCACAGTAAAAAATGGTCTGCTGCTCTACAAAGCACTCATTCGCCCCATAATTACGTACGCAGCCCCAGTATGGGCAACTGCTGCGAAATCACACTTAATAAAGCTACAACGAGTACAAAACAAATGTATTCGGGCAGTTACAGACGCCCCAGTGTATTGTGCTGTAGCAGCCTTGCATCGTGAAACGAAGTCGGAAACCTTACAAGACTTCTACATCAGAACTACACAAACTTTTTACGATAAATGCGCAAATATTTTAAATCCACATATTTCTACATTAGGAAATTATGATCCAGACATTAATGAGAAATATAAACGCCCAAAATCTATCCTGTCACACCGCCCGCCGTAGACGCGGACGTGGCGGGACTGCTCTCTGATTGGCCGGCAGCCCGCGGACCAATCAGCGCGCCCCCTCCCCCTGCTCCGAGCGCGAGAGCACGCGCGCGGAGCGCACGCACACAAGCTGGCAGCTCACGTACATTAAGTTAATATTAAGTTAAGTTAATATTAGGCCCCAATTATATATAAGCAAACATCATCCCACTACACACTGCACAACACAAACTATCAGGCGAATCAAATAGTCGTGCTTTGGCCCAGCGGGGCCCTAATAATAAATAAATTATCCTTCGAAGATTAACAGCGTAGATGCTAGGCTAGAGTCTTTCAATGACAGAGGGTGGCAATTTCTCTAACTGACCGACTGCCTTTTGCTGGCAACAGGTCGACCTGAAGCTATGTCACCATTCTGGAGTCTGGCTCGATGCCCTGCTCGCGACCGCAGCTCACACAGCGTAGTACTGCAGCTAGGACTTTTCAATGACAGATGGTGGCAATTTCTCTAACTGACCGACAGCCTTTTACTGGCGACAGGTCGACCTGAAGCTCTGTCACCACTCTGGAGTCAAGCCCGACGCCACAGTTCGCGACCGCCCCACTTACACGATCATATTACACTGCCACAATGAGTGCTAACTGGCAGCACGACGGGAAACGGCATAAGCCACCCCCAAAAGACCAGACCTGACCAAACCAATGCGGACTAAAAGTCCAAGTGCCCCACCCCTTGCATAGTAGAACTTCTACCACGCCCCACTCTTCTTCCAGGACCATCCTTCTATTCCTGTAATCCACCTGCTTGTAATAATGCATGACCTTTGCATCCCGCATGTATGTGCCCAGGGTTTTCCCTCTGTCTATGGAGGTTTTACCTGGGCCCAACTTATCTAGTTTTAGTCTAGAATTAAGAGTGAGGGGAGTTAGTCATGGCGAAAACGTTTGCCATGGCTGGCCAATCCCCTCCTAGCACATGATGCACGTGACATTTTATGCATCGTTAAAAACCCGCATGTTTAGAGAGTATAGGGCTTGCCCTGAGATGCACTTAGAGTCTTCCCTACCTAGACCCCTCCCTTACACACATAGTTTTAACTTAGGTTAGGAAAAAAACCGGCTCAGGGCTGCGCAGGGGTTCGGGAGGGGGGAGGGGATGCAGCGCGCCCGAACAAAGGGCCCCCACGGCCGCACTCCCCTCGGCGAGGGGGAGGGGCCCCCTTCCACTCTCCAGCAGGGTCAGTGGCCTGTGTGCGGCGCCGCGGAGTTTCTGGATCAGGCGGGAGGAGGGGGGGAGGGGGGGAGGCGGGTGGCCCGGCTGAGAGTGCGGGTGGTCGGCCGAGCGTTATGGGGAGGGGTGAGGCCGCGCAGGCGCGCACCGAGGCCGAGCCCCTGCCCCATTAAGGGAGGGGGAGAGAAGAGCTCTCTCTGGCTGCCTGGGGGCGGTCGGAGGGAGGGAGGGCGGGGGCTGGGCAGCAGAGCGGCGCCACTACTGTCGGGTTGGCTGGTCAGAGGGTTGGGGAGGGGACAGGCGAGTTCCACTCCAGACAATGGAATGTCAGGCCATTAAACTCCCCACTCCTGCTGGCGACTTTCTACTAGCAGCAATATATAGATCCCCACGGAAACCATTCCACGAAGACGACTTGACAACAGTAGCCGACATCTGCAACAAATTCTTTTTAGCAGGGGACCTAAATGCAAAACACCTGGAATGGCACTCCAGACTGGCCAACCCAGTAGGTAAACGACTCTCCACCTATGCCCAGACCAAAGGACTACTAGTACCTGCTCCTGACTCCCCCACCCACTATCCCTATGGTGGAGGACCCGGTAGTTGTGACAAATGACACTCGACACACATTCGACCCAACTTCCTTGAGTGAACTAGACAGTGACCACAACCCGGTCCTCTGCGAACTGACACTCCACGCAGTAACTGACAAACCACAAAACAGACAATACACGGTAACAAATTGGGAGGAGTACACTAGCACACTGGAAGACCTGCTCTATCCCATGGTGGACCCCACTACGGAGGAAGATGTCGACGCAGCAGTGGCCTGCCTAACTTCTACTCTAATATCGACAGCCAATGATGCTACTTCCCACTTGACAAGATGACAAATCACGAAGGACGAACATCCAGATATAGAATACATCATTGCACGCAAAAACGAAGCACGACATGCCTACCAACGCACACGCACACCTGCTGCAAAGACAGAATACAACCGACTAAAGACACGACTCAAACGACTAGCCACCAAATTACGCATAGCCCAATGGGAGCGCCATGTCCATGAGACCAGCCAAACTCCACAAGGCATATGGTCAGTGGCATCCATGCTACAAGGAAGTAAGTCCACACGAACAACCCCCAGCTATCCATGGACTTAATGGTCTAGCCTACACAGCGCAGGAGAAGGCAGACGCCATAGCAGAGGTCCTGGAGCGACAGTTCTCTCCCCACGACGACCTGCAAGACGACGACTTTGTTGACGAGGTGGGCAGAGCGATGCCAAACCTCCTGAGGGGGGCACAGGGCCCTGCCCTCCCACAGATGGAGCGTGTGACCTCGGCGGAGATCAGCCGCATGCTGCGAGACCTGCCTCCCAGAAAAGCACCAGGGGCGGACAAAATAAGTAATCTAATGCTAAAAAAGTTACCTCCAACAACTCTAGATTTTATAGCTAGGATCATCAGCGCCATCCTAGATTTGGGCTATTTCAGGGTTCCTACAGCCTGAGTCAAATTTATTTCCCTGACTTTTCCCTGACTTTCCCTGACCATTCATTGAAACTTCCCTGACCAATTACGAAAAAAAAATTCAGTTTTACAAAAAATATTGATGTTTTAACTGTGCCCTAATTATATTGGCCTCCTCCTTTCCTTAAGCTAACCGTACCACACCTTAAATATAAATATCAGAAAGCACACACAAAGCACAAACTTTACTAAAACTTCCATTTTTGACATGAATATTAAAAAATCCAAAACACTGTGATTCAATAAATATGTAATTCAATTACAAAACGAAATGTTAACATGTAACAAATAAATTCAAAAAATTTGAAATACTAGTTACAGCAAAGCTCTTTTTTTTTTAAGTTCTTTTAATTCCCTTTCCATTGCTTCCTTTTTTTCTTCTATTTCCCTCATAAATTTTTTTCTTTCTTCTACTAACTCTTTCACTTGTTTTTCTAACAATCTCTTTTCTCCCTTTCTTGTTGTTTCCTCACTTGTTTTCTGTTTTCTAAGTTCCAAATAATCTTGATATCGTTTTCGAGCACTTTTCACATAATCTAACATCCTTTTATCTATTTTCACATTCTCAATCCCTCCTGCCTGTTGCACTTCATCTTGAATATGGTGTTGTGCTATCACTGTCTTTTCTAGCATGTTTTCAACCAATAGTGACTTATTAATTGAAAAACCCCCTTCCACAGTTGCATTACCATGGGAGAGCACAAGACATATCTTAATTACTTCCCACAGGTTTTTGTACACTTCACTTCCTCTCTTGAAGTTTCCATAGGTACTATCGAGTCTTGCCTCCTCGTTATTTTTGCAGTGTTCTTGAAGCATTTCACTAAGTACAGATTTCTTCATATCACACAAGTTACAGTATTCTTTTTTAGCCTTTTCTGCAACTTCATCATCTATTTTGTTTGAAGCAAGTAGCTCATCTAAAAGAAAAGAAAACCTTTTCTGACCAAGCGAAGGTGAGTGTTGAATAATCGAGGGATCTAGAGAAGACAATCCTCTAACTGCTTTGTACTTCAAAGGACATCTTTCTTGAAGTTTGGCAGTCATAGTTGTCAACATACCCCGACATTCATGCATAAACTCAAGCTTTTCTCTTTCCGTTACAGAGGTTGATACTACTGCAAGAAAGCGTTTTGCTGCAAATCCAACATCAACTTTATTGCTTAGGATCAAATTGTCTGATTTTTTTACATCAATAGAGAGCAGATTTGTGCTAGTACACTTCATCACGTCAGGCTTTACACAGCGGTTCATAATTTCTCTCAGAAGTTTCTGCACTGCTTCAAAAATAAATGGACTCATGGGTTTTGAAGTTTGAAACTTCTTAAGAAAGGGCTCACACTCATTTGCAATTGTCTTGCAGAATGCCAATTTACACTTTACAAATGGATCACAAACGGCTTCAATCAAGGTTTTTGCAACTTTTGTCATCGGAAGCTTGGCTACATTAACAAATTTTGCAACATGATCCCATATCTCTAACGCTCTTTTAAGGCACTTGGCATTGTCTAGCCATCGTACATTACAGAACTTCAAAGGAAATATTGTGCATTCCGTCAGCTCTGTAAATAATGCTCGTCGAGCTGGAGAATCATGGAAAAGAAAATATAAGTGTAGCAACAAGGTACTAATGTCCCATCCAACAGATTCAATGCCAGTTTTCAAAGCACCATGAACCACATGCAAACTACACGTTCCCAGATTCAGTAATGTGAAAGTTTCATTGCTTGTGGTGGATCTGATGTGTTCTTGGAGACATTTTAAAAATTTCAAATTGACATTGGGGCCATCCATAGACACCTGTATTATTTTGGAAGGTGGCAGAGGAGCAATCCCATCCAAAAAATTCCTAAGCAAATGTTCAGCTGTGCTTCTATCAAGAAACACACTGTTCAAGTATATGGTAATAACCATTTGCTTTTCTTCATCCCAAAACCTAATTAGTATGTCCATTTGTCCTCGCTGAATTACTTTGTTCAATGCTTCATCAAAACATAATACAAAATTGTCGCACAACTTCAGGCGATCTAGCATATTCTGCTGGAAGTACGGTGCTAGCCCGTGAACAAGAACATAGGCAACTTTATCTCCTCCTAAAGTAAATGCATTGGCAACTGCACTATCGGGAAACATCATTTTAAATACAGTACTTATGTTACTGCAAGAATTAAAAGACATTTTCTTGCACACAACCTGCAGACTCCCAATAATCTCTGCTTTCATTGTATCTTCTTTTAAAACATAACTGTTGAGATTTCTTTGAGGCACTACATTCTGTAGACTAGTGACCGTGTTTATCTGAAGCTGAGTGCATTGTGACGTGAAGACACTATTTGAGCAAGAAGAATCACTACTCTGTCCCTTGTCTAGGTTAACGCCTGAAATCGCTGTTGATCCAGAACAACTTGCAATATTACCTGGCGTCTTTATGAAAAAAGAAGACAAAGAAGTCTGATTTGTTGCACCTCCCACCATTTTCAAATGGGTTGGTCCTTTCCCATGAGAAACTAATGCTTGCTTTCCCATATTGCTCAAGTTCAAAGTCTTTTTACACACACTACAAAATGCTTGAGTATTATGCCCATCTACAGGATGTACCCATGCTGAAAAATCTGGAAACAGAGCTGGGTTCAGCCACAGCTGATTAAATACAGTTTTTTTTTGTCAGACATAATGAACTGTAACAGTCTTTACATAATCAACCTGGAACAAAACAAAGTAGGTGGATGGTTACACACAAAAGCTTACTACTCCACATGCAACAAACAGGCAGCCTTCTTTTCACAGGCAAGAGAGCCACAACCACCACACGAACAGTTCCGAAGTTTAACAAAGTGAAAGGTTAAGTTAGGTTCGCGTTATTTAACATCCTATATCACCGTAAAATATATAAATCCTTGAAATATGGTGTTTTTCAAGGGTGATCGTTCCATGTAGTGAAAGGAACACGTCCGCGTAGCAAATACAGTTTCTCACTCCTTGGCAAAAGTTTGCAACAGATACTGCACGCCACTCTGTTTGTTTGGTACCAGTGATTTTGGGCTTTGTTTTTGTTTACCTTGACGTAAATTTTCGTGCTTTATTGACACGTTTTACAGATAATTTATTCACGTTTATGATTACTTTTCGCGATATTCGTGCAATGGCGAGTGGTCGTGAAAGAAACGCTGTTAACAGTTAAGCAAAAATGGAATATTTTGAATTAGTATGAAAACCGCGTTGGATCGCGTGTGGCCTTAGCCAAGGCATTGAGAATTTCTCATGTCTACATTAAACACAATTGTTCATAATCGAACGTCCATCGAAAATGCCGCAGAACAATGTGGACCAATGGCAAAAAAATTTAAAAATATCAAGTTGTTAATGTTAGGCCTATAACATATTTTTACTTAAGTTTTAGGATTGCCATTAAATACTAAAGTTTATTGCAAACAAAAATAATATAGTTGTTGTAAAATTTTATTACATCAAGCGTTGACTTGAAGAATAATTATATATATCATCATGTAGTTTTTAGTAAAATTTTACTTTCCCCTCAATTACACTTTCCTCCGAATTACACCTTTTTCAGTTTTCCCCTTGAAAAGTGTAATTCAGGGGTTCCACTGTATTTTGAAACAAACTAGTAAGTGTGTTGGCAAAACACTACAAATGGTAAATACAGCATAATACTTAATATATCTCAAAACTTAAGACATACAAGCCGAGTTAGTGAACTTCTTTACTACTTTCACATCTTCATTCACTACTGCATGCAGAAGACTGCAGTAACCTTCAAAAGATACAGTGAGCGGAACAGAATTTATTGCAACTAGAGATGATCTATGTACATAGCTAATAGCCAGACCTATGATGTTTTTTGATTAGATATATTTCTTTCAGAGTTATTTTTCGAAATTTTACTTTCCACTTCATTTCACTAACTTTATAGCTATCTCCCTGACTTTCCCTGACTTTATAGCTATCTCACTGACTTTCCCTGACACCTTTATTTTTCCCTGACTTTCCCTGACTATCCCTGACATTCCAGATTGTAGGAACCCTGTATTTACCCCACTCGTGGAAAGAAGCCCATATAATCACCCTACCCAAAAAGGGAAAAAATCCCACTTTCCCGCAGGACCGACGGCCCATAAGCCTACTCAGCGCATTTAGCAAGCTTGCAGAGAAGGCCATCTTAAGTCGGCTCAGAGACCAGGCCGAGGCTCTGGGAACGCTGCCGGCCTTTCAATATGGTTTCCGGAAGCACCACTCCACCCTACATCCACTGGCCCAGGTGGTGGAAAGTGCAACGACAGCATTCAATGCCCGGGAACACATGCTGGCAGTGATCCTGGATGTCGAAAAGGCATTCGACAAGGTGTGGCACAATGGACTCATCTACAAAATGGCCCACCTTCAGTTTCCTCCACCGTATGTCAAACTGATTGCCAACTTCCTGTCGGGACGCACTTTCCGAGTGAAAGTAGATGGTAAACTCTCTAAACAACGTCCAATCACCAGTGGTGTGCCTCAGGGTGCCCGCCTAAGCCCATTCCTTTACTCCATATAGGTTGCCGATATACCAACCGCACCTGACGTCACTGTCCAGCTGTTCGCAGATGACACAGCCATTTTCTCCAGAGGACCGCATGCAGACCAAGTACGCAACAGGCTGCAAAACTACTTGGGTGAGTTCGAGTCCTGGCTGGAGAGATGGCGAATTAAAGCAAATGCTGACAAATCAGCAGCCATACTCTTCACCAGGCGCAGGCCACAGCTGCCCCTGCCTCTCTGTCTCTTTGACCAGGATATTCCCTACAGCCCACAGACCAAATACCTAGGACTCCAACTAGACTCTAGACTCACCTGGAAACAACACGTCGACAACAAAGTATCACAGTGCAGACAACGAGTAGGGGCACTCTACCCCCTATTTAAAGGCAGGACACTTCCTCACAGAATCCGACTCCTCATCTACAAGACCATTATATTACCATCCCTACTGTACACAGTCGAGGTCTGGAGCTACGCCTCGGCCAAGATACTAAGGACTGTACAAGTGGCTCAAAACCGGGTACTACGACTTATTACAGGACTTGACACATACACCCGCATTACCATACTCCATCGCATCACATGCTGTCCCATGGTTCATGCACTCATTCTCCAAAGAAACATCAAATTCTATGCAGCCAACAGAGCCCATGCTAGCGCCTTGATCCGGGAACTGGGGGGGCTACGATCCAGAGGAGATTGTTAGTTACCGAAGACCACGCCTCCACGATCCTGGTGACCAATAGTCGGGTGTCCCCGCCCCTAGGTTAGTCAGGGGGGTGGGGGGACACGGATGCATTGGCCTGTGCAGGGTCTCTCCCGCGTGGTCATAAACTGTGCCAGAACCTCACAGTGAGGCAAAGATATCAACACTTAATTCGACATAGAATAGCAAGGGCTGCGAGAGCGGCGAGGGCTCACCATAACCCAAGCCAATCGAGCGCTAAGTACCTGCTAGAGGCCCGAGTGAATGTTGTCAGGGGCGGAGAAAAGGAAGCACACGATTGTCACAGTTTGTGCTCCCCGCACAATAATTGAGCAACCATCAGCAGGACAAAGTCGGTGAGAGAGTCCTGCCACTTGGCCCAGACATCCTGACCCGACACCCCGCAACACGATGTGGAGCTGGGGGGACGGACTAAAGGTCGACTCCCCACACATTCCCCCAAGACCTAAAAGTGACAACTGGATCTGAATTCTCCCCTTCACCAGGAGAGAGGCGAGGCTGGGCCCTGAAAGCTGCATTGCACATCTTTTCCCATCATCGCCATTACCACAACTACACACTGGACAAAGAGACAAATTATATACCCCCATCAACAATGTACAGACTCAAAATGATCCATAGAAGTTGTGGGCGGCAAACCGCGGCCTGGAACTCTAAGTGAGCCGAGTGGGGACTACCCACGAGGCTCACTATGGCGATGATGATAGCCCTGTAAGACGGCCAGCAATGGTTCGCCTGGGGTTGCGTCATTACGCAATAATTCTGAGCCAGTCTGATAAATACCCTCATTTTTCCAGCCCCTGTGTTTCCGTACCATGTGCGTCTCTGCCTGAGGACGGGAGCAAATAGAAGTTCCCGAAACGTCGCTTGTTTCTGTTTCAGAAAACTGTTGTGTTTGTTTCGTCTTTTCGTTTGGTCGTGTTTTTGTCTCGTTTTGACTGTGGTGCTGAATTTTTTAGGTTCAATATTTTTTGTTCTGTCATAATTTGTAGGGGTTTTTTCGTTTCTCTTTTTGTTTTTTGTGTTTTGGAAAACTATTGTGTTTTTTCGTCTTTTCGTTTTGCTGTGTTTTTTGTCTCGTTTCAACTGTTGTGTTGAATTTTTTTGGGTTCGGAATTTTTGTGCTGTCATCATTTGTGGGGGTTTTTTCGTTCTGTTAGTCCATTTTTCTTTGTTTTTTCCTTGTTTGTTGACCATATTCCTGTTGTGGAATATTGTGTGGCATTAAACCCTGACAACAGCATTTTTTGCTTTATTTGTGTTTTTTGTCATTTGTGTTATTTTGTAGTTTTCTTCTGCAGACATACATGTGCTAAGCAATGGCGTATGTCCAAAAGCCTACATCAAGTCATGCACTCCCATTGCACAAATCTTTCAAAGATAATATCGTAGTGAATCTACCTACGACAAACCTGACACATTATCCATTGTGTTTGTTTTCTGTTTCCTTTGGTTCCACAATAGAAGCATGGGTCAGTGACTATTTCAGAATCCTGTATAATTGATTCCGCTAACATTGTATGGAAATTTTTTACATTCAAATCACTTTTAAATTTATTTTGTTTTAAAAACACACACACATAAAATATTACAAAAACCCTGCTACTAACATTATCTTTTTGTACTGGAATATTATTATTTAAATTTTTACACACCATGTACTTATGTTTATCTTTGTTTGACATAGTTTATTTCGATATTGCAATGAATTAGCAAATCTACTCTGAATTTTGTTTCCCCCATTGCCTGTCAGCTGGTCAAAATGATAACCCACAAATGTGTCTAAGTTAGCCACTAACAAACACCAGTGACTATCATTTACGCAGTAAGGCATTTATTTATCTGAAAAATAGTTTTTTAAGAATAAGGCACAGCGCACAAGGAGCAACGGTTTTGAGACGAAGGTTGCAAACCATTTCAGTTAGCAACCAGTTTGCAACCAGAACGAAACTTCTGTCCGCACAAGGACAAGACTGATTGTGGATCAGTTGGTGTTAATTCGAGCAGTGCAGTTGGTTTTCCGGTGTTTGCTATGTCAAATTCTGATTCAGATGAGGAAGACATCGTTAATTATTATCAATACCGAAGGATACGCAGGGTACAGAGGAAACAATTGGGTCCATCCATATTTAAGGAATAATGTGAACTCCAGGCTCTTCGTAGCAGCAAAAGAACTTTCTCAGACGGATAGAAAATTTATGGTGTTTTACAGAATGTCTAAAGAATCTTTCCTGGAATTGACAAGGATGGCTGGCCCTTTCTTAGAGAAGATGAACACAAATATGAGGGAATGAATGTGTGCCTGCACGGTAAAGAATACTGATCACTCTGAGGTAAGTTTGAAAACAATTTTATTGGCATTTTTAAATTATATTAGTAATAAAATATAGGTAAACAAATAATAGGTAATGTTCTTAAAAGCTAAGGTTGTACAAATTTACATATCAGAATTGTCAACACTTTGTGAAAATGCGTTATAAAAAACTGCGGTATGCATTTGAGGAAGTGCATTGGACATGTTTGATATTTGTGACATGTGTGATGATATCGAGGCAGACAGTGATGGGGAAGTAAGCATTCTAATATCTGATAGCATCTGTGGCTGGTGGCCGGAAGCTGCAATATCATCAATAACCCTGAAAACTTGTCGTTTGAACAGTTTTCTTTGTGAATCACTCAGTTCTTCCAATTCTGGTATCAAACTGAGCAGAAACATTTTGAGTCCCTGTTGCCTATCAATTCTATGGGAACCAATCTCTGCCTCGGTGTTTGATTGCAACTTAGCTTTTTTTGCTTTAAAGTACTCTGCTACAGAGAGATCTGCTACTGAAGCTGAATTTTTCTTCTGTACTCATGCCTGGCCTAAATTTCTCTTGGATGACGAAGTTGTTGGACGTGGTCGGTCACTTGTTTCGATAGAAAGTTCGGTCAATAGTGTAGGAGATGGGGATGTTTGCTGTGTATATATAGATGCCTCTTGTAATTGGGTGGCATTTTCTTCAACATGTTCAACATGGGTGACACTATCCTCAACTTTAGTTTCAGAGCCTGCAGCATCACCAGTTAACTGCAGGGTCTGTGGTACTGGTTGCAAATTTCCTGATGAGGTTATAAGAGAAGTCCCTCTATGGAAAAGGAATACTTGAATGGCTTCAAAAAGAAGGAAAGAGTTTTGGAAGGCCATGTTGATTTAAGTTGTGTTTGTGAATAATGTTTGAGCAATATAGGACGATTTGATGGATACTTAAGTAAGTGTACAGATATTATTTGTTTTTAATTAGAGTGAGAGTTAAATTTATATATTATGTCAGTTCGTAAATTAATGGCATACACATTCTTGACGCAAAAGGAATTGAAGTTATTGATTTTTTTATCAATAATTATCACAACGTAAATCGTCTCATACCCAGAGGTTAGATTAAAGAGTTTCAAATATTTTTTTTCCCTGAGCTAGAAAAAAACTGGACACTGTAAAATGAATATTATTTATTACTATTATTCAGACATACCATAAGACAAACCTAAGGACTCTTGATTAAGCAATTTTCAAAGTAAATCCAGGAAATTAACAAGTTAAAGGTTGTACCGTCTGGCTTATTATTAAACTTACCCTTGATATGGTTGTTAATTATAATAAATGGTAATATTTAATTAAATAAGGCGTCACAATATAGTACTGAAACACTGATAATTTTAGAGGTTTAGAGGTGTATGTTGTGATGAATTGGTAGAAAATCAACATGACAACGGCTGTAGCATTGTTGATGCTTCATTCGTATCTATGGCAACGACTATTTCATTGTTAGTGTATAGTCCTCATCACCGTTGAAATTTTGCGGGGAATTTAAATATAAAAAATTGCTCTTTTCATTTCCAAGTATATATCCTACAGACTTGAAACTTGACAGTAATGTTCATTATGTTACGCAGGATGACGTTTTCCGAAAATCAGCTCCCAAGGGTGGTTAAGCCCGTGCAACAGCGGTTACTTCGTCTCCATGACAACAGGCATCACTTTGATTTATTTTTCCATTCGAGGCGCTTCAGTGGCGTACCCACAAGGAGGGGCATATAAAATGAGCAGCGCAAGAGTGTTCTGCCTGCAGACTGCCGAAGCGAAGTATGGGTACACCAGTTGTACGTTGCGTGCTCGAGAGTCGGGAAACCATCAGTGCTATTCGTTTTCTCTCCGATGCATTAAAAACATTGTAATAAATTAATTTCCATGGTATTTCATTTATTATTACTGTAAATGGGAGATTTGGTCTTCTTTTCCCTGTAGTATAGCCGTGCGAAGCCGGGTCGGGCAGCTAGTATATATATATATATATATATATATATATATATATATATATATATATATATATATAAATGATGAAATTTCTTCTACTTTGAGGTGCAATCATGTAAACACAAATAAACGTACCGGTATGGGACCATCACCATTCGAAGCGGGATCGCATGTAGGTGGTTCTATGTTATTCATTTTTTGAATTCCGTAGACCCTTTCACCATTTTTTTTTTATATTTTTAATTTTGATAAGATTTTTCGCCAGTAAAAAATATACATAAAATTTATGTTATGGAAACTTTTCTCCGAGCAAACGGATTGCTCATGTCATAGCAACGAAAAATAACTGCACACAGCGATATATTAGTAAGATTTGCTGTTAAAGTTTTCTTTAAGTTTATTAAACTATAATTTATTTTTTGATGAAATATATCCTATGTCCTTTTCTGTACCCCTGGCAACGTGTATGCAAAATTTAATGATGATCGGTTGAGTAGTTAAGGCGTGAAAGCGTAACAACCAAAAAATAAAAATCAAATTCGCATTTATAATATTAGTAGGATGAATGAATAAAAGTTCTAATTTAACAGAACAGGCCTGTGTTTATTTTCCATAGTCGTTTACCTATATTTGTTAAGTCATTGACATTTCTTTCAATGAAATTAGATATGTGCCTCCCGAAATCAGATACTAAAATAAAAAAAAAGTTAATTTACTTTTGTTTATGAATAGGTTTACCGGTTATTTATGTTTGTGTATACGGGCACAGCTGCTTGTTGTCGACGGAATTTTTTTGCAGGTTGTACTGTACCTATAGCTTGTCATTGTGATGCCTCAGTGGGGCGCCTGAGATCCCGGACTCAAGGTCGTAGGGTCTTTGGAGAAGAATACCTGAAATGTGCTGGGGTGGGGTGTGGCAGGAAACCCGTGCGTCACTGGGGAAGAGGAGAGAAGTTGCCAAGTGGTGGGGGAACAATTTACGGGCAAACGGATTCTCAAGACAAAAGAACAGAACGAAACTTAAGCAGATTTCCGTGCTGGTTAGTATGAAATATAATTCCAGTATTCACAAACACAAAATATAAAAAAAAAAAAAATGCAATACAGTCTCCTTGAGTTCTATGGGGAAATAAATTTTTGTTTAGTTGAAGTGTTCCAAGTTACTTCCAAAATTAAACCTTCACATTAAATAATGTTATAAAAATCTGCAGTTTTTCATTTTTTACAATAGTATTCTAGCACATAAAATTTTTTCACCCGTTCAGGTAGTACAACAACGAGCTTTGAAAGACGCACGTGTACACTTACAAGGGGCCATCCATAAATTATATCACACGAATCATGATTTTTTACCCCCCCCCCCCCCTCAGGGGGCCTTGTCAAAGATGGTGTGACGTCACAAAATTTTCAACTTTATATATTGAACTAATTTAATTAAAACAGCAGTTTTAAAATTATTTTTACTTTCATTTAAATATGTTTAAAACAAAATAATGTTGTGTGCGCTCCGCATACGCACATCAAGATGTGTCGCGCGGCGCCTAACCGCGCGCCGATGCAACCAGCACAAGCTGTGTATTCGCGCGCTGCGCGCATGACGTTCGGAGCCGCTCGGGAGCCCTCGGGAAGGCTCGTTTTGGCGGGCTGCCAACCGGACATCGCCGAATGTGCCGGTTCCGGTTGCCCCGACCGAGAACAATCTGCCATGTTCGATACTAGCAGTTCGCAGAGTATAAAAGGGGTCCCATTTTCCGCTGAGGGAGGAGACTCGTCGCGACCACCAGCGACACCAGCCGGAGGCCCTGCTGGCCTTCCCTGCCAAAGGAAGCTACACCGTCAATACGTCTCGCCGGTCTGCCGTCACGCTGCCCGTCGGAAGAAGCTACCACTTGGATTTGGTAAAGTACTGTATCGTCGTAGACACCTAAAGACCGAGTGGGTAGAAAACCTAGAGTTAGAAGAGGGCCAGTGGTGACGGAGGCAAGGCTTGGAGACGGCGGTGTGAGCTTGTGAGTCCCGATGAAAGATTTACATCTGACTGGACACACAACACTTAGGTGCGAATCCCGGCAGCGAAACGTGAAGAATAATGCCAGTCCCCACACCGACGAGCATTTCTCCCACTACGATAGTTTGGGGAGATAGTCAATGGTAACCCCTGCATCGACGAATAATATATTGCCCGCAGAAATACGTGTCGACAAGAGTAATCTAAGTTGACTAGTTATATTAATAATTAGAGGTCTGCGTACCCTCGTTAAAACATGTATAGTGGTCCTTTTTGTATTAGTCATGTTGTGTATAAATATCATTTTAGTTAAATGATATTAATGATTATGGTGATGTTTGCTAACTCGCGCATTGACAGAGGTGTGTCGCATAATATTCAATAAGTCAAGGGGTCTTGTTATATACTTTGATTTGCACTCTGGAAATTTATGTACATTAATTGCTTGTAACTTAGCTTTTGTTTTGACGGTGTACCCAGCGCCAAGCGCGGTGCCAAGTATGAGAGCACGGGCAATTGTGAAGTGAATTTATTAAGCTGCCTTCACGTGTCTCACATTGCAATAATTCCTAAACGTTTCTGTTCGCAGACTTTTGGATCAGAGCCACGCCGCAAATGTCAACTGTTTACATTTTTGTCATTAATGAAGTTGTAATGAATAATTTAATGTATAAGCGATAATAAATGTGTTGTTACCATAGAGTTGTAATACTATTAGACGGCACTTCGCCGCACTCTGTTCCATTCCTACTCCTTGTTCCCCCCGAGTGTTTAACACGAGAGGCTACAATAACATTAAATCAAACATTTCTTAAAATTGACAACTTTTTAAAGAATGATAAACTAAAAATTATATCAATGAAAGATACAAAACTCAATCATCTTGTGTCCATGGACTCTGAACCCACTCCTCTATATTGCTTATCACTGGCATAGCAGGCATTTCGTTCTCATTTTGGTTGTTAATGTCAGGAACACAGAGGCCATTTGTCGTTCAACTATGTTGAATGCACTTCTTCCCGGAGCATTTGTGGCAATGTAAATAACATCCAAGTCAAAATCTTTAAAATATTGCACAGCTGATACTATAATTCGCTCTAATTTCAAATCTCTAAAACTTCTTTGAATTTCGCATTCATGAGTTGATTACCTTAAAATGTATAGGCGTATTGATATGTTAATAATATTTCTAAGTTTTTCGCTTACATTTAAAGTTTCGCATTTAAATATTTTATATTTGAACATGTGACATCACGAAGCTTATGACGCCTCCTACCTACCCCTTGTCACACAATGTCACACTTCGTCGACCACCTCCCCTCCCCTTAACGCGTGGCGTTATTTATGGATGGCCCCCAATGAGACCGAGTCTTATCAATTTCAGACAATAAACTCAAGAAAAGGCAAATAACAATGTTTTCAAATAACCTTTAAAAATCACACGACATCTTGCAATTCTGTCCATATTTAATGTAACGTGTTCCGAAAACACTGAAGTTATTTGTATGGAAGCCAACGACTTTATTTTTATTACACGTTTCACGTTTTTACTTACGAAATTACCAAACAGTGAAAGCGCATGAAATTTTTTTTAATGAAATTGCAAAGAACTGTTTACTTTGACATAAAAATTAAAAATTACTTTTATAAATAAGCCAAATGTAAATTGTTTCCACATTTGTATTGTTTCAAGTTGCAGGGTCGGCGATGTCTAGCGTCTGGCGTATTTTACCTATAAATTGCCGCAGTTTTATTGCACTTGTTGCATGTAGCGTCCTGTGCGTTTGCTTTTCTTGCCAAGTCTATAACATTAGCCTTGTTGCCAACTAGTGAACACCTTAAGGTGTAGCCAAATTATACTTGTTGATTTTATTTGATTTCAGACGCCCGTGACCACTTCTTAAACATAATTTACTAGTTACATCCAATTGTTAAATTGTCATGTATTTCACACTTCTTCCACGTGAAAAGTGCCACGTATCTACCGCTCAAGCCCGCTCCACAATGTGTAATGGAACATCAAGAAATTTAAGTTTCAATATGCGTTCGCTGCTTCCAAAGTGTGTGAAAACTTAACGAATGGTAATTAATTGATTAAATTTCACGGTTACGAAAAAAATTAATTAACTGAAAATTTGTTGAGTTATGATAAAATAACCACGGTCATGATTTACACACACACGCCTACACACACATGTATATAAACATAATTATATAATTAAATATAATTAAAAAACAAAGTAATTTTTCTGGAGGCAAATTGAAAATAATGTCTTTAATAGCGAACTACATATTAAAAGTTCTCAAATAAACTCGTTGAAAACAACCGCATACTATGTTTATTAATTACTGAAATCCAGCGCTATTGGACGTCTACACTTTCAACTACCATGATTCACAACTGCTTTTGCTTTACGAGAACTTGCAAAAAAATCAGTGTATAAACAACAACCCACAGGTTACATACAGGATTAGCATATATGAATGACCAGATGTAAAAAAGTCACATTTTAAAAGATATTATTCTATCAGTGATACTAAAAATAATAATAATAAATTCCAATTTCTTATCAAAATCGCTCACTTCATGGCAGCTTTACCTAAGAACTCGATGATAATAGGAAAAAATAATGTGTTTATAAACCAAGTATACGTTAATCTGTACTAATATTATAAAGCTGAAGAGTTTGTTTGTTTGTTTGAACGCGCTAATCTCAGGAACCATTAGTCCGATTTGAAAAATTCTTTCAGTGTTGGATAGTACATTTATCGAGGAAGGCTATATGCTATATTATATTATAAATAACATTATGGATCCTTACTAAAAGTCAAATGCGTTGGAGGGGGTTAGATACAACATGCAGTACACGTATGAAGTGTGTTGACAATGCCGCAGGCGCTAGAAGTTTATTTCCTATTGCCTATTAACATTGTTGCCACGCTAGATGCCTTATATTTCTTAATTTTCCCATACAAGTAAAAAACACCCGTGTGATATTAACAACGAAGCAATCAGTACCCTCATAAGAGTTCAATTAATATTTAAATACCTTTTATCACTTAAAATCGCAAACCTAAACTATTGTTTTTTCCTCTCTCTGTGTTTAATTTGATTTTTTCTTTTTCTTTTTTTCAAGTATATATATTTTACAGACTTGAAACTTCACAGTAATGTTCCTTATGTTACGGAGGGTGACATTTTCCGAAAATTATATCCCATGGGTGGTTAAAACCAGGCAACAGTGGGTACTTTGTCATCATGAGAACAGGATTTTGCATTGTTCATGCCTTCTGCGTCTCCATGGCAACGGGCATCGCGCGGCTGTTGCGTACCCACAAGGAGGGGCATTTATAATGAGCGGCGCAAGAGTGATCTGCCTGTAGACTGCCGTAGCGAAGTACGGGTACATCAGTTGTACGTTGCGTGCACGAGTCGGGAAACCATCGGTGCTATTCATTTTCTCTCCGTTACATTATACAGCATTGTAATAAATTTTCACTGAATTTTTTTTATTTATCATTACTGTCAATGGGAGACGTGGCTTAATTTTTTTCCTTAGTATAGCCGTGCGAAGCCGGGTCGGGCAGCTAGTAGTTAATAATCAGGCATTGATATGTTTACGTCTCATGACCTAATTTCGTATTACGCTTCATATCCTAGTAATTTCGTCACTATAGAACCACAAAATGTACTATTACTAGGCCCAATTTACATATGGGTCAACCGGGCATTCGCCCAGATTTCCAGTTTTTGAGCGGCGCCGGCGAAAGAATTCGAGGTAGGAAAAAAATTGGACAAAATGGTTTGAAGGACGAGAAATAATGCCTAAAAATATAAATTATTAAACAAAATAATTTTGAAAAAGATTTAAAATTTGTTTAACAGTATACTGTAACTCATATTTTATTACGGTACCTATAACAGCCGTATAAAAATGCTACAAGCATTTATTAAATAAAATAAAAACACAGCCTTTGTCTTTGAAAAACCTTAGTATTTAGTTGCATAATATGCTGTTTTAAAACTTATTATAAATAAGCTTGACTTTTAAAAGTTTTATTATTTTTGCGGGGAACTGTAACGAAAAGGGGGGCGGCTAAAAATTATTTTCCCAGAGCGCTGGCTCCTGAAATCGGGGCCTGGCTAGAACATAATACATAGTACATAATACTCAAATTGTTTACGATGAAATGTAGGGGAAGGCGGGGCAAGATGGGGATATGGGGTAAGAATGGGTAGTGGCACTTCCAAACCTGCCAGCTGTTGCAATCTAGCGGTGACAGTTGGAACTAAATCAAAGTAATCGTAGAGAGCAATACCAGCGTTGGAGCCATTTTCTCTTCAGTTGTTCATGACACACATACAAGTTTGCATTATTCGCCGACGTTGATGTAATTTTCAGCATTTTACTATCATCCAACGGTAAGTTGCTTTAATATATCTAAATAAAATTTATCATACCATCAATAGTGCTCCTTTTATGGATTTAAATGCAGTATTTACTATAATTTTATCGTTCGTTGGTACTAATCTAAGTCGGTATAACCTATAAGGCGTGGTTTGGGGCAAGACGGGGACGAATGCCCGGGGTAAGATGGGGAGGTACCCCGTCTTACCCCAGTAATGACCTACATAAATAAAAAATTAATCCTGAAGATAAATTTTGTTTGTGAACATTGCGCGTGACACTAAATGGATCACTCTTGTAAATGAAACTTTATTAATATGAAAATGAGGGTTTTTATTACAAACTGTTGTTCTTTTATAATGTTTAGGTATATTTGAAATTTTAATTGTTCATTGGTTTCTAAATTTATAATTTTAAAATCCATGCAAGCATTTTTTTTATGTTTTTAGTCTTCCGACAATTTATGTAATTACATATCGTAACTGATTATTGTGTTTTAAATTTAATTATTACATGTAAATCATCCAAAATTCAAAAGTAGATTAATAAGAAATGTATCTCTTTAAATGTTCATAGTTCTGTTTATAAACTCGGAATTTTCCAGTGAATTGAATGTATTTATTTTTATTTTCCAGAAATGGTTCGCTGTTATAAACGGACCAGTAACAGAGGAGCTTGGTCAGATGATTCTATGATGAAAGCAGTGAATGAAGTTCTGAACGGAAGAATGGGTTACTACAAGGCTGCTTCAATATTCGATGTTCCACAAACCACACTGGAACGTAAGGTACGAAAACATCGAACAGAAAATGAGCAGAATGAGATGACAGATGTGGAAAGCGTGAGAGAAAAGTTAGGTCCCATGACCACCGTATTTACCATGGACGAAGAAAAGGAGCTGGCAGCTTATGTAAAGCACATGGAAAGTCGGCTATTTGGTCTCAGAACAAATGATTTGAAAAAATTGGCTTTTCAGCTAGCTGAAAAAAATAATAAGAAACATAATTTTAATAAAGAAAAGCAGGAAGCAGGTGCAGATTGGCTGGCCAGTTTTTTGAGAAGGAATCCTGATCTGTCGATTCGGAAGCCCGAGCCTACATCGATAGCTCGTGCTACAGCATTCAACAAAGAAAATATTTCGCAGTTTTATAAGTTGCTGGGAGAACTTTATGACAGTTACAGCTTTACACCAGACCAAATTTACAATTGTGACGAGACTGGAATTTCAGCTGTTCCCAAATCGACATCTAAAATTATTGCTACTAGAGGAAAAAAGCAGGTTGGAGCATTGACTTCAGCTGACAGAGGGAAAACAGTTTCTGTTGAAATATGCATGAATGCTGCCGGCACATTTATGCCACCCATGCTGGTGTACCCAAGGCAAAGGATGAAGTCCGAACTGCTAAACGGTTGCTCTCCTGGAATGTGGGCACAGTGCCACATTTCTGGCTGGATGCAGAAAGATATTTTTGAAAGTTGGTTTGAGAGTTTTGTGCAGTTTTCAGGTGCATCAAAGGAACGTCCAGTTCTCCTCCTGCTGGATGGGCATTCAACTCATGTTCAAAACTTAAACATTCTCGATAAAGCCAGAGAATGTGGGGTGGTTATAATGTGTTTTCCACCTCACTGCACCCACAGACTACAACCCCTTGATGTTGGAGTTATGAAACCTCTTAGCACATATTATGACCAAGAGACAACAAAATGGTTAAGATCGCACCCAGGAAAGGCGGTCACTATGTTTCAGATTGCTGAGATTCTAGGAAAAGCCTTCATTAGAGCTGCAACAATGAGCAATTCCATAAACAGCTTCAAGGCGACAGGAATTTATCCTTTTGATTCAGATATTTTTCCTGACTCAGCTTTTCATGCATCAAACACTACTGACCACACCTATCCTACTGTCAGTAATGAATGTGCACTCAGCGAGGCAACAACAGCTGACCCTGGTACGTCTCAAGTCAACAACGAACCTGGATGTTCACATCATCTTGTGCCTTCGAGCCACCAAGACGACTCCATCCTCAGTGACTCAGGGAAGATGAGTGTTTTCACCACTTCTCCAGATCGAATATTGCCCATTCCTCATGTAGGAAAAAGAAACGTTAGGAAGGTAGCATGTCGAAAAGGCAAAACAGCGATAATTACAAGTTCTCCTTATAAAAGAGAACTCGAAGACAAACTTTCAGGGAAGGGCAAACTGCAAAATGAGACAGTACAGAAGAAAACACTATCTGACAAAAAAACTGAAGAAAAATTTTTCCAAAAAAGTGTAAGGGGATTAAGGCCAAGAGAAGAGCAGGAAAAATAAAATCTAAAAATGTTTCATCGGAAAAGGATGTGGATAGCTCAGACAGTGAAGGAAATTGTGATACAGAATGTTTGTACTGCGGCTACTTTTATACTCAGTCTAATGAAGGATGGGTGTCATGTAGACACTGCTACAGATGGGCACACTGCTCATGTGCCGGAGAGGAAGATGAAGATGATGAAGTCAGTTTTGTCTGTGAACATTGTAAGCAAAACTAAATGGTTCACTTTAGTAAAATCTAAACTTTATTAGCAAGAAAATGAA
This sequence comes from Bacillus rossius redtenbacheri, assembly GCF_032445375.1. Taxonomy (NCBI): domain Eukaryota; kingdom Metazoa; phylum Arthropoda; class Insecta; order Phasmatodea; family Bacillidae; genus Bacillus; species Bacillus rossius. The sequence continues at coordinate 74,533,669 of NC_086334.1, read as the reverse complement.
AATCTTTCTTATAAGCGTGTGTTTAATGGCAGTGGTTTGTTTCAAAACTTTATTGCTTTAAGGTTTCAAACTTAATAGGTACTTTTAAAGTTCTTGTGAGCGATAATACCTAATGTTTTTATGTAATTATGTATAATAACTCATTATTATGTTGAAACTTTAATTATTACATGTAAACCTTTCACATTTAAAACTTTTTACTCATACCCCATCTTACCCCAACAACCACCCCATCTTACCCCGGGGGTCGGGGTAAGATGAGGCATTTGCCACTCTCTGAGAAAACGAAATTTTTTCGTTAATGTAAAAAGTTATAAGCATTTTGACCAATGTGTTTGAAAGAAAACAAGACAATGTTAACATGTATACATAATAAAACATATTCTGCTAAATAATTTATTAAATATATTACGAAATCCCTTAACCACCCCATCTTGCCCCGCCTTCCCCTACTTATTTTCCACTTTCCCTACAACCAATTCTATAGATTTTGGCGTAAAGTCAAAATCGTCCTCAAAACAAATCAAGTGAAAGCTTACATACGAAAATATCTTAAAAGAAATGTTTTGTACAAATAAAACAGAAAGTCTGTTTGCAAAACAATCTGTTATTCACAAATGCAAGGCTACGCACAGTTAAAACATACTTGTTTTTCCAACACTCTACCCACTTAGTATTAAAAAACATATACTGAGAAATAAAATCAACCTAGCCAAACTCAAGAACTAATTATTTTAGATGACGCTGTGGGCACTATTCATTTGGTTATAATTCGTATATAAGGAGTATAAAATCTATATTGTAACACAAAAAATTAGGATAGGTTCCTAATATGCTAATTTTATAAAATAACAGCGTCAACTGGAAGATTCGTTGCGTAAATTCATAAGTAGTAATATTTTTATGGTACGTAAGTAAAACTTTATAAGTAATAAATAAAGGTAACCTAACTAACCTTTAACTGTAGTTACTATTCAACTTGTTTTCCAGGAGCCGCTACTCTGTAATTTTCCCCTAAAACATTCCGATGTGGCATACGAGTAATATATAAATGTATGTCCGGCATCTGGTGCCAGTACATTGTGTGTGGTTGAGGTCCATCATCTTGGATTGTAACTTCACGGCGGCCATTTTGCATGATCTTGACTTTGAGCTCGGCCGCTTGTTATTCCTGACAACATTTTGTTTGTGTTCTCCCTGTGTTCCTGGTTATTCCTGTCAAAACGTTTGTTGAATTTCTTAGTGTGATTCTTGTTAATCATTAGAAAGTAGGTAATCATTCCAAACATTTTTTCGATATGAGGCATGTAATTGTATTCAGTTTTGCGTTTATTTGGTGAATTCCTGTTACCAAATTACTTTCGATATGATACATGCAATTGTATTCAGTTTTACTTTTAGTTAGTGAATTCCTGTTACCAAATTACAACTACAAATTAAATCAGGTGAAACTCACACATAAATTAGATTTATCACTGAGTCGATTTCTATGAATTAAAACAGCTGAGAAACACAGCATGCAAGACTATTCTCCTTCTGCTTGAGGTCTAGCAAAGCTCTCCTATTCCGATCGTGAGTGAGCATCACGCCTAAAACAGTGACCGGGTTTTCAAAATAACAAATAAAGAATGTTTTATACTTGCATTATCATACAAGGTAAATTGTACTAGATGGATTAAGATATATTGTTTAAAGCACGAACACTGTGAGCAATTACATGAGGAGACATCTGTTGGTGAAAAGCAGATCTACTTGGAGATGAATTTTTCAACAAATGTAAAATTAACTCTAACTGATGGTTTACTGAAATTCCTACTTGAATGTCTGTTTTAGTTTGGAACACTCAGTATGCTTCTGACCACATTCACAGAAGCTAGTATGGATTCTGTAGCGATGTCTGTAGCCGTTATCGAACGGACACAAGTGTAGTTATCGCAGCAAGAAATTTACCTTGCAATAAATGTTTAACATCATTAGAGAAGTGAGTGTATTTTGGGTCATTACCAAAAATTTTTAAGTTGCACTCAGCATCATTTATTTGACGAAATATCTTGAATAAACATCACAAGATCTGTACAACCAAGCTAACTGATGATAAAAATAACGGTGCTTCAACATCCAGAAAGTGAAATAAAGACAACACTATCCTAGATTTCGTTAATGATTTGAAATTAAATGCCAACGAAGAAAGTAGCATCTTTAATGGAAATGAAAAAAAAATAATTATCAATAGCAAATTCAAGTCATCTTTGCAGAACTGAAAACAATATAAAAGCATCTGAAGCTGACAAGTTCGAATAACGTGATGACGCACTTGAACCTTTCAAGATCAAAGACCAAGCTGAAGCACCTGAATCTTACAAGATTGACAATTGTGATGAAGCACTGAGACCTAAACGATGGAAGCGACATGTTAAAATTATCAATTCTGATCATTTCCGTGATTATCAATGGGAAGATTATGATTATAATAACTATGAGGCTGGTTTTAAAACAGAAGACTATCGAGTTTCTCAGAAAATTGGCAGTAAAAGCGCAAATAAGACGGAGACAGCAGCAGAAGAGATTGATTACACAACATGAGAAGATCCTAAAATATTGGTCGATAGGTTAAGACTTCTACTTGCTTCCCAAAATGTTAAAAATATATCCATCACTAAAGAAAAATGTAGTATACTTCATGAACTAAGATGTACGGGACAGTACAATATAATGCCTTGTTTTACCTGCAAGTGTGTTTTATTGAAAAATAAATTATATTTTGTATTTAGGAGTGTTTATTTCTTGTATTTTAAATTAACCTAAGATTGTTTTCTCACACTACAATTTCGAACTAAAGTATGCAAAAATCGTCACCAAACAAAATAATAAGTAACAAAAAAGTCTCAGCAATCGAGACAGTTTCGGGCTAAATATGATTGAAACCAATTGGAGACAAATTCAGTTGTAGCTGTTAGAGAGTTGGAGACATTGTAGCCGTTGTTGCCAGTTGGAGCTGCTATAGCCATTGTAGCCGTCGTAGCCAGTTGGAGCTGTGGAAGCCAGAGCAATTTGGAGTTTTTTGATTTTAATCTTTACTCGGACTGGACAGTAGCAGTCGCAACAACGACGAAGACCTTGATGACGTATGTACCATCAGCAATTGGAGGTTCTTCAGTTCAGTCTGACTTATCACCTACAACAACAGTAATGCTGACTATCGTCAGTAGAGATCATTGTGGAAGGTCTACTATTGCCGTTTACATACTAGAGGAGACTTTAACGGGTTCACTGACTTTATCAGCAGTAAAAACATAACAAGTATCGAAAACGAATACATCGTGGTTCGGATACGCTTGGCCTACAAGGCTGACATTGTAAATGATCTGTTCGAACAGTATGCTGAGAATCGATGAATTAGATCTTTTGGTTCGGGATACTTTGTCTATACCTGAAATGGTACATGAGTAAGCTGAAGGGGTTTCCAAACCTCTTGGTGTGGAGACGATTGTCATACGGCCTGTCTAGAGAGACGTTTCGTTGTAAGGCCAACTATCCAATTGTCAGAAGGTAAAGAGAGAAATAAAAAATATATTTTTTAGTCTAAAATCCCCTTTTTTGCATCGACCAAGGATCTAACCGAGGACTGAAATCGATTGATTCAATCGTTATATAATTTGGCTAATTTTCTAATATTTTGTCGATTTTTTCTCGATTATTTATTTAATAAGTACATAATTTCAATATGGCGACCAAACCTACATATGCGGCTCACTGGAAGCTGATAGATCAGGAAAGTAAATATATATATTGTATTTTTAAATTAATTAAATTTTAAACATAAAACTTTATTTGTATTGGTCAAGTATTGAACCAAAGACTTAAATCAATCGGGTCAATCATTACATTAACGGGCGATCTTTTTTTATAATTTTTGGAATCATTTCCGGATATATAGGTTAATAATAACAGAATTACAATATGACGGCTATGATGTCCGAAAATATGGCGGAAGTGACAACATTCTTGCAATAAATACTCCTGTACTCTTGCCAACATAGCGGTAGCGCTCTTTAGCATACGGCTGGACACTGACGTGCCTGGTAGCAAGAACTGAAAACAAAGATGGTGGCAGCACCCTCTAGCATATGGTTGGTGTACTACGTGACACTCGCGCTCCTATTATTGTGAATTGAAAACAAGTATGGCGGCAGTTCCCTCTAACAAATTCTACTATTTTTATTACATCATATTGAAAAAAATTACTAGTCCGAATATGTGACATTTTTTATATATACCTTATATAATTCTCAGTCTGTTAAATGTCTCGAAGGTCATGTGGTAAAAGGCGAATGTTTATAATCTAGAGTTCCGAACTGCCATGGTTCGAATCACCTAACTGCCAATGTATATAGTATAAAAAATTCAATTTAATATGGCGATAAGGGTCATAGCCTCATTAGTAGGTAGCGGAACATCGAACTTATGTACATGAGACAGAGAGTAGCTGACACACACTAGGAAAAAATAGCAGAAACAAAAATGGTAGACATTACATAATCCAAGATGGCAATCTCCAGTAGAAGAAAGAAAAGCAAGATGACAACTTCTGGCAGATAAAAACAAGATGATGGAAAAACCAGATTGCGGCCAAACGAAAGTGCAACGTTCGAGATTGGGGCATTCGATTTTAAGATGGTGGAAAGTTTCAGAAACAAAATGGTGGATTCCAATATGGCGGCGAGATCATAGTCAAGGTCATTCAAGATGGTCGCCGTGATGTCACAATCCAAGATGGCGGACACCACGCACCGACTTCAGTTTCCGGACATACATTTATACACTTCTCATACGGAATGTTAGAAAAAAAGTTTATTTTGAATGCATACTGGCGTGAAATTCTTAAGGCCGGGACACACATATCCGCACCGTGTCCGCGCCAACACACTGCCGAGTGTTGGACGTGCTACGGCGAGAAAGAAAAACAAGGCATTCAAACGTGTAAGGACACACACCACCGCACCGCGTCAGCACCGTCGTGGTGCTCGGAGACCGCGCCGAGGCCGTGCCGTCGCAGACTAGTTCAGTTTATTTTTTGACGGTGACGGTGCTGGCTCGTGCAACATGGAGAGCGAAAAACTTATTGAAGAAGTGCGGAAATTCCCTGTCCTGTACGATCAAAGTGATGAAAAATATCGGAATGCCGAATACAAGGAAAGGGTGTGGAAAATCATTACCGAGACACTGAAAGCACCAGGTATGTTAAATGTTTATATTCCTTCATTTTGTTTTACAGCTTAAAGCCGAGGTCTCAGGTCGAGGTAAATAATGGCTTAAACACTAAACTGCGAGCGTAGCGAAAACCATACAAGAAATCTTAAATTTCAATTTCTAACAGTTGGCAATACAAATTTGAAATGTTTTTTAGTGTTTACGATGACAATGAAAATTAATATGCTATGAAAATACTGTGATATATTGTATTGTGTTTCATTTTTCTTGTAGGTAATTAAAAGTACTCAATTTCCATCCATTTTCATATTGCTATAATATTTTCAAATTTCTTTTATAAATATTATAGTTTTTAAAACAACATTTGCAATTTGAATTTTTTTAAATTACGTTAGAAAAATCGAAAAGTGACTAGGTATTAATAATGCATAGGATGTAGCATTATGTTAATTAGGTAAGTGGTTATATTTCAGTTAGATATCTTAAGTTGGTTTTGAGATATCTGACATTTCCTGTGCAAAAAAAGGGTAAATACATATTTTCGGGTATTCGAAAAAAACGAAAGTGAGCTTTATTTTATTTTTAACTACAACTTGCGCAAAAATCAATATGAAAATATATTACACTATGTATTGATATATTATGCAGAAACCCCTTAAATCTTGGGTGCATTATACTGCCAGTGCAGCCCTTGCTTGCCACTCTGCACTTCCAGCTGGAGAGTTGAAGAAATCCTTGAATGTGTCTCGCACAGCAAACGCTTCTCTTGCTGACCCTCCTCGTACACGTGGTAGGTCTTCAAGAAAGCAGTTGCCCTCAATACCCTCGTTGCTTTCATTTAATTCTGCCATGTTACTTCCTTCATTTTCTATTATGAAATTGTGGAGGACGCAAGCAGCTAGTATTAAAGTAGTTGTGTTTTCAGGTTTTCCTTGCAACCGTCGGAAGAATATGCGAAACTTCTGTGCTAAAATTCCAAACACATTTTCAGAAATCCTCCTGGCTCGGCTTAGACGGTAATTAAATATCCTCCTGTCATCTGTCAAACCTTTTCCTGGATAAGGTCTCATCATGTAACTTTTGAGAGGATAGGCTTCATCGGCTACAATTACCATTGGCAGTTCGACATTTATTCCAGGTAGTGCTCTACTCGTGGGAACATTGAGCTGGCGATTCTCCAGAGCTCTTCCAAAATTAGAGTTTACAAAAATACCTCCATCCGAATTTTTTCCGTAAGCTCCGACGTCTACGGCAATGAACTTGTAGCATGGGTCAACTAAGGCAAGAAGTACAATGGAGTATGAGTGTTTGTAATTCCAGTACAAACTGCCTGATAACTTCGGAGCTTGAATTGTAACATGCTTCCCATCCAAAGCACCGATGCAGTTAGGGAACTGCCACTTTACCCAAAACTCAGATGACACAATGTTCCATTTTGCTTCATCTGGCACAGGCATGACCTCGTTTTGAATGACGTCCACAATTGCTTTACATGTACTGTGAATAATAGCAGCTACAGTTGATCTGCCCAGCCTGTAGCTATAGGAAATTGTCTTGAAAGTATCCCCAGTTGCAAGAAACCTGAAAACAACGATATGATAGTTTGTAACATACAATTATTATATTATTCTAAAACCATATTTTTTTTGTTTTTAGGAGGGTCGGAAGAGTGCAGGAAAAGGTGGGCTTCAATTCGTGACCAGTTTCGTCGAACTCTACATAAGAGGAAAACAAAATCAGGACAAGCTGCAGCTAAAAAACAAAGGTACAAGTACGAAGATGTTTTAGAATTTTTGCTCCCTCATATTGTGGAAAGAGAAACCCTCTCAAATGTGCCATCAATGGAAGACCAAAGTGACAATTCTGAATTGGACACAAGTGTGGCGCAACCTAAACATGATCCCGAAAGTGAGCTTGTAAGCCAAAACGATGTTTTACAATATCCTGGTACCAGTTCTCAGACTACAGTTGAGCCTACCTCTCCAGTTCCTCTAGCTGAGTCCATGCAAGCCATTCCTGGGAAAAACAAAAACTTTGCTATGCCATTCAACGTTAAATGCAGGGGACCCAATAATGAAAAACCTGCTCAGCAGTCTCCGTCGAGCCAACTAATGGCGTTCATATTAGCCGAAAAAGAGGCAGAAAAAAGCAAAGTCAGTGCAACCAATTCTCAACACCCTGTTGAACTTTTTCTTGTTGGCTTAGCTCCTATTCTAAAGTCTTTGGATCCCGTATTGTTGAACCAGGCAAAAACTGTAATTTTCACCACTGTGCAAGAGTTTGAGTTGAAGCAGTTATTAAAAAACGAAAGCCACGAACAAATGACAAACCCGCTTAGTTTGCCTACGATGAACCACACTTCATTTTCAAGAGGCACAGGCAGCAATGACTCTTCTTCACATTGGAATTTACCAATGAATCACCTCAACGCCATTCCCCTAACGAAAGCCACCAACAAATGACAAACCCGCTTAGTTTGCCTACGATGAACCACGCTTCATTTTCAAGAGGCACAGGCAGCAATGACTCTTCTTCACATTCGGAATTTACCAATGAATCACCTCAACGCCATTCCCCTAACGAAATCCACCAACAAATGACAAACCCGCTTAGTTTGCCTACGATGAACCACGCTTCATTTTCAAGAGGCACAGGCACCAATGACTCTTCTTCACATTCGGAATTCACCAATGAATCACCTCAACACAATTATCCGAACGTGGGTTTTCCTACAACGTTTTTCAAAATGTAAATACTATGATATTAACATGTTTACTACCAAATATTGTTTAATATAAGTAAAATGTTTTGAAATTATGTGTTTTTGATTACCATTGGTAACTCTCTCATACAATTCAAGGGGTCAGTTTATGAATAGCGTATGTAACAAATATTATTTTCTGAGATATTTGAGCTTAATGATTTTGAGCAGGACATTTTATGTTTTATTTAATTAATTACCATAACAATATTGTTACCAGAACTATACGTCACAGTTTACTGTCTCAAATTTAATTTGTTCTATTTCAAACTGTTATATGATTTATTAACCAAATACTGTACATAGCCCTTGTTTCCACTTTTCAAAACTACATTTAACGTGGTAGTGAATGAAAGGGGTAAGTAACACTACTGCTGTTATGAAGCACAAAAATGTAAACTATCTTTATTTAAAATAAAATTACACTGACTTCCCTAAAGATGGGGCTGACATAAACAAAGTAATATAACAATGCAGAACGTAATAACATCAATTTAGACTATGGAAAGACTGAACTCTATTTAATTGTATTATAAGAGTCTATTTCATGTTTTGAATACAGTTAAATCAATTTTTGTTAATTTTGTCCACTAAACAAATTTACTGGAACACGTGTTCAGTCACTTTCCTGCTATACAAGTGTTGTATTAATTTTTGTACTTTGGAAATAAACTCATTTATTCGTATATGATAGGAGAATATTTGGTTAAAAACGAGACGTTTCACCGTAAAGCATGGGGCTTGAGAATGAGAAGCCTGGGTAATAGTTTAGATTATCTCATTTTGAAAATCTGTATTTAGTGAGCTCTTTAAAAATACTTAACAAAATATGGGCACGTACCTTAAGCACACCGCCAAACGTTCTCTTGGTGGAATACATTTCCTCCAGTAAGTATCCTTCTTCTTCAGGTTTTCTTCCAACTTGTTGAGGAGAAGATGGAAGATATTTCGTGTCATTCGAAAATATCCGTAGAACTTGATGTCATCATCCATGAGACGAGGAAACAGGGTGATAAATTCTCCCTCTATGGGTCTTGATTTCCATACACTGTCCACCCATTTTCTCATTCTTTGTCTCCTCTTTTTCAGCGCATCCTCGTTTTCTTCTTCTTCTAGAGCTAAGGCAATCATCGCTAGATCACTGTTCCGAAATTTTGAAAACATGATCGAAATCAGAAAAACACACCACGCAGAGAACAGAACTGAGAAAATACTGATGGCTGTGTTGAGCCGTACGCACGGCCAACACTCGGAACAGTGTGGCCTCCCGCCTCCGTCACCGACAGTCGGCCGTGTTGCGGACACGGCTCGGAGAGAGTGCGGCACGGACACGGTGCGGATATGTGTGTCCCGGCCTTTATTCATTAGAAATACTTTTTTTGTTAAGAATTCTTTAAAAATATATCATACTGAGTTTTGTGTGTTTCTAGGGAAAGGACCTACTATTCATTTCATCTGCAAAAAAATAAGTCAAAATATGACAAAACAACACAAGTGAATATGTTCAAATTACTAGTTAATGGAGTGAAGATCTATGAGGCAAAAAGCCACAGACTTATACAATGTAGGTCTACAAATAACATAACCAACCACATACATTCAATAAGTAAATGTGTCACAGCATTTTTCTCAAGAAAATAATTAGTTAACTCATTTGTGAATAATGCCTCTCCACTCGCCTACTCGCACTTGGCAATGAATTAGTGAAAGTGTTAATTCAAAGTCGAGTAAATAGTTATCTGGTTGCAAACAATAGAGCTTAAAATATTTGTCCAAATCACCTGGCACAGTTCTTACTTTTAGAGTAAAGTAAATAAGAAAAGGGAATTTTTTTCATAGAATCATTAAAATACATAATATTAAACTTTTAAGTTTATTGTGCAAAATACGAAATAAAAATAATATAATCATTAATTGATAAATAACCGTATATTGTTAACACTTAACTATAAAAAAAAGGGGGGGGGGAACTGCCGTAGTACGTACATTACAACTTATTTACTAAGATTAGTATAGGAATGACGGTCCTGAAACTGGCTTCTGGTTGTGGTGCTTGGTGCTGGGTCAATGACCAAACTTTGTGATGTCACGGCGGCCATCTTGGATGAGTGTGACCTTGACTCTTGACCTTTACATTTGACCTTCAAAAATTGTCAAAATTTGCCCAAATTGGGCAAAAATTGCCCCAAATTCTTAAAAAATCGCCAAAATTTCCATTTCTGTGGAAAAAAATTCCACCAAAAAATCTCAAAAAATTCTACCATTCAAAAATTATGATTTCTAAAATCCTCAAAAGTCTTTTGCCCTAGAAAAAACCCAAATTCCTAAAAACGGCTTAAGCATCCATGTCTAAAGCCTCCGGTAAGCCATTTCTAGGAATAAGGATACCATGACCGCCATTTTGAATTATGACATCACCGTTGAAATTTCCGTTACGGCCGCCATCTTTAACTTTTTTATTTAGTATCCGATTTCAATGGAAAAAAATTGTAAATTTATAAAAAAAAATAATTACTAAAAAAATTTTAATAAAAAATTAAAATAAACAATCATTTACGACACGGAGCTCGGACTCCTCGGTTCGAACCCGACTTGTGCAAAAAATAAAAATGGCGACCGAACCTTCCCTCACAGTGGCTGCAGGCAGACTGACTACCACCACTTTTTTCAAAGCATATATATCGCCAGTGAGCATGACGTCACGTCCACCATCTTGAAAATCCGTAATTTTTATGTTAGATAATCGGGAAAAAATTTAAAAATCATTAAAAAAATTAATCAACTGAATTAAATAATAAAAATCCTTAAAACCACCGTTGCACTTTTAGCGACGGACGCCATCTTGATTCATCCGCTGGAGACCACCATCTGGTTTTCGTCTGCTAGAGTGTGCTAATACCATGTAAGTACAATTTTCTGGTCACCATACCTATGTCCTCAACTGCTGACATTGAACTTTGACCTTGACCTTAAAATTTGACATTAACCTTGATCTACGACTTTGACCTCGACGACCATCATGGATCCGACATTTTGCATTCAGTACATGCAACCAGGAGCTACCACATTCTGGTGGTCATTGCCACCATCTTGTTTTCGTCTGCTGGAGGACACCATCTTGTGCATGTACTCGTCTTATTATCATGCTAGTGTAAATTTTACCCGCTAAAGAGCAGTAATCATTTATTATTACTGAGGTGCCCACCATCTTGATTATTTGGGCGCCATCTTAAAATCATGTAATTATATAGCTAGAAATGCGGGAAAATTTTCAAAATTAATTAAAAAATTGGCTATCATTCTACAGATTAATTCGATCCGCTCCTGTCCTTGGTTCGATACTCGATCGATGTAATAATGTTTAATTTTATGTAACAAATAATAATTTCAATAAACCATGTTAAAAATTCTTAAAAAGACTTTAAATCCTCTACTACAATTATCCTATAAGCCATCAATACCAACATCTTGGAAAATTCGTAATAATGAACCATGAAATTCAGGAAAAAGTTCAAAATTCATTAAATAAAATTGCAAACAATATACTGATTAATAAGGTCGACTAAGGTCCTTGGCACGATCCTGGACGAAGCTAAAATAAATTTAATTCAAATACCAGAAAAGTGTAAGGTTCGAGAAATAAAACACAAGTTCTTTTACAAACATAATATTTATTTCACAATTTCTATCCTACTACAGGATCACTTGCGAAAGCCAGCAATCTTATAAACATTTAGCCATGTATATACGCGCAACGACTACTTCTTAGCTCCAAATGCTCCAATGCTCCAAAGGCTCCAACAGCTCCAAATGCTCCAAAGGCTCCAAACGATCCAACAGCTCCAAATGCTCCAACAGCTCCAAATGCTCCAAATGCTCCAAATGCTCGAACAGCTCCAAATGCTCCAACTGCCTTTTCTTCAACAGCTCCAATGATATTGGGCTACAATGCTACGAGTCTAAGAGAATACGAGGCTACAAGACTACGAGTCTAAAAGGATCAAGCTGGTTACGAGTTATACATGGCTGCGAGACTGCATGACTAAAAGACCGCATGGCTACGAAACTACATGTCTATGAAGCTACAAGGATACAAGTCTACTCGGCTCCAAAAGCTCCAACAGCTCCAACACGCAATGTATGCAATGTACGAGCAATACATGCAATTTACGCGCAATAAATGTAATGATTACACAGTACACACACAGGAAACGAAATGAAGAAATTAAACACACACAGGAAAAAACGGAATGTACACACAGGAAACGGAACGTACACACAGTACACACAGGAAACGGAACATACACACATTACACACAGGAAACGGAAAGAACACACAGGAAACGGAATGATCACACATACAGTAGCGGAAACACAAGCTTAGTTGGAAATCAGAATACAAGAAATAAAAACATTAAATTTTTACTTTCAATATTTAATTTATTTCTCAACATTACACAAATACAAGTAAAAGAAGCCATTTCTTTAATGACATGAAATTACAAAAAAAAATTAATGAAAATAAAAATAAAAACGAAAAAATACAAAGGATTCTGCTAGCTTGTGAACTTCTCATTGTTGTGCAAAGTTGAGTTCTAGTACAAGCCAGAATTATTTGTATTTTTTCGTTTTTTTTTTTTTTATTTTTTCTGTAATTTCATGTCTTTAAAGAAAACTTGAGGTGGTTTTCTCCGTGTGCTTCCGATTACTCTTGTCAATATTATGGTGGTTTTCTCTGTGTGCTCCTGATTATTCTTGACAATATTTTGATGGTTTTCTACGTGTGCTACTGATTATTCTTGTCAATATAATGGTGGTTTTCTCCGTGTGCTCCTGATTATTATTGACAATATTTCGATAGTTCTCTTTTAGTGCTTCTCATTATTCCTGACTAGACCTCTGATGGTTTTCTCCGAGTGCTTCTGGTTACAGATGAGAAATTGATCTCTGCATGAAGGACTTTTTACCTAACGAGTTATGTCATTTTATCCTGTGATGCAAATAAATTGTTAATTTCTGGTACAAAATCAGAACTGATATTTTTTTATAAGGTCGATTTCAAAAAATAAAAAACATTACTCAGTCCAAAAATGTCTGATAAGACGAAGGAGAAACACTATCACAAAGGACGAACTTCCTTCTCCTTGATGTCTAGCGATGCCTTCCTTCTTTTGCGATCATAAGTGAGCATCCCACATGCCGCATAAAATAAATAATATTTACCTACAAGCAAAAAATTTGTCGACATCTGTTGTTGGCAAGCAGAACTACTTGCATCACTTTGTTTTGCATTAGATAACTTAACTCTCGCTGATAAAATATTTAAAAATGGTTCCAATTGGAAAACTGTCAGTTTGTATGTAACATTAGTCACAGAAGCTACCATGGATCATGGTTTGTTATCTGCGGCTGAATCGGAAGGAATCCGCTATAGATACTGTGGCAAGGATTTTGTAATGAGAAGGAATGCTAGACGTCATAAGAGGAATGATTGTGCTAAAAACCCACTACGCAAAATGTTAAGCTGTAATCGGTGTAGCAGGTTGTTAACACGAATTGACAGCTTAAACAGACATGATAGAACATGTAAAGCCAAGCCTACTTACGGCATAGAGGACATTGATGGATCCACTAGACTAAAGAAAAGTGATCTGCATTACGACCATAATTTTCCTTGTCCTGAGCGTGATGGTATTAGCTCACCCGATCGTGACGAAGAACATAAATTGAAGGATGCTGATGGCTTCGGGAAGACTGAAACTAATGGAAGTATCAACACCGTGAAAAGTGAGATTACATTCAAGCCTATATTAAGTAGATCCTCCATTCTTTGTAAAAATGATGGACTCCTAAAAAGGAAGCAAGAAGACGATGAAGACACTTCGACATCATCGATATCGAATTCATACGGTAATCTGGGTGAAAAGGATGTCTTCTACAGTGATTGTTACAGTGACTCTGAGGTTGTTGACAAAGGCATAGACTGTGATGAAGCACCTAAAGCTGACAAGATCGAAGAATGTGGCGGTGTCCTGAGACCGAAACAATGGAACCGTCGTGTTATAATAAATAAATCTGATAATGCTTATTATGATCGCTGGGACGATTGTGATATTAAAAGTATGTATAATAAACAAGCAAGTAAGATGGTGGTAGAAGAGATTGATTACACATCATGGAAAGATCCAAACATAAGTATTGGTTGACCGGCTAAGACTTCTACATGACTCGCTTTGTGCAGTAAACTATTCGTGCATCAAAGAAATATCCTTCATACTCAAATAACTGAGGAAAGCTGGCTACATACAATTATGGCTTCTTTTACTTGTATTTGTGTAATGTTGAGAAATAAATTAAGTATTGAAAATAAAGATTTAATGTTTTTATTTCTTTTATTCTGATTTCCAACTAAGACTGTGTTTCCGCTACTGTATGTGGGATCATTCCTTTTCCTGTGTATTCGTTCCGTTTCCTGTGTGTACGTTCCATTTCCTGTGTGTACTGTGTGTACGTTCCGTTTCCTGTGTGTGTGCTGTGTGTACGTTCCGTTTCCTGTGTGTACTGTGGCTTCATAGACATGTAGTTTCGTAGCCATGCAGTCTTTTAGTCATGCAGTCTCGCAGCCATGTATAACTCGTAACCAGCTATATCCTTTTAGACTCGAAGCCTTGTAGCCTCGTTGTCTCTTAAGACTCGTAGCATTGTAGCCCAATATCATTGGAGCTGTTGAAAGAAAAGGCAGTTGGAGCATTTGGAGCTTTTGGAGCTGTTGGAGCTAAGAAGTAGTCGTTGCACATCTATGCAGGGCTAAATGTTTATAAGATTACTGGCTTTCGCAAGTGATCATGTAGTAGGATATTATTATTAGTGGGGATTTGGGGGGGGGGGGGGCGCTTCGGCAACTTTGGCCATTAGCACCCACAGATTTTTAAAAGGAAGAGAAAATAGTGAACAGGACTAAATGGTATGGCAGCCCCGTCGAGGACATATGAGAAACAAACACGAGATACAAATACAACACCCCAGAGGAGACAAAGCAACAGCCATGTAGACACAAGGACCAAGGACATACATTCACATCAAATGTAGGGCACACAAAAGAAAGACCACTTCTCAGGAATGTCCTGGGAAGCAGTTAAGATTATAAAGCTGTTACAGAGCGTTAAAAAGGCCCACGGTACGTAGAAAGGGAAGGACGCCGCACGCGGGTGAACTCCCATCTCCGAGCAACTGTCGCAGAGTGACTGGGAGCTTAAAAGTACCACGGGCCTGGTGGTATCGAGGGCGCTCCAGAAGGATGTGGCGTACAGTCAGTGGAGTGGCACAGGCAGTACATTCAGGCAGGCGCTCCCCAAGCAGTAGGAACACATGCGTAAGTCGGGTGTGGCATATTCAGAGGCGAGTCATGGTCGTGTCCTCCCTGCGGGTGAGACCATCACCGAAGCGAGGGCGGTGGGGTACGGCGCAGAGTGAGCGTAGCTTGTTGGTCAGGGGAAAGGATTGCCACTCCCTCTGCCATTAATTCCATACGAACTCTCGGGCGGCAAGCAGAACATCGCACACAGGGACTCTAAGTGCACAACATGGAAATACACACGCCTCCTTTGCCGCTTGATCTGCAGCTTCGTTGCCAGGTATGCCCACATGTCCTGGTACCCACAGGAAGTCAACTCGAATACCCCTTTGTTACATGTCATGCAGTTTCTGCCGAATCAAGGGTAGGACTGGGTGGGATGTCGAGCCAGCCTGAAGGGCAGATAATGCACTCATCGAATCGGAGCACACAAGATACCTACGGCGGACGCCTCCACCGATAAAACGCAGAGCTTTTAAAATGGCATAAAGTTCGGAGGTTAAAACACTACAGGTAGGAGGTAGTCCAAAAAGGTACCTCCCCTGGTCGCAAATAAAAGAACACCCTACAGAACCACCTGAGCGGGAACCATTTGTGTAAAGGCAATAAAACCCACGAAAGGCATTACACATAAGGTCATTAAAAATGGCTCGTAAACATACGATGGCGTGGATGGCTTCGACCAGCGCGCCAGGTCAAGGTGCACCTGAGGCTCATGTTGCAGCCAAAGTGGTTCCTGTTGCGCAGGTGGCAGCAAATCATCCGGGAGCTCTGCAGGCCCCCAAGCACAGTACCCTGATGGATACAGGTCTGGTAGCTCGGGGTTTTTCTGCATAGAGCTGGGCAAAAGGGGGGTGCAGAAATGACCTATAGTGAGGATGAGAGGGATCGGAGTGGACACGCACGCCATACGACAGTAGCAGTAAATCCCGCCTGTACTGAAGGGGAGGTTCTCCAGCTTCCGCGCAGATGCTAACGACCGGGCTAGTAGGAAATGCCCTGGTAGCAATGCGGATTCCAGCATGGTGAACGCTCGCCAACTGCTTCAGGACAGATGGCCGCGCCGAAGAGTATGCCACACAGCCATAGTCCAGTTTGCTCCGAATTAGAGCACGGTACAGTCGAAGGAGCGTATCTCGATCCGCACCCCAATCCCGACCACTCACAATTTTGAGGAGATTTAGATCTTTGCAACAACAAGCCTTCAGGTCTTTGATGTGTGGCGACCAGGTCAGTTTCCGATCAAAAATGAGTCCCAGAAATTTCACCGTAGATGAGACCGGTAGCACTGAGCCATACAGTCGGATCTCAGGAGCAGGGGTGAGGTGCCGCTTCCGGGAGAAATGCATGGCTTGGGTCTTTGCATGAGAAAAACGAAAACCGTTAGAATCCACCCAGGACTCCAGATGCCGCACCGCTAACTGAATCTGTCATTCAGCCATGGGAAACGTGGCGGAACGACAAAAAATGGACAAATCGTCAACATAAAGTGCACATTGCACTGGAGGTTGGAAAGCTGATACTATATTGTTGATGGCCACAGCAAATAGGGTGACACTAAGGACGCTTCCCTGCGGAATACCATTCTCCTGTACATAAACCCGGGAGAGAGAGGTACCATTACGAACCTGGAAAAACCGATGGCGCATAAAATTGAAAATAAAAAGAGGGAGATTGCCCCGGAAACCCCAACCATACAGCTGCTAGAGTATACCATAATGCCATGTTGTGTCGTATGCCTTTTCAAGGTCAAAAACACAGCGATAACATGCTGTCCGTGGACAAAGGAGTCCTGGACTGCCGATTCCAGGGTAACAAGATGGTCAACAGCCGAGCGGTTACATCTGAAACCACACTGAAGCGGTGAGAGGAGCTTCCACGCCTCAAGGTAGTATATCAGGCGAGAGCTAACCATCCTCTCCATGGTTTTACAGATACTACTTGTAAGGGAGATAGGACGATAGCTGGACGTCTGCCCTTTGTCTTTCCCTGGCTTTAAAATGGGTACCAGGATTGATTTACCCCAACTTGAAGGAAAGGTCCTGGATTCCCAAATGCGGTTAAATAGGTGCAAAAGAGCGACTTTCCCTTCCTCTCTCAGATTTTTCAACATCATGTAGTGTACGCCATCAGGGCCGGCCGAGGACTGTTTGGAATGGGACAGTGCCTTCTCCAACTCAGTGAACGTGAATGGTACATTATAATCCTCCCCTCTGGTGTGACTAAAGTCAACTCCAGTACTCTCGCGAAGAGCTTTGAGGGTTTGAAAGGCGAGGGGGTACCGCGCGGTACTAGACACTTCAGCGAATGCGGAACCGAGTCGGTCAGCGATTTCCATTTGGTCGAGTACTAAGGCTCCATTTACCCGAAGATAAGGAACGTGGGTGTTACTATTGTGACCATTAAAATTCCGAACTGCGGTCCAGATGTTTTTACTGGTAGCATGCACAGTAAGCTGCGAAATATATGCCCTCCAAGAAAGACTTCGACTATCTAGAATTGTACGACGTGCTCGGGCCCTGCAGATACGAAAGTCTTCCAGGTGCTGTTGTGTCGGTCGAGACTTAAACCTTCGGAGCGCTCTTCGCCGGGCACGAATTGCATCACGACACAGGTCGTTCCACCATGGTGTGCAGCACCGACCAGTGGGTGAAGAAAAAGGAATGGACACATCCCCTGCTGATAATATTATTGTGATAAAGTGTTCCACACCCATGTCCACATCAGGATGAAAGTTGGAGGTACTTGCAGGTTTTCCCGGAATTTGCCCCAGTCAGCTCCCTTAATCACCCATCGGGATGGAAGGTGCGGTAAGAGTCGTGACACAGTGTCCAAGAAGATTGGGTAATGGTCACTACCACTTAGATCGAAGTGGACTGACCACTCAAAATGGGTGACCAAGGAAGGGCTACAGAATGAGAGGTCAATACAGGAAAACAAGCCAGTATGAGAGGTGAAGTGTGTAGAGAACCGGTGTTGAGGAGGGCAAGGTTCGAACTGATTATTATTTCCTCGGTCATATGGCCTCTGCTGTCCCTGTGTGTGGAACCCCACAGCTCGTTGTGAGCATTCAGGTCACCAACAACGACAAATGGTGGAGGAAGCTGCGAGAGGAGTCCTTCGAAATCTGCACGGCGGAAGCATTGATTGGGGGGAACATATAGACAGCACACTGTGACGAGAGTGCCGACGTAACTGCGAACTGCCACTTCTTGCAAAGGAGTATTAAGGGGCCCGCCTCATCAGGGGTGTATGTGTGTTAGTGAGTCGGGATGATAAGCGCGACGCTCGCTGGTATTTCCA
Source organism: Bacillus rossius redtenbacheri (assembly GCF_032445375.1). Classification (NCBI taxonomy): domain Eukaryota; kingdom Metazoa; phylum Arthropoda; class Insecta; order Phasmatodea; family Bacillidae; genus Bacillus; species Bacillus rossius. The sequence continues at coordinate 74,515,040 of NC_086334.1, read as the reverse complement.
GCGCGGTATAGCCTCTAAGCGCAAGTCTCTGAACTGGCGCGCATTCGTCTCGTCGTCACAGGATAACTGTGAAATTTGAGCGGTGACCGTATCATTATATGGCGGAGAAATTAAGATAAAGGTGTTATGCAAGCCCCTTAAGTGCTTTCAAAAATCTGTACTGATTGTTCTATGCCTAAAAATTACTCTGAAAACACACGTTTTAGCCATTTTAACGCTTCTAAAAATACAGTTTAAAAACTTAATCAGAAATTAAAAGTACTTTTCGGCCCTCAGCGAACTCTTAAATGCTATACGTAAATAGGCCCCACTCGGATATCTTGAGTAGTTTTGAAATCGCGTTGTTTTTCCTGAAGCTCTGCACACCGTATGTGTGCCCAGGTAGGCGGGACCCTTAAGGGTAACAGCCTCATGAAAGATGGAGTCCCGTGCAAATATACACACACCACAGCATGCATGATCCACCTGCACATTGTCCGTGCGGTAAAATGTATGCCCTCTTATAGAGGGGATATCAGTGGGACGAAAGTGCGTCTCTTGCAGGCAAGTGAGTGCAGGTGTATGTGAGGCTAAAAGTAGTTGCAGTTCGGTTAGGATACAGAAATACCCTCGGCAATTCCACTAGAGTAGAGTTATTTAGGAAAAAGGAGGGAGAGTGTGCCTCGACTTATTTTCCTTTCATCTTTCCCCTATGCCTCTGTAGAACAGGTTTGAAGGCACTCGGCTCACCAGTTCCATCGGTGTTGTCATCAGTCACCATCGTCGTTTCAGGTTCCGTGACAAAGGGGGCTGGTTGGCGAGATGGTGAGCGGCTCATCGTCTCCCGTCCGCCAGAACTAGTACCGGTGTGATGGGCGGGGGGTACCGCTGTACGGTTTCCAGCAAGTTTTAATGACGATTTAGCGGTTGGTGTCAGAGCAGGGGGTGGTGACTGTTTGATGGTTAAACTATACTGTGTTCCAACTGTTGCTGTCCTGGTGGTCGGGGCACATACAAATTTAGGTGGAACCAAAGGCGTTTCAGTCTGGGTTGCCACGTCAGCAGTCTGTGTACATGCGTCTTTCATCGGTGGATGGGAGGTAACTACCTTATTATAAGGCACGGATGGCCTAGGACCCTGAAGTGCCTGGAACTTTTTCCGTGCCTCGCCAAAGGGAATTTTCTCTTCGACATGTAGCTTCTGGATACCCGGTTCTTCTCGGAAGATGGGGCATTCTTTTGACCACACTGGGTGCCCCTGACGACAGTGGACACACCTCAGTGGTTGGGTGCACTGGGGTGAGTCATGAGGATGCTGTGGTTCGGAGCATTTGGGGCATACGGCTTGTTTTTTGCAGTTGGCCAAGGAATGGCCTGTTGGCAGATGTATCAGCGCAGAGGAGAAGGGATAAACAGTTTGACCCGTACATTAAGATAGCCGTCCCGCAGCACTGGAGGGAGATCACATACACCGAATGTGAGAATGAGCGTTGCCGTAGGGACCTGAACACCATCTGATTTCTTAAGTACATGACGTACATGGACGACATACTGGGTCTTCAATTCTTGCAACAGGTCATTCTCTGGTATGTCTATTAGGTCGGGACACCAAATGACGCCCTTGCAGGTGTTCAGCGACACGTGGGGCTTTACCTCGACGGGGAAACGTGCGGTCGCCCCGTTGAACAATGTCATGGCAAGCAGCCCACGAGATTGGGCGGCATTTGATGTCTCCAAGAGTATATATTTGCGGTCATTTATCTTACAGTCACTGACAGGACCACCAGCTGCCCCATCAATCACACTCTTTAACTCGAAGGGCGACACCTTTTGGAATGTGTGCCCCTCAAGACCTCGGATGACCAGAAAACGAGGTGTAGGTAAGATTACAGTAGCGGTGGTGACTGGCATATCCATATCATTGTCAGATGAATCGCTAGATATTTCCTTTCGTTGTCGTTTGGTTTGGCTGTTGAGGGTGCCACCCTGAGTGCTTTTAGAAGCCATTGTTGAATGTCTCCCCTAGTAGGAATCGTCGCCCTCAGCCTGCCATTCGGGGGGAGAGAAGAATAGAAGCCAGCAGTTAAAACACCCCACGATTTGTGCTGTTGGGAGGGGGACAACCTCCCACAGGCCAAAGCTGTACATAGGAGCAGCTACCCTTCACCACTATTCACTGTGAATTACTTGCCCAGTAGCACATTAGCATGTGCACCGGGCCAAACCAGGGACAAGTCGTACATCCGGGGCAAGGCCGGTTTTATTCCCCTACCTGGGAAACCTCCCAGGCTCCCCACTATAGAGGTCACCCGAGGTGCCATTTCAGGGGACTTGTGGTTGATTACACCGGCCTCCCCTGCACAGCGGTAACACGTCGCCCCAGCAAGTATGGTTGTGGGGGTTGGTCGGCCCCACAGCTCCCCCCCCCTCCGCCAGGGCGGCACCAGTGGTGCTACGTGAGTGTACATGTGCATAGATACGGGCTCCGCACATAAAATTGCCTGCTGGGACAGTGCGAAGGGTTCGCTAAACCGTCACTGGCATAGGCACCACGTATGGTCACACAAGTTGGTGGCAGCACTGTGTTGAGGATAGGCCCTCATTAGGAAGGAATACATTGCCCTGGCCTGAGACGAAGCCGAAGAACAGGAAGGTACTTCGGGACCTGGTGGAATGAAAAGAGAGAGAGAGAAAGAAGAAAAATAAGTATGATGTGAGAGTCCAGACAAATTACAGGTCCCATACGCATCCCGATTAGTCGCCTCTTACGACAAGCACGGGTCGGCTGTGGTGATATTCTAACCCGTACACCACACGGGGCTGTAGTAGGATAGAAATTCTGAAATAAATATTATGTTTGTAAAAGAACTTGTGTTTTATTTCTCGAACCTTACACTTTTCTGGTATTTGAATTATTTTCTTTTAGCTTCGTCCAGGATCGTACCAAGGACCTTAGTCGACCTAATTAATCAGTATATTGTTTGCAAATTTATTTAATGAATTTTGAACTTTTTCCTGAATTTCATGGTTCATTATTACGAATTTTCCAAGATGTTGGTATTGATGGCTTATAGGATAATTGTAGTAGAGGATTTTAAGTCTCTTTAAGAATTTTGAACATGGTTTATTGAAATTATTATTTTTTACATAAAATTAAACATTATTACATCGATCGAGTATCGAACCAAGGACAGAAGAGGATCGAATCAATCTGTAGAATGATTGCCAATTTTTTAATTAATTTTGGAATTTTTTCCGCATTTCTAGCTAAATAATTACATGATTTCAAGATGGCGCCCAAATAATCAAGATGGCGGGCACCTCAGTAATAATAAATGATTACTGCACTCTAGCGGGTTAAACTTAGACTAGCATGATGGTAAGACGAGTATATGCACAAGATGGTGTCCTCCAGCAGACGAAAACAAGATGGTGGCAATGACCACCAGCATGTGGTAGCTCCTGGTAGCATGTACTGAATGCAAAATGTCGGATCCATGATGGTCGTCGAGGTCAAAGTCGTATATCAAGGTCAATGTCAAATTTCAAGGTCAAGGTCAAGGTCAACATTCAATGTCAGCAGTTGAGGACAAAGTTATGGTGACCAGAAAATTATACTAACATGGTATTAGCACACTCTAGCAGACGGAAACCAGATGGTGGTCTCCAGCGGATGAATCAAGATGGCGTCCGTCGCGAAAAGTGCAACGGCGGTTTTAAGGATTTGTATTATTTAATTCGGTTAATTAATTTTTTTAATGATTTTTAAATTTTTTCCCGATTTTCTAACATAAAAATTACGGATTTTCAAGATGGTGGACGTGACATCATGCTCACTGGCGATATATATGCTTCGAAATAAACAAACATTTTAACAAAAAAAAACCGACAACAATTCCAACACAAAATAATATGCACTAAAAAGTAAAAAAATAATTGTGTATTCTTCTACAACTTAATAATCAAATTACTTTTTCTACTCATCAATATGTATGTACGATCTATGTGTTTACCACGCAAGAAGGTAGGTAGGTACCAACCCACCTCAAATATAACTCAACACATACCTATGAATAACAAACAATGATCAAAATGTTTTATAGAGTTCTCCTAAGTAAAATGAAATGAAAAATATTAGACTACTTAAAAGTCAATCAAATTATTACGATAATATAATGTAGTTACAATTATTGTTATTTTTGGAGTCGGTGTCAGCCAAGTATGCTAGTTTATTTGTTTTAATATACAACGGCAGCGAAAAGTAGGAACAGATTCTTTGCACAAACCTTGATGACGTAACGTCAGTGGTCAGTCGACAAAGCACACAAAACTAATCAACTATTTTTTTCCCCCAAAGCAAAATCATAAATGTTTAGATACTCGTGAGTATTTGTGTAAAACTCATGGAGGTAATAGTCTAGACTCTTACCTCCATGGTAAAACTACGTGATTTTATATGTTTCACAGTGCCAAACACTTTTCTACATCGCAACTGCTATCAAGAAATGAGAATGGTTATGCTTAGCTTCGTAAAGCAAGTCTAGTATTTCTTATATCTTTGGGAAAAAATGTTGGATTGCGCATGTGTTTTGGTTTCGCCTATGTACAAACAGTGGTTTTAGGTTAAGTGTCTATGGTTAAGTGTTCGATGGTGACTACAATAACGTTGTAAAACTATTTACGTATTTTGAAAACGTATAGGCTACCATTGAAGATATTGGTATATCCATGAATGCATACAATATCTAAGGTAATTCATTTATGTTTTTGTTATCACAATTACATATGTGTGCAAACGATTATTATAATTGACTACACACCACAGCTGACGCTACGCTTATAGGATGTTATGGATTTCAATAGTACGGAAACTCTGCATAAATGTACGAATCCATAACATATATTCTTATGAAAACAGTTTGAGCTTGGTTATGAACCGTTTCAGATTCGTTTCTCGTTCAATATCAACACCGTTCTTCTTACGGTATATCATTATGTTTAATATTGGCTATATTTTCAGGTCGCTGTTTGCTACATTATGTCTCAGCATAATGTCTAATTGAAGTTCGTTTGTTTGGTTTAATTAGGTATTGGTATTTATGACGTTTCAAAGTCGTAGATACTTTTAAATTATATTGTCGTATAATACTTAATTTGTAAATGGGTTTAATTAGGTATTTATATTGTCACAGTACTCACAGTATGTATAATAGTCAAATTTGTACAAAAAATTGGTTGTAGGTAAGGTCGGTTTACGGACGATAATTTTACGTGATAACGTGTTAATGTCTAAAAAAATTTTTGATGAAAATTTGCGTATTCTTCTACAACTTAATAATGAACGAGAGATAGATGCGTCACAAGCCCTCTCTGTATATAGTTTATTTAGCCCTCTCCCTTGCACGCTCGGACATTTCGGAACGTGGCACATTTTCGTGCGTGCAGCCGGCGTTCATCGATTTATAAGACGTTATCACATCAAAAAATATTTCTTAAAATATTATCTTATTGTTATTGTTAGGTATATTGTAGTGTTTCCTTGGCTGACACCGACTCCAAAAATAACAATAATTGTAACTACATTATTTTATCGTAATAATTTGATTGACTTTTAAGTAGTCTAATATTTTTCATTTCATTTTACTTAGGAGAACTCTATAAAACATTTTGATCATTGTTTGTTATTCATAGGTATGTGTTGAGTTATATTTGAAGTGGGTTGGTACCTACCTACCTTCTTGCGTGGTAAACACATAGATCGTACATACATATTGATGAGTAGAAAAAGTAATTTGATTATTAAGTTGTAGAAGAATACACAATTATTTTTTTACTTTTTAGTGCATATTATTTTGTGTTGGAATTGTTTATTTTGAAGTCGGTTTTTTTTTGTTAAAATGTTTGTTTATTTTTTTCATTTTCAGGGACTCTGAAGTACACGAACTAATTTGTCTGAATATGGGTAGACCTACTAAACGTGCTGATCAAATGAGAAAGCGCCGTTTAAAGGAAACAAACGAAGTCAGGGAGAAACGCCTATCTAAACAAAGGAAATCTACATCGAGGACAATCTCAAAAGAGACATGTGAAGAATGCAAAAATAGACTTTCGAAAATGCGGCTTTACACAGAAAAAGTTTTGAACAGGGAAAATATAGAAAAACGTAGTCATCGTCTCGGCTTGATCAACGATCGTCTATCTAATGAGACGGAGGAGCAACGAGCAAAACGTATCAGCTTGATCCACGATCGCCTATCCCAAGAGACGGAGGAACAACGTACCCACCGTCTCGGCTTGATTCACGATCGCCTATCCCAAGAGACGGAGGAGCAACATGCCCACCGACTCGGCTTAATCCACAATCGTCTATCTAATGAGACGGAGGAGCAACGTGCCCACCGACTTGGATTGATTTACGAGCGCTTATCAAACGAAACACCTGAAACTCGTTCACTTCGACTTAGTAGAATGCGACAAGTCACTAATGTTTGTAGGGATATAACAAATGAACAAGCTTTTGAAGAGGCTATTAATATTTTCGTTGATGTACCATGTGCCGTTTGCAAAAAAACTCTATATCCAAAACAGCGTTCCAAATTACCAGCAAGTTTGTATAGTACCTTATTACCTGAAGAACTAATTAATTTAGGTACAATAACTACCTGCACACGCTGTTACAATAATATTAGAAAAAGGAAAATTCCAGCAACTGCATATTGGAATAATATGATGCCTGCAGAAGTACCCCATGAACTAGCAAATTTGACAAGTGTTGAAAAAAGGTTTTTAAGTCGAATTACACCCTTTTTAAAGATTGTTAAACTTAATAACCGGTTCAGTCAAAATTGGTGTAAAGGTCAAGTAATTTTATTTGCAAAGGATGTTGTGGAAATAGCTGAACAGTTACCACTGACACCACATCAAGCTGGTTTAGTTTTGGTAGTGGAAAGTCTCGAGAACCTTTCATATTCCAAAGAGTTCGTCGTGGATATGCAAAGACTTAATCTAGCATTAATTTGGTTAATTTCAAATAACCATCTTTACAGAGATGTTCAGGTGCATTTTGAAAATACCTTACACATACCTCATTTAGTCCAAATAGCTGAAAATTTTGTTCCTGAACAGGATGCTGTTACTTCAGTATCATCCTTGGAACACTATGTCACTTTAAATGAAAACAAGGCAATATTACGTGGATCATTTAATCAAGGTGATTTACGATTTAATTTATCTCGAGGTAAGCAATGCACTGGGATAGCGGCTGTTGCTTGTGCAGCATTCACTGTATTAGATCCGAACATGTGGTCCAAAAGCGATATCGATTACATTGTAATCATTGGAGATAAATACTACAATGAATGTACAACAGCTAGAGACAATCCTGCACCCGGCGAAGTAAACCCTGAGTACCTTGCTGTAAAAGATCTTAGTCCGACTTATATACAATAGAGAACATTTATTCATCACAGTACACGAGGAAACTAATTATAATGGTCATATAGACAATGACAACAGTTATGATGGATTCCCTAACTTGCAAAATGCATTATTTAGTTTTTTCAGAGAACATTCGAATGGTATACTTACAGCAAACGCCATTTCGATAGCAGTACATTGCAAAACTTTGGGTGACAATCAAACTTACTTTTTGTTTGATTCCCACGCACGTGGTCCCAATGGAGCTTCTGCTCCCATAAATGTCACCGCATGTTGCATGCATTTTAGTGATCTGGACAATTTGCATGCCATTTTACGTCGAAATTTATTTGTGTCGCCAAATACAGTGCCAGAAGGATACTTTCGGGATAATCTTAATGTGTTCTCGTTAACATCATTAGTTATAGCTCGAGACACCCAAATACAATCATTTCAGCCCATGTTGCAACAACCGACAATAGTAAGGGCAGAGAATCCAACATGTGCACCAAACGATTCTCTCCGACCAATAACACAAACTTGTAATCCCCTACAAGCAACAACACAAGCCATTCAGTCACTCCCAAGAACAATTCCAGTAACATCAAAACATTTTCAGTTACCAGTAAATGATTCCTCAGGCACCATTTATATAGAATCAACAAGTATGCTCCAAAACATAGATGATAATGTACCTAATGTAGAAAGTGTTGTAAATATGAATAGCCCTTCAACAGATGATACAATGAGATTGGCCGCCATAACAAGGAAAACTGCACCACCCTTGAATTTGGATCGTGAACGCCGTATGGAGGAATTGTGTTGGTATTTTATTTTTCCAAATGGCAAAAATGGATTTGGAGAGGAAAGAGACAATGCGTGTACCCCCCTTGACTACTTCCAAAACCGGGTAATGAGTGTTGACAAGAGGTTCAACAGAAATGATTATTTATTTTATGCTCTATCCGTTGTTGAATATTTTCGTGCTAAATCAAGTGTATCTGTGTCATGTAGGATGCGACAAGGTAATGGAGAGCAAACACCACAGGGACTTGTGGATAACATGCATCTCACTATGAGAAATATTCGAGGATCGGCATCTTATTGGCAGAAATGTTGCAGTGAATTAATTGCAATGGTTAGATCTTTAGGGCCTCCTACGTGGTTTTTAACATTTTCCTGCAATGATTTAAATTGGTCAGATATGATCAAAGCCTTGCTAATCGCCGATGGAGGTAACATCGATGACGCCGAACACCTGTCATTCCCGGAGCGCTTGAATCTAGTGCAAAAACATCCGGTAGTGGTAGCACGACAGTTCACACTGCGTGTTAACGCTCTCATGCGATTCATAAAGAGAAATAATGTTTGCTTGGGTGGTCCTATTGAAGACTTTTGGCACCGAGTGGAATTTCAAAACCGCGGTAGCCCACATTTGCATATGTTGGTCTGGTGTATTAATGTTCCGGAATTCTCAACTCCAGAAGGAATTGCCGTAATTGAAAAGGTGGTTTCATGTTCATTAAATCCTGATGACTCTACATTGCGTAAATTAGTCGAGGATTTGCAAATTCATAAACACACAGCGACATGTAAAAAAAACCGCCAAGATGATGGTTGTCGATTTGATTTTCCAAAGCGAGCAAGTGATAACACAGTTTGTCTAGGGCCAGATGAAGCAATTGCTAACAACGGACGATTCTGTTTATTGAAAAGAACCTCAAATGAAACCATGGTCAACAATTACAATCCAGTTCTTTTAGGGCTATGGAAGGGGAATATTGACGTACAACCGTGTGGTAGTGTCACAGCTGTAGCCTACTACGTCGCAAAATATGCGAGTAAATGCGAACCATATTATACAGGTGATGTAATTCGAGATGCTATTTTGAATGCTAAGAGAAAAGGTGGTGATATTTGGAAACAATTGTTCTCAGTATCAATGACTATTTTAAGTCAACGACTGGTGAGTGCGCCCGAATGCGCATACAGATTATGCCATTTGCCATTGAAGATGTCGTCGCGAAAGACTGTTTTTGTAAATAGTTGCAGGCCGGAGGAACGTTTCAGACTTCTGAGATTCGACAGTGATGAAACCAGTATTTCTAATAATATTTTTGATCGTTATGTAATACGCCCAAACGAACTTGTGAATTTAAGCCTTGCGGAATTTGCTGTCCGTTTTGAAACTGTCTCTAACACGACATGGTCAGAGGACAACGGAGATGCAGAACTGAGGGACGAAGATACTACGCCAGTGAGGTATATCAGATTGCAGGACAACACTAGAATGCGTGTAAGAAATAGACGAGCAGTATTACGTACCCGCTATTATACAATTAATAGTGACAAAGAAGCATACTATTACAGTTTAATAGTATGCCACATACCATTTCGTAATGAAGGCGAGTTACTGTTCGAAAATGAAACCGCTGAACACTGTTTTATAAGACGTCAAATTGATATTCGCCCGTTGCATGGCAATGTCAGCGCAGAACAATTTGGTTATGCTGAACTAATTATTCAGCAGGCTGTTGCTCAAGCTACCGCACTTAATGCTGCGCGTGAAACCGATGTCAGCAATGCACCTATGTTATGTGTTGGTGAACAAATTGTACATGACGATGATAACTTTTGTGAAGACATGGAAGAACGAGCCGTCATGACAGATGAATTGTTCCTGGGAAGCATTCGTGGATTAAATGTACAACAGAGGAATTTATTTCAAAAAGTTTCAACGGCAATCGAAAACGACTTGCAAAGACAAGAAAGTCAGCTGTTACTTTTTATCACAGGTGGTGCAGGTAGTGGTAAATCATTTCTGTTGAAATTAATTGTGGAGCATATTAAACGTTGTTACGCACCAACAGTAGATATACTATTGAAGCCTAACTTTGTGGATGTTGGGTCCTTAACCGGAGTTGCTGCGCGTCAAATTTTTGGCAAAACATTGCATAGTATTTTCTTGCTTCCGATAGAAAAAAAAATGCTATGACATACAAAAAAATTACAGGTCAAAGACTCGAGAACGAAAGACGTAAATGGCGGTATATAAATTGGTTAATCATAGACGAAATTTCTATGGTATCTTATGAGAACTTAAGAATAATCCACCTAAGACTTCAAGAATTTAAAAACAACTACAAATTATTCGGTGGAGTCAACATTTTGGTGTTCGGTGATATATTTCAGCTTCCTCCAGTGAAAGGGAATTGGTGTTTTGTGCAGCCATCGTGGTTTTCAGCAGAGGTTAATTTGTGGCATCAGTTTTTTTTTTGTGAACTGACCATAAACATGCGACAGCGCGATGATAGCGAATTCATCGATTTATTGAACAGTTTACGGGTAGGTGAATTGACGACGTCTCAGCTGGAATTATTATGCGAGCGGCGCCACGTGTCTTTAAATGGTGAATTTGCGGATGGAGCCGCCGTTCGTATTTTCCCCACAGTGAGGCAAGTCGACGATTACAACGAAAAAATTGCCAAGGAAAATGCAAAGCTGCACCGGACCTATCTAATCAACGCAGTGGATGAGTCTCGTGAAGTAGCGACATATGGTAGAACACCACCAGATAACGTAATTCCCAAAGACGTCAATAGCTGTGGTGGTTTTCTGCCATCTATAAAAATTGGCGTCGATTCCCGAGTGATGTTGAGACGCAACATCTCCGTATCAGAAGGACTAGTGAATGGAGTTGTGGGTATAATAAAAAAAATCAAATGACCGGCCTTGAGGAGAGATCAACTGGAGGATGGAGAGCTACCAGAAGCCGTGTACGTTAAATTTGATGAAGAATCTATTGGGCTTAGGCTAAAAGATAGTAATGGTTGCATACCCATACCTCCATCTAGTACTACGTTTCAGGCATTAAGAGGTTACGGAGATGTGGAGCGCCGTATGCTGCCTCTAATATTAAGCTGGGCGGTTACAGTCCATAAACTACAGGGTACCACCCTCGAAAGAGCTGTAATCGACCTTGGTAAAAAAAACTTTGCAAAAGGTCAAATATATGTTGCACTAAGTCGTGTCAAAAGCTTGGAAGGCATAGCTTTATCAGATTTGGACGCCAACAAATTATTAAATAGACCACACGACGATAGATCGTTAACGGAAATAACAAGACTACGAAATCTGTTTTCCCACAATGAAGGTCACACATAATACACCTCGAGTAATGCAATGCAGCAACGAACGTAAACGCATTGGAATTTGATTATAGTAAGAAAATCTGCCACAGATCGCACCCTTGCTGTAAGCCGTTAAGGAGTTCCATTGATCATCATATTCGACTACGACAATTGCTTGACCATAACGTAGTTAAAATGTTCTGAGGTACCAAACCTCAAATTAATAAAGTACTTTTTTTTTACTTTTTATTGCATTTTCATTTAAGTATATTATTTTGAAGTCAGTTTTTAGATTTTGTTAAAATATTATTTATTTTATACTTTTTAATTTAAGTTCGTAAATATAAATACAGGTATGAAGTGTTTTTTTAAATAATAATATATGTTAATGTGCTTCTTCATTATACAGATCATTATAGATTAATGTACCAGTATCGGCCCGTGTTAGTCGTGTCTTATCTGTGTCTTGAAGAACTACCTCTTGAAGTCAAGTTTAACCAAATTAAATGAAATTAAAATAACAAACTTAGAAAAAAATGTTGCTATTGCTAATTAGCGCCATGGCAGGCACCTAAGAATTGAAGAGTTCCGTTACTTTGTCATGGATCCCATGATCAGAACCTAACCAAACTCTCATTAAAATACCCTTGAAGTACTTCTTTTCCAATAAAAAAAAAATTATCGAAATCGGTTGGCGTGATATTGAGTTATTCGTCCTTTTGTCGCGCACATATTTAATGAAAATTTAAGACTTATTTGGTTTTCTCATGGATGCCATTGTCAGAACTGGACCAAATTTAAATGGGACCACACGGGAAGCACCAGCTTTCAAATGAAAAAAGAATCATCAAAATCGGTTCACCCAGTCGAACGTACTGAGGTAACAAACATAAAAAAAAAACATACAGTCGAATTGATAACCTCCTCTTTTTTTTGAAGTCGGTTAAAAAGTGGTGGGAGTCAGTCTGCCTGCAGACACTGTGAGGGAAGGTTCGGTCGCCATTTTTATTTTTTTGCACTCGTCGGGTTCGAACCGAGGAGTCCGAGCTACGTGTCGTAAATGATTGTTTATTTTAATTTTTTATTAAAAATTTTTAGTAATTTTTTTTTTATAAATTTAAAATTTTTTTCATTAAAATCGGATGATAAAAAAGTTAAAGATGGCGGCCGTAACGGAAATTGCAACGGTGATGTCATAATTCAAAATGGCGGTCATGGTATGCTTATTCCTAGAAATGGCTTACCGGAGGCTTTAGACATGGATGCTTAAGCCGATTTTAGGAATTTGGGTTATTTCTAGGGCAAAAGACTTTTGAGGATTTTAGAAATCATAATTTTTGAATTGTGGAATTTTTTGAGATTTTTTGGTGGAATTTTTTTCCACAGAAATGGAAATTTTGGCGAATTTTGAGGAATTATGGGGGTTTTTTGCCCAATTTTGGCAATTTTTGACAATTTTTGAGGGTCAAATGTCAAGGCCAAGGTCAAGGTCACACTCATCCAAGATGGCCGCCGTGACGTCACAAAGTTCGGTCATTGACCCAGCACCAAGCACCACAACAAGAAGCCAGTTTCAGGACCATCATTCCTATACTACTACTAAGACATTGGAAACTTAAAAGTCTGTAGACATAATACACTGCAATCTTACGTGATGGAAGAGAAAGTCCGCGAGAGATAGTATCATTTCTGATTTAGACGTAGGGCATAACGCAGGTCACACCGAGCAGATCGACCCGCATTTTCAGCCACATGAGTCACGCTGAAGTATGAACTTGATTGAAACTTCTACGAGCCGAAGAAAAGAAACCGTAATTTTTCCTAAACTGTTACTAATTCAAAGTAATGATAAATATATAAACGGAAAATACCCCTGCAAAATTTTTATAATATTAGTCAAAAATAGTTATAAATAACTATGGGGAACTCATTCAAAGATATGAAAAGGAATATTAAACGAAAATAGTTTTCGAATTTTATTTTAAAACTATTAAAATAAGTTACGCAAACAATAATTAATCAAAGTAACAAAGAAAAAAATTGTAAAAAATATATACTTTTAAATTTAAAACCTAATTACCGTAAAAATATGTCATTATCTCACATAAAGTAATGAGAGTTACTCGGAAATGCACTACGTATAATATAACGAGGTAGCGCAAACGCGAAAGCTCAGGTTCGAAATCATTTCATGAATTTTGATTTTTTACCACCTCTCCAATGACCTAGTCGTCATGTTGGAACCAGCTGTCTGGCCAAACGTTTTCTGCATCCCCAGTAAACATTGCTTGTGCAGTATTGCCCCGGAAATTAACAGGAAAATAGTACCTTGATATAAATTTTATGAAATGTAAAATAATAATAATTGCAACGCTTTTTATCTAAAAATGTTTTTAAAATATTTAATAACTACCCTGCATCTGAAAATTAATATTTCTGCTTTCTCAACATTACGCGATTTCTTACTTATTAAAGTTTTAATGATTATTATACATGAAATCTGTATTGATATTCTCAAGATTATGTTTAACGCTACATTTAAAAAAATTGTAAAAATTTTATATTAAATAAATGGCATTAATGTAACCTTCGAGAGAAGAATACATAATGACGCTAAAACGAAAGTAAATGAGATAATACAAGTTTAATTTATATACAATTTTTTTATTTCGTTTTAAATTTCCGTCAACAACAACATCATAGAGACGGGCGAAATTAATTCAATTTTTTTCTTCTTCTTGGGTTTACATGTTGTTATTTAAACACGTGAATTCAGCCCAACGCTCATTATGTAATCAACTTAATTTATTATAGCTATAAAAACAAAAAAACAACTGTTTTACGAACACAAATTAAATCTAAATCATTGAAAACAGGAATAAAATAAACGTGACGTTCAGATGTGGCGAGCAACCATTAGCTGAAGTCAATTTAGCTATGTGTGGAACTAACAGGGCCATCTATACAGGGAGAACCAAACTGAACGCGAAAGTAACTATTTAGCCACAAGTAACGTGTTTCGGCGTTATGTGTTTCTAAGTTACGTGTTTCTAAGTTATGATAGTTCTAAGTTGTGTGTTTCTAACTTGTGATAGTTCTAAGTTGTAACTTTCTATGTTACGACGTTTCTAAGTTGTGTGGTTCTGCATTGCGTGTTTTTAAGTTACGTGTTTCTAAGATATGACAGTTCTAAGATGTGTGTTTCTAACTTGTGATAGTTCTAAGTTGTGACTTTCTACGTTACGACGTTTCTAAGTTGTGTGGTTCTGCGTTGCGTGTTTCTAAGTTATGACAGTTCTAAGTTGTGACTTTCTACGTTATGGCGTTTCTAGTTGTGTGGTTCTGCGTTGCGTGTTTCTAAGTTACGTGATTCTAAGTTATGACAGTTCTAAGTTGTGTGTTTCTAACTTGTGATAGTTCTAAGTTGCGACTTTCTATGTAATGACGTTTCTAAGTTGTGTGGTTCTGCGTTGTCTGTTTCTAAGTTATGATCTTTCTAAGTTGTGTGTTTCTAAGTTATGATCTTTCTAAGTTGTGTGTTTCTAAGTTATGATCTTTCTAAGTTGTGTGTTTCTAAGTTACGTGGATTTTTTCAAGTTTTCTAAGTTGTGACTTCCTAAGTTATGTGTGGTTCCCACAATGTATAAGGACTATCTGAAATTAACGTTGAAAAAAAACTAGAATCAAACTAGTTATTATATATATTTTTAGGTAGGTTTGGTATTGTAACTTATTATTCAAATAAATTTATAAAATATTTATTTGGCTAATATGTATTTATATGAGTTAAAAATCATTCAAGGCATATATAATGATACATGTTAATAATATTGAAATATTTTACATTTTTCTATTAATACATTTATAACTACATTATTTTTATAAGGAGTCAGACAATGACAACTCATGAAGTATATAGTCATTGTACGGAGTACGATCATATTTAATAACAAATATTTTATTACGTTAACACCTGCTACTTGGTAGTCCTCAAAATTTGTCCGAATTAATTTTCTCTGATCACAAGCTTGAAAATAATGACCAGCTATCATGTTAATAACGGTGTTTTACGAGGAGCTGATTATAGCAATTTTAGTTTGAAAAGTTTTGGTTACCGCGTGTAAATGTGGCGGACTCTCACTGCCTTCTGTCATCGTGGGGGACAGTGACACCTTCACTTCCACACTGGGAAGGTCACAGTTACTTAACATCTGTATCTATCCTGCCACAGTGTGGTCACTGCTCAGTGGCAACGGCTGTGGTACAATCCAGCCTCCAGTCACACGCCATCGTCATCATTTATAATGTTGACGTACATTGCGTTTTGGGCCCAGATAATACGTCAATACCTTTCACTTACTACTGTTCTTACCAATATTTAATTACATCTAGCAGTTGATATATGTCAATTTGAATCAATTGTGTGACGCTACTAAATAACATTTATCATAAATAATAAATCTCAAATCTTTTAACTATTTTGTCATTTTATATTGTGAATTTTATTGTTAATAATACAGCTAACATATATTACCTGATTTAACTTTCTACAGTTTTGAAATACATTGAAATTCGAAATATGTATTTTTTTTACTGTAGATTATTTAATCTTTGAATATATTATACAAACAGAAACATGAGTAAAAAATTGATAGAGCTTTCAAATTTTTTACATATTTTAATTCAAAATAATAGGTTTTTCCTTGAATGCAGTAATACACAATTTAAAGTATTTTATTTCTGAAGTGAAATGTTAAGTTTGTATCTCATATTTCGAAAAACCAAATAAAACTATTTCTTTGTAACCACAGACTGTGCAGCCATATACAGAGTCCAAGAATAATATTTCCGTCACTCAGAGAATGTTTAAGAGCACTTGCTTTGTTAGATCCTTCACCTTGCATCTCTTCAAGGGCACACATGATGGTTTCATAGTTTTCAAGGATGGATTTCCTCGGCAAAACTTTAGCTAACCACCTAGTAGGACAAAGTGGCCGAATATTCACTGCGGATGGAATGTCACACGATTGTATGTTAATAGTAGTATAGGATAGCCGGAGCTGCGCCAGGATTCAGGCTGTGGTGCCTGTGGTGCCGACCGCCATCTTGGATTGTGACGTCACGGCGGCCATCTTGGAAGGCCTTGACCTTGGACCTTGACCTTGAATTTGATCCTAAAAACTTGCCAAAATTGGGCAAAAATTGCCCAAAATTCTTCAAAAATCGCCAAAATTTCAATTTTTGTGGAAAAAAATTCCACCAAAAAATCTCAAAAATTTTAATAAATTGAAAATTCCCGTTTTCGAGGGAAAAATTTCCCGTTTCGAGGGAAAAATTCCCGTTTTTAGTCCTTAAAAATCCCAGCGACTAGTAAGTCCTAAAAGAGGCTTAAAACTCCTAAGAGATAGCCGCTTATAAGCCTCTGACGTCATCTAGGATTATGACTGCCATTTTGATTGATGACGTCACCGTTGCAGTTTCCGTTACGGTCGCCATCTTTAAAATCTTTATTTATTATCCGATATTAACGGAAAAAAATTAAAATTTATAAAAAAATCCAAAAAATAAAAATTTAATAAAAAACAAACTTTTACGTCACGGAGCTCGGAGTCCTCCGTTCGAACCCGGTGAGAGCAAAAAAATAATAATGACGACTGATCCTTCCCCCCCGCGGTGGGTGCTGGCATGCTGACTCCCACCACTTTTTTTCAAAGCATATATATCGCCACCTAGTATGACGTCATGTCCGCCATCTTGTTTCGTCCGCTGGAGACCACCATCTTGTTTTCACCCGCTAGAGTGCGCTGACGCCATGTTAGTTTAATTCTTACCCGCTAGAGTGCAGTAATCATCTATTACTGTGACACCCGCCATCTTGTCATTTCGACGCCATCTTGAAAATCCGTAATTTTAATGCTATAAATTCGGGAAAAGTTCCAAAATTCATTAAATAAATCACTAATTAGTATTCTGATTGATTCTACCAGTTTCATTCCTTGGTTCGATACCCGATCGATGCAACAATGTTTATTTTTATGTAAAAAAATAATTTCAATATACCATGTTCATCATTCTTAAAGAGACTTTAAATCTCTACTACCATCATCCTATAAGCCATCAACACCACCATCTTGGAAAATTCGTAATTATATTGCTAGATATTCGGGAAAAAGTTCAGAAATCATTAAATAAATTTCCGATCAATATACTGATTAATTAGATCGACTAAGGTCCTTGGTACGATCTAGGATGATGCAAAAAAATAAATATAACATCAATTTAACATAATAGTAACAGGTTCGAGGAATTAAACACCGCAAGTTATTTTACAAACATAATATTTATTACATAATTTCTATTCTACTACAGGATCACTTACGAAAGCCAGCAAATCTATACTTAATCATTTAGTTCCGCATCGGCGTGAAATGACTAATTCTTAGCTCCAATCGGTTTATACTAGACAGAGTCCAACCAGAACCTTTACTGACAAAGTCCACCTCTCCTTGACAGAGTTTCTGGATACCGTTTTTAACAGTTTGCTTCACATCGTCAGAACTGTAAATTACTGCAGCCGATGTCTTGAATGCACACTTCTTCACTTTGTCATCAAACGGATACGGCTTTCCATATAGACAGTCCAACCACGAGTTATATTTTAATGGACTGTTTGTTGCTACGTCATCAGTAAGCTGATTGATTATGTCCTGTCTGATATCATCAAGAAAAGTACAAATGTCCTTCGACTCACCGAACGTATTTAGATAATAGTAGTCCTTCAATGTTCCACGAAACGCAGTCTGCGCCAAGTAGAAGCCATTATCGTTCACTTGTAATGCTCCGAACACTGTCTTAGGTTTAGGTCCATGTTCAGACGTCATAGCAATCGGTTGCTGCGCATCTGTGTTTTTGATTGTACGCTCACGAGCCTTCAATCTAAAGCGAGGAGTCGAAATGTCTGCAGGTAGTTCAACAGTAGGCACACGGACTTCACCTTTATATATTTTCGCATGTCGTCGCAAACTATCAATTCGAGTAAACCATTCATGACAATCATCACATCGAAACTTTATACGAGAAGGAATCTTTTTGCATTTGCTCCGCTCATGTCTTTGTGCATCATGAGAGAATGCATACGTCGTATTACAGTTGCTGCAAGGATACCGTGGTGATGAAGACGAACCTTTCAGACCCGATCCAGTTATGGACGTTGCAACAGTAGTAGTACCATTTCCAGGCATACTCTTATGAACATCGATGCATCGCTGTTGCACCGATACCTTTACTTTCTGCCGCACAGCAGGACCTTTACATGTCTTCATGTGCGTTTTCATATTATCTTTTCTGGCAAACCGCTTTTGACATTTCTCACAAACAAACATTTTACGATATAGGTTCTTGGCACATTCTCTCTTCTCATGCCGTCGAGCATTGCTGCTGTTTGAGAAAATCTTGTCACAGTAACAGCACCGATGTTCGTTAGTTGTTGTCGATTCGGCATCCATTGAAGTCTCCATCGAGGGCGAAACGAAGTTCGTCGAGTTTTCCTGCACAGCCAGCACTACCGGCATTAAAGTCTCTTCTGCTGGTGGTATCACGTCTGATGAAGTCTCCTCCAATGTTGACATCCTCGTTGTCAACGGGATCTGCTCCATCATCTTCGTCGCTGACATCAAGGTTCCCGTAGTCGTTGGAAAAACCTCCATCGAGTTCGACGTTAAAGTTGGTAAAGATGCCATCGAGTTCGCAAGAACAGGTAATTACATGATTTATGCACCAGATTAAACAAACTAGGTGATCCTTACACCGCCGTCGTCATTAACAAACTGAGCATCCTGCTGTCTAGGACTCGCTTATATACATGCTCCGTATGGAATAATACGCTAGTCAAATCAGGAACCATCTACAATAATACTAGAGTCAAAACAACATCAAAAATAGAAGGACCATCAACGAAAAGGCAGCACATTTGGAAGCACCGACAACGAAAAGGCAGCACATTTGGAAGCACCGACAACGAAAATGCAGCACATTTGGAAGCACCGACAACGAAAAGGCAGCACATTTGGAAGCACCGACAACGAAAAGACAGCACATTTGGATGCACCGACAACGAAAAGGCAGCACATTTGGAAGCACCGACAACGAAAAGGCAGCACATTTGGAAGCACCGACAACGAAAAGGCAGCACATTTGGAAGCACCGACAACGAAAAGGCAGCACATTTGGAAGCACCGACAACGAAAAGGTAGCACATTTGGAAGCACCGACAACGAAAAGGTAGCACATTTGGAAGCACCGACAACGAAAAGACAGCACATTGGAAGCACCGACAACGAAAAGGCAGCACATTTGGAAGCACCGACAACGAAAAGGCAGCACATTTGGAAGCACCGACAACGAAAAGGCAGCACATTTGGAAGCACCGACAACGAAAAGGCAGCACATTTGGAAGCACCGACAACGAAAAGACAGCACATTTGGAAGCACCGACAACGAAAAGGCAGCACATTTGGAAGCACCGACAACGAAAAGGCAGCACATTTGGAAGCACCGACAACGAAAAGGCAGCACATTTGGAAGCACCGACAACGAAAAGGTAGCACATTTGGAAGCACCGACAACGAAAAGACAGCACATTTGGAAGCACCGACAACGAAAAGGCAGCACATTTGGAAGCACCGACAACGAAAAGGCAGCACATTTGGATGCACCGACAACGAAAAGGCAGCACATTTGGAAGCACCGACAACGAAAAGGCAGCACATTTGGAAGCACCGACAACGAAAAGGCAGCACATTTGGAAGCACCGACAAAGAAAAGGGAAAACATTTAGAAGCACCGACAACGAAAAGGCACCACATTTGGAAGCACCGCCAACGAAAAGGCACCACATTTGGAAGCACCGACAACGAAAAGGCAGCAAATTCAGAAGCACCGACAACGAAAAGGCAGCACATTTGGAAGCACCGACAACGAAAAAGGCAGCACATTTTGGATGCACCATCTTAAAGAAAGCACATTTTGGAAGCACCATCGAATAAGGAAGCACATTTGGAAGCTCCATCAACAAAAAAGGCAAAAAGGAAGCACAAATTGCGAGATCTAAGTCTTAATTAGAAATCAGAATACAAGAGATAAAAACATTAATACATAAATATATTCTGCTAGCTTGTGAACTTCTCATTGTTAAACAAAGAGTTCTAGTACAAGCCAGAATTTTATGTATTTTTTTATTTTATTTTATATTTTTTATTAATTTATTTTTATTTTTAAATATATTTTTTCCCTGAAATTTTATGATATCAAAGAAAACATTTGTACTTTTCTTGATGATATCAGACAGGACATAATCAGCTTACTGATGACGTAGCAACAAACGGTCCATTAAAATATAACTCGTGGTTGGACTGTCTATATTGAAAGCCATATCCGTTCGATGACAAAGTGAAGAAGTGTGCATTCAAGACATCGGCTGCAGTAATTTGCAGTTCTGACGATGTGAAGCAAACTGTTAAAAACGGTATCCAGAAACTCTGTCAAGGAGAGGGGGACTATGTCAGTAAAGGTTCTGGTTGGACTCTGTCTAGTATAAACAGATTGGAGCTAAGAATTAGTCATTTCACGCCGATGCGGAACTAAATGATTGATTATAGATTTTCTGGCTTTCGTAAGTGATCCTGTAGTAGAATAGAAATTATGTAATAAATATTATGTTTGTAAAATAACTTGCGGTGTTTAATTCCTCGAACCTGTTACTATTATGTTAAATTGATGTTATATTTATTTTTTTGCATCATCATAGATCGTACCAAGGACCTTAGTCGATCTAATTAATCAGTATATTAATCGGAAATTTATTTAATGATTTCTGAACTTTTTCCCGAATCTCTAGCAATATAATTACGAATTTTTCAAGATGGTGGTGTTGATGGCTTATAGGATGATGGTAGAAGAGGTTTTAAAGTCTCTTTAAGAATGATGAACATGGTATATTGAAATTATTTTTTTACATAAAAATAAACATTGTTGCATCGATCGGGTATCGAACCAAGGAATGAAACTGGTAGAATCAATCAGAATTCTAATAAGTGATTTATTTAATGAATTTTGGAACTTTTCCCGAATTTCTAGCATTAAAATTACGGATTTTCAAGATGGCGTCGAAATGACAAGATGGCGGGTGTCACAGTAATAGATGATTACTGCACTCTAGCGGGTAAGAATTAAACTAACATGGCGTCAGCGCACTCTAGCGGGTGAAAACAATATGGTGGTCTCCAGCGGACGAAACAAGATGGCGGACATGATGTGATACTAGGTGGCGATATATATGCTTTGAAATAAAGTGGTGGGAGTCAGAATGCCAGCACCCACCGCGGGGGGGAAGGATCAGTCGTCATTATTATTTTTTTGCCCTCACCGGGTTCGAACCGAGGACTCCGATCTCCGTGTCGTAAAAGTTTGTTTTTTATTATTTTTTATTAAATTTTTATTATTTGGATTTTTTTATAAATTTTAATTTTTTTCTGTTAAAATTGGATAATAAATAAAGATTTTAAAGATGGCGACCGTAATGGAAACTGCAACGGTGACATCATCAATCAAAATGGCTGTCATAATCCTAGATGACGTCAGAGGCTTATAAGCGTCTATCTCTTAGGAGTTTTAAGCCTCTTTTAGGACTTACTAGTCGCTGGAATTTTTAAGGACTTAAAACGGGAATTTTTCCCTCGAAACGGGAAATTTTTCCCTCGAAAACGGGAATTTTCAATTTATTAAAATTTTTGAGATTTTTTGGCGGAATTGTTTTCCACAAAAATTGAAATTTGGCGATTTTTGAGTAATTTTGGGAAATTTTTGCCCAATTTTGGCAAGTCTTGAGAATCAAATTCCAGGTCAAGGTCAAGGTCATCCAAGATGGCCGCCGTGACGTCACAATCCAAGATGGCGGTCGGCAACACAGGCACCACAGCCTGAATCCTGGCGCAGCTCCGGCTATCCTATACTACTGTTAATGTTTTTAAGAATAACTTTAAATTTTCCGCTGACTTATTAAGTTTCCTAAAGAATTTGCATGCATTATAGCTGCACTTACATGTCCACTACTAGCTGCCACAAGTTCTGCCACAAGATGGCTGAAATGTGCTGCACAATGTATATAAACAGCCAGTGGTTGAAGTTTTATTCTAGCTTGAACTCCCTTATACTCGACTTTCATATTTGCTGCACCAGCGTAAGTCTGGCCCCTTAATTTACTGATGGGCAACTGCAGCCGACACAATGTATCCACAACAATTTCTGTCAGACTTTCTCCAGTTGTTGAATGCGCTGAGTAGAACCCTACAAAATCTTCATGGTAGGTCAGATCTTCATCAATGTGTCTAATACAAATCTTTTGCTGATCATTCCCTGCAACATCTTGTGTCCCATCAACAATCAAAGAAAACATGCCTGCTTTATTCACATCTTCACATATACTTCTGATTATATGGTGCGCCATAAGTTCTGCAATTTCATTTTGAATTTGTGGGCTTGTCCATGTAGTTTTATTTACCAACCAAGAAGAAAGGTGGCAATCGTCTTCAGCAAGAGTTTGTAGGACTTAATGAATGTTCCATCACAGGAATTGTGACCTCTAATAGCTAAAACTTGTCTCAAACAAAGTTTCAAAGACTTGAAAATTTTCAGCAAACAAACTTGAGCCTGTAATTGTTGTTGTTTTGTATGAGAATTCAACTGACTTTCAATTGGTAGTGAATGTTTTTTGTGAGATAACTGTTGGACAGCAAAAACATGGTTTCTACTTTTTTCATTATTTTTAAACTTTTCTATGGCATTTTTCCAATTTCGGAAACCATTTGTAACAAATGTTGGATCTGATTGGTTTGAAGAACTGCATGGCAATTTTGTGGATTCGCTGAAAACTGTTTTGCATACTTGACAAAGGGCTCCAACCTCTTGTTTTGTCGTAAGCCATGGGAATTCTTTTTTCCAGTGGTTTTGAAAGGTTCGTACCCGACCGCTATGTTTTTGAATCGGAACAAACTCTGTCACATTAAAATATTCTTCGGGGTTTAACTTACTACACTCAGACTTAGAGCTCAAACCACTGGTATTGCAAGAATCATGGTTACAACATTCCGCTTTCCTTTCGCAACTTAATTGGCTTGGAAATGAGACTATTTGCTGGGTCTGACTTGTGCTAGGTTGTGATTCTTCTCTTTTGTTTCCCTAAAAACGTAAAGAGAAGAATTAATGTTTTATTATATCTCAGTCGGCTCGCTGAAGAGGACATCTAACAAATTGAAGGAGCAAAGAGGCTTATCAAAAGTTGTGTAGTACTATTGTAGTATAATGGGAAAGAAAACACACATAAAATATTGACTGTTTACCCCAATATTTAAGTTAGTATTTTAGTTTTTCTACTATTTCATACCACACACACACACGACACACTTGCATACATACATTGGGGTTACAGGCTTACAGCAGACTATTCGGTGCAAGTTTGAGTATATTCTTCTAATCTTCAATGTTCGTTAAATAATAGATTTTTGAAATATTTTGGGTCCTTTATTCAATACAATGTTAAACAATTCTCCTTCTGTAAGCAACAAGTTTCATAACAATGATCATTTCTTATTCTAGGAAATATATATTTGAGGCAATTAAATTTAGCATTTACAGATTTGCAACAATGAGACATGGCCGTAATGTTATAAAGGATGGTTCAATTATATTATTTTGCAGAATACTCGACTTTCTCTGGAATAAAATTTTGACAGAGAAACTAATAACATTATAAAATCCCAGCGAATAGTGCATAGTGGTCATTTAGAACTTTACCAAATACACATTTTCGATATACCTATGTTTTGCTCATTTCAACTGTGTGATGATTTCATCACACGTCCTAAATGCGTACATAAATGCTATTAATAATTTGAAACAAAAATGTCAAGTTTATGTGAGAAAAAATTTCTTGTTTTTCATTTTCGTAATAATACATCGTCTGCTTTAAAAGGCACAATTAATAAATTATTTTAGATCCTCTTGAGAATATAAAATGTCAGCTTCACCATAGATACCGATTAAGTTAATAAGAAAATCAGTAAAAATTTAATATTAGGGTAACAGATCTTATTAAATCATCTCAATCTGACGAAGTTTGAGATGTAAAGAGTGGGGTTACATTTTAAGGCTTCCGTACCCAAAGGGTAAAACAGGACCCTATTACTAAGACTCCGCTGTCCGTCCGTCTGTCTGTCCGTCTGCCACCAGGCTGTATCTCATGAACCGTGATAGTTAGACACAACAAATACTAAAAACATAGTAAAATAAATATTTAAGGGGGCTCCCATGAACGTGATTTTTTTGTTCGTTTTTGCTCGAAATTGAAAACGGCAACAGGTAGACGCTTGAAATATTCACAGAATAATTAGTTATATATTCACTTTAAAAATAAATGATTAAATTTAAATAAAACAAATATTTAAGGGGGACTCCCATACAACAAACGTGAAAACAGAATAAAATTTAACAAATGATGTATTTCTGTTGCCGCTATAACAAGAAATACTAAAACAGAATAAAATAAATATATAAGTGGGGTTCCCATACAACAGACATGATTTTTTTGACGTTTTTATAGATAATGGTACGAGTAGTATACAGATGTATTTCCTGGGACAGGCGCTCGCTTGTGAAATACTCATTGTTGTGCAAAGTTAGAGTTCTAGTACAAGCCAGAATCCTTTGTATTTTTTCGTTTTTATTTTTATTTTTTTATTTATTTTTTTCTGTAATTTCATGTAATTTGCGAAAACTTGAGGCGGTTTTCTCCGTGTGCTTCCGTTTACTCATGTCAATGTTATGGTGGTTTTCCCCGTGTGCTACTGATTATTCTTGTCAATATTATTGTGGTTTTCTCCGTGTGCTCCTGATTATTCTTGTCAATATTATGGTGGTTTTCTCCGAGTGCTTCTGGTTACAGCTGAGAAATTGATCTCGCATGAAGGACTTTTTACCTAATGAGTTATGTCATTTTATACTGTGATGAAAATAAATTGTTAATATCTAGTACTAAATCAGAACTGATATTTTTTTATAAGGTGGAATTCAAAAAATAAAAAAAAAAAACATTACTCAGTCCAAAAATATCTGATAAGACGGAAGAGAAACACTATCACGAAGGACGAACTTCCTTCTCCTTGATGTCTATCGAAGCCTTCCTTCTTTTGCGATCATTAGTGAGCATCCCGCAAACCACATAAAATAAATTAGATTTACCTGCAAGCAAAAATGTATCGACATCTGTTGTTGACAAGCAGAACTACTTGCATCAATTTGCTTTGCATTAGATAACTTAACTCTCCCTGATGAAATATTTAAAAAATTATATTTAAAAAAATGGTTCCAATTGGAAAACTGTCAGTTTGTATCCAACATTAGTCACAGAAGCTACCATGGATCATGGTTTATCTGCAGCTGAATCGGAAGGAATCCGCTGTAGATACTGTGGCAAGGATTTTGTCATGAGAAGGAATGCTAGACGTCATGAGAGGAATGATTGTGCTAAAAACCCACTATGCAAAATGTTAAGCTGTAATCGGTGTAGCAGGTTGTTAACACGAATTGACAGCTTAAACAGCCATGATAGAACATGTAAAGCCAAGCCTACTAGTAGTAGGCCCTGGCGCCGGCGCGTGGTGTGTGGTGTCGGTGTCCGCCATCTTGGATTGTGACGTCACGGCGGCCATCTTGGATGGGTGTGACCTCTGCCTTTGAACTTGACCCCGGCGGCTATTTTGGATCCGCCATTTTGGATGACGTCATTTTGTTTTCTCGAACTTTCCGCCATTTTGAAATTGGACGTCACCGTTGCAATTGACGTTACGCCCGCCATCTTTAACTTTCTTTATTTATTTATCGATTTTAATGAAAAAAATTAAAAAATTTATAAAAAAATCAATTAATAAAATTTAAAAAAAAATATTTAAAAAAAACATACATTTAAGACACGGAGCTCGGAGTCCTCGGTTCGAACCCGACGAGTGCAAAAAATAATTAAAAATGGCGATAGGTTCATTCCTCAATGGTGTGTCGCGGTTGACACTCCCGGTGTCACACCACCACAAGTTAGACACCCGTCTGGGAACAGTCTTCAACACTCCAATCTTATTTATCTTTTTTAAGTTATTATTTTGCACGCTGCTCCAAAAAACGAGTGCCCCAAAATTCATAAATACATTATTCAAAAGGTTTTTAGAAAAGGAAGAGATCAGATTAATAGTATTTAAAATGAAAAGAACGTAATTACTCGAAATGTGAAAAACTTTAATGAGACCATTTGCGCATGAGCATGGTAAGGAATTTAAGTTACCACCAAATACCAAAAAAATTACAATTATATCTAAAACCATTTGCCCTATAAAGTTATAGAGGCTTTTAATATAGCCACGTTTTAATATATACCAATAAATAATAAATACTGCAATAAACGCATAAATAAATTCAGACATTGATACAAAAACCGTTCTAAAAAAATATATATGTATAAATAATAAATTACAATACTATTCAAGTAAAAGTTAGCAAAAATTAATGTCTCTCTAAAACATCTTGATTACACCCGGGTGAATTTATTTTACGACGCTTCATGGCATGCTTGATGGAAGGTTCGGTAAAAATGAGTACGAGGACGCAACATACACTCGACGTGGGAATTAGGGTCTTTTGGCCAAAATCATTTTTAAATTGTTCACTGTTATGGTGGGCAAAGTTTATATCAACGCCCCGGGGTTACAGGGGCAAAAGTTCGGAGCCGGAATCACTTACTTGGATTAAACGTTGTACGTCGCATCCCACCCCGGACCTCCTGGCCCGGAGTTTAGCCGGTTGTACTTTAGCACACATGCTAAATGCTTTATTAACGAAAAAAGTAGCGTAGACTTTTCATCCTCTTGGCAGCACCCGCCACAATCTAAGTATTTGCCGAAGTTCAATATACGTCAGCTGATTTATGTTAAAAAATATTCACGAGTCCCCGCCGGCCCAATACCACGAGCCATCACCCGCGCTCGTCGCGCCCGAAGCGCATACACGTCCACCACGGCGATCAGCTGACGACTCTCCCATACAGCTCATTCCGTCCCTCTTGACGTATTTTCCCCCACCACCTTATTGCCTTGGAACAGTCCATTTCAATTATCACGGGGGAAGCGTCGTACACCGCATTATGATTCAAAGTCCAAAACGATATAATTAAATATCAAGAAAGTAAACCATTTAAAAAAAATAAAATAAAAACATATTTAAAAATAAGATTAACAAAACTTATAAAAGACCAATACTTATAAAAAAGGAAAAAGGGCAAATACTAAAACTAAAATTACGTCACAGCCATAATTCAACATTAATTAAAATTAATATAAAATCAAGTGGCCATGTCACCTATGGCCACAGGTGGCTGCAGGCAGACTGACTTCCCCCCACCACTTTTTTTTTCATAGCACATATATTTTCTATTCCCCCCCCCACCCCTCACCTTAACAAAACCCCCCCCCCCCCCAAAAAAAATTTTTCTTTTTTTTAAAAAAATCATAAAAAATAGTAATAATCAACCCCACCCCGCAGCCATATTGAATTTGTAACTTACCCCCCCTATATTTTTTAAACATTGTAAATACCACCTTCAGTGCCCAGGGTACCCTTCAGTTTGACGCAGCTCACCGACCAGTACCGACCCTGGGAGGAGAGTGGCACGAGTCTTTACCTTACGAGTCGAAAAAAAAAATCATGTGCAAGTCTCCGGGAATCCTGGAAGTCACGGATCGGTTCGGGAAGACGCCAGTTTTACAAATTAATCTTCAAGATGCAATCAATGAGATCGTGGTAGGATACGACGGCTTCGAAATAGACTGTGTTCGGTATAACGTGGCAGCAATCAACGCCGAGGTAAACACATTGTACCAGGATCCGATAGATGTACTCGTTTGCAACTTTATATCCGCAACAATAATATCATTATGCGAGGAAAGAAAAACGTTGTACTAGCATACAAGACATATCATCTCTGCTACTGCTGAAGGTGGACCGCCGGAACCGACTACGGTCGTACCCCAACGACCATGTCAGTCAAGGATTTCATCGATGGTCGTCGGAGGGCTTTGGGGCTGCCGTTAGCTCCACCCCGTGTTCTGGATGTGCTGTGGCCCTCACGCTACGATTTGCACTTTGCGGAATCATTGTGGGAAACGTACGACTCTTATCCATGGCAACTGATCGCACCCAACACACATACATCAATGCAGTCCTGGAGCTCCATAACGAGGATCGAACAACGGACCAGCTCTCCAGACGTGTTCGAGATGATCGACGGAGGTGAAGCTGACGTCAACGAGGACATCTCTCCGTGGACCATGTACGTATGCCAGGACCCTCGACCATACGAGACAAACAAGTGCTCAATCTTCAACATGACCGAAGAAAATTACGTTCGTGTACGTGTCGGACTTCAGTGCATTGAATTTGAAGTATACTTTTTCAGCGCCACGACGGACATGTTTGCATCATCCATAACATACCTAGAGTCATGCCGGGACGGGACACACTTTCGTCTAAAATATGACTCGCCCGATCCGGACAAGTCAGTGATGCCCGTGGCGGTCTTTGATTGTGACGATCCCAAATGCATCGTAAAACTTTGTCATCCGAGTGCAAGTTTCCCCTGTACGCTCGAGGAACTCTTAAACTCCCGAAAAACAGAATACGAGCAACATTACAGTGAACAATGCAACGGAATAAACCACTGTCGCAATATCTATGGTTACTCGCCACAGTGGAGACGTTTCGACACTCCCTGTTGTAGCCATCTGTGTTCCGTGGCCAGGACTCGGCTGTTGTTTGAAGCCAACTTTTCCGCGGCAAAGCATGTACAGAAACAGTGTGCGAGAACCAGCTAGATTGTTTAACATTTGTGTAATAATAATCTTAGAGTTGTATGCATTTCAATGTCATGTTAAAAAAAAAAGGTGCATAAAAAAGTCGTGTATAAAAAAAATGTTAACCAGATCCATATATCTAAAAAAAATGTTTAGCAAAAAAATAAATATATATCATAAAGCCGTCTCTCTCCTCTGTACGGGCCGTGATATTGGTCGGTGAGTTGTGACAAATAAAAAATATATATTTAAGTGTATGTCGTTATAAGTAAATAATCTTCCTCATCTCACAATTTAAAAAAGAGTACCATGTGTAGTATTTTCCATACTAGTAATTATGACTGGAAACAAATTTCATTTTTTTAACTATTCAAGCGTATTACGAAAAAAAAAAAGTTTCAAGTATGTTCTAAAAAAATTTCAATATAAATTTTTTTTTCAAGTTTAATGAAAAATCTTTCAGATTAGACACTGAATAATTTTTCAAAAAGCCAGCACAGAGGCGGCGAGAGATCGCTCGTCCGTGACGAGGTACCAGCACGAGGTGGGAGTGGGGCAGGGAGTGTGGGAAAAAAAAAATTTGCAAGCGCTCACATCCGCCGCCAGCAATACGCAACATCAGGACGCCAAGCTCCGCCTCCGCCAGGGCCGCATGGTGGGGGAAATCTACATTCATTCCTCCGTTGGACGCGGCAGAGAGCGCCGCGCAGAGGACACCGCTCCGAGCATGCACGCAATTTACAGTAAAAAAAAAACTCAAATTACATTTTCACGTAAATTTAATTTACACACAAATTGTAGTTACAAAAAATATTAACAAACTATTACACATAAACTATATTTACACCAAAAAAAATAATTTCATGTTTCAAAATATCTTTTTCATCAATCCACGAGTCAAACTCTGGTCCATGATGCATCCAGCGTATCAAGGCTCTATCTCTCTTGCGTTTTAACACTTTTGCAACGAGAAAAGTATCTGGAAATATAGTTTTCATAATCTCTTCTCCATAAAACGCCCCTGTTATACGTTTCCCCTTCAGATCCTCGAGAAAATAAGTACGTGGATATGTATTTTTTAGTCTACATACACGAAAAAGTTCACCAGTCCAAT
Source organism: Bacillus rossius redtenbacheri (assembly GCF_032445375.1). Classification (NCBI taxonomy): domain Eukaryota; kingdom Metazoa; phylum Arthropoda; class Insecta; order Phasmatodea; family Bacillidae; genus Bacillus; species Bacillus rossius. The sequence goes on along the minus strand of NC_086334.1, from coordinate 74,484,456 downwards.
TCCCTTTGTAAGGCCTGTGAAAAATTCAGCGATTCTTCTAAATTCGCACAATGTCGCCGATATTCGCTTTTTTCTTTCGCGAATCTAGCATATTCGTCGTGGAGTACACCGTTCGAAGCAGACGATTATTCTTGACATCTCTCGGCTTTAATTTCGTAGTGGAATGCACAGTAGAATTGTATTCCCGTACAAGTTTAGGAAGTAAATTCTGCCACTTGTAATTACCATTGGCAGTGAACCGAGTATACAGTTTATTCTTTATCGTACGAATCACACGTTCTGCTATTGATGCTTTGACACCGCTAAACGTAGAGTAGTGATTGATGTCGAACTTTTTCATCAATGCCTTGAAAGATGCATTGATGAATTCTTTCCCGTCATCCGTCTGAAGTAACGAAGGTCTTCGTTTCTGTTTCAAAATATCCGCCATAGCACTCGTAACTTCCACAGCAGTTTTCCGTTTTAAGGGTCTAGCCCACAGGTACTTTGAATAAGTGTATATGACTATGAGAACGTACCTGTACCCCTTGTTCACACGTGAATATTCGCACATTTCGAGCAGATCAGACTGCCAATTATTGTCCAATCCTTTGATCTTGATTTTTCGTCGCGGATAATTACGTCTCGCAGGCGCGTGTAGTTCGCGTGCAATACCAGATCGACTCATTGTGTGTAACCAGCTTCCCGTAATTCTTCTATAATGGAAGCGATTTCGTTGGTGTGTGAATTATTTCCCACACTCTGAGATGCCTGGAGCAGTCTAAGGCGAGCAACTAATTCATTGGGGTCGTCCCAAAACTGGAAATCAATTTTGCTATTCGAGTCGAGTTTATAAATTCCGGACCCTTCCACATCTAAAAAAAGACTAGCTATCAAAGGATATTTCACATGTTCATAATCTTTCAATCGACCCGATTTCGGGTCATTTTTAGCATAGACGGCGTTGGAAGCATCTAGCAATCTTCTATATTTTTGCAAATCCATCTCTGAATATCGTCGCGGTTTTTTACGAAACAAAAGTTCACATAATCCAAGAGTAAGTTTTACGACCTCTTTTCCACATTAAATATTATCGTCGGACACGAATTGAACTTCCTTCGAACCAAGGACCCACTTGAGGCCTCGCTTGTGCACTCCATACATCACGTCGTTGTTTCGTGGCACAGAGGAGGCTAGGTATTCGCTGGCAAGAGGACCGACTTCGAAACTTTTTTTGTTTCGAGGTTTCTTCCTAAGAATTTGACCGGAATGAACTTCGTCTTTGCAAGTAGAAACGATGGAATTATCTGTTAATTGTGGACTCCACTTTCGTTTGCCCGTGAACGTAGTTTGCGGCTCTTTTATTTCAATTTTAGTTGGTTTCTCGTTTTCGACGACCCCTCGCCTTGATATGAAACTATCGAGACGGGCACTCAAGGGCTTCAATTTTTCCTCTCTTCGAACCTCGTCGCTTAATCTGTGTTGCTTGGCAAGCAGGTATTTTGTTCGTATGGCTTCGATTACATCGTGTAGTTGCTTAACCAAATCGGTTTTATCATCCATAGTTTTTATTTCGAAACACCTTTAGACACCAGGCACGAATTATGTTTGGACAGAAGCGACTTTAGGTCATCACGCCTTTGTGCATTTGAAACTTCGATCATGTCTCGAATTCGTGAATCAGAGGTCTCCACGCGCCGGTCTATGGCTACAAGGTACACTATTATTTCGTCTTTTGCGCGTTTTATTTCTTGGCCGAGTAGTGAAATGTATTTACGTATTTCAGAATCGTGGCATACAGTATGTCAGCTGCTACGACCAAATTTAGAAATGCTATGATTCATGTTTGACGATAAACTGGTCGAAGCCTTGTCTGTACCTGCCCTTATATAGAGGCCAGTCTTAGACTATAACTAGGAATCCGTGCTCGTCTTTCCAACACAAGGAACACATGTCTCTGAATTCCTGAAACGTCATGTCGGTGTTTACATGGTCGTCGTAGGCATGACGCAAATTAAGTTCGTCCATGCGAAACAAAACTAGGACATTCGCATTATCTCGTAGGAGATGTTTGGGTATTCTACTGTACGTCTGACACAGGTATATGCAGTCTACCTTGGCGTGTCTGCCCATGGAAAAGTACTCTTGTATTATGCCCTACTTCTCACAAGCAACATAATCGAAAACAAACATGGAATTAGGCTTTGCTTCGTTGGTAGACACCACATCAGTATTATCGCTAAACGGAAAATACTCCAGTCCTTCCACCGAGCGTAGAACAGTGGCCAAGCGCTGGTACTTTGGCTGTTGCAACGACTTGGAATACAAGTAAACGTTCTCGAACCGAAGACCGTTTGGTTCCTCCAGTAAACTTAGTAGAACGCACGTCTTGTCACAGTTTGACGGTCCTGCTATGATGCAACGTACGGTGGACGGTAATAATACACCATGCCGCGATTCGCGACCGCTAGTTTCATCATCTTGCGTAATGCAAACTGGCAAACAAACATCTTGCTTGACTACCTCCATCGCTACTGACGAACATTCTATAAGAACAATCGTATTTATTGATTTTAGGTTAGTTGTATGTAATGCCTCGAAGAGGCAAGAACCATAAACATATCGGCGTGGGACTCGTAAACTCGCTGATAAACAATCTACCTTTCGAGCTACACATTCCCGGCTACAGATTTTGCAGCCCCGGCACTAAACTAGCGAAAAGGTAAGCTCGCGGTGACGTGGGCGCTAATTCTCTCGACGAAAAGTGCAAGCATCACGATATTTCGTATTCCCTCAGCAAGGATATAGAATCCAGACACCGGGCCGACGAGACATTGGCACAGGAAGCTGAAGATATTAGTAAATCGTCGCACGCGGGTCTAGCAGAAAAAATCGCGGCTTAGGGCGCATCTAAAATCATGAAGGCAAAGACCAAATTAGGAATGGGTGCCCGTAAACCCAGAATTCGCAAGACCAAGAAGCGCAAGATACAAATATCCAATAAGATAAAAAGGGGGGATTTTTACCATTGCTGATGCCCGCTATATGCCCATTAGGCGGGATCGCAGCAGCCGCTTCCAACATTGATAGGGCCGTGAATACGTCCAAGAACCAGCGAAAGCAGTTGGAGGTAGCACGTAGAACTAATGCAAGCATGGAAGCCATTGCCATGGGTAAAAAAACGGTGCAGGACTGTACTTACGTCCTCAAAAATCAGGCCGAGGCATAAAAAAGAAACGAAAATCCTAAGTTCTCTGCCGAAACGTCCGCTCACCAACGTAGATTTAATAAAGTACGCACGCAAACTAAAAATAACAAATTTCCGCGGCATGTTTATGCGAGACACTTTACCCAGCAAACCAAAAACCAACGAACGCACCATAATTAATTTAGACACGTCGGCAGGTCGCGGCACGCACTGGGTGGTGTACATAAAGTCTGGAAAACAAGCTACTTACTACGACAGTTTCGGTAATTTGAGACCTCCACCTGAACTTAGGCGGTACCTGGGTCGGACCACAGTAGTATATAATAGGGGCAGCTGGGACAGGCTTCAGGCTGTGGAGCTGTGTGTCCTTTCCGCCATCTTGGATTTTGACGTCACGGCGGCCATCTCTGACTCAAAATTCCTCAAAAATGACTCAAAATAACTCAAATTTCCCGTTTTCGAGGGAAAATTTCCCGTTTTCGAGGGAAAAATTCCCGTTTCGAGGAAAAATTAGGATTTCGAAAAACCAAAAATTTCTTTTGCCTTAGAAAGAACACAAATTCCTGATATAGGCTTAAGCATCCTTAACTCAAGCCTCAGTTAAGCCTCTTTTAGGATTATGACGTCGACGTTGCTATTTTCGTTACGCCCGCCATCTTGAAAATCCGCAATTTTTGTTAGAAAATCGGGAAAAAATTTAAAAATCATTAAAAAATTATTTGATCGAATTAAAAAAAAATATTAAATTCCACTGTTGCAGTTATCGTTACGGTCGCCATCTTGGATTATATTAATGTTGCATATTTCGTTACACCCGCCATCTTGGTTGAGTACCATGTCATTCTTACACTTTACGTTACGACCACCATATTGGATCCTATTAATGTTGCAATTATCGTTATGGTCGCCATCTTGAAATTTAGTCACCATCTTGAAATTTAGACGACATCTTGGAAATCCGTAATTTTTATGTTAGAAAATCGGGAAAAATTCCAAAATTCATCAAAAAATTAACTTAATAGAATTCTGATCGATTATATCGATGTACGTCCTTGGTTCGAAACCGGTGAGAGCAAAAAATAAAAAAAAATCAGATCCTTCCTCCACAGAAGCCACCTACAGACTGACCTACCACCACCAATAACTAGATATTTACCATCAGCTGGTATGACGTCATGTCCGCCATCTTGTCTTTGTCCGCTGGAGGCAACCATCTTGTTTTCGTCTGCTAGAGTGTGCTGGAGACATGTAAGTATAATGTTCTGTTCACCATAACTTTGACCTTGACCTTGAACTTTGACCTTGACCTTGAACTTTGACCGTGACCTTGAAATTTGACCTTGACCTTGAAATTTGACCTAGACCTTAAACTTTGACCTTGAACCTTGACCTTGAAATTTGACCTTGACCTTGATGTCCATCACGGATCCGTCATTTTATGTTCAGTACATGCTAGTGGTCATTGCCACCATCATGTTTTCGTCTGCTGGAGGACACCATATTGTGTGTACTCGTTTTACCATCATGATAGTTTTATTCTAACATGATACAGTGCAGTAATCATTTATAATTACTGAGGTGCCCACCATCTTGAAATTTGGCCGCCATCTTGAAATCATGTAATTATTTAGCTAGAAATGCGGGAAAAATTCCAATAGTCTCCGAAAAAAATCAATTATTAATTTACAAATTGAATCGATGGATCCCTGTCCACGGTTCGATTCTTTACCAGAGACAGTTGTAACTAATTATTAAATAAATGTTAGGTTCTGTTTTCCATTACCTTTCGCGGAGTTTATTAATCATTCACTCTACGAAAATCAACTCAAGTCATTATACCGAACCAACGAATTAAATCAGTGCCGATTAGCCTATTTTTCAATAATCTGAATAACATATAAGCCGTTCATGTACCAAGCCACACATATAGATCAATTGCCTTCAGTCCATGAGACCGACTCATGTCACTATCAGACGTATAGGCTAGTCATTTCAGGACCACATGACCTTCGTAATACATCGTGACATTTTTATACATTCTAAAGGACCAAGTAACCTTGTAAAATATTTTAGTAACACCAAGAGGTGATTAACTAGTAAATATTCAATCACTACATTTTGTACTACGCGCAATCAACAAAAAAGGAAGCACCAACAACGAAAAGACAGCACCACCAACGAAAAGACAGCTCATTTGGAAGCACCGACAACGAAAAGGCAGCACCGCCAACGTAAATACATAACATTTGGAAGCACCGACAACGAAAAGACAGCAGCGACAACGAAAAGACAGAACATTTGGAAGCACCGACAACGAAAAGGCACCACATTTGGAAGCACCGACAACGAAAAGACAGCAGCGACAACTAAAAGACAGAACATTTGGAAGCACCGACAACGAAAAGGCACCACATTTGGAAGCACCGACAACGAAAAGGCACCACATTTGGAAGCACCAACATCTAAAAGACAGCACCGCCATCGAAAAGGCAGCACATTTTGGAAGCACCGACAACGAAAAGGCAGCACCGTCATCGTAAAGGCACGGACCGCAAGACCGGGTCATGTCAATATCAGACATATAGACCATGAACTCAGTACACACAGGAAAAAGGAATGTACACGCAGGAAAACGGAACGTACACGCTGGAAAACGGAATTTACACTCAGGAAAACGGAATGTACGCGCAGGAAAAACGGAATGTACGCGCAGGAAAACGGAAGGTACACGCAGTAAAACGGAACGTAGACGCAGGAAAACAGATCGTACATGCAGGAAAACGGAATGTACACGCAGGAAAACGGAATTTACACGCAGGTAAATGGAACGTACATGCAGGAAAAACGGAACGTACACGCAGGAAAACGGAAGGTACACGCAGGAAAACGGAAGGTACACGCAGGAAAACGGAACGTACACGCAGGAAAACGGAACGTACACGCAGGAAAACGGAACGTACACGCAGGAAAACGGAACGTACACGCAGGAAAACGGATCGCTCACGCAGGAAAACGGAACGTACACGCAGGAAAACGGAACGTACACGCAGGAAAACGGATCGTACACGCAGGAAAACGGAACGTACACACAGGAAATGGAACGTACACGCAGTAAACGGAATGATCACAGGCTCCAAAATTCATTGGCTCCAATATTCATTGACTCCAATATTCATTGGCTCCAATATTCATTTACTCCAATATACATTGACTCCAATATTCATTGGCTTCAATATTCATTGGCTCCATCAGTCATTGTCACCAACAGTCTTTTGGTTCCAAAAGTCTTTTGGCTCTAAATATTGTAACCGTGGTGCTGTGCTCAAAACAAAACCATAATTATTGATAATAAATGTCCGGTGGAAGCGTCAGGCTAATTATCTAAAAGAACTTGCCAGAGGGGCACAGCCCCACTTACAAACACAATTTAAAATTAACCTCCCTGACAGTAGGAAAGGTTACGTGGATTGTGGTTTCAAGTAGCAGCAAATGAAAACACTCGTATGGTTTGGTTTCATTAGAGGCTTTTACTGTTGATTAGTAGTTTAGTATCTTTTCATTGATAGGTTTCTTACATTAGAAAATATCTTGCGGCATTACAGCCATTACAAACAAAACTGCTAACAATGTCAGATTCTTATTTTTGATACATTACATTGAGTAACTAACGAATAAAAAAAGGAGAAAGAGGGGCCGGGGGGGGGGAACACAATTTCATACTATGCTAAGTTCAACTGTTTAGGAACATTGAGCTCGCAGGCTCATAAAACAAATATATGTGTTTAAAATACAATATTTTATAATAATATGGATAATGTCCTAAAACTGGCGGAGTTATAAACTGTTCTTCACTTCTTTTTGAGGGGTGCCGAAAGATGGAGGGAGACTCCGTTATAGAGGCTCACGAGTTACATGTTGAGGTGCAAAATGTGGCGCCGGAACTGGGCCGCCATCTTGAACTGGTCTGGGGTCCTTGAAGTACTCTGGGATTCTGGAACCCTCTGGGATTCTGGAACCCTGCCTGTAACCAATAATCCACCTGGATTAGCTTGGTTAGCAGGCAGTTTATGACGGGCGAAGTTAAGCCCAAAAAAAAGGCAACCTAACAGGTTTGTGTGGGGCGAAGTGCAGCTTACCTTAGCTGGCAGGGTGAAGTAGATAGTGGCTGTCCCTGGGGGTGATCCGGGGATGCGCGGCACGGGAGCTCGCGGTAGCCATAGAAGAAATAGTTATGGCGAAAACCAAAAAAAAAACTAAAGTTAAACTTAGCTATTTGGGCAGCTACTAAGAAAAACTAAAAAAAATCTAGGCGACATGGCCTGGCTCAGAAGCAACTACATTATCGCCGAAAGCGGATCACGATAGCTGCTGGTCGTTACTGCGACCTGTTGCAAAGATGCGCGCTGGACGAGAGCTGCCCTCAAAATCCCTGAAAATGGCGCCGGGACGCTAACTTAAACTTTAGTTCGGTCGTCTGTTCCTCTGGAGGAGGGGATCGGGAAACCCGAAGTGCTCCGAAGGGCTCCGAAAGAAAAAAAAGGGCTCTGGCGACCTATCGACTAAGTGTGAGGTCGACTGTTTCTCCTGGTGGGGATAGGGGATAGCTGGTTCGTCCTTTCGCCGCTAGATGGCGTGGGCATGCAGATCGGAGTCTCGCAGAGACCATCGTGGCACTTGGTGGCCGCCATTTTGCAAGTGGGGGGGGGGGGGATTTTGGCCTTGAGATTGGTCACTGGCGCGGCTGGCCGATGACCGCTGTGGACCAGGGAGGGGTGGGGGGTATGTCCGGTGAATGACCTGCCCTGGGAGGCTTCGCCGGCCCGGCGTCGGGACGTGCGGCGGAGCTTGAAAAAAGGACACCAAAACGTGTTAGAGACCGCAAACTTCAGCACACCTCCGAGAAGGGGTGGGGGTGACCATGGGAAGCTTAGGGCGGCTACTTTCGTCACGCGTAGCGCTAAACTCGTGACGAAACGCGACGGCCAGTGGATACCGTTGCTGATGATAGTCCTGTAGTCGGCTAGACCCAGCAAATTTGGTGGGAAACGGCGGTGAGAGCACTATACTGCTCAACAAGCTAACCTGCCGGTACACTCGACCGAACAAGTTTGGATGGGGGCGAAAGCAGCGGGTGAAGGAGGAAAATTGAAGTTATAAAAAAATTTAAAATTTTGTAAAACTAAGAAAATAAAAAAAATCGTGCCTAAAGTAGTACTGATTCGGCACATACTCCCCCGCTTAAATGCGGAGCATATAGGGAAAATAAAAAAACAAACCTACACTTATTAGTAAAACTAGTACCAGGTTCGTCTGTATCCTACTACTTACAAAAAATAATTTTACGGTCAATTCGAAGGTGTATTATAATTAATTTAATTACCCTTAACGGTGAATGAAGTCATGAGGAAAGTTGATCTCAGATGTTGGGAATGGTGTCACGTGACAAAAACTCTAAACATGGGGCTGTGAGGCGGGCCGAAAACACTGGGCCGGAACCGGAACTTGGTCCGTCGGGTGCCAGTTATGAAGGTGGGGATTTGTGTACCCCTGAAAATAATGAAAGTGGGAATGTAAACCCCTGTAGTCTTTCCATAAGAAGCCGAAGGCATTGGGACTTAGCCCTGCACAGTCAGGCGATGGAGAAGACAGTCAAATTTGCTGCTTGCCTGAAGGCGAAACAGAACCTCAGTCCCAGAGTGACACAGGGCCTATGGGTGGTATTCCCTTGGCGGAATTTTAAATGATTGGGGATGAAAACCCCAACAGATCAACAATCCGTAGGAGAGAATGAATTTAAAAATATTAAATATTCGATAAATTAAGAAATTTCAGCGCATACCACTCTGATGTTTATTATTATTAACTAATATTTATTATTTAAATGTATTCTGCAAACAAAACGATAAATTAACGACTCTTCGCACTCAAATTTAAATTATTTAAAGAAATGTAAAATGCAATAAACCAACAATTATAAATCAAAAAGGGATAAATTATAATGGAGCGGTTAGATCTTCCATGACTGCTGATTGGCTTCGCACTGCCTGAGAGGGGGTTTGAACATAGGCCGTCCAAAAATGAGTGGTGGGAATGTAACCCAAAGAACACTCGAAAATGGTCATGAGATTTTTCACTCAGAGGACCTTGGTCATGGCTCGTTGGCTCAGAGGACCCTAACTTTTGCGCCGCTCGTTGGCTAGCTTGACCTAGCTCCTATTTTAGAAAAACACATAAAAGAAACCAGTTTGCCGTCTGGAAGTCACGTAGCTTTTACTTAAATAAACAATCTGATCGATAACGATGTAAAAGAAATACAACTTTGGGGTGGAATGCAAAAGAAAAAGAAAAATGGCTAGATGTGACAGCTTCAGTGCTCAGACTCTATGTACGTCACTGTACATCACATTTACGTGCAAGGGAAAATAAAGAAATAAACATGTACAAGTATTAACGCAACATCAGTAAAAAAAAAACACTACAAACATTATTCTTGCTTACTTTACGAATTATGGTTATTAAAAAAAGGAACGTAATCAGAAATTAAATATATGAAATCGTGGAACAAGATTCATGAAGATTCAAAAAATATCAGAGAGGTATTTCTGAGCAAAAAAAAAATTAAAACTATTTACGTCAAATAGCTTGTTAAAGACTGAACTTAAGTATGTAAAAATTAAAAATTAAAATATCTTAAATTACCTAGCTTGTGCTAGCCTAGAAACGGGATGCTCAAACATACCCAAATTAATTAAGTGGACCTTTCGTTGGGGGTTGAAAGTATTTCACCCTTCTCGGTGATTACCATAAATATTAAAATGAGACTAGTTACCTCGTAGCTGCTTAATTTAGGGGGAATACGTATTTTAATATGATTGATTTTATTATTATTAATGAGCAAAAAAGGATGCCTGTTGCCCTACTACTTGTAATAAAGCAGAATTAATTCCATGTCCTTTGACTGTAACACTTTATGAGTAAAACACAAGGTTTATAATTAAATAGGGTCCATTTAAACTTGGTTGAATTATTTAAAAATAAATCCTTAAAATCATTTAATAAATAAAAAAATATTAAATTCAGAGCTTAAATTTAAATTACCTGTATGCTTACAACTATTTATGCCGTTGTTATATTAATGAAATGAAATTCATCCCGTTGATCTCAGATTTTGGATATCGTGTAGGAACACAAAATGGGCGCTATGAGGGAGGCCGAAAAGCACTGAGGCCAAAACAAGGGAAATGCGTCCTTGAGCACTCAGTGATATATGGGGATTGGAACCCCTGTATATGGGTATGGTGACCCGTAACTTACAAAACTAAATTGGGAATATAACCCCTGTACATAATTGTTTCGCTGTCCATAAGAAGTCGAAGGCATTGAGTCATAGCTCTGCACAATCTGACGATGGATCAGACGAAATGGATGAATTTAATACTTGCTTAAAAAGCGAAGTACACCTCGGTCCCGGATACCTACATTTATTAACTCACATAGGCTCAATATGTTCAAGCTCTGACGGTTGATCAGACCATCAGGCTGAAGCAGAGAGACCTACGAGGGAATTTCACCCCTGAGTTAGTTCGGGTTCGAAACCCGCAAGATCAACAAATTCGGATGAAAAATGGATAATGAAAAAAAATTTTGATGTTTTAAATACATAGCTGTACACCACCTTATAAAGGAAATTAACACCGATCCAAAAAAAATATAAAAGTTAATAAATTGTTTACTCAAAATTCATAATTACAAAAATATTATTTATCCTTTACTTAGCCGTCTTAGATTGATTGGCAAATAGCTTATAGAAGACTCAACGTTAAAAAAGTATAGTACTCTATCTTACAATAAATTCCTCACCTCATGGCTAGCGTAAAAGTATTGGGGATTCAACCCGTGTATATAAACAATTTAATTCAGTAACCTTTCCTTAAAGGCATGAGTGATTGCACCTCTCGTTGGGTGATCACGAAATAAATCTAAACAAAAGCTAGGCACATGGGTGTCTATGGTGACACAATGAAATGGTACGTCGAAGTATATTCACTTTGCTTGTGAACGATGCAATAGGATTAGAGTACTTGTTAAAATTACTTATGAGCATATTCTTATTTTATGTTACTTAATGAATGGACCCTTTTTTAGATTTATTTTATGTATTATTAAAATACTTAATCGTTAATTTTAAGATACTTAGAAATAGTAAACAATGGAAGTTTCTTAACATTAGCTAAAACAAAAGGTTTATATTATATTATTTGTATTTTTTATATTATTATAAGTTATATAAATATGTTATGTTATATTTTACGTTTCCTTAGATTAAGAAAATACTTTGCTGCTAAAATTAATGCAGTATAGATTATTTATAGTGCTTGTTTTGTGACATAAAAATAATATTATTAGGACATACAAAGCATGGGTAGTTTGTTTACAAAATAAGTGTTACGTGGGTGGAGTAGAGAAGAGTTCCGCGCGGTTGGCGGCCCTGCCATGTGGTGAAGAGATAACATGTTGGCGCGCGCAAGGCGCCGAGAGACAAAACAAAAAATACCACGATGTCCGAAAGGACTTCTATTATCTGTTTTTCACAAAGATTGCCTGGTTTGCAGGCGGATGTGTTATAAAAAAAAACACAGATAAAGGGAGGAATTTAGAAAAACTCAGGGCACTGTCGGCCGCGAGTAACAAACTAGATTGCAACGCATTGTTACGCTGCCGGACACGGGTCAACGGCATGACCTTGTCTCCACCAGCCGGTGAGGCGTGGAGGGGAGGGGAGGGGTGAAGTGGTGACAGGAAGAATGACACGCGCGCTGATAAAGCACGCTGCCCCCACGGACGTAGCGCCGACGGGAGGAGGCCGCGCGGTGTCTCACCGCGCGCAAACACAGTCACAGCGGGACGTAAAATACGAGAGAATTTTAATTTAACTCACTTTGGGTGAATCAGATTGGGTGCCAGTTTTAGGACTTACAATAATACTATATAACGAAAATCTTAGTGACAAACAAAAAAAATATTTATACCAAATAAATTTAAAGCATTCTCATAAATCAAACCAAAATAGAGTTAACAATTTAAGAGTAACCATATCACACAAACTGCTACCACATTGTAACCGTAACCATGCTAACTGCTACCAATTTGTAACCGTGGTGCTGTGCTCAAAACAAAACCATAATTATTGATAATAAATGTCCGGTGGAAGCGTCAGGCTAATTATCTAAAAGAACTTGCCAGAGGGGCACAGCCCCACTTACAAACACAATTTAAAATTAACCTCCCTGACAGTAGGAAAGGTTACGTGGATTGTGGTTTCAAGTAGCAGCAAATGAAAACACTCGTATGGTTTGGTTTCATTAGAGGCTTTTACTGTTGATTAGTAGTTTAGTATCTTTTCATTGATAGGTTTCTTACATTAGAAAATATCTTGCGGCATTACAGCCATTACAAACAAAACTGCTAACAATGTCAGATTCTTATTTTTGATACATTACATTGAGTAACTAACGAATAAAAAAAGGAGAAAGAGGGGCCGGGGGGGGGGAACACAATTTCATACTATGCTAAGTTCAACTGTTTAGGAACATTGAGCTCGCAGGCTCATAAAACAAATATATGTGTTTAAAATACAATATTTTATAATAATATGGATAACGTCCTAAAACTGGCGGAGTTATAAACTGTTCTTCACTTCTTTTTGAGGGGTGCCGTAAGATGGAGGGAGACTCCGTTATAGAGGCTCACGAGTTACATGTTGAGGTGCAAAATGTGGCGCCGGAACTGGGCCGCCATCTTGAACTGGTCTGGGGTCCTTGAAGTACTCTGGGATTCTGGAACCCTCTGGGATTCTGGAACCCTGCCTGTAACCAATAATCCACCTGGATTAGCTTGGTTAGCAGGCAGTTTATGACGGGCGAAGTTAAGCCCAAAAAAAAGGCAACCTAACAGGTTTGTGTGGGGCGAAGTGCAGCTTACCTTAGCTGGCAGGGTGAAGTAGATAGTGGCTGTCCCTGGGGGTGATCCGGGGATGCGCGGCACGGGAGCTCGCGGTAGCCATAGAAGAAATAGTTATGGCGAAAACCAAAAAAAAAACTAAAGTTAAACTTAGCTATTTGGGCAGCTACTAAGAAAAACTAAAAAAAATCTAGGCGACATGGCCTGGCTCAGAAGCAACTACATTATCGCCGAAAGCGGATCACGATAGCTGCTGGTCGTTACTGCGACCTGTTGCAAAGATGCGCGCTGGACGAGAGCTGCCCTCAAAATCCCTGAAAATGGCGCCGGGACGCTAACTTAAACTTTAGTTCGGTCGTCTGTTCCTCTGGAGGAGGGGATCGGGAAACCCGAAGTGCTCCGAAGGGCTCCGAAAGAAAAAAAAGGGCTCTGGCGACCTATCGACTAAGTGTGAGGTCGACTGTTTCTCCTGGTGGGGATAGGGGATAGCTGGTTCGTCCTTTCGCCGCTAGATGGCGTGGGCATGCAGATCGGAGTCTCGCAGAGACCATCGTGGCACTTGGTGGCCGCCATTTTGCAAGTGGGGGGGGGGGATTTTGGCCTTGAGATTGGTCACTGGCGCGGCTGGCCGATGACCGCTGTGGACCAGGGAGGGGTGGGGGGTATGTCCGGTGAATGACCTGCCCTGGGAGGCTTCGCCGGCCCGGCGTCGGGACGTGCGGCGGAGCTTGAAAAAAGGACACCAAAACGTGTTAGAGACCGCAAACTTCAGCACACCTCCGAGAAGGGGTGGGGGTGACCATGGGAAGCTTAGGGCGGCTACTTTCGTCACGCGTAGCGCTAAACTCGTGACGAAACGCGACGGCCAGTGGATACCGTTGCTGATGATAGTCCTGTAGTCGGCTAGACCCAGCAAATTTGGTGGGAAACGGCGGTGAGAGCACTATACTGCTCAACAAGCTAACCTGCCGGTACACTCGACCGAACAAGTTTGGATGGGGGCGAAAGCAGCGGGTGAAGGAGGAAAATTGAAGTTATAAAAAAATTTAAAATTTTGTAAAACTAAGAAAATAAAAAAAATCGTGCCTAAAGTAGCACTGATTCGGCACAATATATTTGGCTAGAATTCTTCGAGTCTAAGAGACTATGAGGCCACATGGCTACGAGTCTAAAATGATCTAGATATTTACGAGTTATACACGGCTTTCGAGGCTAGAGCTACGAAGCTTCTAGTTCACAAGTTTACGTGACTGCGAGGATACAGGACTACTAGTCTACATGAGTACTTGACTACGAAGCTACTCGTCTACAAGGCTCCAATTGCAGCATCTGTCTTCGTCAGAATTTTCTCTCTTGCTCCAACTGCACCACCATTATGTTATAAGATTACATGGATACTTGCTTACGTAGCTTCAAGTCTACGAGGCTCCAATGTATCATGACTACGCGACTTCAAGCAATGAGGTTACGAGACTACGTGAATACGAATCTTCAAGTTTACGAGACTGCGAGGCTACAGAGCTACGAAGCCTCTAGAAAAAGAGTTTACGTGACTGCGAGGATAGAGGTCATCAAGTCTACATGAGTACTTGACTACGAAGCTACTCATCTACAAGGCTCCAGTTGCCGTATCTGTCTTCGACGGAATTTTCTCTTTTGTTCCAACTGCACCACCAGCATTATGTTATAAGATTACATGGATACTTGCCTACGTAGCTTCAATAAATAAACTGATTCTGCTAGCTTGTAAACTTATCATTGTTGAGCAAAGATAGAGTTTTAGTACAAGCCAGAATTTTATGTATTTTTTAATTTTTTTAAATTTTTTATTAATTTTTTTTATTTTTAATTTTTTTTTTTCCTGTAATTTTATGATATCAAAGAAAACATGTGTCGTTTTTCTCCGTGTGCTTCTGATTATTCTTATCAATATTGTGATGGATTTCTCCGTGTGCTCCTGATTATTCTTATCAATATTTTGATGATTAATCCGAGTGCTTGCGATCATTCCTGCGGTTTCGGTCAAAGGTCAAGGTCACACCCATCAAAGATGGTCGCCGTAACATCGCAATCCAAGTTGGTGGACCGTGAGAAATCTGAGAAGCACTAGCAGGAAGGACGAACTTCCTTCTCCTTGGAGACTAACGAAGCCATCCTTCTTATGCGATCGATAGTGAGCATCCCGCATATAAGAAATAAATATTATTTACCTGCAAGCAACACGAGACATCATCTGATGTTGAAAAGCGGAACTACTTGCAGCAAGTACCTTTGCATGAGATAAATTAACTCTCACCACTGAATAGTGCTATTGTAGTCAGTTAGAGACATGAAGTTTCGTAGCCGCGCCGCCAATTAGTCATGCAGTCTCGTAACCATACATTCTGGAAGCTTGGTAGTCCTATAGCCTCGGGATCACGTAACCTTGAAGACTTGCAATCGCATAGTCTCGTAACCTCATGGTACGTAGTCTCGTAGTCATGATTCATTGGAGCCTCGTAGACTTGAAGCTACGTAAGCAAGTAGCCTTGTAATCTTATAACATAATGCTGATGGAGCAGATGTAGCAAAAGAGAAAATTCCGTCGAAGACAAATGTAGTAATTGGAGCCTTGTAGACGAGTAGCTTCGTAGTCAAGAACTCATGCAGACTTGTATTCCTGTATCCATGCAGTCACGTAAACTCTTTTTTTAGAGGCTTCGTAGCTCTGTAGCCTCGCAGTCTCGTAAACTTGAAGATTCGTATTCACGTAGTCTCGTAAACTCATTGCTTGAAGTCGCGTAGTCATGATACATTGGAGCCTCGTAGACTTGAAGCTACGTAAGCAAGTATCCATGTAATCTTATAACATAATGGTGGTGCAGTTGGAGCAAGAGAGAAAATTCTGACGAAGACAGATGCTGCAATTGGAGCCTTGTAGACGAGTAGCTTCGTAGTCAAGTACTCATGTAGACTAGTAGTCCTGTATCCTCGCAGTCACGTAAACTTGTGAACTAGAAGCTTCGTGGCTCTAGCCTCGCAAGCCGTGTATAACTCGTAAATACCTAGATCATTTTAGACTCGTAGCCATGTGGCCTCATAGTCTCTTAGACTCGAAGAATTCTAGCCAAATATATTTAGGGCCAAAAGACTTTTGGAACCAAAAGACTGTTGGTGACAATGACTGTTGGTGACAATGACTGTTGGTGACAATGACTGTTGGTGACAATGACTGTTGGTGACAATGACTGTTGGTGACAATGACTGTTGGTGACAATGACTGTTTGTGACAATGACTGTTGGTGACAATGACTGTTGGTGACAATGACTGTTGGTGACAATGACTGTTGGTGACAATGACTGTTGGTGACAATGACTGTTGGTGACAATGACTGTTGGTGACAATGACTGTTGGTGACAATGACTGATGAAGCCAATGAATATTGGAGCCAATGTATATTGGAGCCAATGTATATTGGAGCCAATGTATATTGGAGCCAATGTATATTGGAGCCAATGTATATTGGAGCCAATGTATATTGGAGCCAATGTATATTGGAGCCAATGTATATTGGAGCCAATGTATATTGGAGCCAATGAATATTGGAGCCAATGAATATTGGAGCCAATGAATATTGGAGCCAATGAATATTGGAGCCAATGAATATTGGAGCCAATGAATTTTGGAGCCTGTGATCATTCCGTTTCCTGCCTGTACGTTCCGTTTTCCTGCGTGTACGTTCCGTTTTCCTGCGTGTACGTTCCGTTTTCCTGCGTGTACGTTCCGTTTTCCTGCGTGTACGTTCCGTTTTCCTGCGTGTACGTTCCGTTTTCCTGCGTGTACGTTCCGTTTTCCTGCGTGTACGTTCCGTTTTCCTGCGTGTACGTTCCGTTTTCCTGCGTGTACGTTCCGTTTTCCTGCGTGTACGTTCCGTTTTCCTGCGTGTACGTTCCGTTTTCCTGCGTGTACGTTCCGTTTTCCTGCGTGTACGTTCCGTTTTCCTGCGTGTACGTTCCGTTTTCCTGCGTGTACGTTCCGTTTTCCTGCGTGTACGTTCCGTTTTCCTGCGTGTACGTTCCGTTTTCCTGCGTGTACGTTCCGTTTTCCTGCGTGAACGATCCGTTTTCCTGCGTGTACGTTCCGTTTTCCTGCGTGTACGATCCGTTTTCCTGCGTGTACCTTCCGTTTTCATGCGTGAACCCTTCCGTTTTTCCTGCGTGTACATTCCGTTTTCCTGCGTGTGCGATCCGTTTTCCTGCGTGTGCGTTCCGTTTTCCTGCGTGTGCGTTCCGTTTTCCTGCGTGTGCGTTCCGTTTTCCTGCGTGTAGGTTCCGTTTTCCTGCGTGTACGTTCCGTTTTCCTGCGTGTACCTTCCGTTTTCCTGCGCGTACATTCCGTTTTTCCTGCGTGTACGTTCCGTTTTCCTGAGTGTAAATTCCGTTTTCCAACGTGTACGTTCCGTTTTCCTGCGTGTACATTCCTTTTTCCGGTGTGTACTGAGTTCATGGTCTATATGTCTGATATTGACATGACATGGTCTTGCGGTCCGTGCCTTTACGATGACGGTGCTGCCTTTTCGTTGTCGGTGCTTCCAAAATGTGCTGCCTTTTCGATGGCGGTGCTGTCTTTTAGATGTTGGTGCTTCCAAATGTGGTGCCTTTTCGTGGTCGGTGCTTTCAAATGTTCTGTCTTTTCGTTGTCGCTGCTGTCTTTTCGTTGTCGGTGCTTCCAAATGTGCTGTATTTACGTTGGCGGTGCTGCCATTTCGTTGTCGGTGCTTCCAAATGAGCTGTCTTTTCGTTGGTGGTGCTGTCTTTTTGTTGTTGGTGCTTCCTTTTTTGTTGATTGCGCGTAGTACAAAATGTAGTGATTGAATATTTACTAGTTAATCACCTCTTGGTGTTACTAAAATATTTTACAAGGTTACTTGGTCCTTTAGAATGTATAAAAATGTCACGATGGATTACGAAGGTCATGTGGTCCTGAAATGACTAGCCTATACGTCTGATAATGACATGAGTCGGTCTCATGGACTGAAGGCAATTGATCTATATGTGTGGCTTTGTACATGAACGGCTTATATGTTATTCAGATTATTGAAAAATAGGCTAATCCGCACTGATTTAATTCGTTGGTTCGGTATAATGACTTGAGTTGATTTTCGTAGAGTGAATGATTAATAAACTCCGCAAAAGGTAATGGAAAACGTAACTAATTATTAAATAAATGTTAGGTTCTAACTGTCTCTGGTCAAGAATCGAACCGTGGACAGGGATCCATCGATTCAATTTGTAAATTAATAATTGATTTTTTTCGGAGACTATTGGAATTTTTCCCGCATTTCTAGCTAAATAATTACATGATTTCAAGATGGCGGCCAAATTTCAAGATGGTGGGCACCTCAGTAATTATAAATGATTACTGCACTGTATCATGTTAGAATAAAACTATCATGATGGTAAGACGAGTACACACAATATGGTGTCCTCCAGCAGACGAAAACATGATGGTGGCAATGACCACTAGCATGTACTGAACATAAAATGACGGATCCGTGATGGACATCAAGGTCAAGGTCAAATTTCAAGGTCAAGGTTCAAGGTCAAAGTTTAAGGTCAAGGTCAAATTTCAAGGTCAAGGTCAAATTTCAAGGTCACGGTCAAAGTTCAAGGTCAAGGTCAAAGTTCAAGGTCAAAGTTCAAGGTCAAGGTCAAAGTTCAAGGTCAAGGTCAAAGTTATGGTGAACAGAACATTATACTTACATGTCTCCAGCACACTCTAGCAGACGAAAACAAGATGGTTGCCTCCAGCGGACAAAGACAAGATGGCGGACATGACGTCATACCAGCTGATGGTAAATATCTAGTTATTGGTGGTGGTAGGTCAGTCTGTAGGTGGCTTCTGTGGAGGAAGGATCTGATTTTTTTTTATTTTTTGCTCTCACCGGTTTCGAACCAAGGACGTACATCGATATAATCGATCAGAATTCTATTAAGTTAATTTTTTGATGAATTTTGGAATTTTTCCCGATTTTCTAACATAAAAATTACGGATTTCCAAGATGTCGTCTAAATTTCAAGATGGTGACTAAATTTCAAGATGGCGACCATAACGATAATTGCAACATTAATAGGATCCAATATGGTGGTCGTAACGTAAAGTGTAAGAATGACATGGTACTCAACCAAGATGGCGGGTGTAACGAAATATGCAACATTAATATAATCCAAGATGGCGACCGTAACGATAACTGCAACAGTGGTTTTTAATATTTTTTTTAATTCGATCAAATAATTTTTTAATGATTTTTAAATTTTTTCCCGATTTTCTAACATAAAAATTGCGGATTTTCAAGATGGCGGGCGTAACGAAAATAGCAACGGTGACGTCATAATCCTAAAAGAGGCTTAACTGAGGCTTGAGTTAAGGATGCTTAAGCCTATATCAGGAATTTGTGTTCTTTCTAAGGCAAAAGACATTTGTGGTTTTTCGAAATCCTAATTTTTCCTCGAAACGGGAATTTTTCCCTCGAAAACGGGAAATTTTCCCTCGAAAACGGGAAATTTTGAGTCATTTTGAGTCATTTTTGAGGAATTTTGAGGAATTTTGAGTCAAAGATGGCCGCCGTGACGTCAAAATCCAATATGGCGGAAAGGACACACAGCTCCACAGCCTGAAGCCTGTCCCAGCTGCCCCTATTATATACTACTGACCACTACATTTTTCTACAATTACGAAACGGAACAGAAGCCTAATCAAACAAACTGTGGTCACTTGTGCATGAGATTCCTAAGTATAAAATAAATGAACAGTAGCAAAAATAAATCAGTCATTACCGTAACACTGATATTGTCAGCTCGTAGCTCGCAGCTACGAGCCACATTCTACCCGCCACTGGACTTGAACGGAGAATGGAGCATCGGGCTCGCAGATTTTCAAACGTATAATGCCATACCGAACATTGACGACGAAAACTGCAGAATGTGCTTCTTGAAAAGTGATGGAACATTAACTCGGGAAGTGTCCATACCCACAGGGGCGTACGAGTTGATCGATATTACGAATTACATCAAGCAAGCTTTGAATCCAAACACAATTTTCGAATTGCGAGATAATCAAAACACCCTTTAATGCGAACTTTATTGCAGTGAAAATGTCGACTACGATACCGGGAACCATAGGTACGACGCTCGGATTCGAACAGAAAATATACGCAGCCAAGACCTTGCACATGTCCTTGTTACCCGTACAAATAATGCCCGTGAATGTAATACGCGTAAACTGTAATTTGGCAAGTGGAACATACCTCATCGGAAGACTAAACAACATGCTACACGAGTTTTCGCCAACGGTTCCGCCCGGATATAAACTGGTCGAAGTACCGCAAAGTATCATTTACGCCCCTGTGCTCGCCAAAACAGTTCACGAAGTGGTAGTCGACATTGTCGATCAAAACGATAAACTAGTAAATTTTAGAAACGAAGAAATTACACTACGTTTACACCTGAAGCGATGGGGTTGATTTTCAAGGCCTATAAATCGAAGAAGCGACACGAACCCAGGACCAGTCTGTTGCGAGGCCGCGATGCGCTAACACCTCTTAACGTTAAATATCTCCGCAGTTTAGGCTACAAAGTTCACAAGCATGGAAGATTATTAAAACATGTCAGAAAAAGCTCAGAGTAGCGATGATGTAAATAAATTTGAATACCACTGCTACGCACCCTACCTCCCCGGGCCGTATATGCCCGGTAGGGAAATACGCATTCCGGTACAGAAACAAGACTTTATACTCTACCTTGCCAGTCGTTTATTCGTATAAGAGGCACGTTGACAAAGGCGGACGGATCACATCCTACAACTGCATACTTCGGTCGAAACGGAATATTGCATTTATTCGAACGAGTTATTTTCGAATTGAATAATATTGCGACCGACGAATCGTGGGACTTGGGCATTACTGCCACGATGAAAAACTACCTGTCTAACACCGAACGATCTGAGTGCGACCAAAATCGCAGGTTTTGGAATGGAACCCGATTTCAAAATTCCCATTTATGAATCTGGTAAATTCGAAGTTAGCATACCGCTTTGGATGCTTCTCGGCTTCGCGGAGGATTACAAGAAAATTATGATTCAAGCCCGCCAAGAACTTGTGTTAATTCTAGTGACATCGCTTCTGAATGCCGTCGTGGGAGCACCCGGAAACGACCCCCAGCCGGTCGTAGTCTCCGTCACGAGCACCGAGTGGTTTGTTCCGCACATAACCGTCAGCACGAAAGAAAGGCTCAGACTTTTAAGTTACGTCAAAAAAGACAAGACGGTCGAAATTGCTTTCAGGAGCTGGAATCTCGTAACTTGCCCCTTACTGACCCAGAACAGACACAATCACTGGGTCGTCAAAACGTCGAGCAGTACAGAAAAACCGAGATATATAACATTAGCTTTGCAGACAGACAGACAAATGAACTTGAAAGCCGACAGGTCGGTGTTTGACCATTGTTTTATGGAAAACGTAAAATTGTTTTTAAACAGCGAAAGCTACCCGTACGTGGACATGAACATTGATTTTGAAAATGGCGGTATTTCCTTGCCGTACCACATGTACACGCAGTTCCAATCTTCGTACCACGGACGAGAATCGCACCCAATCCTGAGTCCAGACACATACAAATCATTGGCTCCGCTAATCGTATTTGATGTGAGCAAACAAGACGAATCGATTCGCAGTTCAATGATTGATTGTCGAATGGAAATTTCCACGAATAATGACGTACCATCACTCACAACGGCGTTCTGTCTGATCCTACACGACAGAGTAATTACTTAAGATGCGTTTTCAGGCCTTGTGAAAATATTGAGCTAGATATAAATACGACTGCATGTATCATTTCATCATCATTTGGTGTCAGGATGTACTGCAACATGCAAGGTTTCCAGAGCCAAAACAGGTTTGTTCTCAAAGAAATTGCCATCACCTCCGGAGACAAGACTCGAACCCGCAGCTTCCGACCCCCGTATCCGTGAAAACTATTAGAAGAAAAAAGTAAACGGTCGAACGAATGGCTATGTCGGCTATATCACGGACTAGAGTGGGACGAAGGAAAAATCCCATACCATCAAGTGAAAAACACACTTCAATATTTACTAGTCCAAAACGAAATAATATACGTTGCCGGACCTGAACAGAGGAAATGGCTACGATATCTGTGTGACGACGGAGCAGTTGAAATTGTAGATATACAGACCGACTATGGCTGTCCTTCCCTGTGCAAACTCTGTTCAATGTATGAAGCTAAGCATCAAAACGATAAGTTCGAACATGTCTGTGCCTGTTCAAACTCGTAGCTAATGCAGAAATGGCACTCGCAGCAGGAATAATTTTTAATCTTTAATATTGGCAAACCCTATTTTTTTTCTTCAAATAGTGGTACACCTGATTATTTTTTTCAATAAATAGCTCGAAAATCGAGCTCTATCTATCAGTTTACGTTCGGACACGATGATGACGCCATTCCAGCCGGAAACCGAGTACCAGAGTGCTAAACCAGACTTCAACTGCGTCGAATATAGTTTCATGGATAAAGAAGAAAATTTACACACTTATACGGAAATCTGTTACGGTGGAGTATTGCATTTCCTAATGGCTCATTCGCCACGCAGTTATGAACCATCGCAACAACAAATAAACTGTACCGGTCCGGATACGTGCGTCGTGTTTAACCTCAGACCTACAGCCGTACTTCCATGCAGCAGAGAAGAAATTCTCCACAAGACTCTACACGCATCCGACTGCACGCTAGAAGACTGTAGCGGTACCGTTCCCGGCACATTGGACTGTAGTGAGCAGTCCAAACACATGTCTACGAGATGCAGCGAACTGTTCAAACTCGCAGCTTCGAAGCGCAGCGACCTGTCATGACCTGAACTCAAGGCTTCCAAACCCAAGACTAGGACACGTCGCCGCAGCATCAAGAAACGTGGATTGAGCATCGATCCGTCACAGATACATTGCGATAATGCTACGGACCTTTACGAAATTGATTCTGTAACATCCATTCGTAGCGCCTTGTGTTCTGTACTCTCCGCCTTGTTAGATGTTTTGAAATAAATAAAAAAATAGAGTACATAATTTTAATATTGTGTTTTTATTTACTTTGTCCTTTCATTTAAATCTATATGTAGCACGAAGTTCTCATTAAAATACTTACAAGTTAATAAAATTTGGTAAGAAAATAAAATCCTTTTGACAGTGTTAAAAAAAATAATACGTGTTTAAGAATTTAAAAAATGTATATATTATTTTTCTGTAAGTTATTTAAATATGAAAGTGATGAAAATAACCTAATCTTTAAAGTGTCATAATATATCATTTTTCAATAAGTTGGTAATTTCTTTGCATTAATGTAAGGGTCAACCTATCGATAATTGTGGGTTAGGTTTGCGGTAGTATTTATTAAATTTAACCGCTACCAGAAACAATTATTAGACATCTGTCATTGTATCAGTAACCTAATCCTCTTGTAGAAGAGGACCATAAGTTTAAGTGTTCAGGAGGCTCATCTTTGTGAACGGGAATGATGATCGTGCATGGTGTGAGTAGAAAGGATGTGGTTTCCGTCGGTTTTGATTATACGAACTATAAATGGTGACCCTGCATGACGTGTGCAGTAAGGCAGCAGTTTACAACGATTTTGCCTTTGCAAAACGGAAGTGACGACCCTGCGCAAGGCGGTGCGAGCGGGAAATGAGCCCTGCATATATTTTTGCGTGGGGTAGTACAGTTATTTGTAGTTATGTGCAGTTTTCAAGAGTTTCTGTCTATACAAAACGGAAATGGATACGTGGGCACGTGCACGCGCGCGCGCGGGAAGCTTATGAATGGCTTAATTGCACTCTTGAAGTGAAATACGACAGATTTCGTAACGTAGCGGTGCTATATAGGGCTTTCAAAAAAGCTTCCTAAAGGAAGTGCGGTTTCGTCATGGAAGTTCCTACATGTCTCTGCGTATGGATAGTGACGAAGAGGTGTTAATGATGGTTGACGAGATGGTGGCTATACGGACGCGAACAATACTCAACTGGCTGCAGGACGTGTCCTGCATGGGTGACAACATGTACCGCATGCCAGAGGCCAAACCACCTGGCGTTTATGATGTCAACATGTACTACGCGCCAGAGACCTCTCCACCTGGCGTCGCTGGTTTCAAAAGGTACTACGTACCAGAGGCCTCACCACCTGGCGTTGATGATGTCAACATGTACTACGCGCCAGAGGCCTCACCACCTGGCGTCGCTGGTGACAACATGTACCACGTGCTAGAGGCCTCTCCACCTGGCGTCGCTGGTGACAACATGTACCACGTGCTAGAGGCCTCTCCACCCGACGTCGCTGGTGACAACATGTACCACGTGCTAGAGGCCTCTCCACCCGACGTCGCTGGTGACAACATGTACCACGTGCTAGAGGCCTCTCCACCTGGCGTCGCTGGTGACAACATGTACCACGTGCTAAAGGCCTCTCCACCCGACGTCGCTGGTGACAACATGTACCACGTGCTAGAGGCCTCTCCACTCGACGTCGCTGGTGACAACATGTACCACGTGCTAGAGGCCTCTCCACCTGGCATTGATGGTGTCATCATGTACCACGTGCTAGAGGCCGCTCCACCTGGCGTCGCTGGTGTCATCATGTACCACGTGCAGAGGCATCTCCACCCGATGTCGCTGGTGACAACATGTACCACGTGCCAGAGGCTTCTCCACCTGGCGTAGATGGTGTCATCATGTACCACGTGCTAGAGGCCTCTCCACCCGACGTCGCTGGTGACAACATGTACCACGTGCTAGAGGCCTCTCCACCTGGCATCGATGGTGTCATAATGTACCACGTACCAGAGGCCTCTCCACCCGCCGTCGCTGGTGACAACATGTACCACGTACCAGAGGCCTCTCCACCCGCCGTCGCTGGTGACAACATGTACCACGTGCTAGAGGCCTCTCCACCTGGCGTCGCTGGTGTCATCATGTACCACGTGCCAGAGGCATCTCCACCTGACGTCGCTGGTGACAACATGTACCACGTGCCAGAGGCCTCTCCACCTGGCATTGATGGTGTCATCATGTACCACGTGCTAAAGGCCTCTCCACCTGGCGTCGCTGGTGTCATCATGTACCACGTGCCAGAGGCCTCTCCACCCGACGTCGCTGGTGACAACATGTACCACGTGCCAGAGGCCTCACCACCTGGCGTCGCTGGTGACAACATGTACCACGTGCTAGAGGCCTCTCCACCTGGCGTCGCTGGTGACAACATGTACCACGTGCTAGAGGCCTCTCCACCCGACGTCGCTGGTGACAACATGTACCACGTGCTAGAGGCCTCTCCACCCGACGTCGCTGGTGACAACATGTACCACGTGCTAGAGGCCTCTCCACCTGGCGTCGCTGGTGACAACATGTACCACGTGCTAGAGGCCTCTCCACCCGACATCGCTGGTGACAACATGTACCACGTGCTAGAGGCCTCTCCACTCGACGTCGCTGGTGACAACATGTACCACGTGCTAGAGGCCTCTCCACCTGGCATTGATGGTGTCATCATGTACCACGTGCTAGAGGCCGCTCCACCTGGCGTCACCGGTGTCATCATGTACCACGTGCAGAGGCATCTCCACCCGACGTCGCTGGTGACAACATGTACCACGTGCCAGAGGCCTCTCCACCTGGCGTAGATGGTGTCATCATGTACCACGTGCTAGAGGCCTCTCCACCCGACGTCGCTGGTGACAACATGTACCACGTGCTAGAGGCCTCTCCACCTGGCATCGATGGTGTCATAATGTACCACGTACCAGAGGCCTCTCCACCCGCCGTCGCTGGTGACAACATGTACCACGTGCTAGAGGCCTCTCCACCTGGCGCCGCTGGTGTCATCATGTACCACGTGCCAGAGGCATCTCCACCTGACGTCGCTGGTGACAACATGTACCACGTGCCAGAGGCCTCTCCACCTGGCATTGATGGTGTCATCATGTACCACGTGCTAAAGGCCTCTCCACCTGGCGTCGCTGGTGTCATCATGTACCACGTGCCAGAGGCCTCTCCACCCGACGTCGCTGGTGACAACATGTACCACGTGCCAGAGGCCTCTCCACCTGGCGTCGCTGGTGACAACATGTACCAGTGCCAGAGGCCTCTCCACCCGGCGTCGCTGGTGACAACATGTACCACGTGCCAGAGGCCTCTCCACCTGGCATTGATGGTGTCATCATGTACCACGTGCTAGAGGCCTCTCCACCTGGCGTTGCTGGTGACAACATGTACCACGTGCTAGAGGCCTCTCCACCTGGCGTCGCTGGTGACAACATGTACCACGTGCCAGAGGCCTCTCCACCTGGCGTCGCTGGTGACAACATGTACCTCGTGCCAGAGGCCTCACCACCTGGCGTCGCTGGTGACAACATGTACCACGTGCTAGAGGCCTCTCCACCCGTCGTCGCTGGTGACAACATGTACCACGTGCCAGAGGCCTCACCACCGCCGACACAATGCATCGCACCCGGTACTGTACCCTCTGTTCCTTCAACTGAATCCTCAAGTATAATGAGACTGTTGCACGAGATACGGTGCGAAGTGTCGTTGCTCCGACAGGAGCAGGTGGAAGTGATAAATGTGATACGCGACGTCAAATTGAACTTGAGTGGCTATGTATTTCTTTCTTAATATTAGATATTAGTGATCGTTACTATTTAGAATTAAGATTAGAATGGTTTTCATTATGTATGGTGATACTGTGTGATAGTTCAATGGGTGAAAATAAAAAGTATTATACAGTTTTGATTTTAATGTTACATTCTTTTGTTCGATACGAGTAAATATTTTTTTTTACATACATATATAGATGTCAACATCATCATTCAAAATGATTGTGTTACGTAAAATTAATTTATTTCTATTTTATTCTATTGCACTTATCCTGTAGAAACGATCGGGGTCAATCAGATGGTATGCTTTATACGAAAAGAAATACTGGGTCAACTTCGTGAAAAGCTACTGTAATGACTCAAACCATGAGAGTGTAGGTCATGTATGTTGCTGACTCCCGTTTGTAGCTCCTGACACTAACATTACACATCACTGCTGCTGCTGCTGCTGACGGTAGGAGGATGTTCCTCATGTTACCTTTGTACGTGTTTGTCGCTTGCGGGGACGTTGTGGCACATGTGTCTCGAGTCTCTCGTCCTACTTATTCAATTCTTTCAAGTGAATACTTAATGTCTGCCATAAAGGATATTTCTAATTACAATACTACTTGTAACGACTACAGTATGATACTATATATTATTTGTTCTCTATGACTTGGTGACTAACTATTGCTAATATTACAATAAATCTTTAGTTACTCAAAGTAACCATAAGAAGGTGACGTGAACTTAATTTATAAAAAGGTTAAGTGTTTTTAAATTCATTACCAGACGACTAAGTTAGAAATAACAAAAAACTGGTTTTTGGTATTTCTGAGAAAGTGATCACTAAACCCTGATATGAAATAGTAGTCTTCCGTTAATAACAGTAGTTACATTATTTCCATTCAATCATCCAAAACTTTTGTGTAGCCTACTATTACCTTCATTAAGATTCAGTCAACTCCGTACGTTACACCTTTTCCAGGGTACCATGTTATTTTTTTTTTTCATTACATATATGTAACAAGATTAACGAACACGTGTTGTATGCATGGAGGTATTAAACTAAGCAGTATCTGTACGATATGAGGTTGAAGAAAACTGAGGCTTTATATAGTTTATTAAGCTATATTTTTTATAAATGGCTTTACTTACTAGGAAAAAGTCATAAGTTACCAAACATTAAGTGATTATTACTAGAGTTATGTATACATCGATAATGCGTTCGGCAGGTATTTGAGAGGTACATACAGTCAATTTATAGTCGAACATTGATTCGCTATGCACATAGTAAATGGATGTGGGAGAGTGTGAACAGATTGACTTACAATATTATCTTGTGCCAGGTGGTACGTACGCACCATCTCCCTTACTTCGTAACGATATGGATATATGTATTACGTCAGGGAGGCGTGCTTTATATATATTTTTTATGTTTGAATGTTCTATATATATTTATATGTGTGTGAATTTCTGCTCTGGTTCCACGTTTCCTACTTTGAAATTGATTCCATCAAGTACTTTACATGAGTTTGATTATGTTATCGATCATTTTTGTACGTAATGATGAGATGGTTAGGTGAGCGATGAGATTACGTATGTCACATGTTTATCTCTTACATGAAATTAAATTATTTAAGCAACTAAGGGATGGCTTCAGCCTATTCCACACCGTATGTGTAGGTGTGTGTGCGTGTGTGTGTGCGCGCGACGGGTCGTACCGTAGGTTTCGACGTATTGCAACCGTCGATGCGGGCTGCTGGATTGGAGATGATGGGTTAGGGTGATGGTGCTGTCCACTCTCGTACAACGGGGTCGATGGTTCTACCCAGACTGAGTGGTTTACTCACGAGTCTGTCATCTTCACGCCTTAACAGCGATCGTTTCGACAGAGACTACAACGTTGTTAGCACAAGTAGAGAGGTGCACGGGTTTAGTGAGCTGGACATCAGACTGGTAATTTTACGTTGACACATGATGTCGTACGCCTAGTATTGGTGGTCTGTACGCTATTAACAACATATGCTTGAATAATAATTTTCGATGTATGAGTCATTGCTTCGCAAATGCTGCTTGCATGTGCCTGTACCTAACGACATGTGTTCCCTACGGTAATTGGAATATGAAGAAATTGCATAATTGATAGTGAGGAAAATGTTATGGTATCTAGTAAGCTACGATGGGCATGATTTCAGTGAGATAATTGCGGTGGAGGGGCGCGAACATCATCACGATTGCTGAACCGAGACCTTCTTAACATCTTGAGCATTTCCGGAGGATTATTTGCTGTCCACAAATTACATGCAGGTAAACATGCGAATTGGAAGTGTCTCTTGCGTTTCAATTAGACCTTACGTAGCATACGACACGAGCACTTACGAATTTGTCACGCAGACGTGATTAAGACGATAGGGTGTAGCGAGGAAAAGAGACTTATGTGATTCTTACATAATGTTTTGTACAATTAACTTACCGTTGCGCGACATACGATTGTTTGTCATATCGCTTAGTTCCAACTAACTTTTTCTACTCCCACTTGGTGACACTTTGTAAGATTAGGTTTGACATTTTTGATGTGTTTGGCATGTGAATTACGTTTCAGTATTACCGCTTACATCATGGTTGAAAGACTTACCATGAGCTGCAGGCATGGGTTAACCTGTTCTGATGCATGATAATGTACTTTAAATCTATTCATAGTAGTATTTTTAATTAATGTAATCTGTATTAATGTATTAACGACCTTAGTGCTTTATCTAAATTGTCTTCTTCACAGGTGCACCCTCTGGTTCAAGTCTAGATTACCGACAAAACACAATTTAAAAAAGTTAGTTACTAATTTCTGGTTAGTTCGAACTTGTCTCTGTCTTTATGTCTTTATATGTTGTAACCATCACCTGCATAGTATCCTCGTCAACAAGCGTTGCGGCTCCAGCGAACATATGGCTGTCTCGACATTCTGCTACCTTGCAACTCTCTCCGCGCGCACTCGTGTGCGGGGTCAAAGTCTTTCTGCACGCAGAATCAGATGGACCTCTTTTTAGCCGGCGGTTGACTCTAGCCTTGGAATTTTTAATATTCTTCAGTGTTAATTCACTTGGATTTAGGTACTTTGACTGGACGTGTGTGTGATTACATTTAATTACACATGCACACACACGTGTCCGAACAGGAACTAACGGGATGAGCTTCGATCTCATGATCCTTACCATATGAGTGACTGTCACGTGTGTGCTATCTCCTCTGACTAGCTGTTCCTTATGTTAATCCTTCCTGTTTTCAGAGGTGAATAGAATATTGTCTAGTGTAAAGAATCGATTGTAGAAGATACTATATTTTGTAATCTTTTGGTTGACTAGTGAGGAAAAGATGATAGGTCAATTTGTACATAACTGATAATAATTCATCACTGTTGAGGACCACTACAAGGACTACAATGATTCACTCTTGCGTACAAGAAAATATACTATAGGGGGTAAGTATGGTAAGATTTATATTATTAAATAGATTAAACTTTTTTACCACGTATATACATATATTATTTATATGTGTTTGGGATGACGTGTTGCTGGATTAAATATTACTGAAACCACTGGCTTCTACAGAAAAAGTGAATGAGACTTTGAAAAAATTATAGAATGATGTGAAACATCTAGGATAATAGATTGTGGTAAAATGTTAAAATTAATGAAACGACTGATGGTAATACCGCTAATTAGCTATCGTAGGGATACGTGTGCTCACGATTCTTTCTCACTCGACATCTGATAGTTTTCTCAGTTTGCTCCAGGTTATTCCTAGCTATACTTCTGCTGGTATTCTCGGAATGCTTTTGGGTATTTCTAAGAAAACAATACCTACATATTTTTTTTTTCGAAATGATGCAAGTAATTTTATTCAGAGTTTTGATTAGTTATTGAATTTCTGTTACCAAATCAGCACTTATCATTTATTTATCAGGTGGAATTCAGTCGAAAAAAAAGATTCATTACTCAAATTATTACTTTGTCTTAAAACAACACAGAAACCCTATCATGTAAGATTATTTCTATTTCCTTTGAGGTCATGTGATTGTGAGTGAGCATCTATATATCATAAATTTAAATTATTTTTTCCTCAACACGACAAGACAACTGATAGGAGAAATCGGAACTACTCGCAACAAGTTCTTTTGTATTATACAGGGTGTCTACCAGATCTAGTAAATGAAATTCCCTGATTTTTCCAGGGTTTCCAGGTCTAAAACTGAACTTTTCCAGGTTTTCTGTAACACAATTACGACATTCCACAAAACTGAAAAACTGCATAACAGTACATTGATCGGTTTCAAAGTATTTCAACTCACTTAAATTAGTAAAAAAAAATACCTTCTTCCAGACATGGCCAAAGTGACTCAATTGATGGCAAATAAAACATGCTACTACAAATATTTCACACACTTACTTTTGCAAAAACATAAGTAAAAGGAAGCTCCCATCAATTTGGCAGTGACTCAACTTTTGCGTCTATTGCACTTGCTTCAGAACGAGCCAAATCCAACACTCGAGCCTTCTTCAACTGCAATTACTTGATCTCCTCTTCATCTCTTCTTTTTCTGCCTTCTTCTTGTCTGTAGCTTCCATTTCTTTTTGTTTTGTTTGCAGGGCTTCCTTACGCCTACAACCAGCATTTCTTAAATACTGTAACATGGACTTAGTGATATCAACATGCTCTACACCTCCAGAACGTTGAACAAAGTCGTACATCTGTCTTTGTGCGATCAGTATTGCTTCCTGCAAGTTTTCAGTCAGCAGATTAGAATTTACTGAAAATCCTCTTTCCAATGATGCATTTCCATGGGAAAGTACCAACATCATCCTCACAAACTTTAGAAGGCCTGTTTTGGCAGCTACTGTATGTGCCTTAAGAATGAACATCCACAAGTGATCAAGGCACCAGTATTATCGAGAAAAAGACGAGAACAGTGCTTCAGAATCTTGCAAGGAACATACCAACTGATATGATCACTCAATGTTATCAGCTTCTTGTTCTTATAGCCACTTGTTTTGAAGACAACATTCTAAACTGTAATTCACACACTGTTTCCTCACAACCGAATTTAAAGCCACAGACGGACATAAGCAGGAAATTCCCTTGGTAAGTTTGTACTTCAGGGGACTTTTGTCTTGAAGTTTTTTTACCATAACATTTAGACAAGTCCTAACATCATTTTTCAGTAACAGGACAGACTTTCTTGATCGCATGGCGTACTGCATAACCCAACTTGATATTGTTAGCAGTCAATAGATTTTCCTGGTTATCTACATCCAATCGAGATACATTGTGTTTCTCCCTAAAGCTCTTCAGTACCTCTGGTTTCAAAAACTTTCCTGCCAAAGCTAATAAAATGTCTACCAGTGAATCATAGAGAAAAGGTGCCATATGTGCTTCACTTTAGAACATTGTGAGAAACAATTCCAGCTTTGATGCCAAAGAGTAGAAGAATGTCAATTTTACTTAGCACCACACCTTACCTCCCTTCACAAATTTTTAGGTTATGAACAGAGGCAGGCGGATGCTGAAAGCTCGTGGACCAAGGCTCATGAAGTGTTTTGATGTGCGGAGGGGTTAGTTAGAGTATCAACAGGGCTGACTGGTCATGCACACTCACAATACACCATTAGAGTATTACTTAATGATAAAAAAAAAGGACAATTTCAGATAAATTATTTATTTATATAAATTATTTTAAATAACACCCTGACCTTTTTTGTAATAATATCACTTGGATTTTAAATTATTTCGTTAACATAATACTGATTTTATTATATTTAAGTTTTATCTTATCTGGGGCCCCACAGAAAAAAAGAATAAAATTGTCTTACAATTATTACATGATGAATTTCTTACAAAACATATTTTTTTTGTTTGTTTATCAAAATATCTTTAGTCCATGTTACATTACTTCGTTGCTTGAAAATTATATATTAAGTAAAACGTTGCGTTGGTTCAAATAAATTTCATTAAAATAGAAGAGAAGACAAGTTTGACGAGAAGTCCGATGAGGTTAAGTCCACGAAATGTTCACATAGGTAGAGTTGATTAAAAAAAAAGGTTAGTAATTCATGCCAAAAATAATAAAATAGTCGTCGGCTTTCCTGAATTAGGTGCGGTCACTTCATTTTGCTTCCGGGCTGCCGGGGACAGGCCCCCAACACCACAGCACAAGTTGGTTCAAGCTAACCGCATGGCCGGTATCGTGGATTACCGCATGGCCGGTATCGTGGAACCGCTAATTAACATAAAAATAACAAAGAATATTAACACGCCCGGTGCTACAAACATTTCCCTACGTTCTTAAGAAATAATACAACAAAACTTACCACTTAGTGCGGTTGAAGATGCTTAATGCATCTTGAAAACTTTAAATCACACAAGAAAGAATTTTTTGAGTTACTACATCATGGCGTCAAGGTGCTGGAAAAGACAGTTTGTGGTCTGTAAGTGCAAGACGAAGAAGGACATTGAACATGGCACTTGTAGAGAGTACTTTTTTTTAAAACAACAACATATTGATTATTAATGGAGCATTAATTCTATTACAAAAAAGATTGACTTATAATTTCTTAAATATACCTTCACATATTTGCTATAATAATTAAATTGTAAACACATTATTCATAATAGATTCAAAAAAAATACATTGACACAATAAAAAAAAACTTGATGTGTTCAAACATTTAAATTACACATAATTAAAATTATTACAACTTCTTTCAAAATTAACTTTTAAATCTTTAAATGACATATTACCATTAACAAATACCAATATAGAATACTGAAAACGTGTGGAAACCAGTTCGCCCAAAAAAAAAAGAAAAATAATAATAAATAAATAAGTTGAGCAAGTGCCACCACATTACAATGGCACATACTCCCCCCCTCAAAGCAGACCCTACTTTCTTAAAAAATTATGTATTATTATTTTTATATTATTTATTTATTTTTATTTATTTAAAATTTTAAATATATATATATATATATATCTTTTTTTTTATTTAAAAAGTTGCCATTAAAACAAAAGAGACATAGTAATTAATGATGTCAAAACTACAAAGACTGTATTAGATATAGAAATCAAGAAATTTAATCATTATACTGCCGAAGAAACAAACACCACAGACACTAGCATAAAACTTATATATATATATACTGAAAAACAACAAAATATTATCCTTACAAACTCAATACTCAATGAGAAATATTCACCTCTACATACAATTATTATATAAACTGGGGACCAATCATCCCTTCTTATAAAAAAAAATTATTTAAATGCTCGCTCAAGAAAATACCATAGAAAACTTGGTCTCGACATCAACATCAATTAGCTGAACGTAGGATGCTCACATACCTGCGAGAGAAAAATCTCAAAGCTAAAGAATAAATTAATCGAAGATCAAAATACCAAAATACAAAATATTTTTAATGTGTGATTGTAGAACAAACAGGACAGAATGGTGGTACAAGTACCCAGGACAACCAGTTACATACTATATATTCAAAAGAGGACCATACCTCATATAAAATGCCCGTCGGCTTATTCAGAATAGTGGGGACTCTTTACCTCCTACTTATTCAGCTTAATGGGGGGTTCTCCTACCTCCTCCATATTAACAAAATTGGGGATTCTCTACCCCTTCTTATTATATAAAAAAAACTTGGGGATTCTTTACCCTTACTTAAACTCTGGTCACTAAAATCCTGATCTTATGATACCGCTCTGAAGACTGCAGCTCAAACAACACATGAAGATAAACATGAGCCCAAACAGAAGGAAAACAAAAGTCTTTAAAATGCTTATTCAGCGACAACACAAAATTGAAAATAAAAAATAAGAAAACGGTCGTCCAAAGGTGAATGAATAAGTCCCATACCTTAGACACTCAAGAGATAATTTAGTACCTGCAAAAGCAAGCTTGACCACTAACACAAAATATGACATGAACAAAGTTAAGATTCAGCAAAGGTGAAGTGAATAAAAAAAACTGCCTGCAATGTATTAAAAGGAAAATCTTTAAGAAGAAATCAGTTAAAACCATACCTTACAATGAAGAATGTGTCACTATAAGACAACCCCACCCAGCAGAACTGCACTACACGAAATTCACCAGAGATGGCTGTAACGGTGAGTCGCAGCAACACCGAGCCGAAGCTGCAACCACCCTAGCAAACTCCATGCAGCAGACACCCCACAGGAGAGATGCCCTACAGCAACAACCCTAGTACACAAATCAAAACAAGAACAGTATCTAAGTTAAAAAAAGTTAAACACAAATTAAAAAAAATGATTAAATTGATGACACTACACGGTGTAATGTGTGGAACACATGTGAAATAGCTGTGTCGTGTGGAAAGCTGTGTAAAACACACAACACACCACATCCCCACATGAACTAACACACACATAACCTACAAAACAGAAATTTCAAAAAGAATATGTTTTGGATGACAAAACAAGACAAGAAACCAAACTCATAAATTAAAATATTATTTTAAAAGATGACACTAGCAAGACAAACAAAAGAATAATAATTCAAGATAGCACTCAAAATAAATTATTTATTATTTAAAAACAAATAAAATCACAAAATATATTAATCTAAATTTAAACTATTATTAAAAATGAGTGATTGGATCTTCCATGGCAGATATATGGTTTGATAAAAAAATGACTGAGGCCTGCAAAAAATGAAAAGTACTGGTGAAGCCTAAACACTTCTCAACAGGACTTGGCACTGGCTCATGGCTCTGGCTCAGAGGACCTGCCTAAAATAAAAAGTTTGCTCTCTGGCTAAACTTGACCAAAGTCAACAACACAATTAAAACACAACCCAAATATCTTCTGGAAGTCACTTACTCCCAGAATAGGAAATTACATACATACAATGTATCAAAACTATAAAACTTTATAATAGTGCTTAATGAAAAGATTTAAAAGAGAAAACGACAAACTTCTAACAGAAGAAATCCACTAACCTTTAACTGCATCTCACTGAAACAAAATAATTAGAAATAAAATAAAATAGTGAAATTTAAATAAAACAAAATATTAATAGGCTCAAGAGAAAAAATTCAAATGAAGATCAAACACAACCTAAAAATGTTACTCAAATACTTGATTCAAAGATAAGTTTACTGGAAATTAAATACTTATAAGACAATACCATAATATTAATGAAATTTAGGTTACCATAACCTCAATAATTAAATCGTGCAATGAAAAGCACTAGAACACACATTAAATGAATCTTATTAGGAAAACTGTAAAATGTCTCTTAAAAGAAATTAGCTAAAATACATACCCAAGATGACCTACAACAAAACATGGGCAAGGAAACAACATTTAAATTACTAAAACCACCTGCTATAAGAAGAACTTATTAAACGATGGCAACAAAACAAGAAAATATACCTATCATGGTTAGATTATGAAAAACGTGCCCCAAATGGTGATACACAAAAGTAAACAAACATCACATCAATTAAATATTACTGAAGAAACCACAGACTGACTTCTCAACTTATGGCAATCTGCAAAAAAAAATTAGAAACATGGAATTATTATGAAAACGAGAAATAATACTCAAACAGTTCTCTCACGAACAAAACCTGCAACAATATTTAATTCAAATACCTTTTAAAATTATATTAAGAAAGAATATGCAAATAATGAAATTAAAACCACGACAATTTTATAGGTTAAAAGAGATATAAATTTTAAAACTCTAAAACAACTTGCGACAAATTAAACGACAATTACCAAACATAACCTCAATCTTACATGGTTAACTAAAACAAAAATATCAGTGTTGAAATTATTCTAGTTGTTACACCAAACCTTAAATTACGTGCAATGAAGAACACGAGAACTCATGAAAATAAAACATGAAGATGATAACAAAATAACTTGTACGAAAATACATACCCCAAATACCTACTAATAACTGAGGATAAGTTAGATTCGAATCTCAGATTCGAATCTGAAAAATTTTTGGATCGCACCATAATTATCGTACACACCTTAAACCCCCAGAAATTCCTTCGTGCAACAACAGCCTAAGTCAATTCCATAAATTAATGCGTATAAAGCAGGAACAATATTATATATGAATGTTCAAGTGCTTACGTGTTAGTTAAATCGTTTAAATACAGTATTTCAAAATTAAATAAAAATATAAAAGTTTATTTAAGATAAATAATTTTCCAAAATGAGATTCGAATTTGAAAACAAGCATAATTTTAATATATATAAATTAAACTAGACAATGGTGCAACATTCGGCTTGGTGCAGAAGTTTAAGGAGACCCTTGGGTACACAATCTACAGAACTGGGCGGGGGGGGGGGGGATAAGGCAACATTTTTTTCCAATGTAGCAGTATTCTGCTTAGTGCAAAAGATTAACCATTATGTCCTTAATGTCACACATTAATCATTACCGGGTGACATGATTCCAGATTTAAATATAAATCGATTATCTGAACACTTATGTATAGTTTAGGAAGAATATGAAGTTTGGAATTATTTTTAAATTTTAATTTCTAACGTAGCAATATTCTGCTTGGTACAAAAGATTAACCATAATGTCCTTAATGTCACACATATGTCATTACCGGGTGACATGACTCCAAATTTTATTAAAATATTTTTTGAACATACATGTATAGTTAAAGGAAGAATATGAAGAATCGATTTTTTTTATTTTAATTTAGAACGTAGCAATATTCTGCTTGGTACAAAAGATTAAACATAATGTAATTAAAGTAACACATATGTCATTACCGGGTGACATGGCACCAGATTTTATTAAAAGAAGATTATCTGAACACATATGTATAGTTAAAGGAAGAATATAAAGTTTAGATCTTTTTTTAAATTTTAATTTCCAACGAAGCAATATTGTACTTGGTACAAAAGATTAAACATTACGTCTTTAATGTCACACATATGTCATTAACGGGTAACTTGATACCAGATTTTAAAAGAAGTCGATTATCTGAACACTTATGTATAGTTAAAGGAAGAATATGTAGATTTGATTTTTTAAAAATTTTAATTTCCAACGTATCAATATTATGCTTTGTACAAAAGATTAACCATAATATCCTTAATGTCACACATGTGTCATTACCGGGTGACATGACACCAGATTTTAATAAAAGAAGATTATCTGAAAACATATGTATAGTTAAAGGAAGAATATGAAGATTTGATTTTTTTTTTAATTTTAATTTCCAATTTAGCAATATTCTGAATGGTACAAAAGATTAAACATTACGTCTTTAATGTTACACATATGTCAATACCGGGTGACATGACACCAGTTTTTAATAAAAGATTATTTGAACACATATATATATTTAAAGGAAGGTTAGGAAGTTTTGATTTTTTTTTAAATTTTAATTTCCAACGTAGCAATATTCTGCTTGGTACAAAAGATTAAGCATAAAGTCCTTAATGTCACACATATGTCTTTACCGGATGACATGACTCCAGATATTTTTAAAAGAAGATTATCTGAACACATATGCATACTTAAAGGAAAAATATAATGTTTTGATTTTTTTATAACTTATTTTCCAACGTAGCAATATTCTGCTAGATACAAAAGAATACATATTACGTCTTTAAAGTCACACATATGTCTTTACCGGGTGACATGATTCCAGATATTAATAGATGTCGATTATCTGAACACTTATGTATAGTTAAAGGAAGAATTAGAAGTTTTGATTTTTTTTAAATTTTAATTTCCAATGTAGCAATATTCTGCTTGTTACAAAAGATTAACCATAATGTCCTTTATGTCGCACATATGGCATTACCGGGTGACAACACAACAGTTTTTAATAAAAGATTATTTGAACACATATGTAGAGTTAAAGGAAGGTTATGAAGTTTTGATTTTTTTTTTTAATTTTAATTTCCAACGTAGCAATATTCTGCTTGGTACAAAAGATTAACCATAATGTCCTTAATATCACACATATGTCATTACCGGGTGACAACACAACAGTTTTTAATAAAAGTTTATTTGAACACATATGTAAAGTTAAAGGAAGGTTATGAAGTTTTGATTTTTTTTTTTTTAATTTTAATTTCCAACGTAGCAATATTCTGCTTGGTACAAAAGATTAACCATAATGTCCTTAATATCACACATATGTCATTACCGGGTGACATGATTTCAGTTTGTAATAGAAGAAGATTATCTGAACACATATGTATAGTTAAAGGAAGAATATGAAGTTTGAAATTTTTTTTAAATTTAATTTCCAACGTAGCAATATTCTGTTTGTTACAAAAGATTAACCATAATGTCCTTAATGTCACACATATGGCATTACCGGGTGACATGACTCCAGATGTTATTAAAAGAAGATTTTTTGAACACATGTATAGTTAAAGGAACAATATGAAGAATGGATATTTTTAAATTTTTATTTAGATTGTAGCAATATTCTGCTTGGTACAAAAGATTAAACATCATTTGCTTTGTGTCACACATATGTCATTACCGGGTGACATGGCACCAGATTTTTTAAAAGAAGATTATCAGAACACATATGTATAGTTAAAGTAAGAATATAAAGTTATGATTTTTTTTTAAATTTTAATTTCCAACGTAGCAATATTCTGCTTGGTACAAAAGATTAAACATTACGTCTTTAATGTCACACATATGTCATTAAAGGGTGACATTATTCCAGATTTTAATAGAAGTCGATTATCTGAACACGTATGTATAGTTAAAGGAATAATATGACGTTTTGATTTTTTTTAAATTCAAAATTCCTTCGTAGATATATTCTGATTGGTACAAAAGATTATGCATAAAGTCCTTAATGTCACACATATGACATTACCGGGTGACATCACACCAGGTTTTAATAAAAGATTATTTAAACAAATATGTATAGTTAAAGGAAGAATATGAAGTTTGGAATTTTTTTTTAAATTTTATTTCAAATGTAGCAATATTCTTTTTGGTTCAAAAATTAACCATAATGTCCTTAATGTCCGCATATGACATTACCTAGTGACATGACTCCAGATTTCGTGTCATGTCACCCGGTAATGACATATTGTGACAATAAAGACGTAATGTTTAATCTTTAGTACCAAACAGAATATTGCTACGTTGGAAATTAAAATTAAAAAAAACCAAAAATTTAAAACCTTCCTTTAACCATACATATGTGTTCAAATAATATTTTATTTAAAAACTGGTGTCATGTCACCCGGTATGACACATGTGTGACATATAGGACATTATGTTAAATCTTTTGTACCAAGCAGAATATTGCTACGTTGGAAATTAAAATTTAAAAAAAAATCAAAACTTCATAACCTTCCTTTAACTATTCATATGTGTTAAAATAATCTTATATTAAAAACTGTTGTCATGTCACCCAGCAAAGACACATGTGTGACATTAAGGACATTATGGTTAATCTTTTGTACCAAGCAGAATATTGCTGTGTTGGAAATTAAAATTAAAAAAAAAAATCAAAACTTCTTAACCTTCCTTTAACTATACATATGTAATCAAATAATCTTTTATTAAAAACTGGTGTAATGTCACCCGGTAATGACATATGTGTAACATTAAAGACGTAATTTTTAATCTTTTGTACCAATCAGAAAATTGCTACGTTGGAAATTAAAATTTAAAAAAAAAATCAAAACTTTATATTCTTCCTTTAACTATACATATGTGTTCAGATAATCTTCTTTTAATAAAATCTGGTGCCATATCACCCGGTAATGAAATATGTGTTACATTAAGCACATTATGTTTAATCTTTTGTACCAAGAAGAATATTGCTACGATCTAAATTAAAATTTAAAAAAAAAAATCAAAACTTCATAACCTTTCTTTAACTATACATATGTGTTCAAAAAATCTTTTTAAAAACTGGTGTCATGTCACCCGGTAATGACATATGTGTGACATTAAAGACGTAATTGTTAATCTTTTGTACCAATCAGAATATTGCTACGTTGAAAATTAAAATTAAAAAAAAATCAAAACTTCATAACCTTCTTTTGACTATACATGTGTGTTCAAATAATCTTTTATTAAAAACTGGTGTCATGTTACCCGGTATGACACATGTGTGACATTAAGGACATTATGTTTAATCTTTTGTACCAAACAGAATATTGCTACGTTGGAAATTAAAATTAAAAATATCAAAACTTCATATTCTTCCTTTAACTACACATAAGTGTTCAGATAATCGACATCTATTAAAATCTGGAATCATGTCACCCGGAAAAAACAATTGTGTGACATAAAAGATATAATATTTAATCTTTTGTCCCAAGCAGAATATTGCTACGTTGGAAATTAAAATTTAAAAAAATCAAAACTTCATAACCTTCCTTTAACTATATATATGTGTTCAAATAATCTTTTATTAAAAACTGGTGTGTTGCCACCCGGTAATGACACATGTGTGACATAAAGGACATTATGGTTAATCTTTTGTACCAATAAGAATATTGCACCGTAAGAAATTAAAATTTAAAAAAAAAATCAAATATTCATAATCTTCCTTTAACTATACATATGTGTTAAATAATCTTTTATTAAAAACTGGTGTCATGTCACCCGGTAATGACATATATGTGACATTAAAGACGTAATTTTTAATCTTTTGTACCAAGCAGAATATTGCTACGTTAGAAATTAAAAAAAATCAAAACTTCATATTCTTCCTTTGACTATACATATGTGTTCAGATAATCTTCTTCTATTAAAATCTGGAGTCATATCACCCGGTAATGACATATGTGTGACATTAAGTACGTAATGGTTAATCTTTTGTACCAAGCAGAATACTGTTCTGAAGATTGTGTGGTGTACCCAAGAGTCTCCTTAAACGTCTGCACCAAGACGAATGTTGCACCATTGTCTAGTTTAATTTATATATATTAAAATTATGCTTGTTTTCAAATTCGAATCTCATTTTGGAAAATTATTTATCTTAAATAAACTTTTATATTTTTATTTAATTTTGAAATACTGTATTTCAAACGATTTTACTAACACGTAAGTACTTGAACATTCATATATAATATTGTTCCTGCTTTATACGCATTAATTTATGGAATTGACTTAGGCTGTTGTTGCACGAAGGAATTTCTGGGGGTTTAAGGTGTGTACGATAATTATGGTACAATCCGATAATTTTTCAGATTCGAATCTGAGATTC
Organism: Bacillus rossius redtenbacheri; assembly: GCF_032445375.1. NCBI lineage: Eukaryota > Metazoa > Arthropoda > Insecta > Phasmatodea > Bacillidae > Bacillus > Bacillus rossius. Next base: position 74,442,380 of record NC_086334.1, on the reverse strand, counting down.
GAATCTAACTTATCCTCAGTCTACTAATAACCACATGAAAATTCAAACTAGGAAAACCCTACAACCAAACTTACTTCCCAAAACTAACATACAAACAATTAAGAGTTGTCGCGACAACTTAAAACTAGGTACCATGGTTTTTTATATTTTGTGATAATACTAATTATCTCAGAACACTGAAACTTTAGTTTAACTATTTTTCAGTGTTTATTTATATGTCTTTCAAGTGTAATTATCTTTAGGGTTTATTTATTTCTCTATGTTTAATGTTGTGCAAAGATGTGACTAAGAGAAGTTGATTTTGTCTATGGATCGGCGGATCTTTTAAAAAATGGAAAGGAGTGTGGATTGTTAACGATAGAAGTTTGAGAGAATAAAATGAAGAAGGAAGTTTTAGTGGCTGGTATCAGCTATATTATCAGCTGATAGTTCACTGAATAAGTGAACTGTTGTGCCCCTGAGCCAGGGCGAATGCTATGGTAATATTTAATTACCGGGGCTACTTTTATCCGCTGAAATATAAGGTACCAAAAGTCTAATGTATTCAGTACTGAAGTTTTGTGTTCGGTGAGCCCCTCCTATTAACTGTTTCGGCATAGTAATTTATTTCTCTGGTTTTCATTATGGCACAACATAATTATTTTGAATTACGCCTAGTGGTCCCGATTTAAAGACTCTTGTGTACTCCGAAGTAACTGAGTTAGTTAATTTTTTTATTCACTTTAAATACTATTATTTATCACAAATGAACTTTTGATTTTGGTTGTGCCCAACATAACTTTATAGATAAATTATATTTTATGTGATTTCTAATGAGTTATGGTTAAGCAACCTAGTTTCTCAGTGTCGAAATAGGTAACCTTGGGCATAAGCCGCAATGGAAAAGTACTTATAGCATAGTAAACATTTATGATTAATATAGTAATGTTAAAGTGTGGCGCCCATATAAACTTAATATAGTAACTATAATTCATATCATATAAGTAAATACAATTATAGAGTGACAACTCAAGGGGTTTCATTTTGCTTCGAAACACATTAGAGGTTACTCTATAATATTAGTATAAAATTACAGAGTGTCGACCGTACGTGGGGCCCGATATTTTGTCAAGTAATTTTTGTTGAGTATAATCATGAATACCAGAGGGAGGTGCCATAACCGAGGCAATACCGGATCTAGGGACAGCAGCATGTCCGAGGACAGAGAGACAATTCCTATTCTGGTAACACAAGAGATAGAGGGAAACAAATCTAATCAGCCCACGGAACACTTGGAAACTATCTCAGTTTTAGTCCCTACTCCTAGTGGCAATATTGACTTAAATAACTTGCTCCAGGGACTCATGGACAGGTTAGATGCCAACGCTGCTGAAATAAATGCCAGGTTAGATGCCAACGCTGCTGAAATGAATGCCAAATTAGACTCTAACACTACCAGGTTAGATGCCAACGCTGCTGAAATGAATGCCAAATTAGACTCTAACACTACCAGGTTAGATATCAACGCTGCTGAAACCAGTGCCAGGCTAGATTCCTATACTGCACAACTGACTGGCATACAGCAAAGTATCCTCAGCTTCGAGAGTAACCTCAAGTTAGAGCTGCAGGAAGTTAGGGAGTCAGTATCAGTTGTAACCAACCGGATAACGATACTAGAGTTGAACACTGATCAGAAATTAGCCCAGCTTCAGAATCAATGCCAAGACACCACACAGAAGATACAGGAGGAGTTAGGCAGTGTGTCAGAACGCTTAGAACAAGTGGCCCAACAGGCTGCACAAAACCTCTGCAGTTTGGACAACACTAGTCAACAGGTGCACGAACAAATGGCACAAATTTCACACAAAACGGACGAACTAGGGCACCAACTAGAACAGCGAGTAGGTATTCTGGAAAATCGCATGCTTACCCTCAGGTTGGACAACCTGATGGATAGACCCATCACTACCGCAGTTACGCCCATAGCTATCCCTAGTAACGTGCCAGAGACTGCTTCACCAGTTACTACACCACATGCAGCACATTCTAGCCTTTCTCCTGCACTTGACCAAGTGGCCATTATGCACCACCCGGCCAGACAGTGGTCAGATGCCATGCCTCGTTTCGCAGGTGGGGAAAATGAAAACCCCATGCGGTTTTTAAAAAAATTTGAGGAGTATTCAGCCATGTTTAAGCTGAATGACGAGGAGAAATTAAAATGCCTGAATACTGCCCTCCGCGAACATGCGTATTACTGGTGGGAAGTAATACAAACTTCGACCCACACATACGCAGATTTCCAAGATCAATTCAAGCAGAAGTTCTGGAGTGTGCGAATACAGGGCCACTTAAGAGCCAGGCTGCATGGGGAAAAATTTGACTATAAAAAACATAAGTCTCTGGAAGCCTATCTCTCGAGCATGTTCGAACGTACCAGATATTTAGACCTACCTATGAATGACGAGGAATTTATTTCCATGTTTCTTGGACAACTACCCTACAAGTACCAGTTACAGCTAACTGGTAGGAATTTTTCGAATATTACCGAGTTTAGAGAACAGTTACTGGCATTCGCCAGGCTAGAGCAGCAGGGGCGGATTAATACCACTGAACCAGAAAAGGCACAAGCTCAGAAATCACCTCCGCTTTACCAACAGTGGCAGCGCGGCGGGGAACAGCCCAAAATACGAGTCAACACCGCCAAATGGAAGTTTCACCACACCGGTAAATGGAACAACCGGCAGAATCGAATACATAACTCGAACTTCTGGAGCGGGAAATGGAGTCGTCCCGGTGGTGACGAGTACGAGCCGAACCACCATGAACAACCCCGTAACAAGAGGTCGCAACACGAAGAACAACGGCTTCCCAGGTACGAGTACCCAGAGCGACCAAGATCACCACGTCAAGGGTACCACGACCGATTGCCAAGATCACCGGAGCAGCAGCAACAGCTAGTGTTCCCTCCCAGTGGAGCTGAAACCGTCCAGTCAGCGAACACCACGACGAGTTTCCCCACACACAACTTCCCCTCGTCCACGTCAAAGTACCAACAAGGATACTTTGCGCGGCAATCACCAATCCCTCCCAACAGCAGCCAGATGCAGCAACAGCAGCAGGCCAGCTCATCATCAAACGCCGCCTTGGCTAGCACAGCCAATGTGACGGCATTAAACTAGCAAGGATTAGTGGTGATACGCCCCGATCATTAGTCCAGGGACCAGACATGGGGGTAAATGATTACCAACAGTTAATCCTGTGGAGCGGCAGACCGGCGTACACCCCTCATGAGGCCATATGCCTGGTTCGGTCGGAGGCGATACCCAACCAATATTTACCCATCTGCGACGAGAATCCGGATCAGGATAAACTTCCTAGCAGGGAAGAAATTGAGGATTTAATTAGAGCAAAGCTACACCTAGAAGCCAGGAATAGACAGAAGCGGAAAACCAGGCGCAAGCTACACCGTTTTAAGGTCGGTGACCTTGTGCTGTTAAGGACTGCGCCAACAAGCAACAAGTGGGCGAATGTAACGAAGAAGTTATTCCTACTCTACAGTGGACCCTACGAGATTCTCCAGCTACATCGGGAGAACTGTTACACCTTAAAGGAAGTGTCAACAGGTATCAATGTGGGAAACTACAACATTAATCATTTAAGGGCCTACCACGCACCAGCTGTAAGATCAGAGTATACAAAATAGTTAGCTGTATGTATACTGTACTGTTATTGTGCCTAGAATTATTAATAAGATTTATGTGTAACTGTGAATTTATACCGGAAGGTTATGGTGTTAGTCAGCTGAGTTTTTTTTTTTAATTTTGTGAACTCAGTTGATTTCGGCTAGGTGAAGCGTAGTCTTCCTAGCATTTATGTGGTTCAGTACGAGAGTAAATGCTCTTGTCCTTAGGCAGAGACCTAGAGGATGTACTGTGAACCTGGTGTACTGTATGTACATGTTTATTGGCAGCACCTAATAGTTCGGTTCACACACACGAATTAAGTAATTTTAATGTACACTGTCAGTACAGGCTGTATATTGGTGCTAATGTATACCTAGGCACTGTTCTGTTGTAAACACAGACACCCTGACACACTGTGTGTAAACAAACAAGAAAGCACTGTAGAAATTGAAAATAATGGCTTACCTTGTTATGATCCAGGTTACAGTCTTTTTACCTACCTATTTCCTAGGCACTTCTCATTTCTAACACTTTTCAATCAGTAGTAAATAATGCTGACTAGGATTGTAATCCCACAGGATTACCCTATCTAAGTGGATATTTACTTCATCCACAAATTCCTAGATATCACACATGAAGAAAGAATTAGCTATATAGCTGTCTAGAGAGACCACCTTCAATTCTCTTTAGATTAATTTTGAAAAGAAAGAAAATATAGCTGACAAGAAAGAAAAATGCACATTAATCATTGAATTTCACTTGTTTACATCATACAGATAGCACTCAGGTTGAAATCACTGTAATTCACTGTCTATTTCTTGATGTGAAAAGATTCTTCAGTGATGAGTGTAGAATGTTATTATTTGTTAATTGACAAAATATTATTAAATATCTGTGAGGTAATTAATAACAATGCTAAAAAGCTAGTGATGTGAAAATGTGATTTAATGTTGTTTTATGGGAGACCAAATGAAACAATTGTGATTACTAAATATAATCAGAAATAACTGTAAAATATTAGAATATGTGCATATCAATGTTAATGGCCAGGAATGTGCTATTCCTATATACCAGCAAGTCATTTATGAAGTTCTAGTAATCACTGTAAATATTTATTTAATATGTGCATCTCAATGTTATTGTGTTTGAAGTTTAATTATGTTTTCCTGTACTGAAGTTTAGTTAATGTTTCTAAGAACAAGTTGATTGTAAATATAATATATATATCATAATGAAACAAATGTTTATTGTTATAGGCAGAATTCCAGGAAATGTTATTATTTCTGCCATAAAATTAATGTACTAACATAATAATGTTTAATAATGAAGATTAACAAACAACTATTTCAATTGATGGTATGATACCAATTGTAATAAAACAAAGCTTTCTTTGGCTGGGTTAAAAAAAAATTATTAACAGCCAAAATAACTAAATGGCATTTGTGTAAATAGTTATCGATTGTTGTAGACAAGTAAAAATTATCACATTTATGTACACAGCATTTCATCATGAACATGGAAAAAAATACCCAGTCTCAACAATAGTCCACATCTGATTTCCACTATATTATGTAGTTGTGTTATTATGTTAATGAATTATGCTTATTTTATTTAATATTTTTGGTTAATATGAGTTGTGTCAAATTATGTGTGTTTAATTTAAGATTTTAAATTTTAATAAGTAGGCCTATTTTAAACCAAGGTTGCTTACCCATTATTTAAGGTTAGTTAGGGTAGCAAGTAAAGAAGAATTTTTACGTTCCGGTGTCTGCAGCGAATGGAGAATAAACTGTACGAGGTAGTTCACTTGGACGCTTAAAGTTAAAAAGCGCGGGTGCATTTAGAGGCTAATATATAACAGTTTAATGAGTGTTTATAGTGTACACGAGTGCGCGGACGAACTACGGACCGAGATGAAAACTTCTTGATCCTCGTCTACTGCATGGGGTAGTAGCATCAGCAGTGACAGCGTCCACCAGGTCTGTCAGGCTTTGGGCATGACGTCACACCGCAGGCCTGGGGTGGAGCGGCCGAGAGGTATATCCAGGCATGGGTTGTCTGGAATGGCTGCCTCAGTCCTCGCTAGCCTGGATCACGATGTCAATGTGGTGACATCAGTGGTTGTCATTGGCTTGGACGGCATCCCGGTCAACAGCGTCCAGCGACGGCGTGTATCTGCACATTGAGCGGTATTGCTTAGTACCCGCCACACAACACTTGTTGATAGCAGCCTCGTAATTCCCTGCAGAATCAACTCCTACCTTGTAACCAGCGGCAGAACGAGTTTTCTTCTTTGTTCCCGAGACCTTCAGCGAGGTAATAGACACCTCGATTCACGACGCCGGGTGTTTGTTTACCAGACACTTGTTGATAGCAGCTGCCTGCTCCCAGGATGAAGAAATATGGTGTGAGCCGTTACGATTCTCAACTGTCACGAAACTCAGTGTTACCAACTTTTGGCAAATGTCAAGTTTCAGTGTTTGAATTTGAAATTATGGTACGACCTAAATTAAACCAAATTTAAGGTAATTTTGGTGTGAATTAAGGCCGAGAGCGGCATCTGTGATAATACTAATTATCTCAGAACACTGAAACTTTAGTTTAACTATTTTTCAGTGTTTATTTATATGTCTTTCAAGTGTAATTATCTTTAGGGTTTATTTATTTCTCTATGTTTAATGTTGTGCAAAGATATGTGACTAAGAGAAGTTGATTTTGTCTATGGATCGGCGGATCTTTTAAAAAATGGAAAGGAGTGTGGATTGTTAACGATAGAAGTTTGAGAGAATAAAATGAAGAAGGAAGTTTTAGTGGCTGGTATCAGCTATATTATCAGCTGATAGTTCACTGAATAAGTGAACTGTTGTGCCCCTGAGCCAGGGCGAATGCTATGGTAATATTTAATTACCGGGGCTACTTTTATCCGCTGAAATATAAGGTACCAAAAGTCTAATGTATTCAGTACTGAAGTTTTGTGTTCGGTGAGCCCCTCCTATTAACTGTTTCGGCATAGTAATTTATTTCTCTGGTTTTCATTATGGCACAACATAATTATTTTGAATTACGCCTAGTGGTCCCGATTTAAAGACTCTTGTGTACTCCGAAGTAACTGAGTTAGTTAATTTTTTTATTCACTTTAAATACTATTATTTATCACAAATGAACTTTTGATTTTGGTTGTGCCCAACATAACTTTATAGATAAATTATATTTTATGTGATTTATGGTTAAGCAACCTAGTTTCTCAGTGTCGAAATAGGTAACCTTGGGCATAAGCCGCAATGGAAAAGTACTTATAGCATAGTAAACATTTATGATTAATATAGTAATGTTAAAGTGTGGCGCCCATATAAACTTAATATAGTAACTATAATTCATATCATATAAGTAAATACAATTATAGAGTGACAACTCAAGGGGTTTCATTTTGCTTCGAAACACATTAGAGGTTACTCTATAATATTAGTATAAAATCACAATTTTTATATTTTATGTGCACAAACCTGTTATTACATTACTTTTACTTTATATTTTTTTTATAGGCACACCTTAATTTATATAGAAAGTTTCTTGGGACTCAAAGACTAGGATCAGTGGGTGATCAGGCCACGATCTACTGAGCCAAAGGCCCAAATGAAACAAAACACTTGAAAGAATAAACTAAATATAGTCCATCCACTGTAACCTCCTACTTTTTTAAACGAACCTTTGAAAAAACACACCAGGATGCAGCATGTTTGGTTCGTTTGCAAAAATACTTTCCATCATATGCATATTAAACATGCATTAACACTAAATTACCGTATAATGATGTTAAATAAAATTTTACAAAAAAAGTAACTATCTATGTACAATATTATTAATATTAATGATCTCGCATGTGTGTAAATGAAACAGTGAGAGAAGTGGTGTGTTGGCAATGATTAGAACGAAATAGTTCCATAGCCAAAATATATATTTTTTGACTTTCCGCGTGTATTTAAGAATTTGTGTGGGTATTTGTTAAGTTTGAACATTTTTTTAAATCTCTGGTGAAATAAAAACGTTATGTTAACGGTAAAAAAATATTACGTGCCGAAACCGTGGTCGCGCATTAATAATGTTAATAGTCACTTGTTTGTTTTCTCTTTCAGCCGTTTGCAGTCTGCACAGATTACGCCATATTGCAGTGTGTTTTAATATATTACTGACCGTGAAATAACGTACAGTTTGTGTTTCAGGATTTTGTGTTAATATTGTGTATTTTAACTTTGTTATATTATTTATTATCTACTATTGTAATGATGGAATTTGTTATCGTTTTGATATTTTGTGTGGTTCTTGTGATTGCTGTAATGGTAATTGGTTCCGGAATGGGGAAAGCTACTTCTTCGCAGCGTCAGATGGACATCATTAACGTCGCTCAGAACTTATATGTTTTAATTAGGAAAGGCGACTTGAAGAAATGTGACGTTACGCAGACGACCGCGTTTCTTCTCAACATCGCAAAGTCAACTGTTCTCAAGTAAGTAGGCTTTTTTCGTTTTCATGCACGTAAAAAAAATATCGACTGTGTCCTAAGTATTGTCGGCCTGTGTTTTAACTCACGAGGTTTTTTGTGTTTTATTTCCAATTTATATTTTTTGGTGTGAGACAACACCGCCATGTGGCGTCTCTGTTGAAAAGTTAACCTAAAATCATATTAGGCCTACTCAGGTCCTAACAATAACAATATAGGCACTTTCAAGTATTTTTATGGGTGTGATACACGTTTGTTTATAACGATGTTTATAAACTTTATGATAGGTTTAACTATAACATAAGGGAGTGATTTTATAATTTGCATTTAATTAGTTTTTCATCTGTTTGGGAGATCACAAAATAAATAAAAAAACACTTCATTAATTTCGTGGACAAAGTCTGTCATGTTTCCATTTAGTGACCACAAAGCAAATATTTGTGACAAAATGCCATATTTGGAACACTGCCTAACTGCGTATTGTAAACGGGTCCCCGGAAAAGTGTTATGACAAATGTTTTTTTTTTTTTTGGTTAGGTACTACAAGAAAGACATTGAAGAAGTTTCAACACCAGGAAAAAAGAGGAAAAAAAGGCCACAGGAAGGAAAGTCACTTGACACAGTCGACGATTTCACAGTAAATGCAATCAGGAATGAAATTTACAGGATGTACGCTGAAGGTAAAAATTTGATACTGAAGAGTAGTTTCAATATCACTGGGGTAGGCCCTACTTAATTGTATTCATTTCATATATCCATATGCAGATTGACCGGTTCAGTTTTTTTCCCGATATCATCTGTCCTTTAAAAATACTTAACATTTTTGGGTGGTTTGTTAGGTTTCTTTATTGATATGGTATTGATATATAGAATATTGTGCAACATATGAAATAGGTACACGTCCTTTTAAGGTTAGGTTAAAGATAGAAAGAAAATTGTTACATTCTAAAACTACAAGTAATGTTTATATCGTTATACACAGTATACATATTAAATAACCTCAACTTTTATGATGTATCAGAAGGTTAAATAATGACTATTTCCAGTATAAATAATATCCAGTTGTGCGCTTTAGCAGTAATTGGTTACAAATTAGTGAGTTGTGGTCTAAGCAAGCATGGTTATTAAAAAAAAAATTGGGATACTTAATTGGCTAAATTGTACTGTGTGGCAGGGTCCAGTACAATATATATTCTATTGCAAAATAGTGTCATGCCCCGCCTAACCCTTTAGAAAATATAGGGGTATTGTTATTTTATAAACAATAGGCCTACTTCATTGTAATGAAGTATCATATGAAAACACAACTTAGCCAGACAAACTGTGTGTTAGTGTATGAAGTAACAGAAGGTTATAAAACAGTAAAAGTTTAGTATCGCGTATCCGATTCGATACATTGATCCTGATCGCATGATCCTGCAAATATTGATCCTGTGATTGATGATGCTTGCTTTTCTAATTTATTACGTTTAAAAATCCTGTACAAAACCAAAACTAAAAACCTGTGATGTAGTAATGAGTTATGATTTAAAGTTGAATAATAATGAAAATATATATGTTTTATTAAACTTATGATAATTATTCTTGCTATACCACAATATTTGATTATGTTCAGGATCTTTGATCTGAATAAATGAAAAAAAGCATGCACCACACGATCAATAGGATGTACAGGTTCATGCATAAAGATCTAGGGATCACATGGGATACACGATACAAAACTTTTACCTTTAACACAGTGTAGAGCTTGTAACTTATTGATTGCTAAATTGAATGCTGAAATAATAATGTTTTACACAACTTCAATACAAACGCGCAATATAATCGTCATATCATTGCAGACAAAAATACTGCAATGTAGAATTCCTCTAAGCAAACTACAAAATTTAAATTAATTTAAAAGTATTTTTGAAATGTAAGTTTATTAAAACTATTTAATAAATGTAAATTGTGCACTTAAATTATCTTCTACGGGGTTGTGGTTTCGCTTAGTTTTGTGTACCTCTGTTATTTCATGTATTGTTAATGTATGCAATAAATTTACAGGTTTGAATGTTACAGTCGACACCATTTTGAAAGAAATCAGGGAAAGACAAATAGATTATTATGGTGGAAGATCAAGTCTTCATAAATTGTTAAAGAAGATGGAATTTTCATGGACAACTGTTGATGGACGAAAAGCTTTGATAGAGAATGAAAACATAGTATTGAAGCGAATAGATTTCTTGAGAAAGTATAAAGAAGAAAAAGAAAGAGGTGCCAATTTCATATTTGTTGATGAAACATGGATTTTCCAGAGAGGCAAGGCATTAATTTATTTGAAAATTTGTTCTGTGGTCCAATACAAAGTATTTCATTTCCATTTCATATATTTTTCAGGAACTGTATCAAAGTCATGGCAGGACAAGAGTCTACAATCTGCGAAGAGACGTACTGTTTGAGATGGTAAAAGGTTTATTGTTGTTAATGCTGGAGGGCGCACTGGCTTTGTGCCAGGAGCAGGATTACTTTTTGTTTCAGGTCAGAAGACTGCAGACTACCATGGCGAGATGAATGGGGAAACTTTCTTGATGTGGTTTGAAGACATGTTGGTGCATCTGGAGGAACCCAGTGTCATTATAATGGACAATGCTTCATATCACAGCACCCAGGTATGTGCAATAGTAAAGCTGTGTCTTTTTATTGCTCAAATTGTAATGTGAAAAATTTACATGTGTATAAGTACGAATATTCGAGACTAATACATTTTGCCAGCAATAATTGTTATCTTAATAGTATGCCTACACTACATTTTTATAAACTATAATGTTTGAGCTGAAATTGATTACACACACACACAGATATATATATATATATATATATAATGTAATTGAATTACATCATAGTGCAAACTAATTTAGTAGAGGGTTTGAAATACCAAATAAAATTTTTTTATTGCAAATAGCATTTGAAAATGACATAATTACTTGTTTGGTAAAAGGACCCACTTTATGAATGCTCTGTTGCCCTACTTAATAAATTAAAATAATATTTTCAAAAAAATTTCTAGTCACTAAACTAACATGCTTTGTTAAATTTAGAAATTCATTACGACAATATGCCAAAACACATGTTTGCTTTGCATAAGTACAGTAGAACCCTGTTATAATTTGTTTTTAAGGGGCTACAAGAAAAAAAAACATAAGCAGGAAATTCAATTTAGTACTTTTTAGTGTGGATTTATTGCCAATGGACTCAACAAGCTGCATAAAGATATATTTGATGCTCCAATTTGCTTGTAGCAAGCCAAAAACAATTTTTCTTTAACATCATGGTGCTTCCAGCTTCTATCTGCTTTGTCTTTACTTACACATTGTCTCATTGCTGTAAAATTGTCTCATTTCTGTATAATTGTCATAATTCACGACAGTGTTTACAGTGGAAATGCTTAAGTCCAGTTCTTTTGCCACTTGAACATGTGATTTAAGTGAATACATTTGAAAACACACAGAATGGCTAAAAATTTATGAATTTATTTGTTTTCCAAGGGTGTCAACAGGCAGTTAACTGCTAACATACACATAGACAGTATAGACAAAGGCTTTTAATTTTTTTCGTCTTCTAAAATTTTATGAAGTGAACATTACAAGCACGAAACGCATAATTTGTGAAACATTATATCCAGGAATTAAATACATTGTTCTTATAGGGAAAATATTGGACTTGAAAAATAATACATTATAGGCAGGAAAACTTTATAAGCAGTAAAATTGTAACAGGGTTCTACTGTCATGAATTCTTATCAGCTACTTGAGTATTTAGTTAAATGTTGGCATAACGTAGGTTGAGAAAACACCTACAATGAACTGGACCAAGGATGCACTGATCGCGTGGCTGGAGAAGAATGAGATAAAACATGAAAATAATTTGTTGAAAGTGGAGCTGCTGAGAATAGCTAAACAAAACAAGCCCCGAATACGGTATATTATTTCGTTTTTTTTACAGCATTTCTTTAAAAGTGAGATAGTTGCAAAAAATTACGTATACGCCTTGTTCTAACACACTTTTCAGATATGAGGTAGACGAGTTGGCTTGTAACTATGGCCACAAAATTCTACGACTCCCACCCTATCACTGCCACTATAATGCAATCGAACTAGTTTGGGCTCAATGTAAACACCATTACAATAGTAACGTGGGGCGGGCCAAGAGATTTGACAATGATGCAGTTGCAGCCATCTGGAAAGAGGCTCTTGATGCTTCCACACCAGAGAGGTATTTTCATGTTGCATGACCAATGGGGTATTCCTTTTGAAGTAGAAATTGTTTTATTTTCCTGTAGAACATTCCTCAAGCTTCAGCAAAACCCTTACCATACATTTTTACATAATACGTAAGTATTGTTGCCTAGCAGCCTGGTCCTACCATTCCTTTTGATAACTTTGTGTGCTAGTGTGTGTATAGTGTGATTATCATTTTGTGTATATTCATATACCAGTAATACAGTTTTAAAACAATTGGTAAAAATAAGTGGTTTGAATTTGTGTAGTTGTCGTTTTGAAAATGTGTTGCATGTATGTGTTTGTGTTCGTGTTTGTGTTTGTAATTTTATTCCCATGTGATTCATACATATCTGTGTAGTTTCTAGATCTAACAGTGGTGACTTATTTGCAAGGTTTTTTTTTTTTTTGTAATTGCAGTCCATTTGCAATTGTTTCATTTCCATAAATAGTTTTGTATTTATTAGTAATTGTGATATTACTTTCTGTTATGCTTAATCTTGTGTCAATGACTTTAAAGTTATGGTGGGTTCAGTGCTGTAGGCAGATTTCAATATTCAGATAAAATTTCAACGTAGAGAATTTTGAATATTTTCATCTAGCGAACTTGAATAGGTATTTACACATGTAGTTCTTGCACATTAGTATTTTCAAAAGTTATGTTATTATAGTGAAATACATATACAGTAAATCATCAAAACTATTCAAAAAATTAAATTTTCGCTATATCTCACTGTTTTTGTCTGGGACAAATTTTAACCAAAAACAAACACAAAAGTTATGAAATAAATATTTTATCATATGCATTCTAAGCCTTTATTGATAACATAGAAAATATTTACAGCTTTATTATATCTTGAATAAACCACTCAAATTTTTTTTTCAGATAACATAAAACAAAAAATGTTACTTCAAGTATTAAATAATAGCTTTGATAGTTGAGGAAAACACATTAAATGAGTTTTGTTGTGTTTAAAAATAGTTTCTTGTGGAGTGAGTTCAAAATTGTATGTAATAAAGAGCATGCCATGCATTGTTTACTATGCCGTTTTGACAGAAACAAACATATTTTGTTATAGAGTGGTTTTTGCTATAAACAGGTCATTTATATAGAGGTTTTACTGTATACATTAATTTTTTTAGATGGGCGAGGTGTGTGGATCACGTGGAGAAGCTAATTCAAGCAGACTGGGAGAGAGAAGTCCACATAGACAGCGGCACCATTCCTCCACTCATCATCCACCTCGGCGAGGATAGTTCAAGTGAAGACAGTGACAGCGAAGAATTTGAGGTTACGACACAGCAAGTAGATAGAGACAGTGAAGTACTGGCAGTTCCTCTTGATGATTAACCCGGGTGTTCTTATTGAGGTCTGTATGTAATAAACACCTGGGCAACTGTAAGTATTGGGGTTTGAAACATTTTTTTTTTCTTTTATGCATTCCCATTAAGTATGTTGATTACTGGAACTTTATGTATTAACTTTATATTACACATATTATAAAATTAATAATAAATTTCATTTCTGGATTCGCATAGGTGTATGTGAAACATTTTATTTTGTTGTGTCTCTTCATTTTTCAGTGAACTTACTTGGAAAACAAAAAGCCAGTCCCCATCCAGGGCCACAAATAAATAATGCATATAAGTGGTATAGAAATTACTGTCAATTCTTTACCACAATTTTACTGTTCATAAAATTATGATTTTGTCTAATAAGTATACTCAGGAAAATGTATATAACCATATTTTTATTTGTGGCCTTAACCGGCAAAATGGTAGGGGTTTATTAAATAAAAGAAGAAAATTCATTTTTAAATGTTTTCATCTGAATTTGTTAATTTTATTAAACCTTCAATCCTTAGTATTTTCCAGATTGCTTAGATGGACAGCCATATGTATAATTTACAATACTTTTTTTTTCAGATGCAGAAAACTGTGTTGAACTGTACTAAAGGATGATATTTATTGCTTACATAAATGTTGTAAATTTATATGTTCTCCTAAAAATTTACTTTAAATTATATGTTATTTCTTTAGCTAACAAACTTATTTTTTAATATTTTTACCATTGGGTATCATAAATGTTATGCACATATAAATGTATACTTAGATCATATTCAAATTACTTATATATATATATATATATATATATATATATATATATATATATATATACATACATACACACACACACACATTGTTTTGACAGCTGGTGATTGTAAACAAACCATTTGACATTTGTCACATGGCAATGTTTTTGTTTACATACGGCGGAAGGATACATAGTGACATTAAAGTAGATCCGGTGAAAAGCAGGGCTTCAGAAAAGTAGGAGGTTACCGTGGATGGACTATAACCTACTCAAGCTAACTTGTAAAGAACCTGGATAAAAACAACACAACTGGTGTAAACAACCGGACCACCAACCTCACTGATACAAATATACCCAGAAACTGAAAACACCAAATTTGTTTAAATTATGAAAGACCCATAATTTAACGAGCAAAACTTTAATTCTCCTACCAATTAAATGTCACTGAAGACAAAAAACTTTAAAACTGAAAATACCACTTCACGATTGAAAACTAGGATGAGAGCAACATATGAAATCAAGAAATCTCTTAAAAAAAAACTAGCTTCATTAAATACCATATAAAGAAAACACTTGAAATAAAAATAGATTGCCATCAAAAAAAAGATTATCACCACTATGCTCACCACTAAATTAGATAGTTATAATAATACTTGAAGATCATAGATAAGAAAATATTTTTAGATTAAACCAACAGTAAATAGAGAAATCATATGAAATTATTTAAAGGTTTAAAAACGTGTAAAACTTGTCTTAAAAAAAGTTGTTTACTCAAAAAAATATATATATATTTAACCCATAACAAAAATTATTATTTAAATATAAATTAAAACAACATCAAAACAAGCTTCAGAACCACAGGCTCTGCTACCATTACTGCACCACACCTTACCTCCCTTCACAAATTTTTAGGTTATGAACAGAGGCAGGCGGATGCTGAAAGCTCGTGGACCAAGGCTCATGAAGTGTTTCGATGTGCGGAGGGGTTAGTTAGAGTATCAACAGGGCTGACTGGTCATGCACACTCACAATACACCATTAGAGTATTACTTAATGATAAAAAATAAGGACAATTTCAGATAAATTATTTATTTATATAAATTATTTTAAATAACACCCTGACCTTTTTTGTAATAATATCACTTGGATTTTAAATTATTTCGTTAACATAATACTGATTTTATTATATTTAAGTTTTATCTTATCTGGGGCCCCACAGAAAAAAAGAATAAAATTGTCTTACAATTATTACATGATGAATTTCTTACAAAACATATTTTTTTTGTTTGTTTATCAAAATATCTTTAGTCCATGTTACATTACTTCGTTGCTTGAAAATTATATATTAAGTAAAACGTTGCGTTGGTTCAAATAAATTTCATTAAAATAGAAGAGAAGACAAGTTTGACGAGAAGTCCGATGAGGTTAAGTCCACGAAATGTTCACATAGGTAGAGTTGATTAAAAAAATAGGTTAGTAATTCATGCCAAAAATAATAAAATATTCGTCGGCTTTCCTGAATTAGGTGCGGTCACTTCATTTTGCTTCCGGGCTGCCGGGGACAGGCCCCCAACACCACAGCACAAGTTGGTTCAAGCTAACCGCATGGCCGGTATCGTGGATTACCGCATGGCCGGTATCGTGGATTACCGCATGGCCGGTATCGTGGAACCGCTAATTAACATAAAAATAACAAAGAATATTAACACGCCCGGTGCTACAAACATTTCCCTACGTTCTTAAGAAATAATACAACAAAACTTACCACTTAGTGCGGTTGAAGATGCTTAATGCATCTTGAAAACTTTAAATCACACAAGAAAGAATTTTTTGAGTTACTACATCATGGCGTCAAGGTGCTGGAAAAGACAGTTTGTGGTCTGTAAGTGCAAGACGAAGAAGGACATTGAACATGGCACTCGTAGAGAGTACTTTTTTTTAAAACAACAACATATTGATTATTAATGGAGCATTAATTCTATTACAAAAAAGATTGACTTATAATTTCTTAAATATACCTTCACATATTTGCTATAATAATTAAATTGTAAACACATTATTCATAATAGATTCAAAAAAAATACATTGACACAATAAAAAAAAACTTGATGTGTTCAAACATTTAAATTACACATAATTAAAATTATTACAACTTCGTTCAAAATTAACTTTTAAATCTTTAAATGACATATTACCATTAACAAATACCAATATAGAATACTGAAAACGTGTGGAAACCAGTTCGCCCAAAAAAAAAAAGAAAAATAATAATAAATAAATAAGTTGAGCAAGTGCCACCACATTACAATGGCACAACTTTCTTCAAGAGCACTTTTAACTACACTGAAAGACACAGATGAAATAGAAACTTCACTGACAAATTTCTTTAGGTGGGGTAACGTTTTCATGGCACGCTCAGCAACTGCAGTATTCCATCTGATTGCACAAAATTTCTTGGAAAAAAGCTCTGATCCAGTTATTCTAATGTAATCTGCCCTCCTTGCAGGTAGGTACATGCATAAACAAATAGTAACTGTGCCTCAAAAAACTAACAACGTCCAATTGTATAGCAGAAATTCCAGTTTTGAAAGCACCATGGACCGTATGAAGCCCACAGCTACCAATTTTGTAGCAACGATGGCGAATCTTCACCAAAAGTGTCGGTGATATGTATTTTCAAAGCTAACAAAAAGCCCAGTTTACGTTGAGGGCATCCATAGATACTTAAAATTAAATGCACCTGTCGGTATAATCCGAACGTGGGAAGCACATGCTGCAGTACGTACGTCAGCAGGATAACAGACCAGCTAGAACCAGTTTGTATCACGTGATTTAACGCCACTTCCGAATCCGATGGTAAATAAAAGAAAATGGACGTGGAAACTGTTCGTTATTTTCCATTCAAAAATAAAAAATGGGGCGCGATTCACTTGATGCTACGTCAATGCAAGCAGATCAATAAAGAAAAAACGTATCGCCAACTACAACCTACCAAACAAAAATTCCCTGATTTTTAAAAAAATTACCTGATTTTTCCCTGATTACAATATTCCCTGATTTTTCCAGGTTTTCCAGAGTTAGTAGACACCCTGATTATATAAATTTTAATCTCGCTGACGAAATATTTAAATATTCTAATTAAGTAGTGGATTCGCTTTAAAACTCTTAGTTTGCATCTGCCATTAATCGCAGAAGTTGTCATGTACCCTGGTCAGTTGTCTGTAGCTGTTCGAAATCGTCAGCACTGTGGATACTGTAGCAAGGTGTTTACCTTGAGAAAGAATGCTAAACGACAAGAGAGAAGCGGGTGTATTTTAGGTCCTTGTCAAAAATCCATTTAATTGCAGTCAGTGTCAGAACTCCTTTGTTAGAAGATATTACATGAATAGTCATTGCAAAACCTGAACAACTAAGATGAATAAAGATAACGAAGAGGAAGAGGAACGAAGGCGGAATATTAGTTGATAATTTAAAAAAAAGCTAATGCTAAAAATACTGATATAGAACAAGACAATAATTTTAAATTTAAAACAAACGAATAAAGTATCAACCACATTATAACTGCAAAGATATTTACACCAATATCTAGTCGTCTCAATGGAAATATGAAAGATGGAGAACCACGTGAATCCGACAAGACCGAAGACTGAGATGAATCAACTGATGCTGACATGATTGAAGATTGTGGTGACACAACTGAGGCTGACATGATTGAGTACTGTACTGAATCACCTAAAGCAGGCAAGATCGAAGACTGTGATGGCAGCTTGAGAGCAAAACGGTGGAAATGACGTGTTATAATCAATCTGATCAAGCTTGTGATAATCACTGTCTCGATGATGAAAGTTACCCTGAGGTTGACGATAAAATGGAAGACACCATAGATAATATTTATTATAAACGTGCAAGGACGATGAACGTAGCAGAAGAGATTGATTACACATCATGGAAAGATCCAAACATATTGGATGTCAGGCTAAGACTGTTGGTGCCATCTGTTCGTAGAGGGAACTACTCACATATCGAGGAAGTATCGACCATACTTAAAGAACTGCGGAAAGCTGGCTACGGACAGTAATCATTTGTTTAGCTGTCATGTGTGTACTATTGCAAAGTAATTACTTATATTTTAAAAAAAGGTATGATTTCTTTCTTGTATTCTGATTTCCAACTAGGCCTGTGTTTCTGCTACTGTGTGTGATCATTCCGTTTCCTGTGTGTACGTTCCGTTTCCTGTGTGTACGTTCCGTTTCCTGTGTGTACGTTCCGTTTTCCTGTGTGTACTATGTTTACGATACGTTTCCTGTGTGTACGTTCCGTTTCCTGGGTGTACTGTGTGTACGTTCCGTTTCCTGTGTGTACTGTGTGTACGTTCCGTTTCCTGTGTGTACTGTGTGTACGTTCCGTTTCCTGTGTGTACTGTGTGTACGTTCCGTTTTCCTGTGTGTACATTTCTTTTCCTGTGTGTACTGTGCTTAAGATACGTTTCCTGTGTATACATTCCGTTTTCCTGTGTGTAACTGTGTGTAACTGTGTGTACATTCCGTTTTCCTGTATGTATTGTGTGTACATTTCTTTTCCTGTGAGTACATTCCGTTTTCCTGTGTGTACTGTGTGATCATTACATTTATTGCATGTAAATTGCATGTATTGCACGTACATTGCGTACATTGCGGCTTCGTACCGTTTACTGTGTGTACTGTGGTTCATTCCGAGTATATTGTGTTATTGCGTACATTGTGTGTACAATACGTGCATTGCGCATCAATTGAGTTACCTTATTTTTGTGTGCTTTTTTAAATGATGATTTGACTCGAGTATAATAGTAAATGGATCTTGTTTTAAATTAATAGATCGGTCGTGGGGTATATAGGCAAGTCCTAGACATCAGGTCACTCAGTTTGTTACTGACGTCGACGGTGTAAGGATCACCTAGTTTGTTTCATCTGGTGCATAAGTCGTGTCAATTACCTGTACTTGCGAACTCGATGGGCTCCTAACATCGATGGTGTCATGATGATGGGGTCACTACGATGTGCTCCTTCCATCGATGGAGTCATGTCGATGGGCTCCTAACATCGATGGTATCATGACGATAGGGTCACTACGATGGGCTCCTATCATCGATGGTGTCATGCCGATGGTGTCAACGATGGACTGTTACGCCGCTGGGTTCCACAGTCGATGTTGTACAAGATTTCGGCGTTGATACGTCGTTGTGACTGGACAATTTCAGCATTGTTATGTGACAAAGTGACATTGTTAAATTTAAGCACGTGCTTTGTGTCATTGTATTGAATGGTAGATCATTCTGGTAGGCTTGCATCGTTGTAATGGGCCACTGCTAAATAGAGACGTTGTTCATAAGTACTTGACTACATGTGTGACGTAAATTGCATATTAAGGCAAGGGGTTTGTGCGTGACTAGTCTGTTTAGCGGTGTCGGTTTCCAGCCCGTTCCAACCACAGAGAGCTGCGATGCAAGCTTTTTGTTTGAGTGACTAATATTCTATTTAAGTATTTAGCAGGTGAGCAGTTGCTGAGATGGAGAGATTCGACGTGAGATGGAGAGAGAGGCGGTGGGACGATCGTGGCCTGCTGAGAGAAAGACCTGCGAATCTACACTCTAACACATGAAATAAATAAAAAATAATTAAATGTATATATTAACTTTGTGTTTTATTTCTATAGTACTAATACCTTAATATTTTTTCTTGATGAGAATTTTTTTTTATAATGTATGATTGTATGATTGAAAACACGCATTCCTACAAAAAAGTAAAACGATTATTTTTTTTTCTGCATATGTAATTTTTTGTTGAAAGTTGGATTTAAGAGACTTTACTTCACACGAATCCCTAATAAAGGTGAAAAAAGAATAAAACAAACACAATGGTTTACATTTCTTTTTATTTACAAATAAAATTCATCATTCTACACACACAACAGATATTTACAGAGGAAAATTTTCAATTAGAAGAAATATATTTAATCTTCACTGTAGTAATAAGGATGTTCATAGAGCCACAGCTTCAGTAACTGGCTATTACAATGTGCACAGTGGAAACCATTATAAAATTTATCGCACTTTTCAATTTGGTTTCCGTACATCTTTAACAGTGTGTTGAAGCCTGGACAGTTACCTTGTTTACGTAGATCAATTACTTTCGCACTACACAAATCACTCACAATACATTTCTGTTCATTACCAAGGACGTAAACTACGTCGTCTTCAGGCTCGACGAGGTTCGACAGCACAGACGCAAGTTGTTCATAGTCCACATCACCGTCGTTCCACGAGAGACCGTTCACTTCATAGGTTAGTCGACGGTTCTCGCGTTGAGAGAATCTGTCCAATTCCAACCAGTCGCAAGGGGGTTTAAAGATGTATTCGTAAGTCCTGGTTTCTTCACCGCCAATGATAGACATCACTGACAGTTGCATCACTACGGGTCCCTTTTGGGACGTAAGACACTGGACGTTGACAAGAAAGAGTGTCATATTGTCATTACTCACAGTTACACGCACGACGAGGCTCGATGCCGACTGCGGCACGGCGCTCAGAACTAGGCTGCCGCTGCCGCTGCCTGCACGCATCTCGTCGCTTCTTGCACCATGACTTCATGTGCGGTGTGTCGGGGACACTGGAGCTTCCTCTGTCGCACTCGGTGCACGGCCAACAATCTTGGATGTCTGGGTCTTGCTGTAGGTACACCGGCAGGAACTTGTAGACGTATCTTATCTCATGAGGGGCGTAGACCAGGAGAAACTCCTTTGGTAGATAAGGTAACTCCATCTCCTTATCCAGTGCCGCAAGCGAGCGCACTTTACCATATTCTAAGATGGCCGACAAGATCTTTGCTCCGCTCGCACAACAAGCAAACATTACCCCCTCAGTAGACGTCTGGTGCGCGCGAGGTACTGCAGGTAACTGAAGGCTTCCCGGGTCCGACAACAGGTGTATTTATACCCTAAAAAAATTAGGGGTGAGGAGGGTAGGGGTGGGAATGTCATTAAAGAGAGCGAGGGAGGGGTGAACTTTTTTTCATGGAGGGGTGGGAGAACAACAGCAGTAGTGTTGGTGGTTGGTTTTTTAATGATAAAAAAATTATGAAAAAAAAATTTGGGTTGGTGGAGAGGAGTGAGGGCGGGGGGGGTTTAGAAGATATATGTGCTATGAAAAAAAAGTGGTGGGGGGAAGTCAGTCTGCCTGCAGCCACCATTGAGGAAGGAACCTGTCGCCATTTTTAATTTTTTTGACCTCGTCGGGTTCGAACCGAGGACTCCGAGCTCCGTGTCGTAAATGTATGTTTTTTAAATATTATTTATTAAAATTTTATTAATTAATATTTTTATGAATTTTTAAAAAAAATTCATTAAAATCGAATAATAAATAAAAAAAGTTCAAGACGGCGGGCGCGACGGAAATTGCAACGGTGACGTCATATTCAAAATGGCGGAAAACAAAATGGCGGAAAGTTCGAGAAATCAAATTGACGTCATCCAAAATGGCGGATCCAAAATGGCCGCCAAGGTCAAGGTCAATGGTCAAGGTCAAACCCATCCAAGATGGCCACCGTGACGTCACAATCCAAGATGGCGGACACCGACACCACACACCACGCGCCGGCGCCAGGGCTCGGAGCCCCTATTACATACTACTCCTACTTACGGCATAGAGGACATTGATGGATCCACTAGACTAAAGAAGAGTGATCTGCATTACGACAATAATTTTCCTTGTCCTGAGCGTGATGGTATTAGCTCACTCGATCGTGACGAAGAACATAAATTGAAGGATGCTGATGGCTTCGGGAAGACTGAAACTAATGGAAGGATCAATACCGTGAAAAGTGAGAATACATTCAAGCCTATATTCAGTAGATCCTCCAATCTTTGTAAAAATGATGGACTCCTAAAAAGGAAGCAAGAAGACGATGAAGACACTTCGACATCATCGATATCGAATTCATACGGTAATCTGGGTGAAAAGGTTGTCTTCTACAGTGGTTGTTACAGTGACTCTGAGGCTGTTGACAAAGACATAGACTGTGATGAAGCACCTAAAGCTGACAAGATCGAAGAATGTGGCGGTTTTCTGAGACCGAAACAATGGAAACAACATGTTATAATAAATAAATCTGATAATGCTTATTATTATCACTGGGACGATTGTGATATTAAAAGTATGTATAATAAACAAGCAAGTAAGATGGTGGTAGAAGAGATTGATTACACATCATGGAAAGATCCAAACATAAGTATTGGTTGACCGGCTAAGACTTCTACATGGCTCGCTTTGTGCAGGAAACTATTTGTACATCAAATAAATATCCTTCATACTCAAAGAACTGAGGAAAGCTGGCTACATACAATAATGGCTTCTTTTACTTGTATTTGTGTAATGTTGAGAAATAAATTAAATATTGAAAGTAAAAATTTAATGTTTTTATTTCTTGTATTCTGATTTCCAACTAAGCCTGTGTTTCCGCTACTGTATGTGTGTACGTTCCGTTTCCTGTGTGTACTGTGTGTACGTTCCGTTTCCTGTGTGTACTGTGTGTACATTCCGTTTCCTGTGTGTACTGTGTGTACATTCCGTTTCCTGTGTGTACGTTCCGTTTCCTGTGTGTACGTTCCGTTTCCTGTGTGTACGTTCCGTTTCCTGTGTGTACGTTCCGTTTCCTGTGTGTACGTTCCGTTTCCTGTGTGTACGTTCCGTTTCCTGTGTGTACGTTCCGTTTCCTGTGTGTACGTTCCGTTTCCTGTGTGTACGTTCCGTTTCCTGTGTGTACGTTCCGTTTCCTGTGTGTACGTTCCGTTTCCTGTGTGTACGTTCCGTTTCCTGTGTGTACTGTGTGTACATTCCGTTTTTTCCTGTGTGTGTACTATTTCTTCATTTCGTTTCCTGTGTGTACTGTGTAATCATTACATTTATTGCATGTATTGCGCGTACATTGCGTACATTGCGTGTTGGAGCTTTTGGAGCCAAGTAGACTTGTATCCTTGTAGCTTCATAGACAAGTAGTTTAGTAGCCATGCGGTCTTTTAGTTATGCAGTCTCGCAGCCATGTATAACTCGTAACCAGCTAGATCCTTTTAGACTCGTAGCTTTGTAGCCTCGTAGTCTCTTAGACTCGTAGCATTGTAGCCCAATATCATTGGAGCTGTTGAAAGAAAAGGCAGTTGGAGTATTTGGAGCTGTTGGAGCATTTGGAGCTGTTGGATAGTTTGGAGCCTTTGGAGCTAAGAAGTAGTCGTTGCACGTATATACAGGGCTAAATGTTTATAAGATTGCTGGCTTTCGCAAGTGATCCTGTAGTAGGATAGAAATTGTGTAATAAATATTATGTTTCTAAAAGACTTTGTGGTGTTTTATTTCTCGAACCTTACACTTTTCTGGTATTTAAATTAAATTTATTTTAGCTTCGTCCAGGATCGTGCCAAGGACATTAGTCGATCTAATTAATCAGTATATTGTTTGCAAATTTATTTAATGAATTTTGAACTTTTTCCTGAATTTCTAGGTTAATTATTACGAATTTTCCAAGATGTTGGTCTTGATGTCTGATAGGATGATGGTAGTAGAGGATTTAAAGTCTCTTTAAGAATGTTGAACATGGTTTATTGATATTATTATTTTTTACATAAAATTAAACATTATTGCATCGATGGAGTATCAAACTAAGGACAGGAGCGGATCGAAACAATATGTAAATTAATGAGTGATTTATTTATTAATTTTGTAATTTTTCCCGAATTTCTAGCAAAATAATTACATAATTTCAAGATGGCATCCAAATTTCAAGATGCCACAGCAAAAATAATAAATGATTACTGCACTCTAGTGGGTTAGAATAAAACTAGCATGATGGTAAGACATTTACACACACACAAGATGGTGTCCTCCAGCAGACCAAAACAAAATGGTGGCAATGACGTCATACTAGGTGAAGATATATATATACTTTGACATAAGTGGTGGGGGTCAGTCTGCCAGCGTCCACCGTGCGGGAAGGATCGGTCACCATTTTTATTTATTTTTTTGGCCTCACCAGGTTTTAACCGGGGACTCCAAGCTCCGTGTCGAGAAAGTATGTTTTTTAAATTTTTTTATTAATAATTTATTAGTTAAAATTTTTAATAAATATTAAAAATTTTCCCGATTTTCTAACATAAAAATTACGGATTTTCAAGATGGCGGACGTAACGGAAATTGCAATGGTTACGTCATAATCAATTTTTTCCGACACTGTTTTGACTTGGACTGTTCCACAGTAAGTGACAGTTTGCTAGGTTTTCTTCGTAGAATATTTTTGGTTTTCGGTCGTGTCTTAAGCTCCACAGCTTCTTTGAAAGGGCTTGACGTTAGAATTTCACTTCGCTGAGCATGACTGTAACTTTTCGGCCTCTTTCAGCTGATGTCAATTTTCCAACTTGCTTCTTTCCTTTAACAGACAAGAATTTCTGATTTTGGTGGACAGTTGAAACCCCAGTTTCGTCCGCATTGTACATTTTAGAAGGTGGGAAGTTGTATATCTCTATCAGTATTGTCAGTTTTTCGAAAAACAATTTAACTCGAGGTTCATTAAAACCAACACACCTCATCAAACTGGTAGATTCTGGTGAGCGCAAACTCAAATGTGGATGTCTTTGCATGAAAGAGTTGTATAAATCTTTCCTAGCACATTTGGTGTCTCTGTTAAATCTGTGTGGAATTCCAAGTGTCTCTGCTAAGTCGAATGCCAACTTCAGAAATTCCATTCTACTCAACCCCATTAACCTATCTTCAAGTTCTCTAATGTGTTGTGCCAGATCTTCTTCAAAATTTGAAGGAAATGTTAGTTCAAAACGTCCAAGTTTAGGCTTCAGTTCACATTCAAACCCTTTCTTAATCAGTGACACACTATCTTGAACAGAACTTTTTGGAACATTAAAGTGTGTTGCTGCATCTCGTACACTCATTTTACCACTCAACACATGTTCTACAGCAATTTTCATTGTAACTCCACTCCACAATCCCCTATTGGTAGTTCTTCCTTTGAATTTCGGCATGATTGTTGCGTCAACCAACTGTAACATACGACCCCAATATATTAATAAAAATAATTAACCTGCTAAACAAAGAATTTTTTATGTTTTACATATCAAATGATGTGTCCGCAGCTACCCTCTTTTGGAGTGTCCGTGGCTACCCGCACCGCAATAGCTCGAACTAATAAACATAACATAAAAACTGTTGCCAATACGAGCATCCCTAAACGGTATGTTCAAAAATGCCTTATAAATATGACATTGTGTACATATAATTCAGTTTCGCTTACCAACAGTGTCATGAGACGCTTCCAGATATTAACTGCGTCGTAAAAACCTTTACCACAAAACACAAACATACGCACTACATCCACGCGCTTAAACGAATAAATCTCAACTGTGTGCGGAAAGCACTGTATACGGAGGGAGTTCTGGACAAAACTTGACAGTACTGACACCTAGCGAGAAGTAGGTAAACTACGACGTGTCCGGGGCTACCCACCTTTCCCCTAAGTTAATTGTAATTCTGCAGTTCAACTGTTTCAGTGGTTTGGATAGGGTGAGTATGACAGAAAAACTACTTGCCACCCTTTCAGTGTATCTTAAAATGGACTTCATAATGACATTCCATGAAATCAAAAAGGAAAAAAAAGCCAGCAAGCCTTTACATCTGCAGACAACGTGGCTACTTGCAGTTATTCCGAGTTCAAACTGGAAGGAAGACTACACAGATGGCACAATGAGTTTAAGTTCCAACTCATTTTATATTTACGTTAAACACTATCACACTTACAGACTCAAAAAGGAACTTAACTTTCACAAAAGTAAAACAAAAAATTACATATATTACAGATTCTACCAAAAGTTTAAGACCGCCATCGCTTTTCACATAGTACGACTTTCGACTGATACCTTTAATGCAATTAGCATCTGATAATTGTTTTAATTTTTTATGTGTAAAAGTACATATTTTGGTGAAAAAACAGTTGAAATATTCCAATAATTTATTGAATTACAATTTATTTAAGAAAATAGAATTTGCAAAATATACAACATTTTTTACCTTATATAATATTTTACAACTAATTGTAATGGCTGTACGCAGTTATTGATTTTACACAACATGCATAACACTCTAAGGAAACTAGGATAGCATAATTGGTGGCAATGAGCTAATCGCGAAAATTAATTTTTTTTTGCTGATTTATCACTTATGTCTAAATAAAAAAATAACAAATATGTTCCTATCAAAAGTTTAAGACCATCTGATCAGGTAAGAAAATATATACTGTTACAATGTTTTTCTACATTGATACCACTGTAATTATAAAATAAGGGAATATTTATAACACTATTATTAGTAAAGTTTTTTGTAATCTACGACACCTCCTGCAGCTTTAAGACATTCTTTTATTCTTGTAGGCATACTGCGGACAAGATTCTGGCGAGCCAGGAAGTTGTGTCTGACGCAGTACCAAGTGTATAATTTACTCACAAGTTAGCACTGGTGTACAAGTTCGTATCAGTAGTGTTACAGGCACATTATAAGAATGCTTTTACGTTTGTTTACAGTCGTTTGCGATACTTCATAGAATTATGGGCAAAACAAGTGTCCCAAACAGTGTGAAGTGGCAGATCATTGGCATGTTCAAATGTAACAAGAGTCAAAGAGAAATAGCTAGTGCTTTGAATGTTAGTAAAACGTGCGTAGCACAAACAATAGCAAAATACCGGCACAATGGTGAGGTGCACGATCGACCTCGTAGTGGTAGTCCGAAGGCAACGTCACCTAGAGACAACCAAGTACTTGCAAGACTCGCCAAACAAAGTCGGAATGCATCTGTGCCAGTACTGAGAAAACGACTGCAAGAGATATGTGGTAAGAAGGTGTCAGCAATGACAGTATCTCGTCGATTGCGAGTGTAGGGACTGCATTCTTACATGGCAATAAGAAAACCGCTTCAAACAGCTGTGTCCAGGAAAAACAGACAGATTTGGTGCAACCATAAGAAAAATTGGGGAATGGAGAGATGGGGAATAGTGTTGTTCAGCGATGAGTGCTGCTTCGAACTCTATTCACGCCGCCGCATTCGTGTACGCCGTACACCTACTGAGAAGTTTCTTCCCGAGTACCTCTCTTCCGCCGTGCAACAGGGCGGTGGTTCGAACATGGTGTGGGGCTGCATATCCATGCAAGGGACAGGCTTCATTCGGTCTACTGACGGTTCTATGAATTCCAAAGAATACGATGAAGGATGCCATGCTGCCTTCTGCACACAAACTTCATGGGGGTTATTTCGTGTTTCAGCAAGACAATGCTCCTTGTCACCGGTCCCGCCTAACAATGCAGTGGTTCGAGGAGAATGACGTCACACTGTTGCAATGGCCAGCACGAAGCCCGGAATTAAACCCCATCGAGAATGTCAGCTAAACTAGCACAGTCACGACCAAACAAAATACACGAACTCAGAACCATGACTGCAACAATTTGGTCTGAGATTTACGTAGAATATTGCCAGAAACTCGTCCGCAGTATGCCTACAAGAATAAAAGAATGTCTTAAAGCTGCAGGAGGTGTCATAGATTACAAAAAACTTTACTAATAATAGTGTTATAAATATTCCCTTATTTTATAATTACAGTGGTATCAATGTAGAAAAACATTGTAACAGTATATATTTTCTTACCTTATCAGGTGGTCTTAAACTTTTGATAGGAACATATTTGTTATTTTTTTATTTAGACATAAGTGATAAATCGGCCAAAAAAAGGAACTTTCGCGATTAGCTCATTGCCACCAATTATGCTATAGTTTCCTTAGAGTGTTATGCATGTTGTGTAAAATCAATAACTGCATACAGCTATTACAATTAGTTGTAAAATATTTTATGATGTAAAAAATGTTGTGTATTTTGCTTTTTCTATTTTCTTAAATAAATTGTAATTAAATAAATTATTGGAATATTTCAACTGTTTTTTCACCAAAATAAGTACTTTTACACATAGAAAAATAAAAAAAATTATCAGATGGTAATTGCATCAAAAGTATCAGTCCAAAGTGAATGCGGTCTTAAACTTTTGGTAGAAACTGTACAATACATTTTGTATGCATACTGCTATGTAACTTTTTTTTATGCAGTACCGATAAGGATAATAATTAATTCTTCCTGCCCCACTTTGTCAATTCCTAAGATATACCTATTTTCAATTTTTATCGTTACTGAACCAATTTTTTTTTCTGTAATAATCTTATGCTATAATTATAATATTAATTATTTTATAAGTCATAAATTGTGCTATCCTTTTGATTGTAGGTACACTTTGACCCACATTCAAGGTTTGATACACTCCATCTATCATTAAGATATAAATTGTCCACTTCAGTGGTTGAATAGACAAAGGGTTAAAAGGATTATAGGGTGTTAAAGGCAAAATTAATTTGGTGTGAATTCTTTTAATTTCATTTGCTGATATCGATGTCGCTATCTACAACCCAGGTGCACTCACAGGCTAGCAGTAAAGAGTTTTTGCGCTAGCTCTTCTACAATTGCGCTTTGAAATTTCATTGTACCAGTAAGAATAATTGGGGTTAAGACAAATCTTCTCAGGAGCTCCAGATGGTCTGTTGCATTCACTAAATCATATGAAAAGACTTGACGAACTGTTCTCTCTTTCTCTATTACTGAGGGAAATGTTTCTACTGCGCGACTTCTCTCAACAGTTTCGATCTCAGGAATGTCATGTAGTTGGGCGAGATGAAGATCGGCACATACGTGTGTATCTTCACAGCGGTGCACCACCACTGCCATCTCTACTGGTGCCCGCAAGTATTCTGCTTCTTCTATTACTTGCAGAGTTGTCTCGTGCAGATCTGAAGGAGCTCTTGCATACACTTCAACGTGGACTACTTTTTCATCAACCCACATCTTTTGTGCTGACTCTTCCTGGTAATGTTGGTATTATTTAGCCATTCCTGTATGTCCTTGTTTGTGGCGATTTGAAGGAAAGGGACCTTGTGTACATACTGATTTTCTACGACGAACACAAATACTGTCTGGAGGTCTTTCTACAATTGACGAAGGTAGAGTGTTTAAAAAACTTTGGTCAATTGTCCTGCACGCCAATCTTTTTTCCTGCCATTTTCTAAATTTTTTCCAAAGCTTCTCCTTGAAGCTTATGTTTGTATGACTGCTATCTTGCAAGTCACTAGAAGAATTCTCCATGTACTCGTCCTCGTGAAAGGGCATGATTTCCCCAATCACGTATTATAAAGACTTGTAGGTATATGTAGTTTTCAGCTATTTTTTTAGTTGGATTGATCTTTAATGCATTTTCACCAATTTCAGTATTTCATGTGGTAGGGGCTGATATTTATTTTATTTACTTGTTTTTAACAGTTTGTATTTTATGGCACATATTAAAAAACATAGTTTTTGTTTTCAAATTTAGAGCTTATTAACAATAAATATTAAATGAATAAATTAAAGATACATGTGTAAGCCATAAAAAATGCAATCATATTAAGTACTACAACAACGTCTTTGCTCTAATAAGAACCATTAAATGGGTTCCGGAAAAAAAACGAGTGCAGGCACAATCATAAATAAACAAATATCTGACGATTACTGTCATTTCAGTATTCAAAGCAACTAAAGGTTTAATCGAGTGCTGAGGTTTGCTAACCGAACTTTTTTAAAATGGTTAAAATAGCTAGAAATAGCTGTCGACTTCCAAGGCCGAGTTCAGCTGCGCCAAGGTAAAAATACAATTTATTTTTAACCTGGCCCGTTCTTACGTTAATTAATTAAAACATGCAAACTGCGAACTTATTGAATTATCTTTTTTTTTTAAATAACTTTGACTATAAATTCTAGAAAACTATTTAAATTGACAAATTATCAAACATTATAATTTATTAAATCCAGGGTGTCTACCAGATCTAGTAAATGAAATTCCCTGATTTTTCCAGGTTTTCCAGGTCTAAAATTGAACTTTTCCAGGTTTTCTGTAACACAATTACATAGCTGCCAACCCTGCGAAATCCAAAATCTTCAGGATTTTAAATTTGTGATTTTTTGCTGTGGTTTCGTGAAAACGCTTAAATATATCTAACATACAATATTATAGGCACTGATGTGTATAAATGCATATTTCACGTCAATCACTTAAAACTGTTTCCAAAAATCAATAGGAACAAATGCAAACAACTTACCTACATTAGAAGATCATAAATGTAAACTTTCACAGTTCACACGTGGGTCTGCAAACAAAATGATGTTATTTTAACTCGATTACATTTGTTGTTTGTTAGAGGAAACATTTATATGTATAAAAAATAATGTAACTTTAAACTAATTTTGATTATAAAATTGTAAATTGAGGTTGGGTTAGTATTTCAGCACATGTATGGGCCTCAAAATTAAGTGCTGATAATTTTCACTTCTTCAATTACATGCATGTTGAAGATTTAGCCTTCTTTAAAAAATTTGCATCAAAATTCTGTTCATAACAAAGTCCTCTCTGTGATGATTTCAGTTTGACCAGTTTTTCTAGAGTTGCATCACACATTGATGTTCTGAATTGGGTTTTTGTTTTCTTAATTTGTGAAAAAATCCTTTCACACTCTACATTGCTGTGTGGGATACAGAGAACGGCAAGCATTGCCCTGGAAAGTCTGCCATATTTTAAAGTATTGTCTGGATTTTTTATTTTTCCAACCAATTACCACTTCATATCCATTCTGATCTGTTTTACCGCCTCTTCTGGAATCTCTTGCACCTGAAAAGAGCAAAACTCTGTTTCCAATAAGTCTACTTCTGAATCCATAGCTTGGTCTTCATTCTTCACCACAATACTGGGAAACGTTTCAACAAAGAACCTTAGACTGCAGAAAGAAGCAGTACGAATAGAGTTCATGTCTGCCACTTCTGCGTGTGTCAATATGTCACTTTTCAGTGGAAACTTGTGCAACATGTAATCACAAGCAGACATATAGTATTTTCTAACTGAAGTAAAAAATATTTCTTTTTGTTTCTGATCCAGTTTCTCTAACGACCTGTGTGCTGCACTACCTATCACCAAATCTGAATCATCTTTCTGACTAGTTTTATTATGATAATCAACATCAAGAATAGAAGAAGTGACTACAGACGCAATAACAAATCTGGTAATCAAATTTCGAAACAAATATGTCAAAACAGACTTCAGAACATGAATAAGGGGTTCAGCTGATTGCAAAAAAGTATTTGACTTTTCAAAAACTGGTATAACATTCAGGACAAATAAACAAAATATTTTGGAGAGGTCTGATGACATGAACATGAAAAATCTTTTTTCCTTGCAGAAATGTTCCTATTATAATGTTTTTGTAGAGGTAGTAGGCATAATATTCTGCTTCTTTGAGTTACCTATCTTAGTGCAATCAGACCTTGGTTTCTTCACGACAATTGCAGAAGAGTCCACCTGTCTTTTCTTCTTTTATGATAGTTTGTAAGTTTCTGGTAGCACACGATGACCAATGTCAGCTTTTGTGGACTGTGGATCAGATTTAGGCCTACCTTCTTGAAAATGTTCAAGTTTAGGAATTCTATAGCTCTGCAAACATGCAGTTCCCTCTTTTCTACGATTACACTTTGTTTCTTCCAAGAAGAAACTTGTAAGGGGCTGCCACTGTTCAACTAACCGTCCCAAACACCTTCCCAACGACAACCAACGTGTACACACATGTTTAAATATCTTAGCTACATCTGTGTCATGTAATTTCTGGAACTGTTTAGTTGTTCTTTGCGTTTTTCACTCTTTTGTAAATAATAATAAATAAATACTAACATCTCATCAATTTTAACAGCGATACAAGCTGCAGCTTTTTCAGCAGCTAAATCTATTAGGTGGCAAGGGCACCCAATAACAATTAAATTTGGCATTTCTTGCTTCAGGACATTAGCTACGCCACTTTTGTTACCAATCATCACTGGTGTGTTATCTGCACTTAGAGCTAGACAGAATGAGGGATGCCATTTTTTTTCAAATCTCTCAGGAGAATGTTGCCAATATTTAAACCAGTCGAATTACCCTCTAAAACTGGGACATACAACAGATTACACACCATTGCAGATGTCTCTTTGTTGTATAAAGTAACCACGATTGGATACAGCTTTGCATCACCCTGATTGCTTCCATCCGTCACCACTGAAAAAACTTCATTTTTCAAGATCTCAACATTAGTTGCATGAGTTTCCTCTTCCATTTCTGCAATTATAGCTGATGTTTTCGTTCATACGCAGCTGTATTTTTTTGCAATTTCGCTGTCCGGGAACATTTTCCTGAACGAGCCCGCGTGATCAGCACAAGTTATTGTCAAATTGTGTTCCACGATAAAAGACGTAAATAAACATTCTGCACGAATTATACGGTTCTGACGTATCAGAAACAAAATTCAGCTTCTTATTTGAATCAATGCACTTTACGCTATCAACATGTTTTTTTTGTTTGGCAGTGTTTAAACACATCGTTTTTGCCAGCATGCGCGAGTGAAAAATCACAACGGCACGTAACACAATACGCATAATTTTCACCTTTACAAGACTATATGATGTGCGGAAATTCTTCTGCAAATAACTTGTTTAAAGTTGTTTTGTAGTGTTTCTTCACGCCGCACTGCGGCGACATCATAAACAAAGAATATATACGCTAATCCACTACATAACCAACAACACGTCTAGAAACAACCACGGCCACCATTAACGATCAAAAGCAACTGTTCGAAAAAAGCAACAGTTATATCGCTTGTGACCTCGATTCGAGATCGAATATCTCCGACAAATCTAGTGCGATACGATTGTATCGATACAGTTACAATCTATTGACACAAAAACGTACAAGGTAAAAAAAAAAAAAATTGTGAGGAAGGGATGTTCCATCGTGAGGGCGTGACATATATCTACAAATAGTGAGCCTCAGGCCAAATTCGTGAGAGCTGGCAGCTATGCAATTACGACATTCCACGAAACTGAAAATACTGCATAACAGTACATTGACGGGTTTCAAAGTATTTCAACTCACTTAAATTAGTAAAAAAAAAAATACCTTCTTCCAGACGTGGCCAAAGTGACTCAATTGATGGCAAATAAAACATGCTGCTAAAAATATTTCACACACTTACTTTTGCAAAACCATAAGTAAAAGGAAGCTCCCATCAATTTCGCAGTGACTCAACTTTTGTGTCTATTGCACTTGCTTCAGAACGAGCCAAATCCAACACTCGAGCCTTCTTCAACTGCAATGCCTTGATCTCCTCTTCAACTCTTCTTTTTCTGTTTTTTTCTTGTCTGTAGCTTCATTTTCTTTTTGTTTTGTTTGCAGGGCTTCCTTACGCCTACAACTAGCATTTCTTACATACTGTAACATGGACTTGGTGATATCAACATGCTCTACACCTCCAGAACGTTGAACAAAGTCGTACATCTGTCTTTGTGCAATCAGTGTTTCTTCCTGCAAGTTTTCAGTCGGCAGATTAGAATTCACCGAAAATCCTCTTTCCAATGATACATTTCCATGGGAAAGTACTGTGCCGTTAATTTGTAAATTCGACACAATATATTTTAAATTTTTATTATGATTTTAAATTTTTGTGTGGAAATTTTATTTGCTCTACTATAGTGTAATTTTAATTTGTTAGTCTGGTGTACTCCTCTGAGTTAAACTTTGTCTCAGTGCTCTGGAGCCCCTTTCCCATCGGCGTATCGGATATTCTGCTGGCCTAATCCCTGACTAGCAGACAGCTTACCATTTCCCCCGCCTTCAGTCACGCCTCAAGCCTGTAATATCATTTCTCTTTGTGCCCCTAACTGCATAGACAAGCCTGTCGCTTGCAGGCGACCAGTTCGCAGAGACGAGCTGAGATTCGCCTTTTTCATCACGTCTTAGTGTTATATTCGCCCCTCTGCAGCCACGACGGGGCGTAGTTTCCCATCAGCGTTGCATTTTACCCCACCTCCCCCCCCTTCACAGTTCCAAGTAAGACCAATGACCGGTCGTAACCCCCTGGGCGACTGTGACCGTTCTCAAGGTCTTCTCGCAAAAGCGAGTGCGCCAAAACTGATCACAAGCGCTTCCTAGCGACCAAGTCGCGAACTCCTCCGCTAGCTTACCCTGTAGGCCGCCAGAGTGTAGCACTAGACTGCGCCCTTTAACCCTGGGTTTAAGCAGACGCCTTGGGCGAGTCGATTCTTTTTTATTTCAGACTACTCTCGACAGGTAGCGCTAAAGTCGACGCAATGCTACCAGCTTCGAGACTTCAATCAGAGTTTTTTTTATGGCCCTCACTCGGGGAACTTCGGGACCTTTCGGTCCGGACTCCCAGTCCTCCCCTCCACTTTTGATTCAAGTTTTACTTTTAATTACGAGACGCGGTCTGCCGCAACACAGATCAACTCGCGTCGCGTGTGCAGACAGACCTCCATCGAGTATCGGCGAATCGGCAGACTCTGCAAGACTTCACCCGGCCGCTAACGACGATGTAGTCGCCTTGTATAAGGGATGCTATCCCTCAAGTCATTACTAATAGATTAGTCTGTCTGCATAGTTTAGTTATTTGCTTTCAAAATTTTTTGTTCTTTTAATCGCTATTATGAAGAAATCATCCGCGTTCTGCCGCGCAATTCGCGAGCTCCAGATCCTAGCTGACTCCACGACTGCAGCATACTGGGCAACTCCCCTGTTTAGGTGAGTGATAATTCGCGAACCCCCTTTTTTTTTCCTTAAATTTTTTTGGGCATTTTCTGCCCCATAGACTGCCTGTATACAAGTTCTAATCAGGTTTGATTTGGACTGTTGCAGACAGGGTTCCATGACAGGGAGAGATTGATGCTCCCATCTCGTGGCCTCCCCCTTCCCTGTTCCGTGGGAAGAAACATTAGAAGAAACATTTCTACTACCCGACGTGATCGTTTTGAAGATCCCGGGGTGGTAATGTAAATTCAACATTTCCCCCTTACCTAGCTACGAACTATCATAAGAGGATGACCAACCCACCAGCGACCAGTGTTTTTCTCAAGAAAATGTAAAACGAATAGAACTAATTATCAATGTAATCATCGGAACCATCCAACTTTGGGTGTGAAACTCATAATGCAAATGTTTATATTTCAAACTAAAAATGTAAATTATTCTCAGTAAGCCGGGCCGGCCCCAATTTCGTTTTCCTTTTATTAATCTTGGAAAATTGTTAAAACCTTTTGTATGTATGTTAAAATAATTGAAACATGATAATTCATCAGGGCAAATAAAACAGGGAACTGCAGTTTCCAAGGCTCTTTTTAATTAATTCCAAATAATTCTATTTTGAGGCACGAGGGGTGTAACAACTTGGTAGCAGAGCGTGGTTACCTTGATCTATAGGCATACTTGAATAATATAAGCATATCTAAAATTAAAATAAAAGTACAAAAATTTTTTTTTAAATTAATTTTTGATAATAACAATTTTGTAATAATATTGTAAACTGATCGCTGGTACACCCCCTAGTTATAATGAGTTAAATTTTTAAAATTTATATTGAGTTTTAAATTTCCGTTTGGACTTAGGCTAGCGCGTAGCGCGCGAGACGTCCGGCAGCCAGCCAGCTGCCCCCCCCCCCCCCCCCCCAACGCGTCATCGAACGTGCTGTTGACAAGGTCGTAGCCACCCCTCCCCCGTCACTGCGCGCGGCTTATCTCTCACGGCGCGTGTGGTCGCGTCGAGTTCAGTTCACCGCCCTGTGCGTTCTGCGCGACCTTCACAGACCACTGTCCGCCCGCCGTGGCCTTGTTCTTTTCCTTTCTTGAGCAGCAGAAGTACCAAATTAATGTTGACTAAACTAATATATTTTCATTATTCTGGGCACATACTTCCGACCCGTCGGAGCAACTACGATATTATTAAGCTAAGTTAAATTAAGAGTGTCTTGTGTAGAATTTAAGGTACTGTTTCAACCATAGTTTTAAGTCTTTGTTGGTTGGCCAATCAACGTAAATTTTTTGTATATATTTTGCTGTCCTCGTAAGACTGGACCAAGCTCCACCTACGAAAGGGACACAATGCTCACGCCGGAGTATCTCCGCCGTGACGAGCTGGAGTACGAACTCCGATTTCGACATCACGTCGCCGGGCATTGATTTCGACATTCACACCATCTCATTTTCCATCTGCGACTGTCATGGCGACTGGTACTCACCCGAGCCCCAATGTCACCTTCGCCTATCCTATGCATTCGCTCCCAGCTCATCCTGTTTACATGCCCCAACCCATATACCTACCACAACCAGCCCCTGTGCACCCTAGTGGCAGGATAGAATCACAACTTCCTTACCCCAGCCCCGCCACCACATACCTGCCATTGGGCCCGCAGGTATACCAACTTCAAAACCAAACTCAACCTCCGCCAGTCACACCTCACGCCTCTAATCTAGCGCCGAACCCAGTACCTGTGGTTCCTACCTTCAATCAGACAACTGAAGGTAGTTTTTACGCCAAGATACCTAATCCCGTTGAAAGACTGCTGGCTAATTTTAAGGAAACCACAGGGTTGGAGCC
The DNA here is from genome assembly GCF_032445375.1 of Bacillus rossius redtenbacheri. Lineage (NCBI taxonomy): Eukaryota > Metazoa > Arthropoda > Insecta > Phasmatodea > Bacillidae > Bacillus > Bacillus rossius. The sequence goes on along the minus strand of NC_086334.1, from coordinate 74,405,261 downwards.
CAGGAGCCTAATCGACTTCCTAAAGAATTTGTTCAAAATCAAACAAAAGGCAAACCTTCCAGACAGGGAACTCCTAGAAGTTATTTTCCCCTTTACACAAACACCCTTGAGCGAGCGAGTGACGCTCGCCATTGAACAAAATTATTCTTTTGACCAATTTCATGAGGACATTCTAAATTATTTTATTCCAGCCCGTTTGATGACCAACATCAGGTTGGAAAGGTACAACAGGCTACAACAAAGAAATGAAGCCTTGCCTAATTACATAGCAAACATCAAACTAGCCGCTCAAATTCTTCGGTTGCGAGTATCTGAGAGTGAGATAGTCTCAAACATCCTCGATGGAATTAATCCGCAGGAACGATCGAGGGCAGTTTTTCAGGCCCGACCACAAAATTTTGCCGAGCTTGATCGCTTGTGCATCTCCAACACAAATGTGGCATACGCAGACCACCAGCGAAATCGAGAAGCTAATGTCTATGCCCACAACAATACTAGAATAACAGAAAATAAACAGCAGTATTATAACAAAAATTCGCAACACAAAAACAGCAATGAACAAGTCGCTAAGGCTCAAAATAAAGATGAACGGATACCTGTCTGCAGGTACTGCAAAAGACCCGGGCACTACATTGAACAGTGTCACGCAAAAAACTATCGCCCAAACTATCAAAATTCGCGTGACTCAAAAAAACGTGTAAAACGCTGGCCAGAAAAAATTTTTTCTGAGCCAGCCACCCAAACCACCATTAGGAATTTTTCCCTTCACCAAGGCCCTAATAAAAATTACGAACAAAAAGTTCAACAAAACACCGCTTCCCCACACAGAGGAAAAAACAAAAGAAGAAAACAGAAACAAAGGCGAGCTAAGAAAGACAAAGCTCGTCAAGACAAGCAAACGGAAAACTGTAACATGTTTAGGCCTATGTGCAGACAATGTAATTGTCCGCGAACCACGGACAAAAGAACATGTCATAATATTCTAGCTAATATACCCACAGTTTTGCCCTACGCCAACACAATAATTGGAAAACAAGAAGTTCCAGGCCTAATAGATACCGGATCCGTGCGATCTTTCGTGTCAGGCCAGCTATTCAGGAAATTACAACAAGACCGTTTGATTCAAAAGGTAGAGCCAATAAAAATAAAATGTTTTACAGCTGCTGAACAGCCTTTGAAGGTAAATCGTATTGTTTTTGTTAAAGTAAAAATCGATTTGTTTTCTTGGTCTTTCCCATTCTTAGTAGCAGATGATTTGGCCACAGATTTAATTTTTGGTTCAGATTTTATTGCAAAAACAGGCATGATAATTGATTTGAAAGCACGAAGAATTCACTTTAAATTTAACAACCAAGTTTTTGTTTCTTTTGTGTCACCGGACGCAAATTGTCAGAGCAAAGTAAATGCCATTCACACAGAGGCTAAAGGTGATAATAACATTTCACTAACCCATCTTAACTTTGAACAGAAACGAGAAATAGAGAAGTTATGCAGTAACTTTCCCGACGTTTTGAGTGAAAAATTAGGGCGCACCCATCTCACCCAATATGAAATTAAGCTTTTGGACAAAACCCCAGTTAGGTGTCACCCTTACCAATTATTAGGACCTAAAATGCAGATAATGCGGGATCACATACAAAATTTATTGGACAAAGATGTTATCGAACCTTCCACTTCCAGTTTCGCCTCCCCGGCATTTTTAGTACCCAAGGACCAAGGCCAAGGTCACCGCATGGTGGTCGATTTCCGCCGCGTAAATCGGCAAATTGAAGTAGAGATGACGCCATTACCAGACCTAAATTCGGCATGTCACTGGTTTAGTAAAGCCAAATTTTTCAGTGTCTTTGACCTAAATTCGGCCTATCATCAAATACCACTAACACCAGAGTCAAAACACGTCACAAGTTTCTGCGTTCCGTGGAATCTGTATCAATACAAGGTAGTACCCTTTGGCCTAGCCACAGGCGCCCAAGTGTTAACACGCCTTCTAGACCAAATTTTCGGCGACCTGAAATTCAAATTTGTTTTTAATTATCTTGATGATGTCGTTGTTTATTCAGAATCTTTTGAAGAGCATATGGCTCATTTGCAAGAAGTCCTTAAGCGACTACGTAAATCCGGCCTCACTGTTAATACAAAGAAGGTGAAATTTGCAGTGCAGGAAATTTCTTTCCTCGGACACCTGATTTCAAGTCGAGGAGTGACCATTGACCCTAATCGCACACAAGCGATAAAGGATTTCCAACCCCCTAAAGATGCTAAGGGCATTTCCAGGTTTATTGGCATGGCAAATTTTTACGCCAAATTTATACCTAATTTTGCTGAGCATGCAGCACCACTGAATGCTCTACGTAAAAAAAATTCCGTTTTCAATTGGGGTCCAGAACAGGAAAAAGCTTTTGATTTTCTAAAACATGCAATAGCGAGCCCTCCAGTACTTAGAATGGCTGATTTCAGTAAACCTTTTATTTTGCAAACCGATGCATCAAGTGTGGCCATTGGGGCCGTGTTGTCACAAGAATTCGATGGCTGCAGGCAACCTATAGCTTTCGCCTCCCGCACCCTAACACACCAGGAGAGGAAAGCCTCCTCGGTATACGAACTTGAGTGCCTCGCTGTAGTTTTCGGCATAGACAAGTTCCGGCCCTATTTGGAACATAAAGAATTTCTGCTGGAAACCGATAATCAGGCCCTTGCTTGGCTTTTGGCTCACCCCAAGTAATTAGGTAAATTAGGACGCTGGATTGTCAAGATTGCTTCTCTGAAATTTCAAATCCAACATATTCGTGGTTCACAGAACATCGTGGCGGATACTCTTTCTCGAATGTTCGAGAATCCTTCCAACTCCGAGATTCAGGAAAACAATCCTATGTCCTGCCACGCATTGTTAACAGATTTCCCTCTAGCATTTTCCGACATACAATCAAATCAAAATTCTGACCCACAATTGTCCGACATAATTAACCAAATAAAATCAGGCTCACCTCCAAAATATTACAAACTTTCAAAAGGCATACTTTACCGAAGGACACAACAAGCAAAAAATTTCAGAATAGCCCTACCTCGGAATCTCAGGGACATGGTTTTTCAATATTACCACTCGTCACCTTTGGGCGCACACTTAGGAATTTTCAAAACAATTGAAAACATTCGCAGGAATTTTATCTAGGACGGAATGCACAAGGATATAACGCAAATGGGGAAATTGTGCAAATTATGTGCATTGAGTAAGCCTGCGCAGCAGACCCAGTTCGGCTATTTAAGTTCTGACGTGGCCGAAAGGCCCATGCAAAAGCTTTTCATAGATTTTGTGGGACCCTTCCCAAGGTCAAAAGATGGAAATTCGATGCTTCTAGTATGCGTAGCTGCATTCTCAAAATTTGTGTGGCTAATCCCTGTTAGAAGAGCCACGGCCGAAATCACCATTCGAGCCCTCCAAAATTCTATTTTCAAAATATCCGGGGTACCTTCCATCATTGTTTCCGATAATGCCACAAACTTTAAATCGACTCAGTTTAAAAACATGTGTTTTTCACATGGTATTCAGCACGTGACCACGACTCCCTACTACCCCCAGCCTTCACATGCGGAGCGTTTCAACCGAAACCTCCGGTCTGCCTTAATAGCATTCCATGCGAACTCGCAGGATAGGTGGGATTCCAATCTCGTGTGGTTACAAATGGCTTTCAATTCCGCCAGACATGAAAGTCACAAAACAACACCGTTTGAACTCATGTTTACATACCAGCCCAACACCCCACTCTCTAATCAATGGACGTTAAAAGAGTTACTACCAGACGACCCCAGGAACATTAAGGAAGTCTGGAGTAGAGCTCGTAAAAACCTGAACTTGGCCCACGAGGCAAGCAGGCAAAAATATAACAAAAAACGCTATCCCAATCCCTACAGAGTAGGAGATTTAGTGTTGTGCAGAGCACACACACTCAGCAAGGCGATCGACAAGAGGTCAGCCAAGCTTTCATATCGTTGGAATGGCCCCTGGCAGATCCAGCGATACCTCACGCCAGTCACGGTCGCGTTAGCCGACCCCAGTTCCGGCGAATATCGCGCGCGCGCGCACATTTCTCAGTTGAAGAAAGTACACCCCAACCTAAAATGAGGGCACTCTTCACTGTGTTTCTTTCTACAAGGAACAGCGTTCCTACTACGGCATGCCATACTCAACCAACGTGTTGATATAATAAAAAACCTAGGTAATAATTATAGGTAATATAAAAAAATCCATGGTACTAGTTTATAAGAAATTTAGATTAAGAAGTGTTACACTAAGTTGTCTAGTTTAAAGGGGCGCCCCTAATTCAATAAGTTATCTGTAAGTTTTAGCCTTAAGAATTGTTAGCCATTGTAAGTAGTTTACTACAGTAGATCCTGGTACAGGGTAAGTTTCTGGAACCCAGGTTTTTGGTGGCTCAAGTGGGCCACCCTGACTCCGTCTTTCAGGGGGGAAGTATGTGCCGTTAATTTGTAAATTCGACACAATATATTTTAAATTTTTATTATTTTAAACTTTTGTGTGGAAATTTTATTTGCTCTACTATAGTGTAATTTTAATTTGTTAGTCTGGTGTACTCCTCTGAGTTAAACTTTGTCTCAGTGCTCTGGAGCCCCTTTCCCATCGGCGTATCGGATATTCTGCTGGCCTAATCCCTGACTAGCAGACAGCTTACCATTTCCCCCGCCTTCAGTCACGCCTCAAGCCTGTAATATCATTTCTCTTTGTGCCCCTAACTGCATAGACAAGCCTGTCGCTTGCAGGCGACCAGTTCGCAGAGACGAGCTGAGATTCGCCTTTTTCATCACGTCTTAGTGTTATATTCGCCCCTCTGCAGCCACGACGGGGCGTAGTTTCCCATCAGCGTTGCATTTTACCCCACCTCCCCCCCCTTCACAGTTCCAAGTAAGACCAATGACCGGTCGTAACCCCCTGGGCGACTGTGACCGTTCTCAAGGTCTTCTCGCAAAAGCGAGTGCGCCAAAACTGATCACAAGCGCTTCCTAGCGACCAAGTCGCGAACTCCTCCGCTAGCTTACCCTGTAGGCCGCCAGAGTGTAGCACTAGACTGCGCCCTTTAACCCTGGGTTTAAGCAGACGCCTTGGGCGAGTCGATTCTTTTTTATTTCAGACTACTCTCGACAGGTAGCGCTAAAGTCGACGCAATGCTACCAGCTTCGAGACTTCAATCAGAGTTTTTTTTATGGCCCTCACTCGGGGAACTTCGGGACCTTTCGGTCCGGACTCCCAGTCCTCCCCTCCACTTTTGATTCAAGTTTTACTTTTAATTACGAGACGCGGTCTGCCGCAACACAGATCAACTCGCGTCGCGTGTGCAGACAGACCTCCATCGAGTATCGGCGAATCGGCAGACTCTGCAAGACTTCACCCGGCCGCTAACGACGATGTAGTCGCCTTGTATAAGGGATGCTATCCCTCAAGTCATTACTAATAGATTAGTCTGTCTGCATAGTTTAGTTATTTGCTTTCAAAATTTTTTGTTCTTTTAATCGCTATTATGAAGAAATCATCCGCGTTCTGCCGCGCAATTCGCGAGCTCCAGATCCTGGCTGACTCCACGACTGCAGCATACTGGGCAACTCCCCTGTTTTGGTGAGTGATAATTCGCGAACCCCCTTTTTTTTTCCTTAAATTTTTTTGGGCATTTTCTGCCCCATAGACTGCCTGTATACAAGTTCTAATCAGGTTTGATTTGGACTGTTGCAGACAGGGTTCCATGACAGGGAGAGATTGATGCTCCCATCTCGTGGCCTCCCCCTTCCCTGTTCCGTGGGAAGAAACATTAGAAGAAACATTTCTACTACCCGACGTGATCGTTTTGAAGATCCCGGGGTGGTAATGTAAATTCAACATTTCCCCCTTACCTAGCTACGAACTATCATAAGAGGATGACCAACCCACCAGCGACCAGTGTTTTTCTCAAGAAAATGTAAAACGAATAGAACTAATTATCAATGTAATCATCGGACCCATCCAACTTTGTTTATATTTCAAACTAAAAATGTAAATTATTCTCAGTAAGCCGGGCTGGCCCCAATTTCGTTTTCCTTTTGTTAATCTTGGAAAATTGTTAAAACCTTTTGTATGTATGTTAAAATAATTGAAACATGATAATTCATCAGGGCAAATAAAACAGGGAAACTATAGATCAAGTTAATCGTGTAGTTTTTATTTTATTGACGTTAACGATCCCCCAACTTCCCCTTTGCTTGTTACAGGAAGTTCCTAAATTGTGTTTGTTGCCACCTCGTGTCGCCTCTGGTAAATCAATTTATTTAACGTATTTTTTTCTTACCCAGCAGTTTCCAAGGCTCTTTTTAATTAATTCCAAATAATTCTATTTTGAGGCACGAGGGGTGTAACAGTACCAACATCATCCTCACAAACTTTAGAAGGCCTGTTTTGGCAGCTACTGTATGTGCCTTAAGAATGAACATCCACAAGTGATCAAGGCACCAGTATTATCGAGAAAAAGACGAGAACAGTGCTTCAGAATCTTGCGAGGAACATACCAACTGATATGATCACTCAATGTTATCAGCTTCTTGTCCTTATAGCCACTTGTTTTGAAGACAACAATCTAAACTGTAATTTACACACTGTTTCCTCACACCCAAATTTAAAGCCACAGACGGACATAAGCAGGAAATTCCCTTGGTAAGTTTGTACTTCAGGGGACTTTTGTCTTGAAGTTTTTTTACCATAACATTTAGACAAGTCCTAACATCATTTTTCAGTAACAGGATAGGTTTCTCCCTAAAGCTCTTCAGTACCTCTGGTTTCAAAAACTTTCCTGCCAAATCTAATAAAATGTCTACCAGTGAATCATAGAGAAAAGGTGCCATGGGTGCTTCACTTTGGAACATTGTGAGAAACAATTCCAGCTCTGATGCCAAAGAGTAGAAGAATGTAATTTTACTTCTAGAAGATTATCTTCAAGAGCACGTTTCACTACACTGAAAGACACAGATGAAATAGAAACTTCACTAACAATTTTCTTTTGGTGGGGTAACGTTTTCATGGCACGCTCAGCAACTGCAGTATTCCATCTGATTGCACAAAATTTCTTGGGAAAAAGCTCTGATCCAGTTGTTCTAATGTAATCTGCCCTCCTTGCAGGTACATGCATAAAAAAATAGTAATTGTGCCTGAAAAAACTAACAACATCCAATTGTATAGCAGAAATTCCAGTTTTGAAAGCACCATGGACCGTATAAAGCCCACAGCTACCAATTTCTAGCAACGATGGCGAATCTTCACCAAAAGTGTCTGTGATATGTATTTTCAAAGCTAACAAAATTCCTCCAACATAACAGCTTATAATGACCAACACCAGCCGAATATTAAATTTTGCTAAAGCATCCGCACTTTAGTTGTTAGTCAACACTGAAGATGGTTAAAAAAATCCAGGCTGAATATCAGGCAAACCATCACATTCACAAACGGGGCATCAACACAGTTAATGAGACTTAAAGCTTCTAGTGATTTGGCAGAGACTTGAGATCAGGACCTCGACTTTGATGACGTCAGTAATAACAGTTGTATGCGCTTGTCCTCAAAAGGATTAAAAACGAATTGCAAGCTGTGTGCCGTTCAGCCTATTGAAGGGAATTCATTAGTTTCAAAGTTAATCAACAAAATCGGAAGCATGATTCATTATTTATGCGCCACGAAATCAAAATATTTATTTTTCATTTTGTACTTGTACATCTGCAGGTGGGTTCTATGTAATAAAGTTTAGCTAAGAAATTTTGGATATATTTATAATATGGTTTCAATTTTGCCGAAAGCGAAGGTGATGATGATGAATATAGACGAAAGTTCAGACTAAGTGTATACATATAAATGTTTTTTTTTTTTCCTTTTTTACTAAAAAGGAATGTAATTAATATCAGCAGGAATGATTTCCATTGAAAATATTTTCAAACATTTATAAATTATAATAAATAATATTAAATTATTTTTATTAGTGTACTCGCAATGTTATAATTTACTAGGACCATCAATAAAAACTAGTGTTTAAGAGTCCGAGCCAGGGGCATTTCTTAAAGAATGACGCATCCCATTATCTGGAAGCTATGATTCTTATTTTGAATATTATTTTATATCCTCACTTATTTAATCATCATGTTGTCTTTAATATAATTAAATAATGTTTTTCCTGTGTGGTTAAAAATTATACGTTTCAATTTTTAATAATATATACGTACTAACTACTGCAACCTCTGTGGTTATCTGATGTCAAAGAACGTTCGTAAAATACCACGCTACAAATTGATAATTAGTTAGTGATTTAGAGGATTAATAATGCTGCTAGAAGCAAGCTGTTATCGCGTCTCAAGTAATTTTAAAAGTAACAGTTTTCTAGCTGCCTGTCAGACAGTCTCTTTATTTGTCCAGCTGGTGCTATATCACATTTAAAAGATAGACAAAATGGCAGACATTTTTATTTTTACAAAACGCCCATGTACAATTTATATATTTGATTAATAAATACGTTCAATAGAATAGTGGATATAATTTATAATTAAGTTATTAATTGTATGTTTCTTTTTATAAAGGTCCAATTTTTCTTCTAATTAATTGTTTATTTGAGATATAATACATTTTATCAGTCCTTGACAAGTAAATTTGTAAGGTTTGGGATTCTTTTAGTTAAGAAAGATTTGCGAGCACTGTCTTCAGTATTTTAGAAGAGAAGACAGATTAAATTCACACACTGTTCTCTGCAGCCAGCATCAAGCAGTACGGACCTGTTTCCCTACAGAAGGACCTGTTTCCCTACAGAAGAGAACTAGTATTTGCAATTTACAAACATTGCAAAACAGGACAGCCTCGGCTTTATTGCGTACTGTGACACTGAGTGTTACCTTAAACCTTTCTCCACCTGTTTGCCCGGTGAAGAGTCTTCTAGCACTACACGGGTAAACGAACACGTGCCTTATACATGTAACATTTTTCTAGAGTGTGGGTATGATAGCTCTTTGACCAAGTATGTGCAATTTCGAGGGTGATAATTGTATTGCTAAAATGGACGCAGAATTAGTTTCAATGACAGAGTGGGTTTGCGATATTTATTCAAAGACCATTCCTATTAAGACACTGACCCCGGTCGTCTCTGTCAGAAGGTATTGGCTGGGCAGACGGTGATCGATCACAGTCACCTATCTGATGGAATACGTGGTTACGCTCATTCTAAATGCAACCTGGCTTTCAGGATGCAAAAGAATCAACTCGTCGCGGTTTTTCATAATATGCAAAATTACGATGCCCACTTTTTAATGCAACATTTAGTTTCGCAGCGGATTGCACAGCCGGACGGTTCCTCTGTTGTGGAGAACCCCGGCGAGGTCAAAAACCTTGGAGTTACAATGGAGAGCTGCAAGTGTATTACAAAATACATACCAATTTCAGGTAATGTGCAAGGAGGCATGCGCACTGGGTGTCTTAGGTTCATAGATTCACTTAACTTTTTTAAATTCATCCCTGGAAACTCTCACTGGCAATCTCATGCCAGATAAATTGAAAGTCACCCGTTCAATGTTTCCAGATGCGCACAGTTTCAGTTAGCTACGCGTAAAGGTGTGTTTCCCTATGATTTTGTTATATCTAGTGAACAATTGCAGACTGCCTCTCTACCCCCTAAGGAAGCGTTCCATAACGTAATGAGTGGCATGGACGTGAGTGATGTGGACAGGGATGTGTATGCAATTGGGATTTCAACGCCATTGACATAGATGGTGATACGTCATATTTCGTGGAAGTGGATTTGACCTTTCTCGATGATTGTCACGACCGCCTATCAGATCTGCCTCTGGCCCCTGTGAATGGCTTACCGCCAAATCGGGCGAATGAGTAAATTATTGTTAAATCTCGCGCCGTGTAATAATTATGTTGTCCATGCTAGAACACTGCGGCACTACGTTCAGTATGGGGCGGTCATCGGCCAGGTTCACCGCGTTCTGCGGTTTGAGCAGGCGGCCTGGATGAATGAATACATAACCTTTAATGCTGAGCGTCGTGCCCACGCTGTGAATCCCTTCGAAAAATCGTTTTTTAAGTTACTTTCTAACTCGGTATACCGTAAAAGTTTAGAGGATTCTATAAAACAGAGACATGCGCATTGCTTCGTGTTACAATTCTATTTATGGGGCAGCAGAGCTGATGGGTCGTCTGACATTCAAGGCTCTGCAAATCGTTGATGAAAATTTAGTTCTCATAAGAGTTGCAGAAACGTTCGATAACCTTCGATAAACCTTAATACATGGGTGTCGCAATTTTAGATTTGTCAAATTGGTTTTATATGACTTTCATTATAACTATATGCAAAACAAATTCCCTCCCCAGTCTCTGCATCTCTTGTACTCGGACACTGATTCGTTGATTTACCACGTTCAGTGTGATAACAATTATGATTCAATTCGACCCGACTTAGCTTCACGTTTCGACACATCAAATTATGGGCCAGGTAATGATCAACGCTTCCCCTTAGTCAACAAGGGCGTAGAAGGGGTGATGAAAGATGAGGCCGTAGGCAAGGTCATTACGGAATACGTGGGTCTTCGCCCGAAACTCTACGCATACAAGATGGAGGATGGTTCTTGTATGCGTAAAGCGAAAGGAGTTAAGGCCAACGTAATCCAATCACTTCTGTTCCCTCAATATCTGGATTGCTTGCTTAAAAAATCCCGAATTCTAGGCAGTCAATTCCATTTCCGTTCGAAAGGCCACGCAAAGTTTACGGAGCGAGTGAACAAGGTAGCACTGTCTTCAGGAGACGATAAGCGTTGGCCTCTGAAGACGGTGTCAGCACATTACCTTGGGGGCATAAAGATCTGTGTCCTTATCAAACTCGTACCTCGCCGATCCCTCCTAATAATTGTACATCCATTTTCTTTCCTCTGATTACGTTCACCAGTGAGACGAACACTGCTGACGTAACCTCCGAGCAGTGGTTGAAGGAACACAACAGCGCTCACTACTCCTCCCCTGCTCGGAGGGCTTCAAGTGTATCTGTGTGTGTGGGAGAGGTAGGGGGGGGGGGGGGGTTGAAGGCACACAACAGCGCTTCTTCCACCTTCCCCAAAAAAAAAAATATCCCGAGAGGGGTGTGTTCACCTCCCCTCACCGCGCCACGCGTTGTCATACCAACTGACCCTTTCCATTATGAATGTGGAGAGAAAAACCGTCGGTATGTTAAAGAAAATGTGTAGAGATGTTTGCAAAATATTCCCTGTTACCATGATAGCTTGCATCTTCAAGTATTTTCATTCTATCCTGATTTAAAGTTAAAAAAATACTAGCTTGTTTCTTTTTTTAATATATAAATCGTCCTCTTGATAGGATGCCTAAAATTTGTGTGACGTTCTACAGGTCTCCCCACCCATTATGGAGAGGATCCCATCAGCAATGGCGGCCTCTTTCTTCGAGGAAGAGGTAGAGGAGGGGGCGGGTATTCCAGCCGACATTCCGGCGGCCTTCTTCGCCAAAGACCTGCAGGAAGGGCCATTGTCTCCCCCTCCTCCACCCCCGGCCGCTTCTGTTGGTGGCCGGCCCCTCTGGGACATGTCCTTGGGGTCGGCCGCTAACAGCCGACGAATACAGAGGATACCGGCTATCTGATACACAGCAGCAGGTGCCGGCTCTGCCTAGTGGCAAAGTTGTGGCCCTGCTGATGGCGAAGGACGCCCAGCGGGGTAAGGGGTGGATTTTAAGTCAACAAAACTTAAATGTTATGTCTACATTGAAATAATATATGCGGTTTTAATTGCGGATTTCTGAGTTACGAAGAAGTAATAACGGTCGGATTGTTTCAAGAAATATGTAAGTACTTTTCCAATTAATTTTTATGAAATTTCATGCTTTAACATACTCACATGAAAGACAGTGGAAAAATCAATACTTCTGATATGATAGAAACCTAAAACGGTGTTTTGCTTCCCAAAAGTTAAAGAATAAAAATTGTAATTTGTTCTTAATTATTTACATCCGCTAACTCAAATGAAAAACTTCCCTTAATTTGCGTTGTGGATGTTTGATATTTAGTTAACTGCACCTTGTATGTTTATAAATGATTGTCCATTCAAGGTTTTATGTATTTAATAAATTTAATTCGTTTCGGTAAATAATCTGTTAATAATTACAGAACCTGTTAATAATTCACATAGTTATATAGTCAGATAACGCAACTGTTATTTTTTACTTATTAGGAAATTATGACCTTGTAATTTGTTTTCAAAATTTGTATATGTAAATCGATAAAATTGGTTTTACATAATTAATGATACTTCGTTTTCAGAAACAAGTGGGACTTAAGTTATAGATTTACGATTACGTTTGTTTTGTTTTTTTCAGATAAACATGAATCCAACTAAAAAAATAGCGGAAAACTACACACCTATAAGTCTTTTTAATACGTGATTCGGGAAATCATGCCCTTTCACGAGGACGAGTACATGGAGAATTCTTCTAGTGACTTGCAAGATAGCAGTCATACAAAGATAAGCTTCAAGGAGTGGTTTCGGAATTTATAAAATGGAAGGAAAAAAGATTGGCTCGCAGGACAACTGACCAAAGTTTTTTTAACACTCTACCTTCGTCAATTATAGAAGTCCTCCATACAGTAGTTGTGTTCGTTGTAGAAAACCAGTATGTACACAAGGTCCCTTTCCTTCAAATCGCCACAAACAAGGACATACAGGAATGGCTAAATAATACCAACATTACCAGGAAGAGTCAGCACAAAAGATGTGGGTTGATGAAAAAGTATTTAATATGCTATTTACGTTACTTGTGGCTGGTAACATACTAGGCACAAGTATTTTTTTTTTTTTAATACGTGTAAAGAACTATGCGGTCATGGTAGCTGGGCTGCTGTAGACTGGTGTCTGGTATAAAACTAGTTGACTGTTACTTTTGTCTGAAAAACACACGTTATATTTAATATAATTTGTAGCAAAGCTCTACTCATAAAAAGATATTACAAAAACTGATGTGAGAAAAAAATATATACATACCTTTTTTTTTAACAGAAACATTACGTAAACGGGACTGTTAAGAGATATTTAAAAAAAAATGCGAGAAAAATATATACATTCATTATTTTGTTAACTGAAACGTTACATAAACGAGACTCGTAAGAGATATTAAAAAAAAAAGATGTGAGAAACAAGTATACATACATTATTTTTTAAAAGTAACATTACGTAAACGAGACTATCGCAAAATAATATTATTTAAGTTACTTTTACCTAGTAATAATAATCAAATGGCAGGTACAGGTAACTAACACACCAGGTACACATTATATTTTTAAGTGTGGGGAAATATATATTTTAACTTTGGAAGAAATTAATTTGTATACAGCTCTCTGCGAGCGCTTCACGCCACGCCGCGTCCCTACACCGCGTGAGGCCGTGTCTGGGTTATTGTTAAATAACATGTGTGTGGGGGAACGCGCCGTTGCTGACACCGTCTGCAGGCTTGCGCGCCTCCAATGCTTGGCCATATTTAAAAAAAAAATTAATATAATGACTATAAGAGAGAATACTATCTATATATGCAAAATACATTCTTTTAAATGGCAAGTGTGTATTACGTAATAAGAATACTTGTAATAAAATGGTGTTTAAAATCGCTGAATATACGTAAAGTATATTTTTCACTAACACATTAATACTACTATAAGCATAGCTAATGCCTAAAGCTTTTTTCATTAAAGTGTTATCCAAGATGACCGACATGCTACACAACAAATTAAGCATAATATGACTATACTGGTCTAGTACTATAATAAAAAATAAACATGGCTACCCTCCAGTGTGTGTTTTGAATTTGGCGCCTAGTACTACTATTATAGTCATAGAGTAGGGGCAAAATGAGGTTTGTTTTATTCAAACTGTAAAGTTAATTTATGTTTCTCTTCCATGAATTAATATTTACGATCACTATAAAGCTTTTATAAAATATTATAAAAAATCTGCTAATGCACATTCACAAAGGATTTATGAGATGTCTCATTCTCGTGATCTTGACTATCAGATATACTTGAGTTATGAGGGAAGGGTAGTAACGCGGTTGTCGAGTGGTCAGATCACTCGCCCCTTCGCCCAGTAAGATAACGTGCTGGATGTTTCCGTGAGACAGTTTTGGTTTTTTCGGGGTACTCCTGTTTTCCCAGCCAATTTATTGTCAACTCTCTATTCTGGGGTTTCGCATGATGGGTGGTTCGTTTGGAACGCCACCTCTGTAGTAAATTCGCTTGCAGCAACATCTTCGGCTAAGTTAAAACAATATCAAACTCAGGAAGTTTGAAAATAAACGTTTGTAGATAGCAAGAAAATTAATAGGCGACCATGGAAACTGTTTGAATAGATTATTTACTCTCTGGTAGGATTTGTGCTTTAGTGATTCAAGCAATATGGTGTCTACAATCCCTGATACAATAGGGGATGCAACTCTGGAGAAAAGAGGTGCACCAACTAACGAAATTAACAGTTTCGATCATTGCACAACACCACCAACAAACAAACAGTTGGTTGTTTATAAGTGCGGACACAAACCGGATATGCCAAATCATGAGCCTGTGTGAGGGAGTGAGACTATGCATACTTCTAGGGCAATATTGTCACGGTTTTGAATTTGCCAGGGTCTTTAAAATCAAATTTTGAACTCTACTATTGGGACTGATGGCCGGCGGCTCTGTTCACTCTGCAGCGCAAGTGGCGCAGCATGCCACGTGGTCAGTGGTTTGTGAATTTGGTTTTAAAACCAGGATCGTTCTGGTGGGCACAGTGCGCAGGAGGGTTTTAAGCGGCCGAGAGTGGTCCTTCAGGGGGAGAGAGTTTGCGATTGAAGTTGAAAAGGTTTTAAGGATCACTCTAGAGGGAGGCTATTCCTCTCCTCGTCAGTACTGGTTCCAATCGACTTAAGTTGCTCGTCATGAAACTTTGAGTAAGGATCAGTTGTTAATAAATTTAAATAAGTGTTGAGTTTTAAATTTAATAAACCCATTTTAAATATTAAGGTAAATTTTCGTGATGCATTCTGTAATTTCTACTTGTACAGTTTTAATCACTACTTAAATCATTATCTATGTTAATCAACCATGGAGTCATGCTATTTGTATCGAAATGACTGATTTTAATAAGTTGTTTTAAATCTTTTAAAATAAATGTAAGTAATTTAATGAGTGGTATTAAGTTATTTTTAAATAAGTTCAGCCTTATGTTTTAGTATTGAAACTTCCATTCGTACCGTCCTTTAAAGGACGCCGAATACTACAATCTGAATAGGTGCTTTTAAAATCTCGTTGTAAGCGGAACTCTTACTTTTTTGAGAAGTAAATTTAAGCAGTTCGAAGATGTGTGAAGTTGTGACCAGACGTCTTAGATTATTAGTGTTAACATAAAACTTCTACTTTAAAGTATAGGTTGTAATCTTGTATTTGGTATTTATTTACTTTTTATATTTTCGTAATTATTTATTTAAAAACCGCGCTTAACAATATGACTGCTATCTGATACTTGGAACATGAGCAGGGTGGTTTTATAATTATCTTCGTCCAAGAGATATAATGCAATTAGATTCAATTAAAGAAATATGCTGAGGTTGCCTTGGTTATATTGAAAATTGAGAACTGTAAAATATTCCTCGATCATAAATTCCATAGTTAATGTCACTGCGAACCTCAATGCTGTGAATGATTTATCAAATATGCTAGATTAAAACTTTAGGATGTGATAGCACATCAAAATCATAAAGCTTACTTACACACATTAAATGCATAACAGATGATGAAAATTTAGTAGATATCTTATTTGATTACAGATTTGGACTATGCGAGCATGGAAGGCATCAGATGCAAAACTGTCACCCCTAAAATTTGGTAACGAAAACTTTTTAAATTATTTTAAAGTACTTCCTCATTTTTGGAGCTTTTGATACGCTATATATATATATATAATTGTTTGGCACAACCAATTAATAATAATAAACCAATCAAATATCGAGCAAACAATCTTTATTTCATTTTAAGACATCATTGATCATTGCTTTTTTATAACTATTACTTTGATAAATTTCAAAGTTGGCTGTGTCGTAGGTATTCAAGCAATTTCAGCTTGCTGGCAAATCATTTTATCATTTTTTTCACTCCTAGAATTTTTGTGCGTCTTCTGCGAGGAACACGGAGTGACTTCTTCTGGTATTGTACATTCTTTTTATGAAAAGAAATGTTTCTTAATATCTTTAGTAATGGCCATTTTCGGGTAACGCGGGACAAACGGTGTTTCTGTTAATATGTCTGTCACATTTTTTAACAATGCTACTAGTGGTCTCATGCAGAATGATGAAGTCCTGATGAAATTCTCATTTTGGATGTGCATACTATGCTGTTTTCGGAAATCACCCCTTGAAGTTATTCTTTTGTTGGAATGAGACGCGTTGTAAAAGTTATCACCTGTAGCTACAAAATATGCAAATTGCTCCACAGGCATATTCTCTCTCATCGTAGTAAGACTTCGGTGCATGTGGAAGCCGCAGAACTCATTTGATGTTTTGGGTGTTGGCTGAATATCTCTTGGCTCTGCTACAGTTCTGTGTAGGTCTCCCTCAGTATCAGTTAGGCTTATTTGGGTTAATACCTGTCTTCTCAGGATCTCCAGACGTTCTGGAACATTCACTTCATCGTAGGATTTGACATAACGAATGAGTTGGTTTTCCTCTGTTATTGGAGGAATTATTTTTGTTGTGTCGTCTCCAATTTCAGTATTTTCGTGTGGTAAAATATTTCTGATTATTGTAGTCGTTTTCGCTGCAAATGGAAGCCACAAAACTCATTAGTTTTTGCAAGGGGTGGCTGAATATAAAACTCTTTTAGCTCTTCTACAATTGCGCTTTGAAATTTCATTGTACCAGTAAGAATAATTGGGGTTAAGACAAATCTTCTCAGGAGCTCCAAATGGTCTGTTGCATTCACTAAATCATATGAAAAGACTTGACGAACTGTTCTCTCTTTCTCTATTACTGCAGGAAAAGTTTCTACTGCGCGACTTCTCTCAACAGTTTCAATCTCAGGAATGTCATGTATTTGGGCGAGATGAAGATCGGCACATACGTGTGTATCTTCACAGCGGTGCACCACCACTGCCAGCTCTACTGGTGCCCGCAAGTATTCTGCTTCTTATATTACTTGCAGAGTTGTCTCGTGCAGATCTGAAGGAGCTCTTGCATACACTTCAACGTGGACTACTTTTTCATCAACCCACATCTTTTGTGCTGACTCTTCCTGGTAATGTTGGTATTATTTAGCCATTCCTGTATGTCCTTGTTTGTGGCGATTTGAAGGAAAGGGACCTTGTGTACATACTGATTTTCTACGACGAACACAAATACTGTCTGGAGGTCTTTCTACAATTGACGAAGGTAGAGTGTTTAAAAAACTTTGGTCAGTTGTCCTGCACGCCAATCTTTTTTCCTGCCATTTTCTAAATTTTTTCCAAAGCTTCTCCTTGAAGCTTATGTTTGTATGACTGCTATCTTGCAAGTCACTAGAAGAATTCTCCATGTACTCGTCCTCGTGAAAGGGCATGATTTCCCCAATCACGTATTATAAAGACTTGTAGGTATATGTAGTTTTCAGCTATTTTTTTAGTTGGATTGATGTTTATTGCGTTTTCACCAATTTCAGTATTTTCATGTGGTAGGGGCTGATTTCTGTTCTTTGTAAGGCATTTTCGTTGCAGATGGAAGCCACAATACTCTATCAGTTTTTTAAGGGGTGGCTGGGGTTAACGCAACTATTCTCAGGAACTCCAGATGGTCTGCCACATATTTTTCTCTCTTCCTCTATTACTGCAGGAAAAGTTTCTACTGCTCAATCATTCCAACAGTGCAGACGTCAAGTACAATTCCTGAAAGAAAGGGTATTCCTTCAATTCTACCATTCATTCCTATAACAATATCAACCATTAATTAAACTTTCGGTCCATTCGAACTCGTTCGCATTGTCGTTGAATTCCGCCCCGAATTTCGGTGATATCAAGTCTGCCGTGTAACGGAGTAGTAAAAGAGTTCACCGCGTTCGCGTGATCGGTGCGAGGGAGAGAAACTCTAAATATTCAGGGTCTTAGTCTATCTCTATTCGTAATCCGTGTCGACCACTGATTGGTCAGTAATTGTAGTGTGTGATACGTGTTGTGTAGGCTAGTCTGTAAACACCTTTTAGTTCGTGCTCATGTAAACCAGGCGTCCCGCACCGGAAATACTATCGTCGTGTACCGGATCACCGATTGGTCAGGAAATGTACAGTGTGACTCGTGTTGTGTAGGCCAGACTGCAAACATCTGTGCGTTCGGAATCAACCATAAAACTACCACTAATGTGTTAGAGCCTTGCCCATGCACTCGCAGACAGAAAGGGCTAGGATTGTGACAGCGCCATGTACTAAGGGGAAGGTGTAATTAAATCACAACAAAGTTAACTCATAAACTCTTCATTTCGTCGCCACTGTCTCCCGCCACATGGCCAGGAACCTGTTCAGAGCTAGTCGGACCTAACAAACCATACAGGAGATAGTTCAGGTGACAACAAATTATTGCTTCCCAACAAACATTCTCGATGCAAGTTTCTAAACAAGATTAAAATAAATATAATTGTGATTATTAAATAATCAGAGACACAAAAAAAGGCCATCAAGAAATCAATCACTATGTTGCAGGGTTGGCTGATTTTAACCACAATGATTAAGACCAAGTGGTTTTTATTTAAAAATATATTTTTTTAAATAATGTATTTTGAAATAGATTATCTTAATTTTTTTTAATGAAAGGTCTGATTCGACGTGCGCTCCGCCGGCCTTTTGTGTGTTGCGTGTTCGCCGCGAGTTATTCATCATTAATTTGTCAGTGAGCAATCAATCAGATTTTTTGGGGTTTCCCTCATCAGTATGTGATGCTTCCTTTTGTGAAACAAATGTAAAATCCCATTCTAAAATGATTAGGTCA
This sequence comes from Bacillus rossius redtenbacheri, assembly GCF_032445375.1. NCBI lineage: Eukaryota > Metazoa > Arthropoda > Insecta > Phasmatodea > Bacillidae > Bacillus > Bacillus rossius. The sequence goes on along the minus strand of NC_086334.1, from coordinate 74,386,223 downwards.
CCCATTAGGAAATCGGCATCTGTAACTACTGGATCTGGATCTGCCTCTACCGATTCTCTGGAAAAAACGACGTTTGGAATTAAAACGCTGGAAATTTTAGATAGTACCGAAGCTCCTAATTTCAATGATTTAGTAAAGAGGATTGACTTGCTTTGTGCCAAGTTTGATGATCTACGAAGTGAAAATGAAGTTCTTAAAACTTTACTAATTGATTCGCGTAATGAAACGGCGGAAATCAAACAGGAACTACTTCATATTAAAAGTTTATTACCGTGCTTGGACAAGGTGAAATCGTATAGTCAAGCTTTGCTTAAGTCCTCAAACAACAAGAACACGGAAAGTGAAAGTGTCGCAACAGCTAGTGTCGCAACAGCTGGTGTCTCGGGTAACGGTACTCCGTCCCGTGACCCACATACGAATCAGCATGAAAAGCGCTTCGCCAAGAGCAGTTATCATTAACCAACAACCCAGTGAAGATGGTTTCACTACAGTGCAATACGGACGGAAAGCCAAGAACATTGTGAATTCAGAAGAAAAACGTGACCATGATCGCAAAAAACCGCCCATGCAAGTAGGCATCAGAAATATCCCTACTCTAAAGACAGTTAGCAAATTGGTTCCTAGGAAAACAAAAGCATTATTTGTGACACGATTTGACCCTTCTGTTCAGGAACATGAGATAGTAGAGTATATTACTAATGAACTGAATCTCTCTCACGTTAAAGTCGTTAAACTGCGTACCAAATTTAACACTTACTCATCATTTCATATCTCTGTGCTTGAAGAAGACTTTGTGAGAATAAATAACATTGTTTTCTGGCCCAGTGGATGCCTGATCAGTCCTTTTTACGGGAAACTGCATCCTGAACAAATCACTAATAATGGATCTACGTCTGCTTCTGGACGGGCCAACGTCAATCCTGAGATTACATCTGCGTCGGCATCTGCTTCGACGCCTACACTTATGTCTGAGTTGAACTTATCTGCGTCTAATCCTTCCCAGGAGCCCGGAGGAGCTCCATAAATCTTTATTTGTGGCTGTTTCTCCCAAAGAGTGGGTAATCTTCTACCAAAATGTGAGAGGACTCAGGACTAAAGCAATTGAATTTTCAAATAATATTTTACATACAAACTATGATATCATTTGTCTCACCGAAACCTGGTTTACGTCAACGTCTATAAACTCGCACTATTTTAATGATTCTTATCACGTATTTAGAACCGATAGAGACCCTTCTTTAACACTAATGAATAGAGGCGGTGTTTTAATTGCAGTAAATAAAAATAAATTCAAAAATGTATTTATTACTCATGAATACGACCATTTGGGAATAGAAGCCATTTGGATTAAAATTAGAACCAATCGTAAAAAATATTTAACACTTGGTAATATTTATTTACCACCTCAAATTACTCCAGAAACTTATGCTCTTTATTTTACACATCTGGAGGAAAAATTTAAAAATTTCCAAGATGACATTTTACTCTTAGGAGATTTTAATGTACCTGGAGTTGATTGGTCTCACTTTCACACTTCAAATATTACTCAAAATTCTATAAAATCTAAAGAATTTGCGTTAATCAGTTTTGTAACCACTTTGGGTTTGAATCAGTTTAACTATACTCAACCTCCTACTCGTCTACTGGATCTTTGTTTCACTAACTTAGATCTATGTACTATAAATAACGCTCTTGATTATCTTGTTAATGAAGATGTTTATCATCCAGCACTTTCTGTAAACTTCAAATTGGAAATAGTATCTAATGTTCAAAGTGATTCTGCTTTGTTTTTAAATTATAAAAAGGGTGATTATCTTGGTCTAATCACGGCATTGAAAAATCATGATTGGTCTGTTATCTATAATAATACTTATGACGTAAATACTATGGTGGATCACTTAACATCCATTATGCATGAACTCATAAATATGTATATTCCGACTTCTGCAAATTGTAAATCCAGGTTTCCTTTTTGGTATTCTAAACAACTCATAAAATTATTAAAATTAAAAAAACATTATCATAAATTATATAAAAGAAATTTGAACCCTCACTACTATTCAATGTTTGCACATTTTAGGAAAGAGGTAAAAAAACTGTTAATTAGAGACAAAAAATATTGGTTAGAAAATATAAATAATAAAATTAAACATAACCCAAAAAAAATCTGGAATTATGTTAGGATTATGAGGAAAGGCTATGATCAACAATTATCACTTAAAATTAATGACTCTGTAACTAATGATTCTTCGCTGATGGCCAACAGCTTTGCAGACTATTTTGCTAGTGTCTATTTAACTCCTACCAAAATTAATTATTCATCTACCTTCTCCTCAAATAACCACTTCATACCCATGTTACTCATTTCTGAAAGTCTTGTTCTTTGGAGTATAAAATCCTTAAAGTCCTCTCTCTCAACTGGTCCTGACGATATTCCCAATTTTATAATTAAAGGTTGTGCATTTATTCTTGCACCTATTCTTCAACATATTTTTAATATTAGTATCTTTAGTGGTATTAACCCACTAAATGGAAAACTGCCAAGGTTATTCCTATCCATAAGAAGGGTAACAAGCTTGACGTCGTACCTCCTCTTTATTAAACAAAAACCCGGGTCACAGTCCTGTCCGCGGCGCAACACTCCAGCCATGGCCCTGGTAGTGCCACCACTCGCCACCAGATGGCAGTTGTAAATATAAAGAGACAATGTATTATAGTTATTTTATATATGTTATTATTGTAAATATTTAGGTAGATTATTGAGTGTATATTGTAAGTATGTTTTGTAGATGTGGAAATAATAGTGTAAAATGCAAAAGATCAAAAGAACTAGAAATATGTAAAACTTTAACACAAATGATTGTAGACGAAACGTGAATAAATTGTTCGGGCTAACAAGCCTAGACAGCTCTCATCTCCCAGCCAATCTGGGAGAATATTTACCATAGTGAGCTTTCCTCTCTCCCAGCCAATCTGGGAGAATAAATATTACCTCAATCAAAAGTGGTATCATTGGCTTGAATTCCTAATCTTCCTTTCCTCAGCTAGCGACTCTTCGTGAGACCGCGGGCTTTCCTTCTCTCTCTCATTCTCTCGCACCTATCCGCTAGCGACTCCTTGTGAGACCGCGGGCAATCCTCTGCTAGCGACTCTTAGTGAGACCGCGGGCATCCCTCTCTCCTACACTCCTGCTAGCGACTCCTTGCGAGACCGCGGGCATCCCTCTTTCCAACTTCCATCCTTTCTGCTAGCGACTCTTCGTGAGACCGCGGGCATCCCTCTCTCCAACTTCCATCCTTTCCGCTAGCGACTCTTCGTGAGACCGCGGGTATCCTCTCTTCTACACCCAATCTTCCTGCTAGCTACTCCTTGTCAGCACGTCCTCGGTCAGCTGCACTGGGCCGAACGGTCTACTCCCGCCTCAGAGTGTGAGGCTGCTCTACCAAAGAGCTGGCGCCGGGCAAACAACACAACAACTGAACGACCGAGCGACGTCCACCCCGTCTCCACAGCTTCACCAGAGACGAGGCAGCGACAAGCTTGATGTTTCTAACTATAGACCAATCTCACTATTGAATGGGTTTGCTAAAATTTTCGATAAAATTATATGTAAACATATTAATTTTAATCTAAAAACTTGTTTCACTGAGGCTCAACATGGTTTTAGAATTGGAAAAACCACCACAACGAATTTAGTGTCGTTCTTAAATCCAATTTACTCTGAAGTTATCACTCGTGGTCAAGTTGATGCTTGCTACTTTGACTTGGCCAAAGCTTTTGATACTGTAAATCATCAAATTCTTCTTTCTAAATGCTCTTCTTTTGGACTAAGTGACAAATATATAAATTGGCTAACTAGCTATTTAACAAACAGAAATTTCTTTGTTGCATTAAAGAATATAAAATCAACTCTATATACTGCACCTTCTGGTGTTCCTCAAGGTGGTTCTCTTTCTCCCCTATTATTTAATATTTTCATTAATGACATCATTCATCAACTTAATTACTCTACTGGGACTCTATTCGCTGATGATTTAAAGATCTATCGCAAAATATCTTTGTATCATGATTGCTATCTTCTTCAATCCGACATCTCTGCAGTGGCAAATTGGTGCAACACAAATTTGGTACAGCTTAATAACGATAAAACTACCATTATATCATTTACTAGAAAATACTATCCTATCTGTTATAGGTACAACCTTGACAATTCTCCCATACTAAAAACTAAACATGTTAAAGATCTTGGCGTACTTTTGGATTCTAAATTATTCTTTCATTTACATACTGATTCACTTATTTGTCACTCTAATAGAATTCTTGGTCTCATCAAGTACATCACCTTTCATTCTACTAATATTGATTCAATATTATCCTTATTCATGTCTTTAATCAGAACTAAACTTGAATATGGCTCCATTATTTGGAATAATTTAAATTTAACTGACATTGGGAAATTGGACAAAATTCAAATGAAACTCGGCCACTATATAATACAAAAAACCAATAGTTCAATCAACTTAAATAGTCTTCTAGGATCACTTAAGGATAGAAGAAATGTTCTTGATGCTCTATTTATTCATACAGTAGAACCCCGATTATCCGTGTTAATGAAGGGGACGAGTGAGTCGGATAATCGAAAATCGCGGTTAACCGAGTCATGCTTGCCTCAAAGGTCATTAGCCCACAGACAGCCATCTGTGGACATTCGGAGATTACATATATACACATGCTTTGTGCGCGTGTGCGTTGTTGACATAGAAGCGGACTGCTTAGTGCTGGGCAGCAGTGGTTTTTAAGTCTTTCGTGTGCGGAGACGTGGGCATGCGAGTCGTTGTTGCACCGAGGTGTGTGACTAGCCGCCCGCCAGTCCGAGGGCCCAAGACAGCTGATAGCTGCCAAGGTCACGCATTCTTTTCATCGCCCGTAAGCAACGCTGCCACACTTCGCTCATTGCTCTGTTGTCAGTAACACCATCGGGCTGGTTATTGTTTTACAGAACGACTGCCTTCAAAATTCTTTTCGAGATAAGATTTTTCATACCAGTGCATTGAGACTTGATTTGATGGTTTTGAAACGGTGTCTCTGTCTCGTATAATTCACGGTGTTTTTATCCCCCTTTATTTATATGAATTTAAAATGTTAGATTTTTTATTTTTAGTTTGCTGAACGTGGAATTAGTGCAAAAACGGCCTATTATGACTTAAGTGTTGCAGATGGGTCGGAAATCTTATAACGACCACCTCTCTATAACGACCCTAATCTCGGGAACCGTGAGGGGTCGTTATATCTATTCTCCGTTCACTCTTAGCTGAGTTTTGAAATAAACAAACACCGTCGTATAACTGTGCAGCGTCAGCAAGTGATAGGCTGAATTTATCTTGCGTGCCAAGCACTAGTTGCAACACACACACTTCCGTACAGTCGGTGCTCATAAAATAACGGAGAAGTAATATAACAGGAAAATGGTTATTCTGTCAAGCCTAGTTTTTTTTTTTTTAAATTACGTCTGCTGTGATAAAATTACGCCACTTAATGGTACACCCTCCGACCTTTTCTGTTGAAACCATTCAAACAAACAAGTGTCCAAGCTGCTAAATGTGGATTCGTTCATCGTCTTGCGTTTATTTAATCCACTTGAAGTGTCAGCCTGTGAAGCAAACTGAAGGATTTTTTCGCGATTTTTTATGATGTCGCGCACTGTTGTGTTACCGACATTAAACTCAGTCGCAAGTTTGCAATCGTTTCTCCACTCTGAAATCTTTCTATAACTTTTGTTTTCCTGTCGATGGACAGTACCACTAGCTTTCTTTTCTGTTCATTTGATGACATGATGAAATGTTGCGCTCAATACTTCCGCACAACACAACGGTATAATCCGTCGGAATGCAGATCACTGTTACAATACATAAAATTATCACCACCTTGACGCTTCAACAACGTACACTAATGGAATGGACTGTCTCCATGCGCCGGGTAATCTCTGTGGCACGGCGCCGTGCTGCGCGCGGGAGTGTACAGTCCGGTCATGCGGACGTGGAATCGCGCACCAGTGTATAATCTATTCACGTAACATGGAACACAAAAATATTATGTACATACGTATGTGTGTACTAGTATTTTTTTTTAAACTTTCTGTGTATATAAACATAACTGAGTCAAAGTACTTTGACCAACATACATTTTGCAAAGTATTTTAACATTTACATACATTTTGAATCATTGGTTATATGTAACTAAAAAATTGGATTTGATGGACATTAATCGCGGTTAATCCGCGAATCGGATGATCGAGTCGCGGATAATCGGGGTTCTACTGTAATTGTTATTATAATTACCTTAATTGTCCTTATGTCCTAGAATCAACCGGTATTAAAATTTCTTCCTTTAATTGTCGCAAACCACCTTTTTTATGTACTTTCAATAAAAGGAATGATTTACTATATAGATTGATTTCTAATTACAACAAACTTGTTAATCATTTTGATCAAACCAACAAAAAAATTTGCCTTAAGAACATCTTATCTAACTTCTAATATTTTATTATATTTTTTGACTTCATTGTATTTTAGTTTCCGTGATATTTGTATTATATATATTTTTTTTTGTATTATGTATTTCCCATTTTTTGTTGTTGTCCAGTTTGTATTATGTTTGTCCATGTGTCTTTGTAACCTCTTTGTATATATGTATGGTGTCTACCACTATGGCCTTAGCTGTTGGTAGACATGTCACAATTTTAAATAAATAAATAAATAAATAAAATAAATAGCAACAAAAGTTAGCTTATAAAGGTTTCTTGTGATTTACAGTAACAAAAAATTATATACTAATCAAGATCTTATCATTTAAATTATTTAAATAAGTATTAAATTATATACAGCTAAATACTCCTGTAAATTGATTAGTGAATGGTAGACAAAAAGCAAAAAAAGAGTAAATAAAAAAAATTTATTATTACAAAAAATTCCTATTCTGTGTGAAATCACGGACTGAACTGTAAATCCATATTCTGTGAGAAACACCCATTCTATGGAGAATACTCCTCCTGTGGGGAAACACCCTTTCTGTGATTAAGTCCCAGTCATATGTGCAGATTTGCTGGACTTCAGTATATGATGTTATAACTTATATGTTTCAACATGAGTAACAGAAAGTAGGATGTTATATGGATTTCATTTGAAAATGCTGAGAACAAAAATAACTGACGTAAAAAAAAAGAGCTGGTTTAAATAACAAAAACCTGGTTCCCAACAAAAAAAACTGGCTCCCCCCACCTCCCAAAAGCTACGAATCCCAGCTATGTTGGTTTAATACAAAGCCACGGAAGAAAATGTAAATGCAAAGAAATTTTGAGAAATGTACCTTTAGGACACAACTGTAATATATGACTGCAAGATAACTTTCATGGTTAACCTGAGTTGCGAAACAGCACGGCAACGTGATTTGGGAGGCTTAGGCATTACAGCATAGGTTCTTCAGGATTCTTCTACAAGCTTTGTAGACAAAGTGCAAACCAAGCATATATAGTGGAAAAACAAAAACCAAAGTATTTATATTGTAAACATAGAAGACTAGCTAAAGAGTGAAAACCATTCTTAAGCCATGAAACAAGGAAAAAAATACATATGACCGTGGTTAACATAGCAGAAAGCAGATGAACTCAACAGCTCTTCCTGAACCCGGGGAGGAACTTTTTCATGTGAAAAAAGCACCTTCCCAGCCAGGAATGGAACTCGGAACTTTGATCCACCAGAAGGGAGTCCTAACAACGGACCAAACAACCAAACCCATGCTGAAATGGAAAAAAAAAAGTTTATTACAGGAGAAACTGGATGAACTGGTACGAGTGCCAATGTAAACAACCACACACTGACAAATAATCCAGCAAGAGCAACATAGACACAGTAAGAGATGTACTGCCATGTAAAAAACTATAATTTAATATCTATATTCTCTTCTATACAAATCTAGTTTTACCCAGGCATGATGAAAGTTAACACATTTTACCTTCAAAACAGGAGATTTTGAAGTCCCCTCCCGCCCAAACAAAATGTAGGTACTTCTTGATCAATATTTTGCAATCTTGACGTTCAAAATAAGAGGAAAACTATTGTCTACATCTCCCAAGCGCCAGATGGACAAACAAGAAACATTGTGTACCGTCAATTTTTTTGCAACAAAAGGTTTATATTACATTTAAATAAAATCATGTTTTATTTGAGCTAGGCAATATTTTGGACATTTGATTTTGATCAAAATAAAAGGAAAATCACTATATGAGATTTCTAAAATAAACCACCCCATCCCCCTAAAGCCTGTGTAAAGTCCGAGCAATACCAGGTACTTAAGTTACTGTAATACGCACATTAGTATAAATATGTAACTCAATGTTTCAAACCCTGTAACTACTCTAACAATATTCACTCTGAAATAATATATGGGTCAAGGTACATCAAATCCAAATCTAAGCAAAAATGATGCTAAATAAAAGAACTTCAAGCAATAATTTCCTAAAAATATGCTTATTACCATAGTTTATAAATTATGGTATGTACTGAAAGTCAGGATAAACGAAAACATATTTCGCATAAAATATGCCAGCCTGAATTTTATAGTATTTGACTTCATATCTTGTTCATGTGATTATCATATAAACTCAGAATAAAATTAAGTCTGTTATTTAAAAAAAATTTTATTTTTTAATTCTATTTTTTAAATAGCAGAAGTCAAATTTATCACTGGCAAGATAAACAATACTTTCCCATGGCACAAAATACATTTCAACGAGAACTGTACTTTATGGGTTTTGAAATTAATTTAAAACAATATTAAGTTAATTGCAATTCTACAGTTAAACTGTTTCAGTGGTTTGGATAGGGTGAGTATGACAGAAAAACTACTTGCCACCCTTTCAGTGTATCCTTATAATGGACTTCATAATGACATTGCATGAAATAAAAAAGAAATACAGCCAGCAAGCCTTTACATCTGCAGACAACGTGGCTACTTGCAGTCATTCCGAGTTCAAACTGGAAGGAAGACTACATAGATGGCACAATGAGTTAAAGTTCCAAGTAATATTATATTTACGTTAAACACTGTCACACTTACAGACTCAAAGAGGAACTTAACTTTCACAAAATTAAAACCAAAAATTACATACATTAAAATACATTTTGTATGCATACTGCTATGTTACTTTTTTTTATGCAGTACCGATAAGGATAATAATTAATTCTTCCTGCCCCACTTTGTCGATTCCTAAGATATACCTATTTTAATATTTATCGTAACTGAACCAATGTTTTTTGCTGTAATAATCTTATGCTATAATTATAATATTAATTATTTTATAAATCATAAATTGTGCTATCCTCTTGATTGTAGGTACACTTTGACCCTCATGCAAGGTTTGATACATTCCATCTATCATTAAGATATAAATTGTCCACTTCAGTGGATAAATAGACAAAGGGTTAAAAGGATCATAGGGGTGTTAAAGGCAAAATTTATTTGGTGTGAATTCATTTAATTTCATTTGCTGATATCGATGTTGCTATCTACAACCCAGGTGCACTCACAGGCTAGCAGTAAAGAGTTTTTGCGCTCGCATTCTCAGAGACCTAAGGTTAGGAACTTGAATATAGGACTTATCTTCACATAGCAAAACCTAGAACTACTTCACCATCAAACTTTTCCCGAGTCCACTATGAGTCAGAGCCGTTTCTCTGCTGCATACATTAGTATCACCCTCCCCTTTTGATGATATTAAGTATTGTCCCGTACGCTCTTGTGTCCCCGACTGTACAACCATAAACTAAGAATGTTGAGAATCATAACTTCAGTTTAATTTGAAAAAACATACACGTGCACAAGTGTGTTAACTATAACTTTTACACAGAATTATTTTTTATGTAATGTAAACAACATTCAAAACAAATAATGTGCAAATATATTTCATTTAATGCAATGCACACTAATTAAACCTGTAATATGAAAGAGCACAAAAATTCAAAAAGGACTGGATTCAGATTTTGAACCATTTTCTTAGTCAATGTCAGAGTTTATAAAATAAAATAACAAACCAAAGATATAAGCCATAACATTAACTCTATAAACAAAACATTGTTTTTTTTCCAACATTTGCTCACGCAGCAGAAAAATTGTGTTAAGTATTCAGGAGTTAATAATGAAAAAAACAGAAAGAATAATTTAAGTTCAGGACATAAGAGATTCTATAATTTTAATTTCTAATTTTTTTAACATGCAAAATCAAACACTTGATAAAATAATTTTTTTTTTTTTTTTTTAAGTTTTTGTCACGACCAATTAATAATAATAAACCAATCTAATATCGAGCAAACAATCTTTATTTCATTTTGAGACATCATTGATCATTGGTTTTTTATTACTATTACTTTGATAAATTTCAAAGTTGGCCGAGTCGTAGGTATTCAAGCAATTTCAGCTTGCTGGCAAATATTTGATCATTTTAACTTCTGGTATCGTACATTCGTTTTTTGAGAAAAAGTGTTTCTTAATATCTTCAGTTTTGACCATTTTCGGGTAACGCGGGACAAACAGTGATTCTGTTAACATTTCTGTCACATTTATTAACAATGCTGCATGTGCTCTCATGCAAACTGATGAAGTCCTGATGAAATACTCATTTTGGATGTCCATACTATGCTGTTTTCGGAAATCACCCCTTGAAGTTATTCTTTTGTTGGAATGAGACGCGTTGTAAAAGTTATCACCTGTAACTACAAAATATGCAAATTGCTCCACAGGCATATTCTCTCTCATCGTAGTAAGACTTCGGTGCATGTGGAAGCCGCAGAACTCATTTGATGTTTTGGGTGTTGGCTGAATATCTCTTGGCTCTGCTACAGTTCTGTGTAGCTCTCCTTCAGTACCAGTTAGGCTTATTTGGGTTAATACCTGTCTTCTCAGGATCTCCAGACGGTCTGGAACTTTCACTTTATCGTAGGATTTGACATGACGAATGAGTTGGTTTTCCACTGTTATTGGAGGAATTATTTTTGTTGTGTCGTCTCCAATTTCAGTATTTTCGTGTGGTAAAATATTTCTGATTATTGTAGTCGTTTTCGCTGCAAATGGAAGCCACAAAACTCATTAGTTTTTGCAAGGGGTGCCTGAATATAAAACTCATTTAGCTCTTCTACAATTGCGCTTTGAAATTTCATTGAACCAGTAAGAATAATTGGGGTTAAGACAAATCTTCTCAGGAGCTCCAAATGGTCTGTTGCATTCACTAAATCATATGAAAAGACGTGATGAATTGTTCTCTCTTCCTCTATTACTGCAAGAAAAGTTTCTACTGCGCGACTTATCTCAACAGTTTCGATCTCAGGAATGTCATGTACTTTCAGAAACCTGTCCTTGAAGCTTATGTTTGTATGATTGCTATCTTGCAAGTCACTAGAAGAGTTCTCCATGTACTCGTCCTCGTGAAAGGGCATGATTTCCCCAATCACGTATTATAAAGACTTGAAGGTGTGTAGTTTTCCGCTATTTTTTTAGTTGGTTTAGTGTTTATCTGGAAAAAAAAAAAAAACAAAGAAACGTAATCGTAAATTAAAACTTAAATCCCATTTGTTTCTGAAAAAAAAATATCATTAATTATGTAAAACCAATTTTATTGATTTACATATACAAATTTTGAAAACAAATTACAAGGTATAATTTCCTAATAAGTAAAAAACAACAATCGAGTTATCTGACTATATAACCATGTGAATTATTAACAGTTTCTGTAATTATTAACAGATTATTTACCGAAACGAATTAAATTTATTAAATACGTAAAACCTTGAATAAAAATGAAACAATCATTTATAAACATACAAGGTGCAGTTAACTAAATATCAAATATCCACATTGCAAATTAAGGGAAGTAATTCATTTGAGTTAGCGGATGTGAATAATGAAGAAAAAATTAAAATTTTAATTCTTTAACTTTTTGCAAGCAAAACACTGTTTCAGGTTTCTATCAGAAGTATTGATTTTGCCGCTGTATTCTATGTGAGTATGTTAAAGCATGAAATTTCATAAAAATTAATTGGAAAAGTACTTACATATTTCTTGAAACAATCAGACCGTTATTACTTCTTCGTAACTCAGAAATCCGCAATTAAAACCGCATATATTATTTCAATGTAGACATAACATCTAACCACTCAAACTATTGAAGTAACCAAGGTAACAATCTGTTTGTTTTTTGTTTTTTTTGTAAGCTATCTGCATAAACAAAACTGTATGTGTATTGGTATGTTTATATATATCTGCATATCTCCTTTCTTTATATGTATTATTTTTTAATAGAAACTGTAACCAGAAAAAGTCAATCGATTTTTAAAATATATGACCACAAGTGCTTTTTTAAATTATAATATCGCTAGTAGGAGAGACCATAAAAATCGTAAATGTATCAGATTTTACAGGATACCGCAAAATAATATATAAATATTTTTTTGCTATTGCAACTCCTCAGAATAATTGTATTATTTTATTTTAGTTAATTTTAATAAAAATACAGCCAAGATATAACATGAAAATATGACTCTTATTGTTTACGTGTAGTCATTCATTTTCTCCATTAAGACTTAATATTTTGTAAACACATAGATATGTAACAAATGTGGTCCTCTTAAAACAACACAGCCTAAAATAGTGAACATATTTAATTATGCATATGACAACAACCTTTAAAATACAGAAGTCAAAACTGTTTAAAAAATTCAGATCAATCAATAATAGATTCAAAATAATTTTATTTTTACATTGCACCTGGCCACGATCCATCTTGATTTTTGACCAGTTCAAGTCATTTGGGAAAATAAAACAAAAATTTTAATATTTTCGTTATATAATTTATGAATCTTCTGCCATATTAAAAACATAAAATCGGAATAACTATGTAGTTTAAACCTTAGTTGCAAACAGTGCGGGCCAGCTTGCACTTTTAACTTCATCACGAATCTGTTATTGTAATATAATATACTATAAGAGCAGGAAACCAGGGACAAGAAGCAATAAAAAACATGAATGTGTGGCCGTACGCGTATTAGAAGTTTAATATTATACAGATAGAGGTATAAAACTCTGTAATGTTTAAATGGTAATTTTTTATATATTCGCCAATATTTACATAAATTTAAACAGCTGCCAATAACGATGAATAAGAGCAATCAGAAATTTACTTTTATATTAAAAAAAATAGTATCAAATATGTTATTATATTTTTATGTACGTTTGGTATTGTATTTAATTATTCATATATGTATTTATATGAGTTAAAAATCCTTTCATGGGATATTAAATAATAATACATGTTAATAATATTGAAATATTTTATATTTTTCTATTAATATATTTATAACCGCATAAGTTGTATAAAAGAGGCAGGCAATCGCTAATCATGAAGTATGTAAGCATTGTACGGAGTGTGTTCATATAAAATAAAATATGTTTTATTTAGTTAACGCCTGCTACTTAGTCCATCTTAAAATTTGTCAGAATTTATTTTCAATATTCAAAGGCTTGCAAATAACGAGCATTTCTAATGTTAATCACGGTGTTTTACGAGTAGTTGTTTCTAGCGATTATAATTTGCTTAACTTTGGTTACCGCGTGTAAATGTGTCTGCTCCTGGCAAGTCGTGGGGACTGTCACTACCTCTGTCGTCGCGTGGGACAGTGACACCTTCACTTCCACACTGGGAAGACCTCAGTTACACCACGCCTGTATCACTCCTGTCACACCGTGGTCACTGCTCCGTTGCCATGGCTGCGGTACAATCCAGCCTCCTGTCTGATCACTCTATCACCGTCATTTATAATGATGACATACCTTACGTACATTGCTATTCGGGCCCGTATAATATATATATTCCTTTCACTTACTACTGAACTTACCAATATATAATTACGTCTAGCAACTGAGATATCTCATTTTGAATAAATTAAGTGACGCTACTAAATAACATTATCATAAATGATAAATATAATGTCTTTTAACTATTTTCTTATTTTATATTGTGCATTTTATTGTTAGTAATGCAGCTTTATACTTTGAAATACTTTGAAATTCAAAATATGATTTTTTTTACCCTTGGTTATTTAATCTTTGAACAAGGTTATCATACTATACAAATAGAAACATGAATTAAAGTCATACCTATTTTAATCCCAAATAATTGTTCTCTCTTGTTTGAGGTAATGCACTTTTTTTTTGTATTTTATTTCTTAAGTGAAATGTTTAATTTGTATCTCGTTTTTCAAAAACTAAAAGAACATATTTATTTGCAGAGTTGGTACTTGGCACACCAGGCTTCTCTTCAGCGGCTCACACCCGTGCACTCAGGTCTTTCCAGTTTGCAGCTGCAGCTGCAGCTGCAGCTGTGCGGGCCTGCAGTCTCTTTCTCAGTCTCCTTATGCATTCCTGTCCAGAGCCGTGTGGTGACATCCACACCTGTCACTTCCCTGCAACCACGCACCGTGCGGTTATCTGTGGAGTTATAATATCCTTCACATTATTATCTTGAATATTATATATGTAGCTTTATTTAGGTGTTTAATAAAAGCGTTTACTTTGGCAATGAATAATTATGTTACTGAATGTTTTATTATATTTATTTTATTTACATGTATTTCACAGTTTGTATTTTAAGGCACATATTATAAAACATAGTTTTTGTTTTCAAATTTAGAGCTTATTAACAATAAATATTAAATGAATAAATTAAAGATACATGTGTAAGCCATAAAAAATGCAATCATATCAAGTACTACAACACAGTCTTTGCTCTAATAAGAACCATTAAATACGTTCCGAAAAAAAAACGAGTGCAGGCACAATCATAAATAAACAAATATCTGAAAATTACTGTCATTTCAGTATTCAAAGCAACTAAAGGTTTTAATCGAGTGCTGAGGTTTGCTAACCGAACTTTTTTAAAATGATTAAAATAGCTAGGAATAGCTGTCGACTTCCAAGGCCGAGTTCAGCTGCGCCAAGGTAAAAATACAATTTATCTTTAACCTGGCCCGTTCTTACGTTAATTAATTAAAACATGCAAACTGCGAACTCATTGAATTATCTTCTTCTTTAAATAACTTTGACTATAAATTCTAGAAAACTATTTAAATTGACAAATCATAAAACATTATAATTTATTATATGGAGACTGCCATGCCAAAACGTTGTAAGTGCCAAACTGGGCGAAATGTGTATTCCTGTAAAAATAGGTTGTAAGTGCCATGCTTTTTCATGTGTTAAAAATTGGTGACGATTGTGGCGCTCCAAGTGGCAAAATATGTTATGTGAATCTCAAAACGTTATAAGTGCCATAGTGCGAGTGCATTCTGTATGCTGTTGCTAGTGTTGTGTGTGTTGCCTCCTTTATCTATAGGGTGTTGTTTTCATTGGTTGTTTATAAAATTGTTGTTATTTATTTTGTTTATACAGTTGTGTGAAGTAATGGTTTGTACCTTATAATGATGAATAGTGATAGTGAAAATTGTAACAAACGAAAAAGTGATAAATAGAAGAAAAACATACGTAAGAAGAAGCGAAATTCTGGCGAAGCGTACGTTTCTTCAGGAAAAGGCACATCTAATGTACCACGCCGGGAAATGTCTGAAGAGGTGTCTATTATATTTAATAAGCAAAATTACAGAATAAAAAAGTCATAGAAGCGATATGGCATGGGCTTTATCATACCCTTTTTTTTTTTGCTTTGAAATGGCATCAGAGCTTGTTTACTCCGCCTTGATGTTTGGTTATAGTGAAACTTTATTAAACAAATGTTATTTAAATATATGTCACTGTAGTATTCCTGAATAGTGTTACAGTAACTTACTAGACTTAATTATAACCAATATTTTATTTTGTTCTCAGGTGAACTGTAAGTGCAAGCTTTCATGTAGGACATTGCGCCCAGATTACCGTAGTGAGCTGTTCAAGGAAGTTTCAACTGCTTGCTGATTATGAGAAACAGCAGGACTTCTTGGCACGGTTTTTTCACCCTCAGGTGATACAGAGGAGGAGACATGGCACTTAGGACCATCCGAGTGAAAGTAGGAGACAGCATACATTTACTTACTTCTTGCCACTGCCAGGTGGTTCGGAAGTGAGAGTGTGCCAGAAAGTGTTTTGTAACACTTTTGGAGTCACACCTCGTCGAATCCAGTTGTTAGGAGGGAAAATACTAACAGGACCTGTTTAAGACACCTGTGTTTACGAGAAAAAATATTTTCTTATCACTACTGATTTTTTGAAGACCTACTACCTATTGATGGCTTAGAGAAATGGTTTTGAGCCTCTGAGTATAAAGTATATTTTAATGCATATTATTTCTTGGCTGGGAGTAAAAAATCCCTTTACAATATTATTGTGATGGCTATAATATGACTATATTCCAGTTGGTTAACACTTTCAAGACTAGCTTCTCATACACTTTTTAATGGGCCCGACTGACATTTTTTACACTTTTTCACATTTTTTTAGTAAAATAAATTTTTCTCCTGCATAAACGATTTATATATGGTTAGAAAGTTTGAAATTTGTTCTTGTTAGCTATATATCACTTTAAAAAAATTTAGTACTACCTTTTGTATAACTTTTTATTGAAAAAGTATTGTTTTTAGTTTTGAAAGAAATTTTTTCTCATATACTAATGCAAGAGTATGAAAATAATAGCTTTCTTTCATGTCACAATAAGTGAAAATAATTAACTAAACTAGACACACACACAACAAATAGAATAACAGTTATTACAAAATTATATTTACACAATTATTTACATTTGTATGGAAATAAAAAAAAACACTGTCCTTCCCCACAATTCTCACACCACTCTATCCTTCTCCTTTCATGTTCCGTCCTGAATTTATTTTATATCTCCGGAAAGTATGTTCCTTTCCAATTATAAATATTTTATACCATAATAAAGTACGTAAGTTTGACATGTCATTTAGGTATTACTCCTTTGTGAAACTAGTTACTGATTGTGTTTGCCGTTTTTCAAATTTGCCACAAATATTCCACATACACACCAAAGACAACATTACGGAGACAAACTGCTTATTACTATAATATGGAAAAAAAATATAAAATATAATACCTATTATATATAACAAATATTATCTGTATTTTTACAAAACGTGAATCATTCATGTAAAATTCACACGTGTGTGGTAATCTATAAAACACAGTCCAACTCCACAGTCCTCACACCAGAACCTGGATTCCCTCCTTTTTCTTTTGCCAGTCTCCTACAAACCCCGATCAGAGCAAACTTTACAGTATCGGGTTGCATTGGCTTTGTTTGCAGTAGCGGGGACATATGTAGCAAAATGGCGAGCAACAGTTCTGTCAACATTCAGAGATGGTGGTTTTGGGCGTGGTTCAGTCAATCCTCCTCCCATTTCAGCTAACTTTAGCGCAACTGCTTTGACGAAGCTCTTCAAACTTTTCTTTGTGTGAGTCCTTTCCTTGAAAATTATGTAGCCATTGATGACAGCCATGGTAAAAATGTGGAAAAAGAGTTTTTTCCACCATTTTATAGTCTTGTGTTGAAATGGGTAGTAACTATATAGTTGGTCAGCCCTGTCCACACCAACTTTGTTCAAGTTGTAATCAATGATAATGTCTGGTTTGACTGCTTGTATTGGTCCACCTCTAGCTCTCACTTGTACCGAAGACGATGCTGCATGCTTCGTCGACGTCGACATCGAATAGACATCTCTTGCTGACTTCCATTTGCAGGCAAGCAAGTGTGCCTTTCGTCAGAATAGAGTTTCACCTTTTTTTCAATTTTTTTGTTTTGAAAACAGATGGAAGTCTTCTTCTGTTTTTCATCACTGTACCGACTCCCAGTGTTTTTTAACCCCACAAAAAATTCAAAAGTGATGGACTCGTGTAGAAACGGTCCATGAAGATGCAGTGCGACTTACCAAAATAATTTTTACACAGCCTTTCAAATATAGCCTGTATACTATTGTCTTTGTTACCACAAATCTCACAATTGAGAACGTGACCTGTAGCAGCATCACACAGTATAAACAATTTGATGCCATACTTGTTTGGCTTATTCTTCATGTAGATCCGAAACCCCACCCGACCTCGAAACGGACAAATCCCTTCATCTAGAGTAAGATTAGCATAGGGTTTGAAACTCCGTATGCATTTGTCTACAAAAAAATCAAAAAAAGGTTGAACTTTATAAATGGGATCGTGACCTTCTTCACCGCGCTTGACATAGTAATAATTGTTGTTCAGATGCAGCATGTAAAGAATGCCCTTGAATCTATCACGAGAGAGCAGTTTTCTCGAAAATCGTGTTGCAAGAAATGCATCTGTTGTCCAATAATCATTTATGTCTGGCAGTTTCAAAATACACATGTGTAACACAATTGCAAAGAACTTATATATGTCGCACAATTTCACTGTCAACCATCTGTGCCACATTGATTTTTTTCTTCAATTTTCCTTGACGTTTCATTTTAGCAATCCGAGAAGCTGCGTACCGGTTAGTTTCGTTCCTAATATTTTTAATCACGCCAGTATAAAAAAAAAATAGAAAAACACTCAAATTCAGTACAGTTGTCATCCAGGGATATGGCAACGGAAGAAGACGACTGAAACATTGGTTGGTCTGGTTTCTGAGATTCAGATTCTGACCACTCACTGTCATCAGTTTTTGAAGTAGATGGTGCATTTTTTAGCCGTTTTCGTGAACGCTGCACTTGTATTTCGTCTGAAATGCAAGAAAAGCATTTACTAATATCGGAAAAAATATAAATAATATGCTGACATCTAAAATGAAGATTTACGAACGTGCAACATCGGCCTAGGTTGATTTGTGTGTAATTTCAAACATACTTCAATACAGTACCACTATTGAATGAAAAGAGAATAGGAAGCTTTACGAAACATAATAAAGGCATAGGCTGTAATATATACAACTCTATACAATTTTCAAACTAATTTCAGTATAGAATCTACCTTTGTTGAATAAAAAAAAAATTCTATGAATGCAAGTATGAAATACATTTCAATACAGTGCTTTTGAAATTTCTCGATTAACAGTAAATAAAATAGTTTTGGAAATGTGTGGTATATTGTGCGCTGCCAGGTTGGCAACGCACGTCCGGACACACAGTTCCGGGATGGAGGCTGGTGATACACGGCCAAACAAAGACTGAGGCGCAGTTTGTACATTGTAATCCCAAGGTTACTACATTGGCGACGAGGATGGGATTGGTTTCTTTGCGTGCATTACGGCTCGTGTAATGTTCAGAAAGAATGTCGGGGTTTAAAGTTGAAAGTTTTACGCCCGGCGAGGACACGTGGGACTCGTATGTCGAAAGGCTGGAACAGCTTTTCATCGCAAACGGCGTGGGAGACAAGCCAGAGGATCAAGTTAAACGACGTGCAATCCTTATTTCGTCTGTAGGGAAACAAACGTATGAAGTGCTACGCAATCTGTGTGAGCCCAAGAAGCCATCGGAGCGCACCTACAGCGAGCTAGTCACTTTGTTGACGAGCCATTTTTCTCCACGGCCGTCTGTGATTGCCGAGCGTCACAACTTCCACAAGTGTGTCCAACAAGAACAGGACACAGTTTCAGATTTTGTGGTGAATTTAAGGAAATTAACGCGCTCTTGCAATTTTGGTACCTTCTTAGACGCCGCCTTGCGTGACCAGTTTGTGGTAGGGTTAAGGGACAGAAACATTACCCAGCGGCTTTACCTGGAAACCGATGACCTCACCTTCAAAAAGGCAGTAGGCATAGCAGTTCAGCAAGAAGCGGCCGTGGGAAATGCAGCCCTTCATGTAAATGTGCCGAAAGTTGAAATTTCACACGGCTCGGCGGAACAGACCGAGGGACCAGTAAATGTACACGTGGTGAAAACACGTTCGCGGGAAGATGGCGTCAAAAACCAGGGCGGGCCTGGGTGTTTGTGCTGTGGAAATGTTACTCATTATGTGCGTGACTGCAAGTTCCGTAAGTACAAGTGTAATAATTGTAAACGTATAGGACATCTTAAACGAATGTGTCCGAACTTCATGTCGACTGATACAAAGGACCGGACCCGTCATAATTATGTTGTGCGTGAAGACCCTGATTGCCAAAGTGTACACACGTGGGACGAGGATTTTGCGTCTGTGTTCCAGTTGTGTGGGTTGGCAGCCAGGTCACGACCTTGGGTTATGGAGGTGTCGGTGGGGGACGTGGTGCTGGATATGGAAATCGACAGTGGCGCGTCCATATCCGCTATTTCAGAAAGGCTGTATAGGATGCAGTTTTCAAAATACCCCTTGTCTCCGACACGGGTTAGTCTCAAGTCTTACACGAACGGTGTAATACACCCATGCGGGACAATTACAGTACTGGTGCAAGTGAAATCGAGCAAGCCCAAGAAGCTAGATTTGTTTGTAGTTCCAAATGGAGGCCCTCCACTTCTTGGCAGAGATTGGTACGATGCTTTAGAGCTGCCAAAACCGAGTCTCAACCATATCAGGGCCACTTCAGATGAGGACAGGTCAGTGCTGAGTGTCATTACCAAACAGTACCCTACCTTGTTCGATGACGGTTTGGGTACGTTCATTGGAAGTAAGGTGTCACTGCATGTACGTGAAGGGACAGCACCAGTCTTTTTACCTGCTAGGCCCCTGGCCTTTGCGCTTAAGAGTAAGGTTGATAAAGAGCTAGACAGGCTTCTGGGGTTAGGTGTACTTCATCCAGTGTCATTTAGTGAGTGGGCCACCCCAATCGTTCCCGTTGCAAAACGTGATGGTACGGTCCGTATTTGTGCTGATTTTAAGATCACAGTCAACCCTAACCTTATTGTGGAACATTATCCTTTACCGCGAGTTGATGAGTTGTTTTCCAAGCTGCAAGGGGGGATAGAGTTTTCTCAAATTGATCTTTCCCAGGCATTCCAGCAGTTGCAGGTCGATGAGAAGTCGCAGGAGCTGTGCACTATCAACACGCATAGGGGATTGTTTCGGTTTAGCAGACTCCCTTTTGGAATAGTGTCTTGCCCCGCTATTTTTCAACGCACAATGGAGCAAGTCCTACAGGGGTTAGAAGGTGTTGTGTGTTTTCAAGATGACATTTTGGTAACAGGCGCTACCAAGGAAATTCACTGGCGAAATCTTCATGGACTGTTACAACGTCTGCAGGACTCTGGTTTCAAGGTAAATAAAGCGAAATGTGCATTTTTCCGTTCATCAGTCTCTTTTCTGGGGCATAGGGTAGATAAGGAGGGGTTGCATACGAGTAATGACAAAGTCAAAGCAGTAGTAGATGCACCGCCACCTCGTAGTGTCAGCCAGTTGAGGGCATGGCTAGGTCTGGTTAATTACTATGTCCATTTTCTGCCTAACCTAGCCACGGTGTTGGCACCTTTACATGAGCTTTTGAAAAAGGGTCAGAAGTGGGTTTGGGCACAAAGCTGTGATTCTGCCTTCAAAGAGTTAAAACAGCTGATTGTCTCCTCACATGTTGTCATACACTACAACCCGGATTTGCCAGTTCGTTTGGCATGCGATGCGTCCCCATATGGTGTGGGAGCAGTCCTAAGCCACATCCTACCCAGCGGGGAAGAGAAGCCAGTTGCATTTGCTTCTCGCACCTTGTCGTCTGCAGAGAGAGGGTATTCTCAGCTAGATAGAGAAGCCTTAGCAATTATATTTGGAGTTAAAAAGTTCTTCCAGTACTTGTACGGCCGAAGCTTTACCCTGATTACCGATCATCAACCATTAACACACATTCTAGGTAGCCATTGTGGTATTCCGCAGCTCGCTGCCAATAGGCTGCAGCGTTGGGCAGTGCTTCTTCAGGGTTTCGACTACACAGTTCAGTACGCCAAAGGTGACGCCAATTCGAATGCTGATGGCCTCTCTAGGTTGCCACTTCCAAATGTTGAGCCTTCTTCAACCCAATTTTCATATTTGGATGTTGGAGTGTCAGAGTTTTTGCCAGTGACGCCTCAGGAAATCAGGCGAGAATCTGAAAGGGATGGAGTGTTAGGTAAAGTCATTAGGTGTCTTAGAGATGGTTGGGCCACGCAACTGTCCGACACGCTCAAACCGTTCTATGACAAAAGAAACGAACTTGCACTAGAAGGGGGCTGCGTTTTGTGGGGGCACCGGGTCGTCATTCCCCAAGCCTTGCAGGATCGAGTGTTGCAGGAGTTGCACACCAGTCACTTTGGTATATGCAAAATGAAAGCCTTGGCACGTTCGTATGTATGGTGGCATCGGATAGACAAGGATTTGGAGAGGGTAGTTTCTTCTTGTACCCCACGCTTCCAGAACAAGTCCTTGCCAGACAAGTCAATCCTGCTGCCGTGGGCGTGGCCCGACCGACCTTGGCAAAGAATTCATGTGGATATCGCCGGTCCATTCATGGGAAAGCATTTCCTAGTCCTTGTGGATAGCCATTCAAAATGGCCAGAAATCAGTGTTCTTCCCAGTATTACGTCGGATGCAGTGATAACACAGTTGCGTTGGTGGTTCGCTGTATACGGGTTGCCAGAACAGCTAGTTTCAGATAATGGTGTCCAGTTCTCGTCGGAAGAGTTCAGTCGTTTTTGTAAACACAATGCCATAAGGCACACGTTTTCACCTCCGTATCACCCTTCCTCAAACGGTCTGGCGGAAAACATGGTCAGAACCTTTAAAAACAAACTCAAGTCATTGGTTCACTCTAATGTTCCGCTCAACACAGCCTTACCCCGCTTCTTGTTGAGCTACAGAATAACCCCCCATACAGTCACGGGGGAGTCACCTAGCAGTTTAATGTTCGGTAGGGTTGTTCGTAACCGTTTGTCGTTGCTAGCCCCGTCTGTAGCTAACACTGTTGCAACTCGCCAAATGGGTTCGGTGGTCTCACGTTCCACCCTCAGGAACAGAGCTTTTGATGTGAATGACAGTGTTGGATTTACTGTTTATGCACGTGGGAAACAGAGTTGGGAGAAGGGGGTGGTCGTTGGCAAGTTGGGTCCACTCACGTACAGGGTGCAAGGGGCCAGCGGAGTCACCCATCGCCGCCACCTAGATCAGCTTCGCCCCCTTCCGCCGTTGTCGCAGATGGAGGCAAACACGGTCAGCAGCAACAACATGCGGGTCAGTGGTAGAGAAGCACAGCTGCCACCCTGCCACCAAACGTCCTCAACTTCGGAGCCTACAGGCGGCAGGGCAGCACTGACAGAAAAGGAGCCACAGGAAAACGTGATGGGAAGTGCAGCTGGCAGTGTCCAAAATGAAGAAAGGAGTAGGTGTAGTGATGCGGAAAGCGGGTTTAAGGGGTTTGTGCTAGGGAAAGACAGTGTATTCGTGAGTGGTGATGCCAGTAGTCAACAACGATACCCCAAAAGGAACAGGGTCCCCAAAAAAATGATGAACCTGTGATGTGTGTGAACATACATTTCTAGTAGTACTCTTTGTCCATGTGTCGTTGTTTGTTTGTTCGCTACTATGGGTAGGAGAGGAGTGTGGTATATTGTGCGCTGCCAGGTTGGCAACGCACGTCCGGACACACAGTTCCGGGATGGAGGCTGGTGATACACGGCCAAACAAAGACTGAGGCGCAGTTTGTACTTTGTAATCCCAAGGTTACTACAAAATGTTTATCTGAAATAATATTATAGATGACCATAATGCAAGCACTAGCGAGTAGGAGCTGTAATAAACCAAGAACGACAGAAAATGCAGGGATAATCAAAGGAATTATTTTTACGCTGGCTGAAAAGATAAATACCTGTGTCACTGCTGGATTCATTTTCTCTTGGTATATATGATGCGTCGGCATCGCTGTTATCTATATCTGAACCAGAATCATCAACAAATATTTCTACAGTTTCCCGTGGAACATCCATATAATATTTCAGCGAAAGAAATACGTTTACTTATCACATGCCACAAACAAATATGGCACTGCGCAATCTAATGTTGAACGAAAGACTAGCAGTCAGCAACTGACGCATCGATGTACAAGAATCACGATACAAGCCTCCTGAGTCAACGAATCTGTAAACTAGAGCCACAAACGGACTCGTAAAGAACTAAAATAAGACCCAGAATAGTCGGCACTCGTGCAAGATGCGAGATAACGTAATTAAAAAAACAGAAATATGGTGCTCGTATAGTATACGAGTGCCGACTGACAGTTTGAAGTACTCTGCTCGTATCACGTACAAGTGTCGTCTTGAAAGTGTTAATGTTTGTAACAAATTTAATTGGACAGACATTTGGAGCTATGCGTTTAAAAATGAGTGAATTCCAATAATCATTCTTAAATATTAAGTTTCATTTTACTGTTGAGAATGAACACATAATTTGAAGATACAAATCTAGATTAAATGCTAGAAATTTTTTATTTTATTTATTTATTTTATCAAATGAGGGTTAAAATTTTAATGAATTGGAGGGGGGGGGGGGGGAAGGATAAGTGGGATAACTTTTATCTTTCTTATTGCACAGTTACGATTATGCAAGCGAAAGTGGGCCCCATCAGAGAGGGGCTTTTTGATTTGAGGCAACTTAGCAAATCAACAGTTTGGAAATACTTGGAAGATAATTCAGCATAAACAGAGCTAAAAGTATGTGCTGAGAACTCATACTTGGGGGAGAAAAAAAGGGTTTAAGTTTCATTAAGCATGGAGGTTTCCATCATATTTTATATTTCAGTAACTCTTTGGTCATGCAAATCAGA
The DNA here is from genome assembly GCF_032445375.1 of Bacillus rossius redtenbacheri. Lineage (NCBI taxonomy): Eukaryota > Metazoa > Arthropoda > Insecta > Phasmatodea > Bacillidae > Bacillus > Bacillus rossius. Next base: position 74,361,472 of record NC_086334.1, on the reverse strand, counting down.
AAGCACAAAGTTAATCTCTTGGTACTCACCATGTCTTCTTGTTTATTTTAAATTATAGTTTATCCATTTTTAAAGTGACATGTGCATGTAGGTTGAGGAGACATAGGTTCTAAGCATTGTACTTTTGATGTATTTGGTAAATGTATTTATTAATTTATTTAATATTTGTTGCATGCCTACCTACAGCTTATGGCCTTGGGTGGTAAGCACGATACAAACAACACATATACATACAGACAGAACAAAACAATACAAAATACAAGACGACAAAACAAAACAAAGCGATACACACAACATGCAACATTTAACAATTAGTAAATAATTTATTTGTAAATTTTATAATGTAGAAAATAAGAATAACACAAAAAAAAACTAACTTGAAACAATATGATTATTAACCACAAGAAAAAAAAAAATTAAGTTAGGAATAGTTGTATTTTTTTAAATTTTATTTTGCTATCTAATTCAGGAAATAACCTTGCATATTTATAAAATTTTTAGTTATTCTGTTTAATAGATCATTAGTTTTACTTAACGTACAAATTAAAGATTGATTACGACTATTGAAAGTAGGTATTCTAATTCCAGTGTTGTGAAGAAAATAGTTACAATTAATTGTATTTTTGTAACAATTGTGTACAAATAATGCATCTAATACTTCTCTTCTTAATGGTAAGGAACCAAGAAGGGAGTGTAAATCTACATTTAGATTAATGTTACTTTTTATGTTTATAATTTTGATCAGTTTGAATTGTATATTATCCAATTTGTCACTATCTGATTTATTAATGTTATTCCAAATCAAAGAACCATATTCAAATTTAGATCTCACCAAGGATATATAAAGACTAAGTGTTGAATCTAAATTAGATGCATTAAATGTGACATATTTAATCAACGCTAGCATTTTATTAGCATTTGATCTAAGTGTTTCAATATGATTGTGAAAGAATAATTTTGAATCTAGCAAAATACCTAAGTCTCTGACACAGTTTGATTTTGCAATAGTACGATTGTCTAGTTTATATTCAAATACAATAGGATGATATTTTCTTGAGAAGGTTATTGTGGTGGTTTTACTGTAATTAAGTTTAACGAGATTAGTCTTACACCATGCATCAACAGAAGAACTGTCATGTTGAAGTAAATGACAGTCATTTAATGAAGTAATTTTTCTATATATTTTTAGGTCATCTGCAAATAACAGACCAACAGAATAATTTAGTGCTTTGGTTATATCATCAATAAAAATGTTGAAAAGAAGGGGAGAAAGGGTACCACCTTGAGGTACTCCAGAGTTTGCCATATGTAAATCAGATTTAGTTTTATTAATAGAAACAAAGTATTTCCTATCTTTTAAATAGCTGCCAAACCATTTGATATATTTGTCGCTCAATCCCATAATGGATAATTTGCTGAGTAATATCTGATGGTTTACTGTATCAAAAGCCTTTGCTAAATCAAAATAGCAAGCATCCACTTGGCCTCGGGTTATCACTTCAGAATAAATTGGATTTATGAAAGTTATCAGATTGGTAGTAGTAGATTTGCCAATTCTGAAACCATGCTGACAATCAGATAGTTTATTTTTGAGATTGAAATCAAGGTCCTTAAATATTATTTTATCAAAAACTTTAGCAAATCCATTTAAAAGAGAAATAGGCCTATAATTTGTGACATTAAATTTACTACCTTTTTTATGTATAGGAATGACCTTGGCAGTTTTCCATATATTGGGGTAGATGCTGTTTTTAATACTGCTATTGAATATAAACTGAAGGATAGGAACAAGAACTAGAGAGCATCCTTTTATTATGAAATTAGGAATACCATCTGTACCTGTTGACATAGTAGATTTCAAGGATTTGATTCCCCAAAGTACAAGACTCTCAGTAATAGTGGACATAGGAATGGAGCAAGCAGTATTATCTGATATCAAAGGAGTGCTGTTATTGGCTGGAGTTACATATACGCTAGAAAAATTGTTCGCAAAACTGTTTGCAATACAAAATGTGTCATTAGTGACAGTATCATTGACCTTGAGAGAGAATGGCTGATGGTATCCTTCTTTCATGATTTTTATGTAACGCCAAAATTTTTTTGGATTTTGTTTGATTTTGTTGTTTAGAGTTTGTAACCAAAAATTTTTGTCTCTTGAAATGAGATATTTAGCCTCTTTACGTTTCTGTGAAAATAGAGCATAGTAATAAGGATTCATGTTTCTTTTGTATAATTTATGGAAATGTTTTTTATGTTTTAGTGTTCGTATAAGTTGCTTTGAGTACCAATGCGGGTAACTATAAGTAGTTTTCACAGTGACAGGAATGTAACTCATAATATATTGATTAACTGTAGTAGTTAGAATGTCTACCATAATATTCACGTCAGTAGTGTTATATAATATAGACCAATCATGATTTTTAATAGCATTATACAAACTTAAGTAGTCTCCTTTTTTATAATTTATAAAGGTTGTAGATGTATTTTCTTTTCTGATTATTCGACTTATTTCAATATTAACAATAAGAGCCGGATGGAATGTGTCTTCTTTAATTAATAACTCTAAGGCTTTACTAACCACACAATGCTGTAAATTAGAATTAAAATAATTACTTGTCATAATCATAAGACAACTATTTGACTGTACAGTTGGTGCCCTTACATGTAAATTCAAGTAATGTAACCATTAATTTTAAAGTTTTGTGAATTTTTATGTATCATCATACATTTTGTGAATCTGCAGTGGTTTGGTTGGGAAGAATGAGAGCATAAACCCTCTCGTGAAATGATTAAGCATGCAGTTAACATGACATGAAATTAAGTTTTTGTGATACATGATGTTATTTGTGCATAACTTGTTAAATTAGTATCAGTTCACAAAATTGAAATGTTTATTGCTAGAGTGAATAATTTTCTTGTATAAATGTAAAATTGATTGATGGAGCATGAGAACAGTATACAGGACAGGCAATTTATGATTAATTATGTTGCAAGAGTGAAAACTACTGGACGAATTGATAGTGAGTTGCTGTCCCAATATAATACAGAAATGAACTATTGGAAGAATGTGCTTAAGGTATGTTTACACGAGGCCAGTAGCTGGAACAAGTAGCTGGATCCAGTGCAATGGATAGATAATGGAAATGTGTAAACATACTTTGGGGTGCATCAGTGTGACATCAGTAGTGAAAATGTCTAAGTGGAGTGGTAAAGATACTGTTGCTTTCATAGAGCTGTACGAAATGCAAGAATGTTTGTGGAACACAGCAAGTTCAAATTACAAGAATCGTGGGGATAGGGAAAAAGGCGTTGAAGTTTATTGCAGAAAATTTACCGGTGCCAGGAACTGTGCAAGACATGAAAAATAAAATCAAGTCACTCCGTTCAATGTATAGTCAAGAAGTGGCGAAAATACGCAAGTCAACTAAATCGGGAGCTGGTTTGGAAGACGTATACAAGCCTCAACTTGTATGGTTCGCAAAGGCAGATTCCTTTCTTCGTGAAGTTGTGACAATCCCGACAAGTACTTCCAACTTGGTGAGTTGTAATTGGTTAAGGAAAAAGTTAGGGATAAAATCAAAATAATAACATGCACAGTTTAGTGTTGAAAAGAGCTTTAGAAATATCTCTTTGTGTTTTTATTGTGATGTATTGAATCAATTTTTAGTGCCACAGCTTGTTAAAAGTTGCTCAATGATACATGATTTTAAATGAACATATAATCAGGTAATTAAATCATTTTGTTTTGCCATGGTACTGCACCCTCTGCAGAAAAGTACTATGCATACCTGTTGCATAACATTTTTGCTTCATTCGTGTATCTGTTTCCTAAGATATGTTCACTAGTTTACCAAACCTGTAGCACGAGGAAGCAAACGCCATGTGCCAGGTATTGTAGAGCCTGTTCGTGGTCTTCTCTGTCAACAATGTCATATGTAACATAATTTGGATTACACTTACGAAGCCAGTTATGCAGTGCACACACTGCCTGCACTATTCTGTCAGCTGTACCAACTTGAACTTGAAGTGGTATCTCAAATATTCTAAACTTTGCTACTAATATGCCAAACGCGTTTTCTACAATGCGTCTAGCCCGGGATAGCCTATAGTTGAATATGTGCTGTTCTCCACTCAGAGCTCCACATCCTGCATATGGTTTTAAAATGTCAACCCTAAGCGGAAACGTGTCATCAGCAACAAAAATTCCACCTCGTGGAATGCTCAATTTTGTCTTCAGTCAAAGCAGTAAAAAAATCACCATTTTGAAATATGTTGGCATCAATCATCCACCCGTTTGCTCCGACATTAATGTAACTGAAGGCATAGTTGCTATCAACAATAGCTAATAAAACCAAACTGAATGTTGACTTGTAGTTGTAAAAGTCTGAGCGCAGTGTGCTGGATTACGTATTACAATATGTTTACAGTCCAGTGCTCCCAAACAGCTAGGGAAATTACATCTATCTTCTATCTTCGAATCCCTTCTGAATTATTCCCCACGATTGCTCATCTTGCGGCACCTATAGAGAGAGAGCATAGCACTCAAATAACGCATAAGCTGATGCGTATGAACATGTATGTTCTAATGTATGCCCTGCACTAATGTAGAAAATTAAATTCTCATTTCACATATACAGTAAAACCTTTTTGTTGCGACCCCATTTATTGCGACCACCTCTCTATTACAACCCGATTTCGAGGAACCGTGAAAAAATTGCCGAAAATCCGAAGAAAATCGGATGGAAAATAAATTTTTTGTAGTTAGTAGCGTGTTACTGCGTTTCTCTTGCCGAGTGCTGTACTGCTGCAGGCAGCGCGTATCTAAAAATAGATACCACTTCCTGTCGACCGCTGTCAGCACTTGACAACCCCCATTCCACGTCCTTTTGCTGGCAGGGTGCGCAGTTAAAGATTTTTGTGGCGACGTTTTTACGTTTAGCTTTTTGCGAGTGTCTAATGTCATACCCAATTAGGCAAAGCTACCTGCTGGCTTTCTCTTGATTTTAATTACTATTGGTTAACAATGTTTAGTTTTTGAAGTCGCGACTTGGTATATTTTCTGGCTTGAATTTGTGAACTATTGTTGACGACTTATGCAAATTTTTTCCCCCCGATTTGGTTACCTGAAAGGTTGGGTTTTGTGACGACTGTTGGCGATTTACACATTTGTTTTATTTCATACGGATTTGCGGTTTTGACGAAATGAGTGTTAAACGAGCCAGCTTGTCACTCATTAAGAAGTACGAGATAATACAGGAAGTGGATGAGAAGAAGCTGTCGAAGACGGATATCGCGCGACGACATGGCATTCCGAAATCAACTCTTTTCACAATAATAAAAAAAAGGGAAGAAATAGTAAATGCCGTTTTGAAGGACGGCCGCAACGTCCAGCTGAAGAATTTGAGGGGCGTGACACATGCGAATCTGGAGGAAGCAATGCTGGAGTGGTTTGGCCAGCTTAGGGCGCAAAACCTGCCTGTAAGCGGACCCATGATGCTGAAAAAGGCAGACGAATTAAGCTTGAAGTTAGGCATTGAGAACTTCAAATGTTCAAACGGTTGGCTGGATCGTTTTAAAGTTCGTCATGGCATATCGAGTCGTAAAATCGTTGGTGAAAGTGCGTCAGTCGACCTACAATCTGTGAACGAATGGTTGCCCTTGCTTGGAAACATCCTTTGCCGATACCCGCCTCGCGATGTTTACAACGTGGACGAGCTGGGGATGTTCTATAATCTGATGCCAGATCGTACTCTAGCTATGAAAGGTGACATGTGCAAGGGTGCAAAGCGAAGCAAAGAGCGCCTCACCGTCCTTCTGTGCTGCAACATGGACGGCAGTGACAAAATGAAGCCTCTCGTGATAGGAAAATTCCAGAAACCCAGAGGATTCAAGGGCAATGTAATTCCATGTGATTACGATTTTAATAAAAAGGCATGGATGACTTCAACGGTGTTCATGAGATGGCTTCGCGGCTTTGATGCAAAGATGGGCGCAGCCAACCGAAAAGTTGTTCTCTTTGTCGACAATTGCCCAGCACATCCTGCTGTCGACAACCTCAGGAACATTGAACTGGTGTTCCTGCCAAAGAACACCACCAGTGTGCTTCAGCCTCTGGATCAAGGCATAATACAGCAAGTGAAACTGAAGTTCCGCGAAATGCTCGTGCGGAGCATGGTTTTAAAAATGGAAATTGGCAAAGATGTCAAGAAGTGGGATGTATTTAGAGGGATAGAAGCAATTGTTGCTAGTTGGAGGGCCGTGCAGCCTACAATTATCGCCAACTGCTTCCGACATGCCCACTTTGTCACACCAGTCGACAAAGAGGCTACCGTCCATGTGCCTCTTGCTGCTGCCAACTCTGAAGACCCGGACGACCCGCCGACAATGGATGCCGAACCCCAGCCAGGCCCTTCAACGGAACCGGAGCTGGGCCCTGTGACAGTGTTGACACCTTCCCCTTGCACTGTTACTAGGCCTTGCGACGATCAAATGTGGCAGCATTTGGCCCCAGACTGTACATTTGAGGAATTTGTGAGAGTGGACGATGACGTCGCAGTTTGCGGTGCCCTTGATGATGCCGGAAAATTACAGCAAGACTCCAGTGACGAAGAGGGGGAAGGAGAAATGGAAGAACTCGAAGACGTTCCCACAACGAGAGACGTCCTCAAAGCTGGAGACGTCTATGCATCAATGCTACGACATCATGGTGCAAGTGAGGAGATGTGGTCTCACTTTACAAAATTGAAAGAATTTGTCGAGAAAGCTGCCATTAAGCAGAAACAGACCTCAATTAAGGACTTTTTTAAAAAGTAGAGCAGTTTTAATATAACTTGATTTTTTTTCATTAAATGAGTTTACGTGTATATTTTTTCCCCCTCGTACATTAAAACATTTCTTTGTTGAAGTGAAAGTTAACAGTGTGGAATATGTAACTTAACTTACATGTTCATTAAAACATACGTTGGTGTGTTACGTATGTAGAGCACGTATTAGTGTTTACAACATAATGACCAGCTGTCACGTCAATTACGTTGTTGGATATTATGACTTAACGGGTGAGTTATATTCAGTGCTGGATGTTGCCATTGTATGGGTGATGGTTTTGTAAAAAGGCCTACTTTTATGTTAAACGTTAAGCAGAACTCTTTAAGTTTGCATTGCATTAGTCTACTGCTAAAAAAAATTCTGAATTTACTTGTGTAAATTTTAAAATAAATTAAATTATTTAAAACAATGATGGGGCGGTTGCACTGAATATTTAAAAGATAAATGCTGTTTTATCTAAACAGCACGGTAAAATAAACTATCCCGCTTCTCAAAATCGTAAATTATTTTTGAAGTTAAACAAATTTAACTTATTATCACATCTTTGTTTACCGTATACAACCACGTAATACATCCACCCACTTTTTATTTTGATAAATTAGAGGGGAGATGGTAGGTGGCCAAGAATGTTTTAGATTGCTTTTGTGGGGTATTATGTTTTAAACTGCGGTCCTTGTGGTTCTAGGTCTTGAAACAGCATTGTAGAGCAAAAAGTACAAGTTTGACAAGTCCAGTCTGTGTCACTTATGCCTCTTTTATCCGCTGTCCAGGCAGAATTTATTTTTTACTCTGCTGCCGTGGCTGGTGTAGATTGTGGAGAGCAGATAATACGACCCTTTATTTTTATTTTTACCATGCCAGCTTGCTACTGAGGGGCGCTATCTTTATTTTTATTTTTACCGTGCCAGTTTACTACTGAGGGGATTATAGGCTGTTACCGTACATTGTGCTCTTAGAAGCCAAATTTAAAACACTTTCCACCATTCACTGCAGCATACATTTAACATTATGAAAAAAATTGGTATAAACATATTTACTAAGCCTAAAAACTATTTAAATAAAAAAAAAAACATCGTGGCTAGTTAACCCTACGAACAGAATTACTTTCGCTTTATGGTCATTGATGTTATGGTGAATATTGAATCCATCCAGCCACCCTAAGTGACACTTTTTAAGGTAAAAAAGTTTTTTTTTTTGAAGTGTGAAACATGTTGACAGGGAAACGCTTCGTAGCCATGCGTCACCCACCCGTATTGTTGAACGGAGGGAATGGTGAGTATAGTTCTTTTGCGGTAAATAAATACTTTTATGGTCCTACTAAATGTTTCCATACAAGAAGTTTTTTAAGTTTCGGTGATTTTCCAGCAGAAATACTGTTCTGTGACTTATAAACAAATTGTACCATAACTACATACAGTCTTAACGGTGAGTAGGTGCCGAGGGGTCTTCAAAATGTTTTTATTTTACCGGGAATGGAGTATACAACCTGGCTTTCATCGCACAAAGCAACGGAGTGAGGAAGAGGTGACGAGGGGGGAGGAGGGGGTGGGAAGGGTCGAGGGGATAAGGTTGTACACAGTTTCTCACGCAGAAGGTGGGAGAAGTTAAAATAGGAGGGTGGGGGATGAGAGAGAGAGAGAGAGATAGAGAGCGAGACAGGATGGTTTGTGGAATCTGGGAGGGATGAACCTTGAATGAACAAAGGAAGGAGAGCTGCAGCCAGCCTGTTTGACGAATTTCCCGCGCTCCCACTTACGTCGTACAAGCTACGGCCGTCGTGTTTTAAAAGGAATGTCCGATTTTTTTTGTTCTTCTTATACGAACATTAGAATATGAAAAGCCCTTACAAAATATACGCTGTGCGGTAAATAATATCTTTTTAAAAGCTTTTGTTATGAGTTTTTTTTTTTACAGATTTTGGTTGTACCTAGTGTCAAAATTTCCGATTTTTTTTTACGGTTCTTGAGAATATATTCGTAATCTTGATGCTTCGTAAAATCCGGGGTTCATAAAATTGGGTATTAATAGTATTAATAGTTGGCAGAGGAACAGCAGACTGCAGCAAGCCACCCCCTTCCCTCCCTCAAACCAAGCTAAGACGTATGCTGCCGATGAGTCACTGCAGCCGTATAAAAGCGCTGTTCATTCCAGAGACAAGCTGTGTTCTACATTAGAATATCATCTCTTAAATCCAGCGCATTGAAAATACCATCTTTTTGAAACTTATTAATTTAATAATTTTGACCTTAAAGCTTGCTGCATAGCTATTTAACTACGGAAAGCAAGAAAACGTACATGTAAACTAATCACTAAAAATAAACTGTCTTTTCTTTAGAGGTGGCCTGTAGGGCGACGGACTTGTCATGAAGGTTGAAGTGGGTTTAAAGCAAGCCGACTGGCATTGTGAGTGACAGCATCCTGCCATTGTACGGCTGGTTTCTTGACGAGTAATTGATGGTGGGGGAAGGGGGGGGGGGGGGTCGAAATCAACTGAAAATTTCGGGAAAAATCTATTACGACCCCCCCTCTATTACGACCCTATTCCTGGGAACCGTGAGGGGTCGTTTCAGAGAGGTTTCACTGTATACATATAATAGGTACACATACAAATAGCATGTTGCTGATGTAATTGTTTTCATTTTAATTTTTTTGTTACATTTATCTGAACCCCTCTGTTTTTCTAAAGCCTGTTCTACAAAGACGCGAACGAGAGGTTGGCAATGTCTTACGTGTCCAGGAATTGAGCATCAACGAAGCAGTTTTACCTGGGAAAAAATACAAGTAAGTACTAACTAATGTCATTATGGATCTAAACATGACAGATAGCCAGTTGTAAATAACAAACTACATATGAAAATTGAAAGAAAGAAAACAAATTATTTTGAAGTCGTTTTAGATAAACAGCTTTTTATAAGCTGCAAGTTTGTACGTTTCTGTGCGGATAGAAAAGTTAAATTACTTTCATTGCATGTAATTTTACAGTGTATGAATTCTTCCGCATCCGTGTCAATGTAGAACGAGCTTTCGTGTTTGACAGTCTGAGTATAGGGGAAGGCGGGGCAAGATGGGGATATGGGGTAAGACGGGGTACTGGCACTTCCACACCTGCCAGCTGTTGCAATCTAGCGGTGACAGTTGGAACTAAATCAAAGTAATCGTAGAGAGCAATACCAGCGTTGGAGCCATTTTCTCTTCAGTTGTTCATGACACACATACAAGTTTGCATTATTCGCCGACGTTGATGTAATTTTCAGCATTTTACTATCATCCAACGGTAAGTTGCTTTAATATATCTAAATAAAATTTATCATACCATCAATAGTGCTCCTTTTATGGATTTAAATGCAGTATTTACTATAATTTTATCGTTCGTTGGTACTAATCTAAGTCGGTATAACCTATAAGGCGTGGTTTGGGGCAAGACGGGGACGAATGCCCGGGGTAAGATGGGGAGGTACCCCGTCTTACCCCAGTATTGACCTACATAAATAAAAAATTAATCCTGAAGATAAATTTTGTTTGTGAACATTGCGCGTGACACTAAATGGATCACTCTTGTAAATGATACTTTATTAATATGAAAATGAGGGTTTTTATTACAAACTGTTGTTCTTTTATAATGTTTAGGTATATTTGAAATTTTAATTGTTCATTGGTTTCTAAATTTATAATTTTAAAATCCATGCAAGCATTTTTTTTATGTTTTTAGTCTTCCGACAATTTATGTAATTACATATCGTAACTGATTATTGTGTTTTAAATTTAATTATTACATGTAAATCATCCAAAATTCAAAAGTAGATTAATAAGAAATGTATCTCTTTAAATGTTCATAGTTCTGTTTATAAACTCGGAATTTTCCAGTGAATTGAATGTATTTATTTTTATTTTCCAGAAATGGTTCGCTGTTATAAACGGACCAGTAACAGAGGAGCTTGGTCAGATGATTCTATGATGAAAGCAGTGAATGAAGTTCTGAGCGGAAGAATGGGTTACTACAAGGCTGCTTCAATATTCGATGTTCCACAAACCACACTGGAACGTAAGGTACGAAAACATCGAACAGAAAATGAGCAGAATGAGATGACAGATGTGGAAAGCGTGAGAGAAAAGTTAGGTCCCATGACCACCGTATTTACCATGGACGAAGAAAAGGAGCTGGCAGCTTATGTAAAGCACATGGAAAGTCGGCTATTTGGTCTCAGAACAAATGATTTGAAAAAATTGGATTTTCAGCTAGCTGAAAAAAATAATAAGAAACATAATTTTAATAAAGAAAAGCAGGAAGCAGGTGCAATTGGCTGGCCGGTTTTTTGAGAAGGAATCCTGATCTGTCGATTCGGAAGCCCGAGCCTACATCGATAGCTCGTGCTACAGCATTCAACAAAGAAAATATTTCGCAGTTTCATAAGTTGCTGGGAGAACTTTATGACAGCTACAGCTTTACACCCGACCGAATTTACAATTGTGACGAGACTGGAATTTCAGCTGTTCCCAAATCGACATCTAAAATTATTGCTACTAGAGGAAAAAAGCAGGTTGGAGCATTGACTTCAGCTGACAGAGGGAAAACAGTTTCTGTTGAATTATGCATGAATGCTGCCGGCACATTTATGCCACCCATGCTGGTGTACCCAAGGCAAAGGATGAAGTCCGAACTGCTAAACGGTTGCTCTCCTGGAATGTGGGCGCAGTGCCACATTTCTGGCTGGATGCAGAAAGATATTTTTGAAAGTTGGTTTGAGAGTTTTTTGCAGTTTTCAGGTGCATCAAAGGAACGTCCAGTTCTCCTCCTGCTGGATGGGCATTCAACTCATGTTCAAAACTTAAACATTCTCGATAAAGCCAGAGAATGTGGGGTGGTTATAATGTGTTTTCCACCTCACTGCACCCACAGACTACAACCCCTTGATGTTGGAGTTATGAAACCTCTTAGCACATATTATGACCAAGAGACAACAAACTGGTTAAGATCGCACCCAGGAAAGGCGGTCACTATGTTTCAGATTGCTGAGATTCTAGGAAAAGCCTTCATTAGAGCTGCAACAATGAGCAATGCCATAAACAGCTTCAAGGCGACAGGAATTTATCCTTTTGATTCAGATATTTTTCCTGACTCAGCTTTTCATGCATCAAACACTACTGACCACACCTATCCTACTGTCAGTAATGAATGTGCACTCAGCGAGGCAACAACAGCTGACCCTGGTACGTCTCAAGTCAACAACGAACCTGGATGTTCACATCATCTTGTGCCTTCGAGCCACCAAGACGACTCCATCCTCAGTGACTCAGGGAAGATGAGTGTTTTCACCACTTCTCCAGATCGAATATTGCCCATTCCTCATGTAGGAAAAAGAAACGTTAGGAAGGTAGCATGTCGAAAAAGCAAAACAGCGATAATTACAAGTTCTCCTTATAAAAGAGAACTCGAAGACAAACTTTCAGGGAAGGGCAAACTGCAAAATGAGACAGTACAGAAGAAAACACTATCTGACAAAAAACTGAAGAAAAATTTGCCAAAAAAGTGTAAGGGGATTAAGGCCAAGAGAAGAGCAGGAAAAATAAAATCTAAAAATGTTTCATCGGAAAAGGATGTGGATAGCTCAGACAGTGAAGGAAATTGTGATACAGAATGTTTGTACTGCGGCTACTTTTATACTCAGTCTAATGAAGGATGGGTGTCATGTAGACACTGCTACAGATGGGCACACTGCTCATGTGCCGGAGAGGAAGATGAAGATGATGAAGTCAGTTTTGTCTGTGAACATTGTAAGCAAAACTAAATGGTTCACTTTAGTAAAATCTTAACTTTATTAGCAAGAAAATGAAAATCTTTCTTATAAGCGTGTGTTTAATGGCAATGGTTTGTTTCAAAACTTTATTGCTTTAAGGTTTCAAACTTAATAGGTACTTTTAAAGTTCTTGTGAGCGATAATACCTAATGTTTTTATGTAATTATGTATAATAACTCATTATTATGTTGAAACTTTAATTATTACATGTAAACTTTTCACATTTAAAACTTTTTACTCATACCCCATCATACCCCAACAACCACCCCATCTTACCCCGGGGGTCGGGGTAAGATGGGGCATTTGCCACTCTCTGAGAAAACGAAATTTTTTCGTTAATGTAAAAAGTTATAAGCATTTTGACCAATGTGTTTGAAAGAAAACAAGACAATGTTAACATGTATACATAATAAAACATATTCTGCTAAATAATTTATTAAATATATTACGAAATCCCTTAACCACCCCATCTTGCCCCGCCTTCCCCTATATAAAAATAATAATTTCAGATAACTGAATATGCTCTTTCCGAATCAGAAAATGAGGAGACAGATGTACGAGAGACGGCTACTAACAACGAAGGTGGCAGTTCCTCTGAGGCACAGCGATTACGAAAACCACGCGTGATGTAGCGGAAGGCAGTTTCCAGTATTTCATCAGTAGAAACGGCTATAAATGACTTAAATAAAATTTCTGAAGATGTCAACCGGAAAGAGAATAAGTTCGAGGTGTCAGGAAAACTAGTTGCCACTCAACTGAAAGCCATGCCCCTTAATATGGCTTTACATTGGCAAATGGAATTACAAAATATTTTAATTAAACACTGCTTAATTGCTGCAAATCAAAGGCAGCAAACTACATTTACCGTACCACCTACTCCCTCATTGCCAGCTTCGCATTCCAGCAGTGACATTCTGTCACAAGCAGTCGAAAGTAATTCACAACCCCCAGCTACTCAAGGTACTGAAGAAGCCTAGAATACATACACGTATCTACCATGAAGAACATGTCTATGACAAGAACTATGTACGGTTACATTTTTGTAGCTTATTATACCAGGGTGTCTAGCATAAACACTTCATAAAATTCCTGTAAAATTCCCGTACACATATATAACAAATTTAAGAACACACAACAAAAAATTCACAAAAATAACACTGGTAAGTTTCTAAAATTACAAAATATTACATCCTCCAAAAATTAAACAATTTTTTAGGCCATGGTGCAAAAAATTGAACATTTCTTAGCTGTTCCAATTTTTTTTTTACAAAAATAAATCTCCACAACTTAAATTTATAATTTTAAACTTTAAATAGTTTCACGAAAGTGAATACCAAATCACACAACAGTATGCCTACCACAAACTTGACACTTTAGAGACAAAATACTTGACAGATTACAAAAAATAAATTAAAATCTACTCATCAGACATACAGAATAAAATTAATGTAGTGCTCTTGAAGGAAAAAAATTATAATTTAAAACACTGAATTACAATGACAAAGACTTAATATGGTTGAGAATGATAATCTATTTCACATAATACTTCTGCAAGTTTGAGCATGATCATTTACAAAACACTAACTCTCTACATTTTCACGTCATTCATACTTCTGCAGATCCTTGACTCTTTCATTAATGAATGACACCGCTCATTCTGTATCTTGTAACAACTTCAGTTTCTTTATTTCTAACTCCTTTAGTTCAGCAGCAGCAAGTTTTTGTTCTTGTTCAGCACTTAACTTCAGTATGCTTGAGTTCTTTAAGTGCCTCCTTATATTTGGAATAAGCATTTCTAACCGAATGAATCATTTTCTTGTTACTTCAAAATTAAGCAGTCCTCCTTCATTGTCAACAAAGTCAAACACACGTCACTGGGCAATTAGTGATGCTTCTTTCATATTCTCAACCAAAATGTGTTTGTTTATCGAAAATCCTCGTTCTACATGAGCATTCCCGTGCAAAATTATTAGCAGCATCTTTAAAACCTTTGAAAGATTTTCATATTCTTGTTTATCATGTACAAGAGACAACCATAACTGATCAAGTCGACCTTCACTCCTAGAAAAAGATTTCATTTCATCAATAACACTTGCATCAGAACACAAAGCCTTATATTCTCTATCGGCTCTTACTACGACACTGGATGGAAACAAATTTGCATCAAGAATTACTTCTAAAGCAACTGTCAGTTGCTTCTCAGATCCTTCATTTGAACATGTATGAGCAGGGTTCAGACAAGTCAGTGCTTTGGTTAATTTGCATTTTAATGGAGACTTCTGCAAAAGTTTTGCTACAAAATGCTGATTGCAATTCTGCAATCTTTCTTGAAAAGCAAGATGTCCTACTCTGAAACACCAACACACTTATGCAATGCAGACCTCATACCATACCCAACATCAATTTTATGCAAAGGTGTACTTTCTAAAATATCTTTCTTCACAATTCTGCCTGCCAGAGTTTTCATTAGGAAAGATAAGCTGTCATAGAGAAATGGAGCCATTGGGACATCTGCCTGAAATTCGGTGAGGAAATGTTCTACATCATTGGCAAGTAACTCGAAGAATGCTAGTTTGGCTGTAAGAAGCTTGTCAGTCAACATCTTGCTCACAAGTGTAAAGCTTTCACTGAAAGTATATATTTCTCAACATTGGATAAAAATTTCTCTGGCCCTTTGAGTTACTTTACCATTTTCAATCCACCTTACAGCGTACACTTTAAGAGGGAAAACATTTGAGTTTGAAGCCTTCACATAATCACCACGTCTACCAGGAGCCTCTTTGAATAAATTATAGAGGGCTCTACAAAACTATAATCTCCCAACCAGTCATTCCAATGCCTGTTTTGAATGCATTATGCACTGTGTGAAGCCCACATGTACCTATATCTAGCAACTGGGGGGACCCTGGCTCTGATCTCAATTCTTTCAAAAGCCTGGCAACTTTTGCATTGACATTTGGATCATCCATTGATAGCTATATTACTTTATTTAAATCAAGTCCATCCAACCCAGCTTCAATGGCATCCAGAAGATCTTCTCCAGTCATATGAAAAAGAAACACTGAAGTAAGATATCTAGAAGTCACTTGATTTATTTTCGGATCCCAAAATCTTAAACATAAATCCATTTGCTGTTTTTTGCCACCTTATTCATACTCTCATCGAAACTAAGAACAAAATGATCACATCCCTGCAAAGTTGTTTTCAAAAGTGTGTCAAAATATGGAGCGAGGCCATACACAATAACATAATAAATTTTATCCTTCTGAAGCTGCATGTTGTTAGCAATAGGATCTGTAGGAAACATTTTTTGAAAGAGACACACACTACTGGCAGCCCCTCTTAAAGAATCGTGATTCATGACAGTTTGCATACACCACAATGCCTCGGCACTCGTTACTTCATCTTTCTGCAGATACTTATCAAAACGATGTGAAACTGAAGAAACTACATTCTATGAAACATGAGAAGAGGTACTCACACCTAATGTTGAGGATTCACACAATTTAGATGATAGTACACCAGACTCTGATGTCAGTTCTTCTGGATGACCTGCTGAGGAACTTGAAGTCGCAGAAACAGCCCAGGAATCGATTGGTGCAGACTTCTGAATTTTACACTTACTTACGTGCTTAGCTCCTTTAGAATGGCTGACAACGGCTGTTCTTCCCATTGAGAGGATGGAAAATGTTGTGTTACATAAAGAACACTTTGCAGAATGACTATCACCTTTTACTTCTTCAGCCCATGGAAATTCATTCTTCCAATCACTCTGGAAAGATATCTTTCCTCGTGATTTACGAGCCATGCTTCTGTGTGATCAAGAACCTAAAAATACAAACATTTCTGTAAAATATAAATTTTATTGGTGTTTTGGCATGGTTTAAAAGAATTAATGTTTCTTAATCAAAAAGCTTCAGATGAAACACAAATCAATTTAACGAAATATTTTAAATAAATATTTACAGTAGAATCTCGTTATAGCGACCACGGTAATAGCGAGAACACGGCTATAACGAGGTATTTTTTAGGAATTTACGGCGTGATCGCTTGAAGCGCGCTTTTGTTATTTATCTGCTTTATCTCCACCCCTTTCGCTCGCCACTAGACATCTTGCTGTTGACGCCTGTCACATTCTTCAGCCTTGCAGTCGCCACCCAAGTGCGTGGCTTTAAAAATAGAATCCCGTCCTTTCTTTCTTTTATCAAACTTCCGTCGGCACTAGAGTTGTAGCAAACCGTATGTATTCGGTACTGAGTAACGGGTGCGCCATCTAGTAACGAGTAACGAAACGTTACACACGGCTGCATCTCGTTACTCACATTTTTCGTATGTTTTACGCATGCGCGCGCATATTAGATGAATTTACGTTACAAAGAACGAGGTTTGTTTATTAAGTAAATTATAATTTGGAAATTCGTCGTCCAAGTTTATGTATGTTTTTGTTTCTATAATCGCGTATTTTCACGTTTTTTTTTGGTTGTTATCTTAAAAGAGATAATATTAAAAAGCCGCTCTAATGAGATTTAATTGTTTCTTGGTTAACAAAAACTATTAATCATCAAATATTGTTAATTGTTTATATTCTATTTATTATTATTTACGCGACGTCATACTCTACGCGTATGCAATACGACTGGATTCGTTGCTGCAACATAACAGAGCATGTTATGCGGTACATATCAGAAGTAACGAGTAACGTAACGATAGTAACGAGTACTAATTGTTATAGTAACGAATACATACGGGTACACATTTTTTCGTAACTTTTACACCTCCTCTAGTAGGCACTACCGTATTTATTTCCGAATCGCTAGGACAGTTTTCCTGTAACTTTTGTTTCGGTCAGTTGTTGGGGTATCTGTCCGGGAAAGGGGTGGTGATGGTTTGAGTTTAATCCCAAATTTATTTTCTAAAAAAGTTGACAGGTTTCTTTAAATGAAAAAAGTATAGTTTTCCAGCGACTATTTCGTTTGAGGCGTATGTGCGTTGCCGCACTCCTGCTTTTTTGTAAGGAATTAAATCGTCGCGCTACACTAGCGCCACCTGTTAGCAACATCCCGAACCAACATGGCCGCCAGCAGACAGCCCGCGTCGACAATAGATAGCAGGACAATGCTGCGTCAGCCGCGGGCTGAGATGCTATACTTACGTGGCGTGGTAGGGTATTCCATTCTGGTTATTTTGACGCAATCGGTGATCGCATCCGTACTTATGGGGTATCGTTTTAAAGAGAATTCACTAAATATAACTGAGAGAGGCAAGGAAGTTATTTTGAAAAAATTATTTTTACTGAAACAAAAATTTATACACTTTGATATCAAAGCATAACCTTAAGCTTGGTAGTTATTTACAATGGTCCTGGTACAACGAAGTTATATTTTATGTAAAATGTTAATCCTATGAAGGCTTGCATATTTTTGTTACCTAATAGGTAACCCAAAACAAAACCCAATTGATTTTCTTCTGTTAATCACATCTAGGTTTACACACATAAGGTTTAATATAGAATAGCTCTATATACAACTGTTAAGCTGGATAAAGTTAAATACAACTCTAACACAAGTAAAATTAAACAGCACAGTATTATTTGGAGCAACGTTTATCTATTAATTATAACTGGAGGAAAAGATAATTGCGGGATTAAAAATAGTTAGGTAATTAACGAAAAAACCTTAACATTTACCGTTAATAATTACACATTTTGAAAAACTAGCATTGCTGCAACTTGTTAATTTTCATTCACAAATTCAAAAAAAGTCATTTGATTTTGTAGGCAAAATTGTCTACATGTAGGTACTCAGTGCTAACATACTCATTATACTTATATTAAATTAACCAAAACACTACTTGCTCACCTTGCGTAAATGTGAGCATATACTGAAAAGTCATTAATTATTTTAATTTATACATATGTATAATCCAGAAATTACGAGGTATTTACAGCAAAGAGGCGTACAGAACTTAGCACTTGGTATGACACAAAATAAATGCAAATGGAAGCTCTCCGAATACCACTAAAAATCACAATCCAAAACATAAAAGGAAAGTGAAAATGTATACTTACACATGTGAATTATTTCACTGATGCAGTTTTTTCATCAAAATCAAAGCAAAACGAAGACGGTAAATCTATCGGATCAACCACGCAACAATAGGTTTGTTTGACTCGAGATCTCTTGTGCTCCTCGGGAGTTCAAAGAATCGGGAGCAACTTGACCTGAGGGCAAAAACAGTCGGTAACTTTTAATACACCAAGAAAACGCTATTTGTTGTAAAACAATGATGGCGGAAAAGATAGCAGACATCGTGAGAAATTTGTTTGGAAATGAAGATTCATCTGAAGATGAAGCTGCTATTGATTTACTATATATTGGACTACAAATTATGAGAGAGCTTGATGAAGGTAAAAAATATAAATATTGCTTTTTGACTTTAAACTGCCTGTGATATGCATAAGCTAACCTGTACTAGGAAACGATTGCAAATCTTGTGATTTTTAAATAAAGGACGCCAAGTAAGTTATATTGAAATGTTTTTCCGCTTCAATTTAAATTTGAGGTTCTGTATATGTTTATTTAACACTTCAATTGGCCTTACAACTTATGGAAAGATGTGTGAAGTGCGCCCATACCTAAATGTGTGGTCCGAAATTTTAGAGTTTAAAACATAGTTGTGATACCTAATGGATTAAAAAGTTTCGGAACTTAATTAGAACAAGGATTATCCACCTACGGATTAGAAGCGGCGTGAAAAACATAACCAGTAAAACTTATAACGCAAAGGAAAAAAGTATTTCACTGCTATGGAACTTGGTAGTTATTTACCATTTCCTTCACGTTTTATTTCCATCAACCTTAATCTTTAATTATAAATGTACTATTATGCATATTGAAAAGCATCTCTTGAGTTATAAATAAACATTATTTTTTATTTACTGTCAGTGCCTAAACTAAAATTTTACTGGCCTGAAACTATATAATACTTAATTATTGGTTAAGTAATGTTATTGCATTTGCAGATATTCCAGCAGGGGTTCAAGGACTTCAAGAAATTGTTGAGCTGTTGGACCGCAGAGATAGAGTTGCGGTACCTCTCTACGTCGAACAAACTGTTCCATTACACAGTGATGAGGAATTTGTATCTCACTTTCGCATGAAGCGAGGTGTTGTCAATAACCTCTCAGTTAGGTTGTTCATTTTTAGGTATGTTTACAGAAAATTATATATATTATATACACACCTATGTATTCAACTGCATAATAAAATTTCACAACACTTTTTTATCATGGTGCATGCATTACTTTTGTTGCAGGGCATGGTGGCTATGAGCCTGTCACACCTGAAAAACATGTTCTGGTATTTTTGTGGTTTGTTGGTCATCAGACAGCATCATACCGTGATGTTGATGACAGGTTTGATTTAAGCATCCGTTGCCTACATGATGTTATAACAAGAATGATAAATTTCTTGGTGTATTGCTTTTTTTGGTTGCTCTGTTTAGACTCAGGGTGGCATTTTTCTTAAGTTGATACATAAAGTTGAGATAGTTATTCATATCTTTTGTTGTTTTTGCTTGCTAAGACCAGCAAACCATGCGACGTTGTGCAGTGGTTCTGGTCCTGTTTGGGGCCGGGCCATTTTGTTCCTCCCGAGGAAGCGGCAGCCCGATCTGGAGATCAGGCATGCCCAGCAGACCGGGAGTTCTTGGAGAACTCTCTTCCAGTGAATTGTTTGCGTCATGACCAGGCCTACAAGATTTCACAGTGTGCCTCGGTCCAGAAGATGCAAGGCTTGATTTCGGACACGACTTACGTGTACTACCTGCAAAAGGCGCTTCGGAAGGTGAATCTTCCAGAGTCATCTTACTACAGTCTTGGGCTGTGGTGGGGAGACTCTCCGGCACTGGTAGCAGGTGGGCAGACTAAACCTGACTTTGATTTGGGATCCATGAAAATCAACATTCACCCTCGTGATATGTTTGGTGAGTTTCGGATGTTGGAGTCACCGATCACTTCAAGTCGGCCGATTCTCGTGTATGTCACTGAGTACGTCAAGGTGCCTGTGATACCTGGGTCGGTACTGGGATTATACAGTCACCTGCTTCTCAACTGAGGCAGAGAAGCAGACAACGAAAATGCACTACCTCACAAAGAAAGGATTGCCAGATGTTCTGTGTGAGCATTTAAAATTATTTTGGCATATATTACAAGTAGGTAATGTTAAATGGTTGTGAAATTATGTGAAAATGTACTTAAGTTGTTTTATTTTTAAATTTCTGAACACTTTATTGTAGGTAGAACTATGTATTATCATGCAATTAAATCTAAGTAAATACTGAAGCACCACAAATATGTAAAGTATTTTACTATTTTTTTGGTTAGTAAAAGTTGGTAGTATGTCATAGACCTGTGTAATATACATTTTGTTCATGATTTTCAGGGCATAAAGTTAATGGGTGGTAGTGAATGCCAAAAAGGCAACATTTGTTAAGAAACATATCTCTATAATTGTAATGCTTGTAAGGGCGTGGGCAGTAGCACACACAAATTTGAATTTCCTGCACATTATGTGAAACTCCAGAGGCTAAGAGAATGCGTGTCTGCAGTGCAGTGACGTTAGATACGGGAAATTTTAAAATTTGCATACTGCACTTTTAACTTTGTAGGGTTACAATTCTGAACATGTGTGTTTTAACAAAAGTAGTAGTTTTGGCATGTCCTGATACTCATTAAATTTATGCAACAGTTTCATTGCATATATAAAATGTACTCTGTATGTAACAATAATTTAAGCCTTTTGAAGAAATTTTATTTTTAATTTCAGGTTCTGTTGATGGTACCCATATTCGGATTGACAAGCCTGCAGAAGACAAGGATGCATACATAAACAGGAAACACTATTTTTCATTTCAAATGCAGGGTGCAGTAAATGAAAAGAAACCGTTTATAGATGTATTTATTGGGTACCCTGGCTCTGTTCATGATGCAAGAGTATTTGCTAACTCATCTCTTTCACGAGATATGCGAACACTTTGCAAAGGTTTGTTTACTTCTGAAAGCTTAACATTGTTTCTGCTGTTATGTTATAATATAAAAGCTAACACTGTATAAATGTAGGGGA
Source organism: Bacillus rossius redtenbacheri (assembly GCF_032445375.1). NCBI lineage: Eukaryota > Metazoa > Arthropoda > Insecta > Phasmatodea > Bacillidae > Bacillus > Bacillus rossius. The sequence goes on along the minus strand of NC_086334.1, from coordinate 74,339,730 downwards.
GAGTGGGGTAGTGCCCTGCAGCGGGGTAGTGGCCAGCACCTCGTTTTCCTAATCACAAACAATTTGTGGCAACTGGACATAGTGCTGCGCTCTAGGGAAAGCGGAGAGGACTTCTTGGAAGTTTGTTTCATGTTGCTACGTTACCTGGTGTTTTAGTGGGGTGCGTTTAAAGGAAAACCAAGGTATGTAATCTAATGTTTCTCAACACTTCCATGCTACGTAGTTAGAATAAAATGTAGATATTTTTATTGATAAAAATTATTTTAATTATCTTTGAACAGTAACGTATCTTTTGAAACCAGAATCGCTTGCACAAGTATCCACTAGTATGTGCTATGAATCTGTACGACAAAATGGTTGGGGACGGGGTAACAGCCCGCGCTTCGCGGGGCATTACCCCATTCATGCGGGTCACTCTCAAACACGTAATAAATTATTTTTTAATTTAACAAGATACATATGTGTATGAAACAGCAGGGTAATTAACAGTCCAAAATAAATTCTAGCAAAGAAAATCATTAAATCTTCTGAAATTAATAATGTTATAATATTGTTTGACCACATATTATTTATTTATTAATCTTTCGTGAGTTATTTGAAGTTCAGGTGAGCGAAGATGTAACAACAATTAATTTAATTTCAGCTTTTTGTTATAATGTGAAGTAGTAATTTAAATGTGTAATTTCAAATACTTATTGAACAACATACTTATGTTGTGATTAAATTTTAACACTGTAAATTATTTGAAAATTTTTGTTCAGATGGTGCGGCACAGAAAGAGGACAACTCAAAAGGCAGGTTGGACGACGGAAACAATGGAGGCTGCATTTGCTGTCGTCAGAAGCGGCAGGAGTATCCGATCAGCAGGCAAAATATTTAACATTCCCGAACGTACATTGAGAGATCATTTGAAATCAGGTTCAAGTGAACATGGGCAAGAAACCATTATTTTCACGTGAACAGGAGAAAGAACTTGCCACCCATTTAATTCTACTATCAAAAGTATTTTACGGGATGTCTCAGATAGAACTGCGTTGCATGGTTTACGAGTATGCTGAAAGAAACAACGTCAAGCACCCATTCAATACAGCCACGCGGCTTGCTGGAAAGGACTGAGTGTGTGGTTTTATGAAACGGAATCCAGAACTCAGTCTGAGAAAGCAGGAACTCACTGGTATAAATAGAATGACAGAGTTTAATGAGCAAGAAGTTAAGATGTTCTACAATAATTTGGAAAAAGTAATGGAAAAGGGTTTCACACCCGACAGAATATACAATTTTGACGAAACTGGCATTTCAACAGTACAGAAACCAGGGTTCATTATTGAATAAATTTTCGCCTATTTTCACCACAGCCAAGAAAAACCAACTCTGGGGCGAGCTTAGTGGTTTACTGTATTCGAATGGTTTGGGACCTGAGAAAAAGACAGACAAGTGGATAAAGGTATTTATGAAATGTCTATTTAAATAATTAGGTAGGCTTAGTTTTGAAATATATTTATATATGTTGTGGTTGGTATTTTATTGAAATGAAAGTCTAGTGACAACCTAATAAAGTGGTAACAGAGCCACCGATGTAGAAAGTGTGGTTATGTTGTTCAACTACGTTTTAAGAACTTTGTGGTAGTTATAGATGAGAGAGGTGCATTAGGGGGAAAAAAGAGACACAAATATCTCCAGAAATGTATTATCATACTTAATGACATTTTTGTAACTATTTAGAAAGGTGCTAATTACTAATTGTAAATATATTTCTGGTATTTTGCGGTTTTAACTATTTGCTAATGTTAGTGCACAAAAATAAGGTAAAATCTGGGGAATGGATTAACTTTGCTTCATTAAAATTACTGTAAAATTTTGTGAGGAATTGGTTAGGTTCTTTAGCTACATGAAATTATAAAATAGTGCAAATGGCTCACTATATGCTATAATGTACAAACCTTATCTTAACTTAACCTACAAAAGATGCATCACAGATAAATGCAAATGTAATTGTAATTTAGGGCTCCCCACCCCCACACACATGAAAAAAAACTAACATACTATAAAACAATTTATTTGAACATTACAATTTGGTAAAAGTATAATAAAACTTAAGAAAATGTGTGGTCATAGAAGTTGAAACCATATTACAATATGTAATCAATAATTTATTATGTAATTAGTAAGCTAGTAAAATCTGTTTTCTTTTAGACAACTCATAGTCCTTGTAAGTCCACACACAACTGTCACACTACATCACGACTCAAGCGAAACATCCCCATAAAATCCTTTTCTTTCATTTCAAAGGGAATAGTTTTATCCCGAAGGGGTTTCCTTTCTTTGCGCATATCTACACCTTCGTCTATTTCACACCTACATGTAACAAATACCGCCTCCACGCATCGCCCATTTTGACAGTAACGATGTATTTATTTGTTTCGATAGCTTCATACCCTCTCGTTACAAAACAATAGCTTGTAACGATTTTGTACATCGAGAATGACATCACAGAAAAACTTAGAATACGAACTTGTCGAGAACGAACGATAATTGATAGGTAACGACAAATTCCATCAAAACGATAAACTTAGAATAAGCCCCGAGTATCAGCAGTTCCTTCCCGAACTAAAAGATGTTGGGACGTAGGTTCTGATATTCATTACGAAAATACCATCACATGTTTTCAAAGATTAACAAAAATAGCAGCAAGGAAGATGGTTTGGAATCTAAATGTTTATGATGTAATAAAACAACAAACTGCTAATGTTTCGGCAAGTTTACCATTCACTTGCGGACACATTGAACCTGAGAGTGAGAGCTTAGTTACAGATGATTCACTCAGCCATGACATTGCTTTAAATAATGACAGTAACACAGGCGATGGATGCAAAGTAATTAATATGTGTGAAAAATCTTCAGCTGTAGCCAACTCACAGCCTTCAAAAACACCTTCTGCAACACATTCATCTAAATCGTATTCAGGTACAACAGTTTCATGTGTTTAGCTTGTTCCATCAACACGCACTGCGACTGCAAGGTTTTAATTTTTTCACTGTTATCTTTTGAAGTGGTTGCTTGGGAAAGTAAACAATTGTCCGAAACAATGTTGTCTTCTCCAGTGCCAGGAACAACATTGTCGTCAGCATCATGTTCGTCAGCATCATGTTCGTCAGCGTCTTCATTTTCACTGACATCTGGGAGAATTGTTGTCACTATTCCCATATTTTCTATTTCCGTATTAAAAATAGAATCAAAAATATTGTCATCATTAGTGGATGTGTCGAAGTCCTCAGAGTCATTTTCAATATCTGTCAATTAACTATATTCTGGAATGTTTTCAACTAAAAAAAGTGCTGTACGTTTTTTTCTCAACTTGCTAAGCAGTAGAGGCATGATTTATAAAACATTCACCAAAAACCAATAGTTCAGCATCAAAAAAAAAGGTTCTGCAGAAGACAAAATGTTTGTTTACAAACTGTAGCACAAAATAACTAGCTTACCATATTGCACTGAAGTTCAACTATCTGCCCAATGGTACTTGTAAGTCCACAAACACTTTTTGTAATAAAACAATTACCAATGTCAGTAATAACATAAAAGTCAGCCTATATATTCACCTGTTATTATAGAAATGAAAAATAGATTCGTTAATGTTTACAAACAGCTTCGAGCGCGAAATAACACAACAGAAAGTCGTCCATAAATTCGCTATCACAACAATGATACACCTACCCACAATAAATAGAATTGTAAAAATTCAATAAGACCAACAGCAAATATGAATATTTCCATGTTAATAAAGAAGGCACTTTCAAGTACCCATGGGCTACTAAAAGGAAAATACAAATATGTGTATTTCTTATGGCTGTTTCAATGAGGTGGTACTTAGAAGTACCATTGGTCAGTAAATGACTACAGAATTTTCAATAATATGGGGCCACTAAGGCCACTAATATTTAATTACCTTAATCTTTTTCATTTACTTGAGATGTAGTAGTGATAATTTTGGAACTAAACCTGTATTGTTTTAATTTTTGCTCACCAAGTTTGACGTCTTGTGTCAATATCTATGGTGTGGCTTCTTAAAGAGAGATGATCTATTTTCCTCCTTCTTCCTAATCGGTCAGCCATTATGTTATCATCATTATTAAAATTCTGTTTTAATCCGCTGGATTATGCTGTGAATTGATTGCCGCTTACCGCCTTTTGGGTGAGTTTTCATTCTTGATTCCCCCGGAATCATGTTCTTTATTTATTTTTGGCCGATGTCTTAATTTTGTTGATTTTTGTTAATTCTTTTAGCGGTCCTTGTGAGTGGCGTGAGACATCCAGGCCATGCTTGATGTAGTCCACTAAGCACGGGACGGGAGTGAGCCTTTTCTCCTCCGCTATTGGCATCAGGATGCAGCCCACTAAAAAAGGAAAGTTTACTTATTTATCTTTCGGCTTCCAGCATGTTTTGGCATGAAGTTTAATCTGCTTTCGGCATCATTGGCTCTATCGCGTAGAAAAATAACTTCACATCCAGCCTTGGTTAATCACAATAAATAAATCTCTTAGATCTGTATCTTTCTATCTTCCTCATTGTTTGGTAACACATTCTGCTGATATCCTTATCAAAGAAGATATATTCCATCCCGCTTTAAATATTAACATCATATTAGAAACTTGTCATAATAATATTAATCCCTCTACTGTGTTCAGAAATTACAAAAAAGGGAATTATCTTGGTCTTTACAACTCTCTTAATGACTGTGACTGGTCACACTTTTATAGTTCTACTGATGTTAATAACCTCTTGGATCAACTAACAACTTGTATTTCTGAAAAAATTGATACTTATATACCTCTATCTAGTAAAAAAAAATTGAAATATCCTCTTTGGTTTTCCAGCGAATTAATACGTGCTCTTAAATATAAAAAAACATTTCCACAAGCTGTACAAAAGAAACAATAATCTACTCTACTATGCGCAGTTCTCTCATTTTAGAAAATCTGTGAAATCATTAATTAAGCGCGACAAAATCTATTGGACTCGGTCGACAAACAACAATATCAAGAAAAACCCTAAAAGTTTCTGGAGATATGTTAAATTAATGAAAGATGGTTATTACGAACAACTTTCTCTTAAAGTAAATGGTGATATATCAAATGATCCGAACGTGGTAATGAATGTGTTTGCCAGGGGCGTAGGTAAGGGGGGGGGATCATAGGGATCCATCCCCCCCTTGAAATGTGTGGAAGGTTTTTTTTTACCAGAGTTGAGTTTGTAATTTTTTTGTATCTTAAAAGAAATATAATAATTCAATTGCCACACATAATTGTTACTGAGCCATTGTAACCATAAAAAGTATTCAAGTAGTTTCATCTTTCTCCGATAGATGGCAAACAATGCCAAAAGATACAGAACAGTGTAGGGAATTAAAATCTGCGTGAAAGTATTTAAGTATTAACAATGGCATTTTTACGATCTGATGTTTGCCACATTGTTTGTTGATGTTGATGATGATGATGATGTAGATACTGTACTTTGTTGACACTGGCGTTTTATTTATATTTTATTAAAGCTTAGTGTGTCAATATATTTATTTTGTGATGAAAATATGAGTAATCTAAAAAGAAAACTTTCACAAGCATTTGAAGCTACTCATAATACAAAGAAAACTATCAGTGATTATTTTAAAAGTGAACAACATGTGGATCGTGATGCTTCTCAAAGCACCTCTTCACCTGCTTCATCATTGGACTCTCAGTTACAACATCATAATTTACCAGCACAAGGCCAACAACAAGTACCTACCACCGAACCTGATTTTATCAACTGTAAGTAGTAATATATCCGTTGATACTTGTGACGATGTTTTAAATAATCAATTTGATGTTGGTTTGTATGTAAATAAAAGACTTGATGATACTCTGAAATACAACATAGTAAAGATGCCATGGACTCCACCAGAGAATTATAAATTTCCAGCTGGTAACAGAAATTTAAAATTTCAAAGGCATTGGCTAAGTGAGTTTACCTGGTTAGCCTACTCAGAAAACTTACAAGGAGCACTTTGCCGTGTCTGTTGTGTGTTTGGAAGTGAACAAGTGGGTAAGGGAAGAACATCAGCCTGTAGGGGCTTTAGTAGGTCAAGCATTTACTCGTTGGAAAAATGCAAAAAGTGACTTAAACAGCATAAATCCACATCTTACCACAAGAGATGCCATGTTTTTGCAGATAATTTTTTTTTCTCTATTTGAAAGGAAGCGGGATGATATCATTCGCAACTTGATTCGGCAAAAAAACTGAAAATTCAGGAAAATAAACAAAAACTTATGCCAATCATTAAAACAGTTATATTTTGTGGTAGGCAGGAGATTGCATTACGTGGCCATCATGACTCTGGGCCATTGTTGACTGAATCGTTACAAAACATTCTTATGGTTTGCTAATAATTTAAAAAAATGAAATATGTACAGTAGAACCTCGATGATACGTTCCCGTTTCATACATTTTCCCGTGTCATACGCCGATTAATTTCGGTCCCGCCGAAAGTACTATATTTACAATGGTTTACTTTCCCGGAACATACACTTATAAAACCATTAATTTCCCGTTTCATATGTTTTTACGAAGCGGAAAAGTCCAAAAATTCAGAAATTTTTTTTATATTCCTCCTTATAAACTCAGTTTTAATGCTTTTATTTTGAAAAATGATCATTGTTTACATTTGCAAACGTAAGAAAATAACTTTATCGCACCATAGATATGGATAGTATCAGGAAGACTGTGCACTTCGCTAGTAGCATCTATGGCCAGCACCAAGCGAGACTAGTGGCGCAAACAAGAAATGATCATGAAAATGGTGCACGTGCTTTACCAAGGCACGGATCTCATATTTTGTGCAGTCATTTATCTTTGAACTGAAAATACCCGTTTGTTATTGTTTTTTTACGATTGGATTGTTTTGTATTTTACGTTTCTCAAGTTAAAATTTTATTGAAAATTGTTCTGATGCATAAAGTTGTTTGTAAAATGTAATAAACAAGCAAAAATTTTTTTTTTACAATATCCTAATTTTTTTAATTTCTAATTTAGGCTTGGTGACTTTTCCCCCCCTCCAAGGAAGGACTTCATAACATTTTTTAAGGCCACTGTTTCTCATGTCAGCTTTACTTAATTATGGACTGTATTTTACATTTCTGGTGGTTTTATTATATGTATAATATAATGATGAATTCATATCTTTCATTAATATAATGCAATTATTTACACATATGTATTTATGTTTAATCTGGCATTGTGCTGGTATGCTATATTGGAAAAAAATTTCATTATTGCCATTCCCTTTTCATACACTTTCCCGCATCATACACCATTTTTGTGCCCTCCGTTGAAAAGTGTATGACAGGGGTTCTACTGTATTCCCGTCAGCAGATTCATACACTATATATACGTGTAAAATGTTTTCAAATATAAAAAAAATTAACAATTGCTTCATTCATTCTGCGGAACAGATTCGTAAGTTAAAATAATAATATTTGGTTTTTATTTCTACATAAATTTTGACTGATGAAATCAAAACTAAAACACTGCAAAGAAAGGGTTTAATTTGTTACAAACCAAGGTTTATTTTGACAAGTAGCCAGGTTTATTTCAAGAAGTATCAAGGTCTTATTCTGCAAGTACACCTCAGCTAAGAAATCGCAGTAAATATTCAAAGAAAATCTATGTGAATTCTAATAATGTTTGTGCGCTGCTGCCGATTCACTAAATAATAATGTAATAGTAGCATGTACAATATAATCATATAAAAAGTTTTCTTTGGAAAATCAAAAATTACTCGTAAAAATGTTATTCATTTTAAGAAGAGCGGACAAAACCAGCAAGCGCGCTTGTCAGAAGAGGCCCGTACAGGGGGATCGGCCAGCCGGCCACATGCCCGGCCTCAAGGTCGCGCACTACGCACTCTGCGTCTGTCGCTAACGGGTTAGGAGACAGTGACAACTATTTCGTATTCATGAGGATGTCTCCTAATGAATTCGATGCGTTGCTGCATATTGTTGGTCCAATGTAACAAAAAAGTTCTCATGGCCTACCATTGAGCCCAGCAGAAAGACTGTCGATGACACTGTGCCGTTTCAGTGCCACTTTCAGACACAAATGTACAAATTTAAATTTAATTTTTAATTTTTAAAGAAGGAAACCAAATAATAAATTTGTATTTTTTTTTATTTAATTTTGTTTCCATTACTGTACACTCCGACGTAATCTTGTGCTACCCAGTGCACCTGTGCTTGTTGGCAGGCTTCTATTAGATACTGGTTGCTGACGATTTGTGATCGCAGCATCTCGGCCGCGGTTCGCGTCACGTTTTCTCCATGTAACAGAATGACTTTCGTGTTAGCGAACGCTACCCCAACCCCACTGCTAGCAACTTTCATTTCTCGGAGGCAAGCATATGTAAGAGTTTTGCCGTCATGTACTGGACCAAGTTACAGCCAGCGGCGAAGCCTCGGAACGGTCCACATGACGCCTTTCCCAGGCGACTTAGCAAATTTAAACCCCCCTCCCCTCATCACCACCTGTGGCTTCACGAGAACTCAAACCCGGAGCAACGACCCCCAGTGAACCCCGGGCGGAGACATTGTCTCCCCAAGGACATTCCCACTTGTCAAACAGAAACCTCAGCGAAGTCTAGCGGCGGGAAAAATCCCTAACCTTGCTCAGAGCGCTGGTCGCGAGCGCGCCCACTGCACTCTAGCGGATGTTTCTGTGACCCTCCAGGCAGGTTCTCGTCTTGGCCACCAGAGCGCACTCCTCATCCCTCCCATAAGAGACAGCTTGTCACAATCGACCTTGGCAGCAGTCGCAGTGCGATTGCGATTTTAGTTCGCCTACGACTCGCGTGAGAGCGCGGCGAATATGTTGCAGTCTGCTTCGCCCCTTCGGGCATCTCCGGACACCTTCGGGCAATCACCACCCCCCCTTTCTTTGGCTGGGGGCAGTTGCTTCCTTTAATTAGGCGCCCCGACGCCATTTTTTGAAGATTCGGCGGGCAGCATCTGGTCTGTGCGGACCACGCGTCGCGATCCGCGAGAGTTAATCTCCGTTGTTCGTCTCAGACTCGACACTACGTCATGTAGTCGCCAACGTCAAGGCATAGAGGCCTCAATCTTCTTAGTTTTAAATTTTGCTGCCCGCAATAGTTTTTTGTTAATCTAAATTATTTTCTTTTCTCTAATCATGATTACCAAGAACTTCCGTGCCGCGAGCTGCATTCTCTGCTCCTGGAGGCAGCCTACATGACTTCACCCCGCTGTTTTGGGTAAGTGGTCGTCATCCCTACTCCCCCCCCCCCTTTTTTATTGCCTTTCACTGGGCATAGTCTTGCCCAGGCTTAGCTGCCTGTTAACCAGTCTAAGTAATTTGGGACTTTGGTTGCAGGCGGGGTCCAAAATCAGCCTCGAGGTTTAACTCCAAGTTGAGGCCCAAGTTAAAGTCCAAAATTAGCTCCAAAATTAGCTTTGAAGATTATCTCCAAAATTAGCTGCAAGCTCCACTCCAAGTTTAACTCCGAGTTTATCTACAAGTTTCTACTCAAAATGATTTCTACTGGACTTTAATCTGCCGAAACCTCCGGTGCCAGGACACAGGATATAATTAAATTTCAATGTAATTGTTTATTTCTTTTGAGCCTGCGAGCTAACTTAAAACCAGTATTAAGTTCAGGATGTATTATTGTGTTACTTTTATATGTATTTTGTTGCCCGGGGCTCCCTCCATTTTGTAATCAATATTTTTTAATACCAGTGTACTTAAAAGATAAAAAAAAGTAAATTATTTTAGTATAAAGGGCACTTATATAAATCAAACCACCAGTCTTGTTATTTCATTAGTATTCATCCCCGATCCACATAGCCTACTAGAGTTGCTAGGAGGTTATAAATAAAATTCTTTTATATGACGTCTGGGCACCTCTGTGATTATTATTGTTATTATTTTGTTTTCTGGGCTGACGCTTCTAAGGCCTTAATTTAATTATTCACTTTTGAGTGTTTACCTGCAGCCCAGCGTTCGTCATAACACTAAGGTATAACTTGCTAACTTGCTTGTCTTGTGCAGATATTGTGAGTTTTTAAGTACAGACACTTCTTGTAATTGTTTTGAATTTGGCTGATTTTTTTAAATTTTTAAAAAAATTTTTATATAGGTACCTTGCATCAGGAAATAATTTTACATCAATATCATATTCATTCAGGGTAGGCCTTCAACAGTTTCTCAAATAATTGCGGAAACAACCCTTGCTATATGGATTGCCTTGAAACCGTTCGTGTTCATGGAATTAAATGAAGGAAACTGGCTGAAAGTAGCTGAAGATTTCAAAACACTTTGGCAGTACCCAAACTGCATAGGCGCACTGGATGGAAAGCACTGTGTCATGCAAGTATAAAAAAAAGTTTATAAAATCTTATTCAGTACTATAATGTAGGCCTGCATGTATGTAAAAGATTTATAGGCAGCATTTCAGTGTGTGGCAATGGAGGAGGACTGGTGGAAGGGGCAAAAGTTATAGCAAATAAATGACAAAATAATGTTTAAAAAATAATTAAATTTTTCCAATACATAAAATGAGAAACATAGATGCATTCACATATTGATATAACAAAATTTCCTGAAACAATAGTGACTAAAGTTGTTGATTTTTATTCCAGAAATTACCAAATTCGGGGTCAGCATTTTTTAATTACAAGTAAGCACACAGCATAGTTCTTCTAGCACTGTGTTATGCTAGGTAAGCAGAATAATGCTACTATTTAGTAAAGGTACAGTAACTGCTTACAGAGTGCGATTTCGTAGGTGTTGACTGACACAACAAAAAATTTGTTTTCAGATACTGCTTTACCATTATAAGGTAAAACCTTATTAGAAATTCTCATTGATTTGTTTTACATTTTCGATGGTAATTATTAATCTTCGACTTTATGCTATGTCTTTGATTATTTCATTAGCGCTGAGAAACTTTTGTAATCCATGGACAGTTCACAGCAATATAATTTAAAACATTTTATTTTCGCTTGTGCTATGGAAATAAGTTGGAGAGATACATTTTTTGGTTCGTACATAGTTACGATTAAAAACATTCTAGAAGGGGAATCTTGGAATTATTCTGAGGTGACAGATACGAAATTCATAGTCTTGTGTAATTTTGGTTGTTTTACACCGCTAATTGATTGAAATGATTCGCTGCTATGAGTTAAATAGCAAGCTGAACTCATGGTGTTATAGTCGTGCGGATATTTTTTTTAATATCGCACCATTTCAAGACGTCTCAACATGGACTTTACTTTCGTCCCAGTAAGTAGCTGGAGGAAGTTAATATAAACTGTATTTGTTCGTACACACTCATATTTCAACGAAATATGCAACATTTAAAAGTTATTGTACGTTGGAGTGATAATATTTCATGAACTGTGTTACAAGTGCAAAGTTAAATGAAGAGGCACTATTTGCTTGAACTGATATGTGTTAAGTGTATGAAATTGGTGGAAGTACAATTATTTAGCGCCTAGCTATAAGACGAGGTGCTCTTATTCGTCTGGGAATAGAATACGTCGCAGATGTTCCTGATTGCACGAGCCTGATCTAGGCCCGAACCAAGACACGAAGGATCGGCATCCCGAGAACTGTCGAGGACCAAAAATACGTTGGAATATATTGAAGTTTCCCTACGGAGGTGTTTAGATTGACTGCCTCTGTATCTCATATTGCAAGAATTATTTGATCGGCAGCATTGTATGTTTCAAGGGTTTTTATGTTCTTACAATGTTCAACTCAAGGTATTGTGACTTAGGATTTAAGTAAGTGTTCCATGTGTAGTAATTAGTTTAGTAGTTTTAGTGTTGGTAGCTAAGGCATTCAAGATATATGTAGCAGCATAACTGAGCATGCTAACAATTCTGAAATCACACTTGTTTTGCCTGCTCTCATTAACCTTACAGACCATTGTTAAAGATAATTATTGCTTTGTCCTATGAAATGCTCAGTGGTTCCTGTAGAATTTTAATAGAATCTCTTATTTATGATGTTATCTGCCAGAGCTAGAACCGAGTGCAACCAAGTTGGCTATAAAGTTTAGTCATTTGTTTTGCTCTAGTCAACTTATATATTTAATTGTATTTAACGTAGAGTCATACACGAGACTGCGAAGCAGTACTCAAACATACATTTTGAATGTAATCAATTATGAGTTCTGTTTGTTTAACCTCTTAACTTAAAATCCCGAGAATATTCAGGTTTTTAATTTTTACCTAAATTTAAAAACCCGAATATATTCGGGTGGTTGTGCAAAGTTCTAAGAAATACTTAAAATCCCGAACATTTACATTCGCTGGTGTGAATTTGCTTTCTTTCCTGTAGATAGCTGCCTAGAACACATAGTTAACGGCAGTTACATATTTGGCTGATAGATATCACTCTATATATACCAACTGTGCTTGGTGTATCGCTGACGTACTTCGAGCAATCAATTTTACTTTAGTTACGTAATTTCTTCTTAGATAGAGCTGTAGTATATTTTAGACACGGGAGATGTAGGCTACTGTGTACTTCGACCAATCATTCCTTCATTAGTTTTTAGTTACTTTATTTTTCCATAGATAGCATTTTAGATATATATTTTTTTTATATGTAAGCAAGTAACTGGCGGGAAATAATTTGATGTTAGATGAGGTGAAACATTCCGTATAGTTCTTGTGTGCAAATATTAGTTTCTATGAACTGTACTAAAATATGGCTAGTGATGAAGAGTATAATTTAGAGTTTAGTATCTGATACTGAAACTGATAGTGACCAGGAATCATTATCTGTTGAAGATGAAGATTCCAGCTCTTCTGAAGATGTCATTAGAAGTGCACGTCAGTGGGTGGAAATTGATCCTAATACATTACCTCCAAATCCACCACGGTTTCCATTTACAGGTAATGCTGGCATTCATTTTGAGCATGATCCTGAACAAGACATAACTCAGTATATAAATTATTATATGGATGACGAACTAGTAGATATTATTGTTACAGAGACAAACAGGTATGCTAGGGAAAAAAATATTAGCCAATGGAAAGACACAACAAGTGAGGAAATACACATTTTTTTTTTTTTGCCATTGTGTTGCTCCAGAGCATTGTGAAAAAACCTACCTATCAAATGTACTGGACAAAAAATCGAATTCTTGCGACGCCAATTTTTCGCCAAGTCCTTAGTTACACAAGGTTTTTGTTGTTGCAGAAATGTCTTCATTTTACAGACAACAATACTTATGATCCGGAAAACCACCCACAACCAAAACTCAATAAAATTTGGCCAGTTTTAGAACACTTGAACAAGATTTTCCGCAGTGCTTGCACTCCAGAACAAGATGTTACCATAGACGAAAGTTTGATGCTTTACAAAGGCAGATTGGGGTGGATACAATACTTACCTTTGAAGAGAGCGAGATTTGGGATAAAAAGATTCATGATTTGCGAGTCACTGAGTGGTTACCTTTGGTCTCTTATAATCTACACAGGGAAAGGAACGTCTTTTGATGAAAGCTATAAAGACATGCCCCAGTCAACACAAATTGTAATGACATTGATGAAGCCACTTTTGAACCATGGCTACTGCCTAACAATAGACAACTATTACACCTCTCCACAATTGGCTGATCTGCTCGTTTCAAAACGGACTGACGTTACGTTGACAGTACGGCCATCGAGGAAAGATATGCCACCTTCGTTTCGCAACAAGAAACTGAAGAGAGGAGAGGTTGCTTCTTATCAGCGGGGAAAAATAATGGCGATAAAATGGAAAGATAAAAAAGATGTATGCATGCTCACTTCCATTCACACTGCCCAGATGATGACTACACACAAGAGAAATAACGAGAAAATGAAACCTGTGGCAGTGGTTGCATACAACAAAACAATGGGAGGAGTGGATAAAATTTATCAGCATCTAGCAGACAACCCTGTGACACGTAAAAGAGGGAAGAAGTATTACAAGAAATTTTTTTTTTCACCTTCTGGAACTAGCTTTTTGGAACGCATTTGTTCTGTATAAAAAGACAGGAGGCCAAAAAAGCGCTCTTGATTTCCGGCTTGATATTATCGATACGATGCACAGAGAGGTATTTAGCCTCAAAACCTGGCCATGAATCAAAATTGTAAACCTTTCCGGATGTGGCCGAGCTTCGTTCTCAGAACAGGTAGATAATGGCCTCGCTTGTAACAATAGACACTACCCTCGCAGTGCCCAACACATGGCCTTGCTTGTAGTCAGAACATTGCCTTCGTCTAATGCGCACGTATTTGTTCTCTGCACTTTGTTGATAGTCAAGTTTTCGTTTTATTTTTTTAATACTTTAGGAGTGAGTTTAGTGAAAAAAACTACTATGGATATTGAAGAAGAAGGTATGTTGATCATATACTAGTGATTTTTAAGTGTCCAATTTCCAAATTACTGCCTTTATATTTAAATTAAACCATAATCTGTAACAAACCTGAAGTATTTTACTCGATTTTTACGAAAATAGTGATTTCAAAGGTGTTGTACACGTTTGTACTAAACAATCAATATACAGTATTAAACCTTAAACCTTCTTCTAACATTTGTACGTGAAAAACTTTTCCCGAACATTCACATTTATTTTTAACGATTTTTTTTCTTGTGCTTGACGTAATAAAATCTTAAACACAGTAAGTTAGTCTCGTTGTTTGTGACTCAATCACGCCAAAACGGCTAAATAGATTAGTATTACATTGTGAACATTTGTCCTGTGTTTTCCTGTAAGACGAATTTATCCCGAAAACCAATGTAGTTTCCCAGGTAGTAATAATAACTAATGTGAGTGAAAGCAGAAGTTCTTAATTCTGTATGCTTATCTTTTATTTATTTTTCCCTCTAGATTCCGAAGTTTTCGTCATTACCATGAGTCGGAAAAACATGCACGAGATTGTTAGAGAAAGCTCAGAAAGACTCTTAGGCAAAAGGTTCCAACATCTAGAAGATAAATTTGTGCAGGTTACAAAGTGTTCAACGGAGCAACATGGTAAATTACGAAAAATACTAAACATTTTTAAGATTGTTTACAAGCGCAAGTGGCTCGAATGTAACAGCACAGAAGAACGTTTCCTGGAAAACAATAAAGATTGGCTTAATACAGACATATCTTTACCCGCTGCTACCCCTCCAGATACTTGCTCACGAGGTAGGCCAAGCAAGGAGTTCGGAGAATCAAGTGACCGTTCAAAGCGTCGAAAAACAATGGAACTAAGAAAAAATGTTTCTGCTGATGAATTAACTTATGCAGCACAGATGAGCCATCGAGCCGAAGGTAAAAATGACATGGCAAATGTTATTAAAGAAATATCTAAATCTCCAAGACGAGCGACGAAGTTTCGTAAAGCAGTTGCCAGTGCTACTAAAGAAAGAACAGAAACCCCGGATTTAGCATCAAAAGCATTGGCAATGTTTGTTGAAGCTGATCTTACTACGAAGCAATATGCAGTGATCCAACAGGCTAACAAGAATATATTTCCCTGTTATTCAATCCTACAAAAAGCAAAAAAAGAATGTTACCCAAGAAACGAAGGAATAACTGTCACAGAAACTTCTGTTGAAGTTAGACTTCAAGACCTACTCGATCACACGGCATTACGATTGTGTAAATTCTTAAAAGAAGTTATAGAAACCTGTACAGAAGAAGAGAAGAAGCATTTTCAGCTCGTATGTAAGTGGGGTTGTGATGGCTCTCAACAAGCACAATACAAGCAGAAATTTGAAAATGAAGAAGGCAGTGACTCGCACACATTTGAAAGTTCACTTGTACCTTTGAGGCTGTCAAGCGGACCAAAGGTTATATGGCAGAATCCCTTACCGTCATCACCACCGTATTGCAGGCCAATTCGAATCAGATTTCTTAAAGAAAACAACGATGTTACTAATGAAGAAATTAAATATGTTGAAGATCAGGAAAATTTGTTACAAGAAACCAAAATTGAGGACGAGCAGGTTTTTATAAAACATAAATTGCTGATAACAATGGTTGAAGGAAAAGTCTGCAACGCGGCCACTCATACAGCCTCGACAATGCGGTGCTATATTTGCGGGCAAACATCAAAAACATTTAATGATTTGACAGTAAAAAATCCAGAAAACCCCGAGACATTCAAGTTTTGTTTATCGATACTCCATGCAAGAATTAGGTTTTTTGAGTTCATTTTGCATTTATCCTACAAAATAAAGGCAGAAGTGCATAAAGGCCGCGTGTCGATGGCAGATGACAAGAAGAAGATAGCAGATGCGAAACTACAAATCCAGAAAGATTTTGAAGAGAAACTGGGATTGCTCGTGGATGTGCCAAAAGCTGGATACGGCAACACATCTCGTCGATTTTTCGCTGATCCTGAGATGGCTGCCTCACTTACAGGAGTGGACCAAGAACTCATTTGCAGATTAAAAATCATTCCAGAAGTGCTATCCTCGGGATTCCAAATAGATGAAGATAAATTTTCTATGTACGCACTTGATACTGCTAAACACTATGTCACTAATTATATTTGGCAGCCAATGTCCCCAACATTACATAAAATATTGACACACGCACCGAGTGTCATATCACATACATTACTGCCTATTGGGCATCTATCAGAAGAAGCCGCAGAAGCCAGGAACAAGCACTTTCGACAGTACCGGCAAAATTACTCTCGGAAATTTTCAAGAACAGACTGTAATCGAGATATTCTTAATAGACTTTTGTTGACTTCTGACCCATATATTACAAGCATTCGGCCTAGGTCAAAAAAACTTAGGCAGACATTCTCCAAAGATGCTATAGCAATGTTAAAACAAAGCCAGTTCTTTGCATCAAATGATTCGAAGCACACAGATGAAGATGAAGAATCTGAGGATTTATTATAAAACCTCTGATTAGAGACACTTGTATTCAATTAAGTATTTATTGTTACTTAAAATTATTGGATATGACAAGATAAACCAGCAAAATTATTGGATATGACAAGATAAACCAGTAAAATTATTGGATATAACAAGAAAAATCAGTAAAATTATATGTAGGGCCAATGAAAAATGGTAAATAAAAAAGGCCCATTTCGGTGAATAAAAAGAGTTATTTCGGTGCCAAATTTCGGTGAAAAAAAAATTGTTTAGTTAGAAAAAATAACTATTTCGTCATTATAATTTTATACACATGTATATGTTTGATGGAATAATTGTTTTATTTGGTCAAAATTTATCAAAAACAATGTTTTGAAGTACATTCACATCTAAAATTTTGCACGCTGCATTTGTAATTAAAATTCTCAAGATTACATACAAAAAAATCGGAAACTGATCATAAACGTTAGTGGCTCAAGTCCATTTTGACTATCTATCTCTGAAAATCAGCTATTATATGTTTCCTGCAAACTAGTCCCCACCAAAACACTGTACTTATTCAACAGTACAGAGTATTGTTTTTTTTTTTGTTTACTTTTTCACCGCCTCAACTGCGTGTGCGGTATTTGTTCATGTATATGTTGGCACTCTTGGCCGGCATTTATTTTCGTGCATTGCCGTGACAACTACGAAAATAAATAGTCGCCTCGGCTAGGACGCCCAAATACAACAATTAACATTTTGAAAGTTATGATTTGATTGGCTAATATGGAAGTGACGCTATTTTTCTGGACTGCGTTTGGCCGATTCAGAGAAAGGAACAAAGATTGAGTTAAGGCCTATCGACGATTGCGTCACCAGACGCATTTGCGGTCGGCAAAATAATGTCATTTTTGCCGTTTTATGGCCTTCTACGTCTCGTAGGAACGTGTGCGACGACGGAGACTGAGTAGGCGTACGTCTGGATGTAATAATTTTCATTCGTGAAATATATGGTTCTAGAGTAACTTGACGCTTAGTTCCAGAACCCGATGCTTTGTTCACCTTGTGCGATGCTCGAAATTTACAGTGTTTTCACACGTGTATTTTATTTTCCAGTCGACTTGCACAATACAGAACTTGCACATCATGATGCCTTTTTCTTTACTGATTACGTAAAATCCTTCAGCTCTTTCGAAAACACAACTTTCGGCATTTTATATGTTTATCCAGTGACCACGGTAATATGACCAAAATGACACAAAAACTTTCAACGGAAAACGATCATAGATGCGGAAGAGAGACATATTGCATCCACTCGGAAATAAAGAACTTAAACTCGACAGACACGCACTCGTGAAAACAAAATCATAGAACATTTCGACACTCGTAACTACCAACGCCATCTGTGATTTGTCCACCAGTAGCTAAAGTGATAATGTTTATTGCCACGCTCTACTCTATGGGTGCTAGAGAAAAACAAAAGCAAAGATGGCATCTCACATATAACCTCTTGGAATAATAAACGTTTTGTGCAAGTTCCAGAATGATTCAACGTGATTTTTTGCGATAAAAAAGGTTAATTTCGCGCGAATATCGCGATTTCGTCATATTTCGTGAAAAACTACGGATTTCGCGCATCACAGCAAATTTCGTTAAAACGAAATGCAGTATATTAACGTCTTATCACTACCAAGTAAGGTTATTTGTATTACACATCATGTGCAAGTGATTTTTTTAAAATTTCGCGATTTCGTCATTAACGAAATTTGACTACCCCTAATTATATGATATGACAAAAACTATAATACTATTTTTTTAAAATACCTGTCTGTCACTGAAACCCTTAAAATGATTGGTTTAGTAACGTATAAGTTCCAAGCTACTTCAAAATATATTTTCTATAAAATATATAAATAAAATGTTTTTTGGCCAGGTTTTGAGGCCAAATACCTCTCTGTGCGATGTTCAAAAAATACAGGAATGATGACAACTCTCCCAAAGCAGTGGGTCGTCCATCTTCAATCACTAGCCCCTTGCAATTGACTGGCAAGCATTTCCCCTCCATTCTACCACCAACCCCGAAGAAACCACACCCCACGAAACTTTGCGGCATGTGCAGTTGTGTACGTGACTGCAAAGGGAAAAAGGCAAGAAGGGAGTCCAGGTACTACTGCAAAGACTGTGACGTTGCCTTGTGCATAGTTCCCTGCTTCAAAGCATATCATACAGTGACAAACATTTGAAGTTGTCAATATGTTTTAGTGAAATGAAAAACACTTGGAATAATTTGTTTTCGTTTTGGGTATGATTATATTATTTTGTGCTATTTCCATGAGACAGTGATTTTATGACTACAGTATTGATGTATTGTGTGTTTCTGCGGCATGATCAATTTTGAATTGACATGAACATTCTAGGTTGCTTATGAGTTACCAGTTTTTTATACGCTTCCATGTCCAAACTCATTTTAAGAAAGTAATTTTCAAAAACTAATGGTCTAATTGTATGTCTGCATTTCTAGTAACCATAAATAGAAAATATATTTGAAATATTTTATAAATACTAGATATAATATATCAATGCAAAGTAAATTGTTATGTGTGAAACTTAAGTCTCATGTGCATTTTTTTCTTTAGTTTTGTAAGTTACAAACAGTGTTAGCAAAGTAAATTTTTACTTTTTGGATCTAATTTGCTTGACAGGTGGGTATCTGAAATATTTTTTTTAACATCAGAAATGTGACTTTCCAGTAGGCAAAAAATTGTATATATTCTAACAAAAGTATGTATTCAAATTGTTGTCGAAAAAAAACATATCTTTTCTATGTCTTATTAGCATGTCACCATTTTATATTTTAATATATTTAGTAAGTTATATGTAAAATTAGTTATGTCAATTTTCTCTTTCTTGAGTCAATTTGGTTTACAGAAAAAATTACATAAATAATGTCATAGAAAATAAAAAATTGTACCTAAACGAAAATACTCGGGCTTTTAAAATATGTCTATTTAAAATGTGCATAGCTGAAGTTCTATGTCAACTATAGGTATCACTTTTACTCCAGTGAAATTGTTTCATTACATGTTACTTATTTAAGCAATAAAAAAAATTATTATTTTTTGACACAATATTTGTAATTTAATGATTAAGCTAAGGGGTTAATGTGTTACTGGTTCGTAAAGAAGTTGAGACCAACATAATTGCTGTAGCTACTACGATTCTGTTCAGGAAGTTGTCACGTTGTAGGGTTTAGTTTTGGTTTTTCAACAAAATACATTTAACTTCAATTCAAGTAATCTCCGAATAGACAGATACTCAATAAGGTGTTCAGAATTAACTTTAACTATATGGCGCCCAAACTATAATTATTTGCACGAGTATATTTTATTTACCCATAATGCAGGTGTTTCTTAGTGAAGAGCAGAGTCTATTAGGGAATGGTGTTTAAATCTCAAAACTCGCTCACTCGCCTACTCATACAAGGTGGGGGTTATACACACACACACACACAATGCATTCTTCACCACTCCATACCATTGTCGACATCGGTGTTCCAGGTAGCCACTGTGATGGAGCCATATTTGCAGCTAGTCAATTTGGTAGAGCTTTCAACAACAGGCAGCTACACATACCTCCTCCGAGAACACTGCCAAACAGTGAAAAAGGTTTTACCATTTGTCATAGTTGCAGATGCTGCATTTCCTTTGAAGGAAAATATGATGCGACCCTACCCAGACAGAGGGCTAACACCTTCAAAAAGGATTTACAACTACAGACATAGTCGTGCAAGACGTGTATCAGAGAATGCATTTGGAATTTTGGCACATCGTTGGAGAGTGTTAAGGTATGCTAAGTTATTGCTCCTCTCGTGAAATCAATTAGCTCTGTTTGTAGAGATCAGTTACCATTTTAGCATGGGAAAAAAATTGTTTCCACTCCTGGAAACCATTTTCAATGAGAATTATTGAAACAAGTCTAGACTTAAAGAAAAAAGGGTGGGGGGGAAAAGAGATTTGGGTGAATATTAATTTTAAAGGTCTTCAGTGCTAAACAGGTGCCAAATATGGAGAATATGGCGCAGTACCAGGAATTGTAGTGAGAATGGGATAACAACTCGATTTTCGATCAACCCTGTGAGAAACAACTTGTTACAAACTACTTCCAGCTGTACCCACTGCTGTTCCAAATGATTCCTCTTAACAAGAGCATTCTTTTATTTGTCTGTTTCAGAAGACCAATGCATACCAAGCAGAGTACTGTCTGTACTATTGTAAAGGCTGCAGTGTGAATGAAGGGAAACCACAACAATCACAATAGGCACTGCCCCCAAGGCATGACAGATGAAGAAGATGCAAATGGGATGATCAGGCCAGGTGCTTGGAGAGAAGATGCCATGCAATACATGCCCCTAGCTGCCAGAAATAACGTGCTGTCAATGCTGTGACAGTGAGAAACACCTTTGAAGAATATTTTGCAGCAGAAGGTGCCATTCCTTGGCAGTGGGAATGTTCTGCCTAACATGTAGTCTAGAAATAGCTATAGAGAGAAACAAAACCACTTACTGTATGTATACAAAATAACAGAGCCTATTTCCAGTAGTTTAGTTAATGCATTTGCATGTTGCTAATTCAGTAATATTTGTGACATTGTGAACTCAGTTGGTCCCTACCTTAACCTATTTTTGAAGCATCATGAATTAATGTGTCAAAAGGTAACAAGTTGTTAAACAAAAATTATTTATAAATTCCTCTATGAATTTATCTTCATTTTTAATTAAAAACAAATATTCATCCTGTATATGGGTAGGCTTTTACATGTAGCGTATTTTCACTGCAAAGGTATGCTTTTGTCGTTAATATTTCAGTGGTGTAGTGTCCACTAATATAGATTTGTTTTAAATCCTTAGTAACTTATGTATTAAACTCACGACTACTTGAAAAGCAGCTTTTATGCAACACAGACTTTAGTATGTTGCTTCCTTAGAACGTGGGTTTTCTGTAAACAAAGAGATTTTGGTTAAAAATATGAGGGAAACATCTCTCATTGCACAGTGTCGTATTTATGACTATATAACCTCTCAGAGTGGATTGATGAAACTTGAAATTACAAAACCCATGCTTCATTCAGTAAGAAATGTGCATTGTAGGTACACCGAAGCACTCAATGAACGACAAGCTAATGCAGAATTTTTGAAACTTTCTGATGAAAAAAAAAACGCACTGCTACTGAACTTCGAGAGCTAAAGGAAATAAAGTGGAAGCTAATAAAGGATGCAGAGATAAGCATCATAACTATTTAAGAATGAAATTGAGTAGTTTTCTGATAGTGGACATGTTACATAAGATAGTCATTTAAATAACATTGAGGGTTAGAATGGAACTCTGTTATGGTTTTGCTAGAAGTATTTGCATAACATAAATAATGAAAATTGTATTTTTCTTGTTATTACATAATTTTTTCTATACAATATATTGCATTGGTGCTGTGTTTTATCATAATTTTGTTGTGTTAGCAGTGTCATGTATTAATTGTGTTTATATTGTTAGTTTAATTAAATATCACAGTGTTAGATCAGCAAATATTTTAAGGTATTTTCATGTAAATATTTTGTTTTTAAGACTGTTTAACTTTATTAGGATATAGTACAATAAATTTGTTACCAGTAACAGGTTTTCAATAAACTTTTTAAGACCAAACTAATTTAAAATTGGCGTGTGTATGCATGTTTATGTAAGGTACACCGGGGAAAGTGTAAATTCGGGGTAAGTGGAACCCACAGGCATTAAATTAACTTAATATGTTTACATTACAGCACTACCTAGCATTTTTTGTTTGTAACTATCAATATATAATAGTTTAAGATAAATTGGAGCACTAGCATCGGTTGTAAAATGGCAAGATGATTTTAATTGCTTATGTGTTGTTTACACTTGTGTAGCGACCTACATTTATCTATGGATATAAATGGTAATAACAAGCAGTAAAGGTGGGATTCCTTTGACGCGACCGCGACTGCACTGGACACAATAGTTCTTTATGCGTCACATTCCTCTGGAGCGTCTGTGACCGGCGACCACACTGCTCCTGGAGCAGTCTGGTCGCGGTCGCGTCAACAAGTGGACGTGTATGTAATTCTTGTGTATATCAAGACTGTTTATGGCCAAGATGGTGAAAGAGTTTTCGCCGGAAGAAGATGAACTGTTGATCGAAGAGGTGGCTAATCATCCATCAATATTCGACACATCTTCGCCATTATACCGCGATAAAAACATGAACAGATATTTCTGCGAAAGTTGGCCGATCAGGTGAGTCAATTTTCTGTTATGATATTTATATTTTAAGTAGTGCTTTATTTAACCCTTTCGGTCATTCTTTGTCAATTTCCAATACATATATTATTTATCTTTCTATATCTTAACTTTAGTTTCTGTGTGTATATATAGATATAATGTAATAATATGAATCTATAATTATATGAAAGTGCAATTAATTTATTATTATTTACAATATTGTCAAGTTATTTATTTCATACCCTTGAAGTATATATTATGATGTCGACTAGAAAGCTCTATTCCACTCGATCACGTCTTCGAACATGAGATAACTGCCACGAAACACTTACATTGTTGCTGTTAAAATATTCCGCGAAGGTATCTCTAACTTGAAAACCTTCATAGTTTCCAAAACCACCAACAGCACGTATTGGAGTGAACGCTGATTCTTGGTGATGTTCCTCAGGGTCGTTGGCTTCTAGGTAAGCACTTCTCAGGAGATTATGGAGACAGCATGCAACAATGATGATTTTGTCTGTAGTTTCTGGCAGCACATTAATCGGTGTGTAAAACACTCTAAAAACCTAAGACAATAGCCCAAATGCATTTTCTGAAACCCTTCGCGCAAGGCACAAACAATAATTGTAAATTGCCTTTCTTTCATTTTTGACAGCTGACAGTCTAGGAAAAGGCTTCATCAAATGCGTTTGAAGTCGAAAGGCCTCATCACCTACTATAACGCAAGGTAGGACAGTATCACTGTTAAGAAGTTTTTGAGGTGGTGGGAGGAGATTTCCAGATGCAATATTGTTTCCAATATTTGACTTTTCCAGCATTCCACTGTCGCCTTCTTTCCCGTATGATCCAATATCAACATACATGAACCTGTAGTTGGCATCAACGACAGCCAGTAAAACTATAGAATAAAAATGTTTGTAGTTATAATAAAGCGATCCTGAACGCTTGGGGCAAAATACTCGGACATGCTTGCCATCTATGGCTCCCATGCAGTTCGGAAATTTCCAGCGAGTTTCAAATTCGTCAACTCTTGCTTGCCTTTCTTCAAGAGACAAGTCTGGTAAGAAAAGTGGAATGAGCTTTGCCCTTAGAATGTCAAGTGTTGCACTTACAAGCTCACTGATGTAGCTAGGCGTTATCCTAAACGCAAAAGCAAGTGAGCGAAAAGACTCTCCAGTTGCTAAAAACCTGAAAAAGAAAAAAAAGTTATATTATTAAACATGGCAATCAATGTATAAAACATTCCACAAAAAAATGTTACAACTAGCATATATTATTTTAATAATGCGTAGGTATTTAATTAATGTGAATCTTTATAATTTCAGATGATGAATGCAAGTGGCGATGGAAAAATATCAGACACACTTACAATAAACGACAGAGAAAAGGAAAAAGTGTGACGGGATCATCAGCCAGTGCAAAACACAAATGGCATCTGTCTGCAATGCTGCAGTTCCTCGACCACGTCCAATTCAAAGGAAAGTATGTATACATTTAGCTTCACATATGTCGGTAAATTATTATATTAGGTGGTGTGCATAAAAGTTGTAAGTTGTATGCAAAACTAACATAAAATCTGAAGGGAAAAAAAAACATTTTCTCAAACCAAAAAAACCTATGAATTAAAGAAGTAACAAACTTACTTTGGAAAAAAAACATGCAAGAATGCCAACCGAGACATACGCGATTACATTTATAATATGTTTGAAAGTATATTACTGTAAGTCCCTAACATGGCAAACTTACATTTTTGACATTTTTGTGTTCATATTGAATACTGATTTATAAAATTATATTTTGTCTCGTACTTCACACTCCCACCAATTAATAGTAAAATAATTTTTTTGAAATTATTGATGAGAAAGCAATTGTTAACAGCTATTTAATTCAAATTATTTTTTCAATTATTGTTTTAATAAAACTAACGTTTGTATCTTTCATTCTCTGTAATTGTGAGTATGTGAGTATATGCATATGCTCTGACTGTTTTAATTTTGTAAACAAAAATGTATTAAGTAGGTGAACAATTGGTATGGAATGACTTTTCATTGTTTTGTTTTAGGAGTACGACGAACCTTGACAAAAACACGGAAGATGATGCTAGTGCTGACTTACAGACAAGTAATGCTGATTTTCCAGAAATACGAGATAATTCGTCGCAACGAGTTGACACTTTCACCGAAAGCTGCGCCGAAGATTGCTCTGATATACAGTCAGCAATCCAGACAGAGGCTGAGAGGTGCCATGATGAAATACCCAAAGTGTTGGAATGTGAAAAAAATAAGACATTTTCAAAGTACACTATGGCTACATACATGGCTAAATTTCATGGAGAAATGAAGGAGAGAGCTACAGAACACAATGAAGTAATTAAGAAATTATTAACAGCTGAGGAAGACCATGTTGATGTTTTTTTCAAAAGCATCGCTATGTCCGTTAAGGCACTTCCAAATGCCTTCATAAACCAGGCAAAATTGAAAACACTGCAAATGTTGAGTGAACTTGAAGAAGCATGTTCCTCAGCCCATCAAACTGCACCACATCCGAGTACAGCATGTGTATCACCGTATACAAGTTACAGTGACACTATAACTAATAGTTCTCATGAATCATTTCACTACATCAGTTTGAATCCATCTTCAGTTGTGCAAAACCTTCCTGATCCACAGCCTTCCGACTGTGAAATGCATGGTCTTCACATGGATTAAAAAATTATGTTAATTGCAGAAATTCTGTTTTTTTGCTATTCATACAGTCAGTATAACCTTAGTGTTAAAATAAATTTACTTTTAGACTATAACTTGTAATTAATGTTTTAACATTTATGGGTAGGGGCTGAAAAAATTTGCGGGTTCCATGACCTTTAAAATAGACGACAGTTCTCTGCACACTCTAGCCAGTCAACTGTTTTATGGTTGCTGGCTTGCCAGACATCTAAACACTGCTGAGAGATTCTCACTGGCACAGAGCAATACAAACTGTGACCCAATTGCTGGTGCAGCACAAATATATAAGGATTTGAATTTTAGCCTATTGTTATTTTTCCAGTGTCTCTTGCAATACTAATTGTATAACATTTAGCTGAATATAACTTTCAATTTATTGTATTGCTTTGCACTAACCTTGCTATTGACGTTTCGAATATACTTTTAGATAAGCTGATTTCAATGTGATTTCCTTTAAAAAAATAAAATAAAAAAATTAGTATATCAATTCAAACATGAATAAACTGTCTTAATTTTATATATGACCTTTTTCTATGCACTATAATAATTCTAAATGCATCAACAAAGTAATTCTTGATACACATTTATGTAAATTACATACTTACTAGATTATTTGTGACAGATTACCATTATTTTTTTTTATACTTTCTTGGAACAATTAATAAAAGGTAATTTAAACATACATACCTAAGCCAGCTTTTCGTCTGGTGTTATCGGGTATTGGACACAATTGGTTGAGTGTTTCTTCAAGTCATCTTTCACTAAACCCAAGACATAGTTGAACTGCGGCACACTAAGACGGAAGAATTCCCTAAACTTTTTGTCATCATTCTGCAAATGCTTGTTTATGAGCGTAGAGAAGAAACCTTCATCAGCATGTTGCCTGTACATAGCACTAGCTTCGTTGTTCATTCGTTCGTGAAAACTGGCTATTGTCGTGAACATAACATCATCTTGGTGATTATGTTTTGTTAAACTTTGCCCGTGAAATTCGTATTAACCGTTTACTTATACATGTAAACAGTAACTTGAGGAATCAGAACTTCGTATTTCATATTAACCGTATTTCGTATTAAACGTACTGAATAACATTGGAAAACATACTTCATTTCACGGGACTGTGAAAGTACTTCGCTTAAACGGGAATTTCGTACTAAGCGGATTCGTATTAATGAGGTTTGACTGTATTGAATTCGAGGCCACTTTGCCCTGTGAACTCTGAGCACTGTGACCTCAGTGCCTTGACTCCTGGACATTTTTTGACATTTGCACCGTTGGTAGCGGCCCCTGAGCGCGTGCTTCCAGATACATCCCTGCCACCTGCCCAGCGTTGGTTGTTGGTCCAACAAATTCATCAAAACTTCTGGTGTCGTTGGAGTAGAGACTACCTCCACACTCTACAGCAGCGGGTAAAATGGCAGGTCTCAGGATCTTGCCTTATACCAGACCAGATGACCGTCTGCCCCCGCTACAGTGGCAACTTGGTCGCATCATTGAGCTTCACCCTGGTGCAGATGGGGTTCCCCGCGTGGCCACCGTGCGTACCAGTAAAGGGACAGCTCTGTCCCCTGCCATGTGATGTATTGAAGTAACCTCGTTACTTCAAGGTGGCCGGGATGTTCCGACTTTCTGTGTATATACTTTCAACATTTTAAACTTCCTGCCCTGCAGGGCATTGTGGTTGTCACTCTGGAGTGGCCAGGAAGTAGGTTGGTGCACCTGCGCACAGGAAGAGGACAGTCTGATAATCAACATGGTGGTGAGTGGACGTTGGTTACTATCGCGACTCGTTTCAATCGAACTATAGTTGCTTACAGACCCATTTGTCTATTACCATTACTAGGAAAGATTTTAGAAAAAATAATATTTAATAGAATAATACCAACAATCAACACCTACTTTCATGATAATCAATTTGGCTTCAGACAAAAGAAATCCACAGAACATGCTATAAATAAACTATTAAACAGCTTTCAAAATATACAAGATAAACACATTATCATAATATTCTTAGATATTAGCAACGCCTTTTCAACAATAAATTGTAATAAACTAAAAAATGCACTAAATAAATTGTCCCTAACTTTGAAAATTAAAAAAATAATATGGAACTATTTGGAAAATCATCAAATAACATTTAATCTAAACTCAACACATATTAACCGAATAATGAATTGAGGATGCCCCCAAGGCTCCATTTTAGGCCCAACTTTCTGGAACTTAATAATAAATGAATACCTAAATATAATCAACGACGAATATAAAACAGAAGTTATCGCTTTTGCAGACGATCTCTCACTAATAATCTCCGGAAATAATAGAAAAAAAATAGAACAAAAAGGCTCAAAACATTCTAAATCTAACAAAAACATGGATGAAAAACCAGGACTTAAAAATTTCAGCTGAAAAAACCATAGCACTACAAGTAAAAGGAGAATTATATAAACTCCCACCCTGCATTCAATATGACAACACAACTATCAAATTTGTTAAACAACTCACATACCTAGGAATAGTATTAGATAATAAATTAAACTTCTTACCCAATACAAAATGTATCACCAACAAAACAAACTTAGTTTTCTCTCGCCTAAGACAACCAATCTGGAAAGAAATAGAATATAATAAAAGGAACCAAAAAATAATCTATCAAACACTATTTATGAACATAATACAATACCCAGCATCAACATATGACATTAGATTTAAACACACACATATAATCAGAACCCTTCGCGCAGCCCAAAGACAAAATCATTCCCATAGATTACCAAATAAGAGATTGTAATATAATATATAAACTTAAAACATATAAAGAACCCATCAAAGACAGGGAAGGCAGGTACACAATAATAGAAAATAATGATAAAATATACATATTTGTAAATGATGACCAACCACAAAGTTTAAAAGAATTTAAAAAATACCTCTTTAATAAAAGCATAAGAGAATGAGAAGAAGAAATTAAAATAACAGAGACCAGCTAAACCACCAAAAATCACATTAGAAACATACAAAATTGGTATACTAGTCCCATACACCTGACATCGTCTGGGCCGGCCTGCGGCCCCTTTTAAGTCCGATATGCCACCGCCCAAACACCTCCCGTGCGTACGTGTGCGTGTGTGTTCGCCCAGCAAGAGGGCGCTGTCGAGTCAGTGCGCCGTACCCCTAAAACATGATTAAATGTAATTGTGTAATTTGTTTTAATGTTTCCCGAGTGCAACGTGACGGCAGATCGGCCAGGAGGGTTTTTATGTACTTTTAATTAAAATAATGTATCAAAGTATAATAGCGTTTCCGGACATTCCCGAGGAAAGCCGAAGCCAGACAATATTTAAATGTAATTCTTAATAATTGTAATTTGTATTATCCTTTTTCATTAGTCAGAAAATGTCACGTAATTTTTAAATCATCCTTGTCATGTTACTTTAGTTATCCGTGGCACGAATTTACAAATATCTTTAACGGCAATTGTTTCGGCGGGAGGACGCCATGTTAGTCGAGCCGAGCCATGAGCTCAGCCCAGTCTTCCGCCATCAACGACCGAGAGCAGACGCTTCAGCACTCCGGGGACCTCACCGCTTGTTTTCACTGCTAAGTAATTCTGTTTAACTTTAATTCTTTCCAAATCGTTTTCTTTTCGTCCTCGGAGCTCTTCTCGGTCGGGGGACTGTTTAATTAATAATCTTACGACCAGTAACAGTCTTTTTTCTATGTAATACGTAATTCGAGATGTGACCACGTGGCGGGTCATTACACGTAAACCGATTCGTGCCGCGGGCGTTTTATACAGTTTCAATCGTGTACGTGTGTGAGTTGAATTAGTCGAATAAATCAGGTGTGTAAATCTAACGTATTATTTTATTATTTAAATCTGTATGACCACGTGGAGTGTGACGGCGTGTGGGACGCCTGAGAGTCCACTGCGTGATAATAGCGTGCCCGACGCTGAGAGCGGGCAGGATTTAGTGCTAGGTGTTTTCAGGGGGTAAAGTCACGCCTCACATGGGTGACGTCACACCCTGAGTTAGGAGTCTCACCGGGTCCACGTGGTGGCGCCCACTAACTTATCACCTTAAAGCCGTCCGAACGACTTCCGGCCGCAACACACCTAAATAAACAAATAATACCACTAATAACAGGTCACAGACAATTTAAATACTACCTTGTAGCAATTCACAATGAGGATTTGTTATATATATATTTTTTGGGTCATAAGAATATTGATTAGGAATAACTGTGATACGAAGAATAATAATTTTTTAATATGTAGATAAGGATAATGGTTCAGATATGTTAAGAATTGTTATTAATTACTTTGGTTAAATTTCATGGAAAGCCTTAAAATACTTATTTTCTTGAGTATTAATTTGTGGGTTAACTCCAGTTCATAATAATTAATTTTGATATTTGATAATTAATTTCATTAGTTGTTTTGTTTAAAGCAGTGTAGACTATAATTTTAAGGACATCAATTTTAAAACTAGAATTTCTAATACTTTTTCTTTTGTTACTTTTCTCTGTGTGCTTAGCCGGGCCACACACAGAACGTAAAATCTTAGAAAAATACATTACATAAAATTAATGAAGATACATGCCAGTGCAACACAGGACAACAAGACACATACCATGTAATCTACAATTGCCCCTATTTAACTTTGAAAGAAACCAATCAAAAACACAACTGCTAAAACACACAGAAACATGGCCCCTTAATAATCATGAATTTTACGACAATATTATTTTTGAAGATATAAAAACATTTTTCGGACATTGCTATAATACAATAAAAACATTAAATGATGACCTTGAGAATTAATACACAACATTACACTTCAAACTAATAACATTTACGAATTCCACTCTTGAAGATTGGACCCTGGACTAAATATTATAGTTAAAAATTTTTTTATATATATTACTCATTGTTTAAGCATATTTATCTAATTAGTAGTATTTGTTTTTGTGTTTGTCTAATTATTATAATCATGTATTGTCTTTGTTAAATTTATATGTCTTATATTATATATATGGATGTCTAGTTATAAACACACTCATCTTTGCATCTCTTAAACAAAATTTTATAATCTTCTCTTTGCATACTCCTCCTTTCCTTTTGAATTGTTTTGTCTTGCTTATATTACCAATACTAATTGTTAACTTTTTAAGCTTTAATGTTTATTTATATTTACTCCTGTTTTTTGTATTCCTCTTTTATCTATAAACATTAATGTTACTTGTTCAAAAATTCTCAAAATGTTATAAACAAAAAAATAAAAGATAAAAATAAATAAAATAAAAAACAAAAAAACGGAGGGGCTGGGCAGCTGTCTCCCTGAGGGGAGGGGCAGAGGGTCCGGAAGGTTAGGACCACGGGGGCGAGGGACTCTGTCGGCGTGCTAGGAGTGTGCCAGAGGGTGACTGTGTTGGGGCTGTTCCGGCCTGCCACAGGAGCTGACGGGTGTCTGTACTCGCGACTCCGGGGGACGCCTGAAAGGCCGACTCTGTTTCCGAAGCTCACGGAGAACCGTAGTTTATAGGACCTCTCTTGGGCTCGAGCCCATGAGCGCTGGGAGAAATCCCAATTGGTACGGGGCGGCGAGTTCGGGAGATGGCATTAATAGTAAATAGTTTTTTTCTTCTGCTCGTCTCGAGTAAAAAGATAGTAATAATTTTAGGGCGTCCGGGCTAATTGCTGCCTTCCGACTGGGGAAGGGGGACCCTTCAGGCACCTTCTCAAGCCGGACCACCAGAGATTTCCAAGTCCGGATCCGAATCCAAAATTTCAAAAAACCCAAACTTTTCAATAAATCATTAACTTACGGCAGATGGTAAAAGTAAATTTAAAAAATTAAAAAATCTATAAACAATTTTGTTTTTTTCTCATTCCATTTCAAATAAATAATAAATATTTCAAAAAACTGAAGTCATTCACATATACTGTACTAATAATTACATTATGAGATGGTGACATTATCCCAGATTTACTTCACAATATAAAAATTGAACAGCATGTAAGACCAACATAAATTCAAAACACCTACTTAGGAACCAATTTGTGAAAACTTGAAGTTCTGAAAGCATAATTTACAACTCTGTAAAATAAACTGTCACACGAGTTCACATAATAACGATTCACTATCACCTATTAAAATACAGGTAAAGATTTATATGCCCTGTATAGGTATATTGGTTAAAATATAAAACCAAGTTAACGAATATTTGGCCAACAGATGTATTTCCATGCATTGGTTACAGTAGGCCTATTACCAAATATTTTTGTGCAATTTGTTATTCACTTTGGCTTTTTTGGGGTTAGGTGGTTTAGGTTTGTTAGATTGGATAAAAATTTAATTAAAACCGCAGGTTTTAGGTAACAGCCATGTAGGCTATTGTAAAATTCATACAGTAAATCCAAAAAAACCTAACCTACAAATGCCTGAGCTTGCAGTACAGTGGAACTTTTTCAAATTCCACTGAGTGCGAACTTAGAACTTGGAACATACCAAAAATAATGCAAAATAAAACCACTGTTTTCTAATTTGGCTCATTAGGGTTCCACAGTTTAATGGAGCCTATTAAATATTTTCTCTTTAGTAGTTTACTGAATTTTATTATCGTTCTTGACCTTATTATTTTATTGGGGTCTGTTTCAGAACATTAATAAATGGAAGAAATAAAACCAAAATAAATACTTATACCACAATAAATAAAAACGAAATTGCTAAATTGTGTCTCAAGTCACCTCACAACCACAATTGCACGATACACGATTTCCCGAGTTTTCGAGCTCACTTGAAATTGGATTCTGTGACTATTAATAAGCAGAAGTCTCAGTAGTCGACTTTATCTCAGCATACATTTAATATCGTATCTCAAGAGTCATTTAATATCGTATCTCAAGAGTCATTTAATATCGTATCTCAAGAGTCATTTACTAAACAGCATCTCCTCACAAAAATAGTTTCAAGACCAGAAACCCGACTATTAATACGGCCATTAGTGTTAGTATTTCTTAATTCACCTTAAAAACTACTTTTTAACCCTTAACTGCTGTTGTGGGGTCCCTGGGGGCAGGGTAGATGTTTGTGTCCTGTTATCTTATCTCTGTTTCCGCTGAGGCAGCTGGCCTTCTTGGTACCTTCCCACCAGTTGCTCCCGAATGCTCACCTGACTTGGCTAGTCCAACACTGGTGTCCTCCTTAGTGCTCTGTATGCCACTGGCCTCGTAACACAATTAAAGTGATTTTTTTCCATACGGTTAGTTGGGCGATATTTGTTAAAAAAAAAAATTTAAATTCCGGAAATACTTATATTCTATGCTCTTTAACTTCCTCTTTTCATTAAACCAGTCCCTTCAGGGTAGACCTAAGCCATCTGTGCCTTATAGCAAGGTAGTGGCCTCCCGCCCACCTATGAGAGATGCGGGTACACAGACTGCTGACGTAGCGACCCAGACTGATGCGCCTATAACTCCACCTACCCTTCAGCACACTCTGACAACTCGAACCGTGTCAGTTAGCACGTGTGTGGTCCCACTCCCAAACAGCTAATGCCACCAGCTACGGCAGGTTCTGATAAAGTCATCCATAAACCTGTAGGGAAGTCTCTCAATTCGCCTTCCTCCACCCCTTCCCGTACCAATGCAGGCGAATGGGTGGCGACTCGATGCTCGCCATCCCGTCAACCCAACCCTCCTGTCGCTGACTTTCATGCGCCAATGGTAACGGATGACAACACCCTTGAGGGAAACAACAACAATCACAGCATGTACAAACCGGTGTTGCACAAACATAGGGGAAAAGTAAAAGGGAAATAGGTTACCGCCCACCTCCCCCTCTTACTTGATGACTCTTCTCCAGTGGAATTGCTGGGGGTACTTCTGCAATCTAACTGAACTGCAACTGCTCTTCAAGCACTCCCGTGCTTACTTGCTTGCGAGAGACCCACTTCAGTCCCTCTGATTCTCCCTCTATAAGAGGGCACACGTTTTATCGCTCGGACCACGTGCAGACGGACCACGCATGTGGTGGCGTGTGTATTATTGCCAGGGACTCCATCTTTCACGAGGCTATTACCCTCCATTCGACTCTTCAAGCAGTGGCAGTTCACTGCTACCTTGGAATTTTCGTAACAGTGCGCAGCTTATATGTACCACCCGCTCACAGCTTCCATCGTTCGGATCTCGAGGGTCTTCTCTCACAGTTACCACCACCATTTGTTGTCATTGGCGATTTTAACGCCCACAATGAACTGTGGGGCTCTTCGCGTAGAGACAGCAGAGGCCAAATGATCGAGAGGATCCTCACCAGTACCAACATGGTCCTGTTAAACACTGGTTCCACCAACTACACACTTTGCCACCCACACTGGCTCTTTATCCTGCAGCCCTGCACTCATCACCCATTTTGTGTGGTCGGTCCACGATGACCTCTGTGGTAGTGATCACTACCCGATCCTTTTGGATACCTCAATGGGACGGCCCCTGCAGCTTCCGTCTCGATGGGTGATTAAGAGGGCAGATTGGGGAAAATTGCGGGACCACCTCCTGTACCCACCACCTTCCACCCAGACGTGGACATGGCTGTGGAGCAGTTTACTACCATGTTGGTATCAGCGGGAGAGGCGTCCATTCCTACATCTTCGCCTACCGGTCGGCATCGCACGACCAGTGTCGTGATGCCATTCGTGCCCGGCGACGAGCACTCTGACGGTTTACGGCTAGACCAACGCAACAACACCTGGAAGTATTCCACATCTGCAGGGCCCGAGCACGACGTACCATCCGAGAGAGCCGTCGAAACTCCTGGAGGGAATATATCTCGCAGCTTACTGGGTATTCCTCCGGCCAACAAATAAAGACCACTATTCGGAAGTTGCATGAACGCCATTGTAACACCCATGTTCCCTATCTCCGAATAAATGGTACCCTAGTACAGGATCAATGGATGTCGCTAATCAGCTCGGCCATGCTTTTTCCGCAGTTTCGAGTAGCGCACGGTACACCCCTGCATTTCAAATGCTTAAAGCTCTTTGCGAGGGTACTGTGGTTGACTTTGGTCCCTCCAGAGGAGAATATTACAATCTACCATTTACACTTACCGAACTGGAGAAGTCATTGGACACTTTAAGCAGTCATCGGCCAGCCCAGACGGCGTACACTACGCGTGTTAAGTAATCTCTCAGCGGAAGGGAAAGCTGCTCTCTTAAGACTATTTAACCGCATCTGGGTATCTGGGACTTTTCCCTCCAACTGGGGTAAATCACTTTTGGTGCCCATTTTAAAACCAGGAAAAGATAAAGGCGAGGAGTCTAGCTACCGCCCTATTTCCCAGACCATGGAGATGATGGTTAACTCCCGCTTCGTTTACTACCTTGAGTTATGGCGGCTCCTCTCACCGCTTCAGTGTGGCTTTCGGCGTAACTGATCGTCAGTTGACAATTTTTTCACCTTTGAATCTGTGGTGCAGGACACATTCCTCCATGGGCAGCACGTCCTTGCAGTGTTTTTTGATCTGGAAAAGGCCTATGACATGACCTGGCGGTTTGGTATCCTATGACTGGGGCTTCCGGGGCTATCTTCTCCTTTTTATCTCTAATTTCAGGTTCGTAATGGCACTACCATCTCCCGGCCGTTCGTACAGGAGAACAGTGTTCCACAGGGAAGCGTACTTAGCATTACCCTCTTTGCAGTGGCTATCAACAGTATCACCTCAGCCTTTCGACCGCCGGTGCAATGTGCGCTGTATGTCGATGACCTGGCCATCTTCTGTCGCTCTGCTACATTCGCCATGGCTGAGTGCCAGATTCAGCTTGCAGTACGGTGGCTAGAGGGCTGGACGGATTCAAACGGGTACAGGTTTTCTACATCAAAGACTCAAGTACTGCACTTCTCTCCTGCTCCGGAGGTTCAACTATATGGCTCAGTGTTACCGGTCTCTAATACAGTTAAATTTCTGGGTCTAATTTTTGACCAGAAATTTACCTGGTTGCCTCACATCAAATCAAAGATCTGAAAGCTCGTTGTCTGAAGGATCTTGACCTCCTCAAACTGGTGAGTAGTCGGGACTGGGGTGCAGATAGGGTTACGCTCCTTCAACTATACCGTGCATTAATACGGAGTAAACTGGATTACAGCTCTGTGCATACTCCTCGGCGCGGCCGTCTACCTTGAAGCAGTTGGTGCGTGTCCACCATGTTGGTATCCGCATCGCCACCGGTGCATTTCCTACCAGCCCGGTCGTTAGCATGTGTGCGGCAGCTGGTGAACCTCCACTGCAGTATAGGCGAGACCTATTGCTCCTGTCGTATGGAGTGCGCGTACGTTCCGACCCGTCTCACCCTCTCTACACTTTGTTTCTGCACCCGCCTTCTGCACCGCTGTATGCTTTGAAACCTCGGGCATGTCCGCGTGTATGAGGTTCCAAACCATTTGGGCACCCGCAGAGCTCCCGAGTGATATGATATTTTCAATGCAACATGAACAAATCTGGTTGCAACGGGAGCCTCGGGTGCACCTTGTCTTGGCGCGTTGGGCGAAGCCGTCCACACCTCCATTTGTTTATAGAGTGCTTTTTACTGAGCTAATATGTAATTCTTTCCGTGGCTTTTATTGCGTGTATACAGATGGGTCCCGCTCGGGGGGATCTGTAGGGTGTTCTTTTATTTGTGATCAGGGACGGTATCTTTTTGGGCTACACCCTACCTGTAGTGTTTTAACCTCAGAGCTTTACGCTATTCTCAAAGCCCTGTGTTTTATTAGTAAAGGCATTCACCGTAGGTGTCTGGTGTGCTCCGACTCTATGAGTGCACTATCAGCCCTCCAGTCACGCTCGACTTCCCACCCTATCCTTCCTCTGATTCGGCAGAAACTGCACGAGGTGGAACACAGGGATACTCGAGTAGAGGGCATGTGGGCATACCTGGCAATGAGGATGCAGATCGAGCAGCAAAGGAGGCTTGCCAACTCCCACCTTGTGTCCTTTGTGTCCCTGTGTGCGATGCTTTGCTTGCTGCCCGAGCATTGGTTTGGACTGCATGGCAGAGGGACTGGCAATCGCTACCCTTGACCAACAAGCTGCGTTACATCTGCGATGTACCTCGACACCATTCCTTGGTCGATCGTCCTACCCGCAGGGAAGACACGATCATGACCCGCCTCCGTATTGGACACACCAACCTCACTCACCAGCATCTGCTGCGTGGGGAGCCCCGGCATGAGTGTGATGCCTGGACCACTTCCCTGACTGTACACCACATTCTTCTGGAGTGTCCCCGATATCACCGGGCTCGCGGTACTTTTGACTTCCCCGCTACGCTTCGACAATTGCTTGGTGAAGGGAGTTCACCTGCGAGCGTTGTTCTCCCTTTTTACACGCTTTATATTAGCTTCACCTGTATGTTTGTAACAGACTCCTTTGCACTCGATTTTGACCCACTTTAAACAGACAGATTTAATCTAAACTTCGTACACTTATCGAGGACCGTTGACAATACACTAATTGAATAAGTTTATCTCATTATCCTGATCAGGATCGACAGGAATAAATAATTTCCTCACCCAGCCTCTGTGTGAGAGCAAGTGAGATAACCGTGCAGTCGGTGCATGCGACCGTTTACCTACTTTCCAGCTCCAGTTCTGGGGTTATTAGTATTATTACAATATATCCTCAACAGTTAATTTGATGGCCGAGCGGATTAAGGCGCGGGTCTTCGATGACGTCAACCCACGGATTCACCGGTCGTGGGTTCTAATCCTGTCCACGGCTGAAAAAAAATATTTGTTTTCTTTTCAACAAATTTTAGGATTGGTGCCGTAAATCCCACTATAATTCGTCTGGAACTTCGCCAATCATTTTATTCAAACCAAAAAGTGAAAAATAAGTATAGTTAAAAAAAAACTGATCAAACAAGCTTTTAAAGTACATTGAACTAAAAAGTGAAAAATAATTTTTAAAATAAGCTTAAAACAATAATAAATGAAAAATACTAGTATTATTTTGAAAAAAGCATGGGGCGCTTTGTTCCATATTTATCGTACATCGAGCGCCTGATGGTAGAGCAGCCGACATCCCTCAGTATGAAATTTGACGAGTTAAAAAGCGAGAATATGGTGTTAAAAACCCTTCTTATCGACTCTCGTAGTGAAACTGCAGAGATAAAAAATGAACTGCAACAGATCAAACAGATCTTATCTTCTAAGACTGATTCTGTTAATCATACAGTCAAGTAAAGTAGTAAAAAAAGTCTCCTCAAACAAGAAACCTGTTTGTGTCGAGTCATCCGGTGTATCTGGCAACAGCGCGCCCACCAGTGACCCACTTACAACTCAGCGTGTCTCTAACGACGTCATCAGGAAAAACGGTAAACAGCCCGTCGACGAAGACGGCTTTACCGTAGTACAACATTCACGCAAGTCCACGAATAATGAAAACTCCGATAGAAAATCATCTAACACGGATCGTAAGAAAAATCCCTTGCAAATTGGCATCAGGAATGTTTCAACATGAAAAACAATTGCTAAACCTATTTACAAAAAAACAAAAGCTCTCTTTGTCACGCGTTTTGAGCCGTCTGTCACGGAACAAGAAGTCGTAGATTATATTTCCAACGAACTAAATCTCAAGCAAGTCAAAGTGGCCAAGCTCCGGACAAAGCATAATTCTTACGCCTCCTTCCATGTATCTGTTCTGGAAGAAGATTTTAGTAGAATTAATAATATTGTTTTTTGGCCCAGTGGCTGTTTAATCAGTCCTTTCTTTGGAAAACTGCATCAAGACCAAATTGTTAGTACTAATTCATCTCCTGAAGCTCTCAGCAATTCTACCCAATTACCTCCAAGTTCCTGCAGTATATCGTCACCTTTTATGCCAGCAACTTCTATGCCAGGGCCTGGAGGAGTGCTTCCTACTCACTTTCCAGTGAATGCCCAATCTTAATGAATGGGAAATTGCATATCAGAATGTTAGAGGACTTAGAACAAAATCAGTTGAATTCTTTGATAATCTTATTAATACTCAGTATGACATAATCTGTCTAACAGAAACTTGGTTCAACGAAAGATGTATCAATGCTCATTATTTCACCGATAATTATTCTATTTTTAGAACTGATAGGGATCCGCTACTCTCATCAATGGAACGTGGTGGCGGAGTGTTGATCGCAGTGAATAAACATAAATTCCCTTCTGTTCAGCTAATTCAATTATATGACTATCGTGGAGTAGAAGCCGTATGGATTAATATTAAAATTGCTTTTAATAAGTACTTAACATTGGGTAATATTTATCTTCCTCCAACTACATCACATAATCTATTCACATTGTATTTTGAAGCTCTTGAACAAAAACTCGTTAATTCTCATGATAATGTGATTATCTTAGGTGACTTCAATGTACCTGGGATAGATTGGAAAGGTAATCACTATTTCAATATTGCCCGTGCACATGTCAGATCCAAGGCTCAGTGCCTACTTGATTTCATATCTAATTTGGATTTAATTCAGCACAACCTAATACAATCTTCCAATAATCTTCTAGATCTTTGTCTTTCTAATCTATCCCATTGTGTGGTTGAAAAAGCTGTTGAATCTCTGGTCAAAGAGGATATCTATCATCCTACCCTACTTATTAAACTACATATTGAGGCGACCTCACACAATTTTACTCCAGATTCTATTTTCAGAAACTACAAAGCTGGTGATTACTTAAGCCTATATAACTCTCTAAAAACCCACAATTGGGATGAATATTATAACACCACTGATGTAGATGCTCTTGTAGATCAACTTACATCTTGTATCTGTGATAAAATCAATACCCACATTCCATTATCCACACGTAAGGCCTCTAAACATCCTTATTGGTTCTCTGGTGATTTAATTCATGCCTTAAAATCTAAAAAACACTTTCATAAACTCTATAAAAGAAACAATAATACTCAGTATTACCTTCTTTTCTCTAAATATAGAGCACTAGTTAAAAATCTTATTAAGCGTGATAAAACTAATTGGAATCGTAGTATCAATAATAAGGTTAAGAATAACCCTAAAAAATTCTGGAGATATGTCAATGTTATGAAAAATGGTTATAGTGAATCTCATTTTCTTAATGTCAATGGTGATATCTGTAATGATCCAGGTATTCTTTCTAATGTCTTTGCTAAGTACTTTGCTAGTGTATATGTACCATCCACCAACCACCCTCGTATCATTGATCCCGATATTATTCACAATTCAATTCCTGTATCATTCTTATCAGAAAGCCAGGTCTTATGGGGAATTAAATCATTAAAACCAACTATGTCTACTGGTCCTGACGGTATACCAAATTTCATTATTAAAGGCTGCTCTTTTATTCTAATGCCTCTATTGTTGCATCTATTTAATACAAGTCTAAAATCACAAGTATTTCCCACTAAATGGAAAATAGCTAA
Organism: Bacillus rossius redtenbacheri; assembly: GCF_032445375.1. Taxonomy (NCBI): domain Eukaryota; kingdom Metazoa; phylum Arthropoda; class Insecta; order Phasmatodea; family Bacillidae; genus Bacillus; species Bacillus rossius. Next base: position 74,299,394 of record NC_086334.1, on the reverse strand, counting down.
GGTTATTCCCATACATAAAAAGGGTAGTAAACTCAGTGTATTTAATTATAGGCCTATATCATTATTAAATGGCTTTACTAAAATCTTTGAAAAAATAATATTTAAACATATTAACTTCCCAATAAACAACAGATTAGCTCCTAATCAGCATGGCTTTAGAAATAGTATGACAACTTCTACTAATCTTCTCTCATTTATTAATCCTATATACAATAAAGTTACAACAAGGGGGCAGGTTGATGCATGTTATTTTGATCTGGCTAAAGCCTTTGATACTGTCAATCACTCCATTTTACTAGCTAAGCTTTCTAACTTCGGTTTATATAACCTGGTTTACTAGTTACCTTAAAGATAGATGTTTCTTTGTTTCACTTAATAAAAAAACTTCTACTTTATATCATGCTACTTCTGGTGTGCCTCAAGGGGGTACTTTATCTCCCTTACTATTCAATATTTATATCAATGATATTTTTAAAGTTCTTCATCATACTACTGGTTTTCTGTTTGCTGATGATCTTAAAATATCCAGAGAAATTTCCTCCTTAAATGACTGTCTGCTTCTTCAATCTGATATTACTGAAATTGATAATTGGTGTAAAATGAATTTAGTTTCACTTAACAAAGATAAAACAAAAATTATTTCTTTCACAAGGAAAATTCATCCAGTTAAATATGATTATTTTCTTGACAACTCAAAAATTTCCAAATCTCTTAGTATAAAAGATCTTGGTGTTATTCTTGACTCCAAACTATTCTTTCATCAACATGTTAATTCTTTAGTATCCTTTTCCCGTAGAACCTTATATTTAATAAATTATATAACTTACTATGCATCTAATATTGAATCCATTCTTACTCTTTATTTGTCCTTAGTCAGAAGTAAACTCGAATATTGCTCAGTTATCTGGAACAGTATTAACACCACCGATAGTGACAAAATTGAATCCATACAAAATAAATTTTTCAAAATAATTAGTTCTAGACACCATCAATAACCCAAATTAGAATCTCTTTCAAATCGTCGCATCCATCTGGATGCCCTGTTTGTGTTTAAGTGCTATAGTTCAAAAATTAATTGCTTACACTTACTTGATAACTCTGGTATTCGAGTCCCGCAGTTCAAAAGCCGCCTTCGATCCCTATTATGTTCCTTACACAATAATAATGATTTAATTTACAGACTTATCTCAAATTTCAATAAATATGAAAATTTTATTAAAAACTTTAAATTTTAATTTTTATGATTACCCTAATATTTTGAGTAATTTTATAATCCTGTTTATTCTTCCCATTCTAGATCATTTAGTTAAGATTATCTCTGTTGGTGTTTTGTTTTGTTTTGTTTGTCATTGTGTCGTCTTTTATTATCCTGTGTATGTTGTATTTATTCGCTTGTATGTGTCCTCTTTTATTATCCTGTTTATGTTGTATTTATTCGTTTGTATGTGTCGTGTTTTTATTACTTGTTCTGTGCACACCTCCAAAGCTTCGGCTGTTGGTGTGCATGTCACAAATTTAATTAATAAATAATGTCATCAGAAGGCTCTGGGCTCGAATCCCAGTCCGAGTTATCCGAATTTTTCTCACATATTCTAGACTCACATTGAGAAGGTCCTTTCCTGATCCTTTCTCAAAATTCCTGTTACATAAATGTGGAACACTTCACGTAATAATTAATCAGTAACTCCCATCCTTTCCTGCTTCACAGCATTAATTTTGTACAGTACCGTATGTAACACTGGTCAATATCACTTGTTCGTCAATAACCTTATATCATTAAGTCTGACTGTATATATTTAAAACATTAAAATCTTTGAATGGCTTCTAAAATCCAGATTTGAATATCAATACAGCTGTACACATTAATAATTCGGAAAATAATTACAGTTACTTATAGTTATCACGGAATTAATAGTAGATTAGAACACATAACAGTTTAAAAAAATTATCAAACACGCTTTTACAATTAAACCAAACTAAAAAGTAGAAAATAAATAATAGTTAAAACTAAAAAACACGCTTTTATAATTAAACCAAACTAAAAAGTAGAAAATAAATAATAGTTAAAACTAAAAAACACGCTTTTTTATAGAAAATCCAACTAAAAAATTTGAATTAAAAATAGTGTAAAATAAAAAAATGTATTTTATTTTAAAAAAAGCGTGGGGTGCTTTTTAAGATATTATCAAAATGATAATCCTTCAACTCATATTTGTCAATAAAATAATTATAACTATTGACATCATGCACCCCACGCTTTTTTTAAATAAAATACATTTTTTTATTTTACACTAGTTTTAATTCAAATTTATTAAAATTTCTTTTCTTTTTCTTAGTTGGATTTTCTATGAAAGCGTGTTTTTAGTTTTTTAAAACTATTATTTATTTACGTACCGTAGGCCATTTTAACGCATTGTGACGACTGTGTTTTTATCAGCATGTCAGGCTTTTCCTGTCTTGTTTATATTCAGTGGATACCTCGCTTTTTACTGTATCTTTGATTTTATCTGTTTTTATATATATTGTCAATTTCTCCACTGTGTGGACAGTTTTTATCCTTGTCTACCGTCCTTTTCTCGTCTGTCTGTGACAGAGTTGTTCTGTCATTCAGTCCCGTTCACAACACAACCTGTTGGTGCTAAAGCCCACCCCACACGATGCCCATTTTCTGCTATAAATTCTGTTATACCCATGGGTATAAAAATTTTCATAAAAATTTGTATAGCAGAAGCGCAGAAAGATTTCTTAACTCCATACACACGATACCTAGAATGCTAACAGAAAACCAGCCAACGCAGTTGCCGACCAAAGCAAACATATCAGGGGAGGATAAACCTGTCGTAGTCAACTTATCAAAATACTGAAAAAAAAGTGAAAGTTACACCTGTTTGTGTTAAAAATTATGTAACTTGCGGAAATATTATTTGATATTTTATCTTATATTTTTCATTTGCAAATAAATAACAAAATCTGTTTAGTATTTAAAAACAAATTAAGAGCAATTTTGGAATTACAAATATATTTTTAAGTTGTAGGGTAATTTCAAAATCTAAAAATATATAAATTTAAATGATACAAGGGACATTGGGTTTACTAAATGTAGTTTATGTACGGTTTAAATTCTAATATTAATTTAATTATACAGTTAATCAAGCTAATTTCATTGTAATAGTAAAAAAAATGCTACCGATTCATATATGTTATATATAAGATTTATTGATTACTTATATATTTAACTACATAATTAGAGGAATTGTAACTAATATTTTTTGTAACCCAGTGAGACAAATAAACACGCACATACCGCGTAATAAATTTAAATCTTAGGTGAAGAAAAACATTTTGCATGTGTCGCTATGAAGTATCAGTTTATTCATTATTAATTTATGGACACTCGTTTCTTAATAAACGTTGGCGTTTTAATTATAAAATTAACTTTTGGTTTAAATTATTTGTGAACATGTGATTTTACTTTACTTTTTTAAAAGTAAAAATAAATCTAGGTACTACGTAGTACTATGAATAAAATCAATGGACTGAGACACCTAAATGTAGTTAATAATATTATATCATAAATTAATTCTAATAATTTATATTTGCAGAAAGCACAGTATGTACAATTTAATTATCTGTTATTTAAAAAAAACTAAAAAAAAAATTGGACTGAAGAGGATTCGAACCACATTCAAAATCACCCTTCTACCGCTGACATCGTGCCCTTCGCCACTACGCTACCGCAACTTCTACGAATGAGAGAGGAGATAATGGGTTATATATAATGCAACGTATTTTCATAACGTATTTTAAAATTTCCGATTACTTCTTTCTGTGGCAATTTCAGCTTAACAAATATATTCCATAGTAGTTTTACTATTATAAAGTTTCATTTGGCATACCATTACATTTGTTACGTCCCTTAATGTTGACAATACAGACTATATACGGGGTTATATTGCAACACGTGGGTCCGCCATCTTGACGGCTCCAGCTCGTGGGTATAGCAGAAAAATAGAACACGTTCTATTACGGTTTTGGCTAAGACTTCTGTTATGAAAACTTTTATACCCAGAGCCAGACCCCTTGGAAGGGTGCTGAAATGTTACCCACACGGGAGCAGGCGCGCTAGCATAAAAATTACATGAAAACTGCTAAGGAAATGGGTGTCGTGTGGGGCAGGCTTAATGGCCTTCACTGCCAATGCGCCCCCACATCACAACTCACTCCTTGCGCAAACTATGTTCAATGTATGAAGCTAAGCAGTCAAACGACAAGTTTGAACGAGTATGTGCATGCACAAACTCGCAGATCATGCAATAATGGCACTCGCAGCAGTGCCATTAATTTTTTTTTTAAATATTGGCACGGCCGAAAAAAATTTTAATTGTAAAATAGTGGCACACCTGATTATTTCTTTTTTTCTATAAAAAGCTCAAAAATCGTGCTCGATCAATCAGTATACAGCCAGACACGATGACGTCATTCCAGCCGGAGATTGCGTGCGTGAACGCCAAGCCAAACTTTAACTGCGTTGAATATAGTTTTCAGGACGAAGAAGAAATTTTACGCACTTATACGGAAATATGTTACGACAGAGTATTGCATTTCCTAATGGCTCATTCGCCACGAGGCTGCGAACCATCCCAACAACAAATAAACTGTACCGGTCCGGATTTGTGCGTCGTGTTTAACCTCAGAACAACAACCGTACTTCCATGCAGCACAGAAGAAATTCTCTGCAAGACTCTACATGCATCGGACTGCACGCCAGAAGACTGTAGCGGTATTGTCCCCGGCACCCTGGGCTGCAGTGAACAGTCCAAATCCATGTCTACGAGACGCAGCGACCTGTCCAAACTCAAGGCTTCGAAGCACAGCGGCCTGTCCAGACCTGAACTCAAGGCTTCCAAACCAGCAACTCGTCGCCGCAGCGTCAAGAAACGTGGATTGAGCATCGATCCGCCACAGATACATTGCGATAATGCTACGGGCTTTTACGAAATTGCCTTGTTAGATGTTTTGAAATAAATTATTAAAAAATAGAGTAAAAAAAATTGATATCGTTTTTTTTATTTTGCCCTGTCATTTAAAAAATCTATACGTAGCACGAAGTCTGTGTTTTTCTCTTTAAAATAATTACAAGTTAATACAATTTTGTTAGAATAATAAAAACCTTTTGACAGTGCTAAAAAAAAAAACAAGTGTTGAAGTATTTAAAAAATATATATTATATTTAAAAATGTGTTAGCGATGAAAATATATATTATTTTTCAGTTAGTATATTTACCAAAATATGAAACTGTTGAAAAAAACCTAATCTATAAAGTGCCTTACATAATATATAGTTTTTCAATAAGTTAGTAAGTATTTCCTTTGGAGCTGGTGATTAACATGGCGACTCTTCCAGCTGCCAGGGTGGATTGATACGATGACTACATTTTGGCATTTATCTATGGCCCAAATGCACATATTCCACTAGAAATTTAGTATTAACTTGTACTGCATTTAGTGAAGGATTCGAACGTCACTAAATTTCGCATGTTAAGAATAATTTAGTAATAGCCTCGCTAGGCTTAAACAAGTATAGTGTTGAGGCTTACTAAATCACGAAGATAGTCCAGTTTAATCGAATATGGCCTGATTTTAATGACGTTAAGTATGACGTCACGAACTCGGGCAATAGGGAACGGGTATTTTTGTTTGTATTTAATTTACTGTGTACAAATAATGAGCATTGAGTTTTTGGGTTATCCACGTGGTTGTCTCGTAATGGATCGTGCTCCCAGACAGTTTTCAGAGATATTCTCTGCTAATGAAAACTGTATTTTATTTTCATTAGTAGAAAAAAATGCCAGAACAGTGGAAGCCAAAAAAACGGATTTTAAAAAAGTCTCCGAAAAGCTTGGCAAGAAATCGAGAAAGATTTCAATTCTTATTTGGGAGTCACCAAGGTTAGTACCGTATCACCTAATTACATGTACATGCCTTTGTGTTTTTATTAATTGTTATATTTCAATCTGCTAGACGTTTGTTTCATAACACACATATATTAGTAATGTTTTTTTAATTGCTCTCGTTAATCAAAAGTTGTTTAAGTATTTCATTATTGCATAATTTAAAGTAGTGAAATCACGGGTTTAATTTTTAAATGTTTCTGTAAAATGTGTTGAAAAATTTCTATTAGCGATATTTTTACTAACTGCAGTACCACCGAATTATCAGTAAGTATAAGGCATTCAAGTAAAAGTTCCGTATTGCATATCCAGGTGTATTCAGTTATGCTTTTGAACTTGGTGGCATGATCCTGTACACCTGATCCTGTGGTACATGATGCTTATTTTTTTTTAACAGTGGGGAGGCACATAGCGAAACCTAATGTAAAAAATAAATTACGAATAAGACAAATTACATCAGGTTTCACGCTATCGCTCAAAACGCATCGGCGCTATGCGCCTCCCCACTGCTAAAAAATTAAGCATCAAGCATCATGTACCACAGATGTACAAGATCATGGCACCAGGATCATACCATCAGGATCACAGGGTTAACTTGGATAAGCAATACGGAACTTTTACTGGTATTCATTTGTGATAAATATATCAACCCCCTTGACATGAATAACATTCATTAGATCATGTCCTAACTATTAGGAATATAAACAATTTAATTGGAATAGTCAAATCAGATCACAGTAATTTGGATGGATTATATTCCATTACACATAAATTAACAACACTATGCTTTCTGAGCCTTATATGTGTTATCATCATTCAGTTAAAAAAATAAAACTGTGCATGTGGGAAGTGTTATCAGAACTTGTGACATTTCTAATTTAACAAATACGTATTTATTTGTTGCAGCGCACTGCATCCCAACTAAAAAAATGCTGGGAAAATGAAAAAATTAAGAGAAAAAAGATTCTTGCTGCCAACACAAGGCAGCGAATAGCAACTGGTGGAGGTCCATTTGTGCAGGAGCCCTCCACAAATCCTGAATTGGAGGTAGCTTTAGCTGGGACACAGCACTTCATTGTGTATGGTGGAGACCATGATATGGTTGTTTCTGCCGACAGTAGTCAGAATTGTGCTCAGTACCAGGCTGTCGTTGCACTGGACCACGACTATGAGCTGCCCATCTCAGAACCATGTCCGAAGAAGACATGCCTCACGAGGTAAACGGCACGCAGATGCAAAAGAAGGATGCTCCCATTTCTGCTGGACACTCTATTAAGGCACAGACTCGTCGTGAGGTTGCCATTGAAGATGAGCTGCAGCATCGCCTAAAGAAACTTTATGCGACTGAGAAGCGTGAAGTTGAGCATCACAAGCTTGTAGTTCTGGAACAAAAACTGAGAGTGAGGCAGCACGAACTGCTGCAAAATATGCTAGAGAGCTTCACGAGCAGACAAGGAAACATCGTGAGGAAGAACACCAGCTGCGAATTCAATTAATGAAATTTGGGAATGGCAACAGGTTATAAATTGTTACATATTATGGTATATTAGCATTTAAAGATTTCAACATTAATTTTTTATTCTCATAAGTTTCATGCATTTTTTTGCTATTACTAAATTGCCTCTAGCACAGTTTGCAAAAAGGAAGGGTAAGGTTCAAGGAAAGCTTTTTTTTTCTTCTGTCTATATCCATTTTTAATGTTCTTGTATGTTTTTCAAACATTATTATTATAGTAATTGCTGTAATGGGTAAAATCAAAGATGAGATAATATTAGTTTACCGTACTTCAGTAATGATTTGATGGGTTAGTTGAATTGAATTTGAGTCAATGATATCTTTGATTAGAATGGCTACATTACAGGAAAGATTATATCATGTTATTCTTGGCTAATTTTGTTTTTAAAAACAGGAGATTTCAGTTTGGTTGTTTCAATATTTATGAATTCTACTTATTCATATGTAGTATTTTATTACACGAATACTCTACTTAAAAGATGTGGCATACACATTGCATTTTTACAATAGGTATAATTTTTAATAAGCAAAAAAGGAAAAATTCATTGGCTAATAAATGAAAAATGTATCGCCATAATGAAAAACCAAGATAAAATAAAAAAATAAAATTCCAAAATTTTTAGTATGTTTTAGTACAAATTTCCTGCTAAAAAAAATACATTTATTGAATATTATGTAGTAAAAAATATTGTTTTAGCGGTTTCAGCTAATTTTGTTGTTGTTATTTCTAATTTCACGATTCCAGTTGCATTTTAGTACTTTTCATTAACTTGTATTTCGGTGTTACCATGTAATTTTGACCCTACTGATAGTATAAAATAGTAACAATGGTCTTTTTAGTTAAGTGAGCTACATTTGAAATTAGAAGATCCTAAGCAACCATTCAAATTATTAAGGAAAAAATTTCTTATGGCTAACTTAATTACCTACAAATAATCCATTTTATTTTGAAGTATGTTGTATTTAGTTCATAACACCATTATTAATTAGCTAACCTTACTGTACCTTTATAGTCTCTTTTTAAAACATAAACCTACCTAAATGCTCATTAAAAAAGGGAAACTACTGGCAAACTATATTTTTCTGTTAAGATTATGTTTGGTTATGTGACTGAAAATATAAACTTTTAAGACATGGTGTATACTTCTTTAATAATGTTATGAGTAATTTTTCAGATGTTAAGTAAAGAATCAGAAACACATAATGTTAAAAAGGGTGATTTTTAGATGATTGACTATGTTTAGGTAAAGATCATTGAATTTTATTTGTGTTGTAACATGTTCTTGACACTAGTTTTACAAGTGATCTGAAAATATTGAAATAAAATTCTTAAAATTGTATTAAGAGTTTCTGTGTATCAATTCAATGAATATATTCTCTAACATTGAGATATTAATAAAACAAATACTGGCTTAACTATTTCGAACAATTGTTTTAAAATACTTTACTGTATCTGTTGGGACAAAGAATACCAATTTGTTGTTATTGAATGTTGTTGTTCCCTAAATTTACTACTTTTAAAAATTACCTTAAGCATTCGAGTCTTTATTCATGCTTCAAATCTTTTATAATATTTATCTTTTATAAAACCATGTATATTATTCAATATTTTATTATATTTTCTAATACTTATTATCTTTTCAAAAAATTTCCTTTCCAATATTTCTTATCTTTTCCAATACTTAAATCATATAATGTATTATATTTTAAAATCATTTTTATAATATTTATCTTTTATAATATATATAATATTAAAAATCATGTTTATAATATTTATATTTTAAAATCATGTAATGTTTATCTCTTTACTAAAATTATACTATTTGTGCAAATGGCAAAGCAAATGGAAGGGAAAAAAAGATAAACAACTAAAAAACTACAGAAAAAGCAGAAAAGGAGGGGCTAGGGTCGCCGGGCAGCAGCCTCCACCTGGTGCCCTGCGGTAACCGGACACCAGTAGTTGTAGGTCTCTCTGTGGACGCCATGGGGAGGTGAGTAAGTGTTTGCGCCGCATCCCCACTGGTGGAGCTGGCCTGCAGGGTGTGCGAGGACAGCTGGGCAGTTAGTGGAGGCACGGTATTCCAGCCTACTGCAGAAGCCCTTCAGTCTGACCTAGCCCTGTGGTACCGCTCCATCGGTTGGAGGAATAGCACTTTTCCATTGGCAGAAATAGGGAACACAAAATTATATCTTCTCTTTTTAGTGCCTCTCTTTGGTCACGTGGCTCTGTGGGAGCGGGGGAGAAATTTCTTGTCCTCTCGGAGGTCGTGAGTCTGAGAGAAGGAAAATATTTAGTAGCTCAAACATCTCCCACACTCCTGAGTGGACAGATTGTTGTTTTTAGGGTGTCCGGGTTAATAGCTGCCTTCTGATTGGGGAAAGGGGGACCCTTCAGGCACCTCTCCCCAATCGGACCTCCAGAGAGTTCCAATCCCGGCTCCAGGCACTAATTACTTTATACAGCGAAACCCCTTATTTACGTTACCGTTATTTACGTTTTCCCGTTATTTGCACTATATTCTTCAGGTCCCGTTTGGTTCCCATATAGTCCAATACAATACTTTCCCGCGAATTACGTCTCAAAAATCGAATCAATCCCGCTATTTACGTCACGTAACAACCATAAACAACCAGAAAATACCGTGGAGCTAGTAGGCAATGAACATTTTAAATAGCAAAATATACATATTTTATAACATGAAAAGTTGCTTTTATTTCTAAACATGTAATAATTTAAGCCTAGGCGTGTAAAAGTACGAGTAATTATAGCAGGAGACAATCTAAAATACACGAGGGAAAAACGTAAACTCATGAATGTACAAACATGGCTGCTTGTAAGTTCTGATACTGTATTTATGTCACAACTTAGCCGAAATACTGGTACGAGACATAAACTTCACAAGATAAAATGAGCGGTGTCTTGGTAACTGTTTTATACGTCTTTTATAATTTGGGAAGTATTGTACAGTTGACGCCATATTTTTTAAACTAACCATTTATTTCTGGGGATCGTAAATAATTAATTATTGGTATCAAGACGACATGATAAACGTAAACTTGAACATGTCACGGCAGCGAGAAAACTGGTGCGTATACCAATAAACTGGTATTAGAACTGGATAAAATTGGTACACGGGAGGTGGAGCTTATATTTTTTTCCGCTAAGCTCGCATCTATTGGTTGGCGGCTGATGGCGTCATGAGTCTGGGCGGAGCATAGAGTGCGCATGCGCCGCCGCGTCGTTACAGCAGCTGACCGAGTACAATGACCTTTCTCCGCGTTTGGCGCGCTATTGACGGTAAATATTCATCAATTTGCGGCCTTTTCTTAAAAAATTTTTTACTGTGAGCAATGTGTATGTAGCCCGTATTTGTTATAAACCCTGCCGGTTGCAACTGTATTTATAATTTGGAGAGGCAAATAATCTCCTTGAACAGCCAAAAAAGCAAGCAGAAGAAAATTTCAAATTTATTTTTTAGGAAGTAATCAGAAAAACATTTTGGCTTTCATTCTTTTTTTATTTTTGTCAAATGTGGTAAATTAATAATTGATTAAATACTAAAGTAAAATTTGTTGTTAGTGTGTTTGTACCTGCATTGTAGTATGTGCTATTAAACAAAAGGAAAAAAATTCTAAATAAGGTAAACTGTACTCCTTTTTATACTTTTCCCTTTATTTACACTTTCCCGCTTTTTACACTTTTTTACTTTGTCCCCATGAAAAGTGCAAATAAGGGGTTTTGCTGTATATATATCAATCCAATCTTTTTACCTTTTAAGTGGTTTCAGAAATTCAAAATTTAAAAATATTAATTTTATATATTTAATTAAAAGTCATTAATTTTTCTCTTACATACAGTTCACAATTTTTTTCTACAAGAGAAACATTACAGTTAAGACAATTCTAACACCCCGAGGGCTAAAGCTATGAGGGGTTCAAATCATTCTTTCTTTCTTTCTTTGTCCACTCCAATGGGGTTTTCTCGGGGTATCTCCTGTTTACGGAAGCCTTGGAATCTCCGGCATTCAGTTTGTTGTGTCGTGCGTCGCAGTCAGTCAGTAAAGTGATTGCGGCCTAGCGGAAAATGACAAGTGCTACTGTGCTGCAAGGTACAGAAAGGCTGCGTGCGACGTCTCTCCACCTCCACGTGGTAGTGAATGTACACGTAGGCAGGTTATAAGACGACCAGTAACTGCCAGAACTGAGTCGCTATAATTCCGGTTGCAGACTCCCTGTCACGGCGAAGCGAGAGATAAGGGTTAGGCGCATGCGCAGGGGTGGACCCGTCCACCTCTGCAAAATCATGGGAACGGATAGACCTCGAAGAGGAGCGCGAGGTCTTCCGCAAACCCAGTAAAGGCTCGCAGATGCTAAAAGACCGCCAGCTGGCACGAGGGGGGAGCACAAAAAGCTCCGGCTCACCCCCCAACAGAAACATCAGAAATTGAGACAACAGCAGACAGCAACGACTCCGAGCTGCCCAGTGGGTCTCACAGTAGGAAGACTGTTCGCATAGTCGACTAGCCATGGACTGAAAAGAAAAAAAGGATATCCAAGAAAGAAAGGCGGCCCAAGGAAGCAGAACGAGGTGCAGATGAAGGAAAGGGCTTGCACAAGGAGCCAACCCAGGGACAGGCGACAGATGCTCTGCCGGGCCCCTCCGCAGACGGTACCCGGGAAAAACCCTCCAGTGAAGCAAATGATAAAGAGTCCTTGCACGCCCCAGAAAGGGCTCCTGCCCTGGCACAGGTTACACACAGAAAACTGGACACAACCCCGTCTGCGCTCAGCTCTGAGGCATTGGAAGTGAACAAGCTTGTGGCCGAACTGTACGGCATCTGTTCTGACCGCGAGCGAGTTACCAGCGGAGCTGCGTGGGAGATCTGGGCGCGGGTACGCCAGATGCAGAACACAATCGACAGGCTCGTTCATGGGAACGTCTTCCTTGCGGGTGCGAGGAGCGCTGCTGCCAAGGTTGGAGTGGGAGACCGGCAACGGTCGTACGCTGGTGTTGCCGGCAGCCGCCCGGCTTATGAGGTCTGCAGCGGCGGGGTCTGTGCAGATCAGGCCAGCACGCAAGGTGATGGTAGTCTACCCAGTAGATGAGGCTGCCCCATCCAAAGACACGCAGCAGGTTGTGAAGAAAGGACTGGCCGGAGATCAAAAAGAACTAAAAATCATGGGGATGCGCGCCGTGGCACGTGGGGGTGTAGTGGTTGAGGCTACCAATGATGCCACCATGATTACCCTCCCGCACGCAGCTGGCCGCGCAAGCGGACAAAATTAGGGTGCATGAGCCCAAGCATCTGATCCCGGAGGTGTTGCTGTATGACGTGCCCCGAAACTTGGCTACCCCCGAGATTGGCAAGCACATCCACGCCAAGAACTTCACAGAGAAAGTTATCCCAATGGCTGAGTTCTGCAAGGATCTTAGGATCAAGCGCCAGTTGGGCAGCCAAACAGGAGACGAGACACATCTCGTTCTGCAGTGCTCCCCGAAAGTTCGACGTGTGATGCTGGATGCGCGCAGAGTGTACCTAGGGTACACCTCCTGCAAGGTTGTGGACTACCTAAACCCGTTGAGATGTTACAACTGCCAACGCTACGGCCACCACTCTGCTACCTGCAAGCTAAAGTCCCAGTGTGGACGATGTATCTTATGATCACAACTGAGTGCCCTAAAGGTTCTCAGGAATCCTGTGCAAATTGTGTGCAGGAGGGGATAAAAGAACATAACCATGTGACCTTCTTACGATCCTGCCCTGTCTTGGCTAAAGCCATAGCGATGGAGGCCTCTCGCATCGACTATGGTTAATTGTGTCCAGCTCAACATGCACAGGTCGTCTGTGGTCACGGCTGAACTGGAGGCCTACTGCCGACAGCACAACCCAGATGTGCTACTACTCCAAGAGCCGTACTCGGTCCACGGTAAGCTCCCCGTAATAAATGGGCGCGCGCAATGACAGGTTGGACATGATGGTATGTACGGGGCTCTCCACCCCATACCACATGGTGGTGCAATTGAGAGACGAGTGTCATAACACAGTCTTCGTTGCCTCATCCTATTTCATTCCATCTGACGAGGTCGGTCAACACCTGGCTCAGTGGAAGCGCATCCTCCGGGCTCTGCGCGGTCGCTGGTAATACTTAATGCAGATGTGCACGCGAAGGCTGAACTTTGGCACTCCCCCCCAAACAAATGAAAAGGGGGTTATTGTCACCCAGTTTCTCCTTGCCCATGACCTCTACGTTCAAAATGATCCAGGGCATTTGCAAACGTACGTCTCCGACACGCCCGGAACTGAATCAACCCTTGATTTGACGCTTAGCACCCGCCACGGAAGGGTTAAGATAACAGACTGGATAGTGTCGATGATATCCTCCAGCGACCACAGAGAGATCGAGTTTAAGCTGCAGCTTGGTGTACCTGGCCAGGAGGTGGAGGAGCTTACTGTCCCCAGGTCCTGATACATCCATAGGGGCACAAATTGAAGACGTTTTGACAATGTCCTGCAACATAAGATTCGAACCCACGAGGCTGTCTTGAGCGGTGGAACAGTGCATTGGCGGGCCCAGGCAGTGACATGTTATCCTGGAAACAGCTGAGGCGGTCCTGCGAAAACGAACATACTCCCGTGCCTCTAGTCAGTGGTGGACGGACGAGCTGGAGGACCTCAGGCAATCACTCATTCGTGAGCGGAATGCCCTAAAGCGTATGTGTTAGCCGGCTAGGGAGGTGATGAGGGCGGGTCTACCCGGCTCGTGGAGGTAACCGGGAACGCAGACCCCTGGGGACTGGTCTACAACATAGCCACTGGTAAACAACGAACAGCTACGCGACTCTGCAGCCTGCGCCAATGTGAGGCAGTGGACCTGGATGTTCTCACTAGCTCACTCAACTTTGGCAGGTGCTCCTGCCAGACGATGATCCTAGGGAGGATCTCCCTCTACATGTTCCTGTGAGGGAGTCTTGTGGCCTCCCCACGGGTGCGGCTGACATGGCTGACTTTGACATGGATGAGTTACGGGCTGCATTGCGGAGTCAGAAAAATAGGAAGGCCCCGGGCGTCAACGGTATCACAGCCGAGATCCTGAAACGGGCCAACTTGGCTAACATATTATAGAGGTATTTGAGAAGCCCTCAATAGAATTGAATTTTATGTTAATTATTTTACTTCTTACCTCTATGACTTTGTCTTAGTCCTGTTATGAATTATATTTACCAGTATTGTATCTCTATGGTCAGGTCAATTTGGTTTTACTCTTTAAGTATTTTCATGTTTTATCTAAGTAATAATTTTATGAAATGTCTTTGCAAACATTTGTTAAACGGCGACGAATAGGAAATGAGCTTACACCTTTTAATATTGTTTTTGGGTCATTACTGAGGAAAGAGTATATGTGATTGGACGCTCGACTGCGCATATATTTTATTTAAAGAATTTAGTATTTCCAGTGTGATTTCGGAGAGTGTCCAATAGAGAAAGCTTTGACTGTTTGAAACAAATTGGAACTGGAGTTTCTGTTCTACTATCATGGGAGAAGGATTAGAGAGAAAGAGCTCCGTGATTTAGTCATAAATGAATGTAAGAATATCACGTAAAACATTGGTACGACGACTGAATAGCTAGAATCTACGTGAAATTGATGATTTTATAATAAATACCGGAACTACACAATGAAGAAGAGGTAGTTACCGATGTTCGAAGCTCTACTAAAGAATCGACGACGACGATAAGTTTTGACTAACAGCATAAATAGAACTGGATCAACGACGAATTAAGAAAAAAAGAAGAAAAGGACTATCAATCTTCGAGATGGAAGGAGTTCGACAGCGGTAGACGGCATCGTAGACGGTGTACCGGAGGACATCATCCTTCTAGACGACTCCAGGTGACCGACGCCAGTCCTGCTGGAGTACCAGCAGCACGAGAGGAGGTGCATCGAGACGGAGACCCAACCAGCGACATCGGAGGAGAGTGAGATCTAACCAGCAACATCGGAGGAGAGACAGGGGTTCGGAGAGGTTTTCCACAGCCTCTTGGTATTGTAACGACGCGACGAGGTTTGTTTGCCCCATCCCCGAATTAACAAGAACAGCGAGAAGTTACCTGTCCTATTTTAATGGCAAGATATCTTAAACTATGATGTTTACGATCAAGACCTAATTTGAAACTCGCAAAAACAACTTAATACTACTTAACTACGTAAAGACTTGTAGCTTGTACATACTGGACCTGGTTAACTGACATTGATCAGTAATATGTACGATATCAAAGTTAAAATCTGTTAAAGTCATTAATTGTCTTGAATGTTTAAAGAATAGCCC
The DNA here is from genome assembly GCF_032445375.1 of Bacillus rossius redtenbacheri. Lineage (NCBI taxonomy): Eukaryota > Metazoa > Arthropoda > Insecta > Phasmatodea > Bacillidae > Bacillus > Bacillus rossius. The sequence goes on along the minus strand of NC_086334.1, from coordinate 74,283,599 downwards.
CAGGTCCAGAAGTCTTGAGACAGTTTGATCTACCGAAAGAGACTGAGCTAGTAAAAACAAAGAAAAGACTAATTTGCCAGTTAAAATGTGTTTCAATAATATTTAAAATATTGACTGATAACCAAACTATTATTCAGTGATACAATTACGTAAAACGTAATTAGTTCTGAAAGACATTTAAGTATAACGGATATTGAAATTTTGTTTAATGAAAAACCTATTTAAACATGAATAATTGTCTCAAAGGTATTTGTATGTTGCTTGCTAATCATTGACTCTGTCACTTTTCATGTTACAGTTGGATATGTTGCAAAAGAGTATTGTCACCCATACAACCATGATTTTGACCCTAGTAAAAAGTTAAATTTTCATTATATTTTATTTTTCCGATTGATAACCATACTTACATATCATGTGTATGTTAAACCAGATAGACAGAAATATTTAGCTTGGATTGTCTTGAAAGAATAATTAGTTTTTATTACACTGAGATCAGCAGTCATAGAGAAGTTAATGCTTTTAAACACACTACTTATATTTGTTGATTTTAAGGTCAGAATACTTACACCAAAGAGAAGGAGACATACTGCTAAGGAATTATACGACATTTTATTGTTTGGTATTCACACTGAGTCAAACTACACCAGTACATACAACTTGAGAATAATTTATTTTCACTATCAACATAACAAGACATATTTTAGTTAATATTCTGTAGAGGTTAGTAGTTGTGCTACATACACAATCACAGCACTAGTACTTTATAGAGTTTTAACGGCGCCCAACTAGACCACATTTTACATTATAGATATTGGCATTTTAGGAAATATACTCCATAGAGTAATTCTGAAAATACTTATAGAATTTTTGATCACCCAACGGTGGCACACCCTTTTGAAATTTTGGTCGCTCATCCTTGGAGCTGTCTGAAAAATAACAGAAGAAAAGGGAAAATTCTAAAAACACTTCAGAATTTTTGGCGCACAACGTGTAAGCCAACGTTAGGGACTATTTTATGATTTTTTTTTGAACAACTCAAGACACTTTGAAAAATACAGACAGTAATTTTATTTTGTCAAGATGACAGACACAGGTAGGAAGTCATATTTTTTGAGAGGTAGCAATGACACTTCTGACTCTAGTCCTGAACGAGAACCTAGAGAAGTAGTACCAGAACAGCACATCTAGACTACTGGTATGGAGTCACAGCAGGAAATGGAGTTGGGTCATTCGCCGCCGACACCAACTGTTACCCTAGATGCACTGTTCCAGTTCATGAATAAGGAGAAACTAGAACGGGAGCGTAAAGAACAGGAGGAGAAACTAGAACGGGAACGGGAGAAACAAGAACGGGAGCGTAAAGAACAGGAGGAGAAACTAGAACGGGAACGGGAGAAACAAGAACGGGAGCGTAAAGAACAGGAGGAGAAACTAGAACGGGAACGGGAGAAACAAGAACGGGAGCGTATAGAACAGGAGGAGAAGTTAGAAAGGGAACAAAAGGAGCGAGAAAACGCCGAAAGACTAGACAATTTAGTGCAAGTCTTAAATAACACTTTAGGCAGGATTGCAGATGAAACAGCAGAAATCAGGCATGACTTAACTGAAACACAGCACGAGATGCAACAGAAGTTTTCCAGTGTACACACTCGTATTGAAGGTGTAGAAATATTCAGTAAACGCACTGACGATAAAGTAGTACACTTAAGCGAGCGTCTAACAGGAAGGTTAGATATGGTAGAGGCGAAAATAGGGGAAATAGAAAGAGAATCCAGACACATCGCAACATTCTCGCCCCAACTAACGACTCACCACACTAGCGAATGTAATACCGACAAGGAAGACACGCCGGTAAACAAATCGATAACGATAGAAGCCGAGCGAAATCCCGCGAATATTAGTACTGCAATTATGTCAGCAGATCCGGTACTTACACTACACCACCCTTCTAAGAAATGGTTGGATGACGTTCCAACATATTCAGGGAAAAGTAATGAAAACCCTCGAAGATTCTTAAATCAGTTTGGAGAATATTGCCACACATTTAAGTTAACAGACGCAGAAAAATTGAAATGCGTTAGCCACTGCTTGAAAAACACTGCATATTATTGGTGGGAGTTGGCGAAAGATTCGGTACACGCATACGAATCGTTTCAGAAAGCTTTCATATCCCAATTTTGGAATACTCGTATCCAAAGCAATTTGCGAATACAGTTGCATTCTGAAAAATTCGAAAATCGTAAATTTCAAAATTTAGAGGCGCATATCAGCGATATGTACGAGAGAACTCGTTATCTTGATTGCCGTATGGAAGACGAAGAGTTTATGGCCATGATAATTTCGCAATTACCACTCAATTATCAATTACAACTTAGTGGACGGCAATACAGTAATATTGTAGATTTCAAGGAACAACTGTTAACGTATGAACGACTCGTTAAGCTCGATAAAACGGTAACGCACAAAGAAACTAACGAGCGCAAGAACACGAACCAACAGACACCGTTATACAATAACTGGCGCAACCGAAATGAAGGGCAGAACAGCGGACACAAACAACCTCAAATTCACACACTGAACGTTGAAAACTGCGGAAGTAATTGGTATCACAATAGATATCGAGGTCAGCGATATGGTAACGGATTTTATAAACCACAGTACTATCGTCGTAGAAACGAGAAGCGACAAGACAGACGCGAAAATGAATCACAGTGGGAGAATAAACGTCAGGAGGGGACAGTTAATTTCAGAGAGAATTCAGGCGAAAATCGAACAACGAAAGAACGATCGGCAAATTACAATAATCATTCCGGAGGTCAGTACAGCATAAATGCACAAACGTTTGTACCGTCTGAAAAAGGGAACAGCTTTAGCACCACCATTCACGACGCGCGACAAGGAGAAAGAAATTCATATTCTATAGCGCCAAGTCACGAGCAAAGCAACACGGAATGGCCGCGCATGCAATCTAGCAGACGCTCAGATACAAACCAAGGAGGTAATAACACATTTTTGATTTCACCGAATGCAAATAATGGATTTGCTAATTTGTCACAAGAGCAAATTAGAGGATTTAAGGACAGTGCGGTAAACTAATTAGGGATGGCGAAAACCCGCTCCGCACGTCAGTCCCTAATTGTAAGTTAGACGGGGCTAGTATAAAATTGGATCCCGACGCAAATGACAAGAATAATTGTCGAAGCATACACACCATTATGTTCAAAGAAAACGAGCGTGAATTTTTACTCAGCGAGCCCACAGCAACCGAAGTTCAAGCGAAACAAGCACTATGTCCGGAGATATCGTTAACTTTAAACGGAGTTAAAGTGCCTGTACTATTAGACAGCGGCGCAGAGATATCCTGCATCAGCGAAGACTGCGTAGCCATGATAGAGAGCACCGGAATATCATTACCGAGAATGCCAGTACCGAGTTTAAAGATTCTAGGGGTTACATCAAGGGCTAGTCCCATCATTAATCGTCAGACCTTATTGGAAGTAGAAGGGTTAGGTAGCACCAAGTACATTAATGTATTAATCGTAAAAGGATTGGCTAAACCAGTAATTTTCGGGGTAGACTTTCTAACTAGCCATAAAATAATTTTGAATTTTGCAAGTTGGATGGTAACTGCTATGGATGACACAGAAAATACGAAAACTACTGAAAATTGGGAAGTTTCGGAAAAATGCATTTTGAATAATACTGTACACAGTTCTACCAGTGTTACTCCATATGAAGCGTTGACAGGAAAAAGATCATTGATAATACCGTCATCGTTACTACCGAGACATCACGATGAAGCTCTGGCCGCAGAAGATAAAGAATTAGTCGAGATACAGAAGGAAACTGAAGAGTTGGTCGCAGCCAAGTTGACATCCACGGCGGATCTTCGGAGAAAATACCAGAAAGATTCCAGCAAGATGAGTTTTAATTGTGGAGATTTAGTACTCAAGAGAACGAATCCAGTAAGCCAATTTTGGAAGTACGTTACTAAGAAGCTATTTCTACTCTTCGATGGACCATATATGATCACGAAGATTATTAGAAGTAACTGTTACGAACTGTCTGACATTAAAACGAAACAAGTAATAGGACACTATAATATAACGCAGTTGAGGAAATATTACACTCCTGTAGAATAGTATACACTGTTACACATATGTCCGTTTGAAGACATATATCGGTGACAATACTCTATGTTTGCAAGTAAGTATGTAAATAAGGTCAATAATATGAAATGTAAATTTTCTGCAAATAATTAGAATATAGATGAGATGTTTGTATGATGAGAAATGGTCCTAAGACCTATATCAGAGTATAGTTCGTTAGTCACATTTCTGAAGGGGACTATTCTATAGAGGTATTTGAGAAGCCCTCAATAGAAATGAATTTTATGTTAATTATTTTACTTCTTACCTCTATGACTTTGTCTTAGTCCTGTTATGAATTATATTTACCAGTATTGTATCTCTATGGTCAGGTCAATTTGGTTTTACTCTTTAAGTATTTTCATGTTTTATCTAAGTAATAATTTTATGAAATGTCTTTGCAAACATTTGTTAAACGGCGACGAATAGGAAATGAGCTTACACCTTTTAATATTGTTTTTGGGTCATTACTGAGGAAAGAGTATATGTGATTGGACGCTCGACTGCGCATATATTTTATTTAAAGAATTTAGTATTTCCAGTGTGATTTCGGAGAGTGTCCAATAGAGAAAGCTTTGACTGTTTGAAACAAATTGGAACTGGAGTTTCTGTTCTACTATCATGGGAGAAGGATTAGAGAGAAAGAGCTCCGTGATTTAGTCATAAATGAATGTAAGAATATCACGTAAAACATTGGTACGACGACTGAATAGCTAGAATCTACGTGAAATTGATGATTTTATAATAAATACCGGAACTACACAATGAAGAAGAGGTAGTTACCGATGTTCGAAGCTCTACTAAAGAATCGACGACGACGATAAGTTTTGACTAACAGCATAAATAGAACTGGATCAACGACGAATTAAGAAAAAAAGAAGAAAAGGACTATCAATCTTCGAGATGGAAGGAGTTCGACAGCGGTAGACGGCATCGTAGACGGTGTACCGGAGGACATCATCCTTCTAGACGACTCCAGGTGACCGACGCCAGTCCTGCTGGAGTACCAGCAGCACGAGAGGAGGTGCATCGAGACGGAGACCCAACCAGCGACATCGGAGGAGAGTGAGATCTAACCAGCAACATCGGAGGAGAGACAGGGGTTCGGAGAGGTTTTCCACAGCCTCTTGGTATTGTAACGACGCGACGAGGTTTGTTTGCCCCATCCCCGAATTAACAAGAACAGCGAGAAGTTACCTGTCCTATTTTAATGGCAAGATATCTTAAACTATGATGTTTACGATCAAGACCTAATTTGAAACTCGCAAAAACAACTTAATACTACTTAACTACGTAAAGACTTGTAGCTTGTACATACTGGACCTGGTTAACTGACATTGATCAGTAATATGTACGATATCAAAGTTAAAATCTGTTAAAGTCATTAATTGTCTTGAATGTTTAAAGAATAGCCCCAGGTCCAGAAGTCTTGAGACAGTTTGATCTACCGAAAGAGACTGAGCTAGTAAAAACAAAGAAAAGACTAATTTGCCAGTTAAAATGTGTTTCAATAATATTTAAAATATTGACTGATAACCAAACTATTATTCAGTGATACAATTACGTAAAACGTAATTAGTTCTGAAAGACATTTAAGTATAACGGATATTGAAATTTTGTTTAATGAAAAACCTATTTAAACATGAATAATTGTCTCAAAGGTATTTGTATGTTGCTTGCTAATCATTGACTCTGTCACTTTTCATGTTACAGTTGGATATGTTGCAAAAGAGTATTGTCACCCATACAACCATGATTTTGACCCTAGTAAAAAGTTAAATTTTCATTATATTTTATTTTTCCGATTGATAACCATACTTACATATCATGTGTATGTTAAACCAGATAGACAGAAATATTTAGCTTGGATTGTCTTGAAAGAATAATTAGTTTTTATTACACTGAGATCAGCAGTCATAGAGAAGTTAATGCTTTTAAACACACTACTTATATTTGTTGATTTTAAGGTCAGAATACTTACACCAAAGAGAAGGAGACATACTGCTAAGGAATTATACGACATTTTATTGTTTGGTATTCACACTGAGTCAAACTACACCAGTACATACAACTTGAGAATAATTTATTTTCACTATCAACATAACAAGACATATTTTAGTTAATATTCTGTAGAGGTTAGTAGTTGTGCTACATACACAATCACAGCACTAGTACTTTATAGAGTTTTAACGGCGCCCAACTAGACCACGTTTTACATTATAGATATTGGCATTTTAGGAAATATACTCCATAGAGTAATTCTGAAAATACTTATAGAATTTTTGATCACCCAACGGTGGCACACCCTTTTGAAATTTTGGTCGCTCATCCTTGGAGCTGTCTGAAAAATAACAGAAGAAAAGGGAAAATTCTAAAAACACTTCAATATGTCTAGCCGATGGTGCATTCCCGAATAACTGGAAAGTTGGAGAGATTCAAGTACAAAGGAGACGGTACTTGAAAAAGTGCTGGAGAAGTTAATCAGTCGCCGACTTACCTGCTTCTTGGACACTGTTGATGGCATTAACGTCCGCCAGTACGGATTCCGCAAAAGGTTGGGTACTGATAATGCTCTCTATGATGTCACATCTTGTGATAGAGCGTGTCAGAGTAAATACCTGGTAGGGGTGTTCCTTGACCTCTCGGGTGCTTTCGACTTCGCATGGTGGCCCGGGTGCTGGAGAGGCTTCGTGAACTTGGATGCCCGGCAAACTTACATCGGCTGCTGGCACACTACTTTGAAAATCGCATAGGAGTACTCAGGCTCAACACCTGGCCCGTACAGCTATGCAGGCAATTGAGGATTGGGGAGCAGCTGCAAAGTTGGGCTTCTTGGTTGCCAAAACCAAGTGCATGATGCTGAGTGGCCAATTCAAGGGGAAATGGCTGCATTATCCACGGATCCAGCTTGCTGGCAACAGGCTGGGTTTTGTGACGACCATCCGGTACTTGGGGGTCATGCTGGATGAACGTCTGACGTTCTTCCAGCATGTAACCTGTACGAATCAGAAAGCGACAGAGATGTTGCAGAGCCTGAGGAAACTATCGCCTAGTTCCGGAGGTCTGAATTTCGAAACAATGATGGTGTTGTACCGCAGTGTCTTCTTCCCAGTTGTGACGTATGGGGCAGTAGTGGGGTCACAGCAGGCTACCCAGGCCCACATAAAGCGGAAACTGCTCTCGGCGCAACAGGCAGCATTACTTGCGGTAACCAAGGCGTACGCCACTGTGGCTAGTGATGCCCTACCTGTCCTTGCTGGTGTGGCTCCCCTGGAAATTAAGTTATGGAGCGTGGGGCCTTGGCCTGCCTCGGAATCAAACAAGAGTTGACCTCTGCACGCACACCTGGTGCAAGAGTACAGTGTTGCTGCGTGGCAGTTCAGATGGGATACATCGGAGAGAGGGCTGCACACCTACGCGGTGTTCCAGTCTGTGCGGCATCGCGTGCGGGCTGGGTTCCTCCAAGATCACTGACTCATCCCAGGGAATAGAGTGCTCATTCTACCCTGAGCTTGTGCTCTCTTGGTGTCTATGTGGTGATGCCATAGCAATTTTCGGTCCATGTAGACGCCTAAGTATTTTACAACGTCTTTGTGCGAGATGTGTTCGTCAAACAGACGTAGTTGTGGCCTGTTACCGACAGGCAGGAGATTTTTGCGCGTAAACACAACAGCCTCTGATTAAGTTGTGTTTACTTTAATTCTCCAGGTCATGCACCACTGTTCAAATGCAGTGAGTGTAGCCTGTAGTCTGTTGGTGGCAAGAATTGAGTTGTGAGATCTGCTATACAGTACCGTGTCATCTGCATAGCAGCCTAGCTTCACTAGGCAATGTGTGGGGCGTGGCATGTCGCTTACGTACATGTTAAAGAGGACATGGCCTAAGATGCTGCCTGTGGCACTCCTGCTCTTATTTGTTTGACATCAGATGTGGCTCTTTCAGTTGACACTCTGGAGGTTCTGCCTGCTAGGTAGGCCTTGACTAGTTTAACCCTTATCCGGAGACGTGGGGTCTCCGTGACCCCAGCAAAACTTTAACTTGCTGCCATCTATGTGCTGTTCAAGGCACTTGCTTGTGGTACCATCTACCTTTCGCTTGGATATCACATAGTCTCCTCCTGCAGTGTCAGATTTGTTTACGCTGTCTGGCGCTAGATATCAGGTCGCAAAGATAACTTGGGGTCGTAGTGGCACCACGTCACCAGTTATGTTTCTATCTCAGAAGTGATAAAAAGGCTTCTAAACGAACATGTGTACGTGTGGGCGATCCAGATTATGACGAAACTATTTCTAAGTGGTTGAAAGATATTTTTAGTGACTTAAGTGATCAAAGTGTGTGTGGAAAAGCAATGTGTGATGATTGCAGAGAAAACAAATACTCTACTACAGAGTGACTTTTCGTACAAATTTAATTTTTTCAAACAATGTTCGGCTAATATATTTTATGTAAAAATGCCATTTTCAAAATATATATAAGTATGCATGTGCTTTCTAGTTAGCGAGATTATATATTTTGTTGTGGTTTAAGCATTGGTTATGCAAGGAAAATATTTGGAGGAGAAAAAAGTAATTTCTTTTTTTGGGAAAATTTATCTGTTGTAGATTTTATGAAAAAGTCTTATTATTCATATAAGTTTTCTAGATTTTGTTTTGTCACTATATCTATATTGAATAGCAAATAAAACTTTTAGGCTACCATCTGCTTATTTTTTTTAAAAAAGCAATTATTACAAATAGGCATTTTTAGATTTATTTGAGCAAGCACCAATAGAAAATTTTTTATTTTATAATTGGTAAATAATTATTTACTAATTTATTTTTTAATTTAATTAATAAGTATAAAAATGCATTAAATAATTTTACATGGAACAAAAATAATTTCTAATCAGTTAACTTCTACAAAACATTTTGGGGTCTGAGGGGCACCACGTCACCAGATATGTCAAATATTTTCACGTCTCCGGCTAAGGGTTAATATAACAGTCCGGAAATTCTGTTTGGTAGAGTTTGTAGATTAGCCCCGCATGAAATACTCTGTCGAAGGCTTTTACTACATCCAGAAACGTCGTAACGACATAGTCTTCTACGTTGAAAGTAGTGATGGGATTTTTAATACTTCGATACCTTCGATACTTGACGGTATCGCAAAGTATCGAGTATCGAAACTGGAAGTTTGATACATTTTTTCGATACCGGAATGCTTGTTCATTTGAGTCGCCATCGTACAAAATACAACTACAGTAGAACCTCGATGATATGTTCCCGTTTCATACATTTTCCCGTGTCATACGCCCATTAATTTTGGTCCCGCCGAAAGTATTATATTTACAATGGTTTACTTTCCCGGAACATACACTTATAAGCGAGACTAGTGGCGCAAACTAGCAATGATTATGAAAATGGTGCACGTGCTTTACCAAGGCACGGATCTCATATTTTGTGCATTAATTAATCTTTGAACTGAATACACCCGTTTGTTATTGTTTTCTTACGATTGGATTGTTTTGTATTTTACATTTCTCAAGTTAAAATTTTATTGAAAATTGTTCTGTTGCATAAAGTTGTTTGCAAAATGAAACAAACAAGCAAAAATTTCTCATTTTCTTTTTACAATAGCCTAATTTTTTTTATTTCTAATTTAGTCTTGGTGACTCCCCCCCCACGCCCGCAAGAAAGGACTTCATAACATTTTGTAAGGCCACTGTTTCTCATGTCAGCTTTACTTGATTATGGACTGTATTTTACATTTCTGGTGAATTATTTACACATCGTCGGTCTTTTGCAAAAAGGTGCCAAGTGACATTTTCTTACTTTTGCACTAGAGGGGAAAAACTACATTTTTAACAGTATCGTCTACCATAACAGAAAGTATTTTTTTCACAGGTGAACGATATTAACACCAATTAGTGGCTTTAAAATGTACTAAAAAATGTGATAACATAACACTTGCTATGATGTTTGGTAATTAGTAATTATGTTACTTGTCCCCTTTTTGCATTTCTGTTATTGTTGCCAGTGAGTATTTAAGTAACAATAATGACACTTGTACCCTTTTTTGTTTCAACTATACTTGTAACTTTTATACTTTTTTACATTATTATTCTGACATTATAAACCAGAACCTAACAATGAAACCTACAATAAAACATTACTTAAGTAAACAATATTTTGTCGATCCAAAAAGGAATCAATGTAAACGTCAATAGTCATAAGAAGAACATTAGTTGCAGGAAATGTAGTAGAAAAGAATAACTATTGATGAAATCTTTAACACATATTCCTACATTAAAACATAACAAACACAAATAATTATATTTTTCTCACGTGTTTCCAACTGAAAAAGAATTAATGAACCAATATTCGGCAGTAACACATTCAAACATAAGAGCTAAAAAAACTGTTTCCCCTTGTCGATTCAAATTGGAATCAATATAATAACGTTTTGTAGTAACCTCTTGTTCTTGGTCATATTTTCATGTTCTTCTTGATAAAGTTGTGGAGAAGACGTTTACTAATAAAAGTCTTCAACAGTTTTGGTTTTACATTCAATGTAACAACTAAAAATAAACAGTATCCTATTTTCCTTTGTCTATCGAAAGTAGACCCATGTTTGTCCGTCACATTTTATTCTTGGGTACCATCTTCTTCATCACTTTCATCCAGATGATCATGCTCTTGTACGGAATGTGGCAGAGAAGAATATTCCTCATGAAAATTTTTGGGTATAACCATTTTCTTGCATAAGTTCATCAGGTCTTTGAACTTGGCTTCTGAAATAGGTCTTTTCTTGCTGTAAGCCCTGTAAACCTGGATTTGGTCAAAGCTCCTGCGCTTCAGCATATCAGTTCTACTAATATCCTTTGTGTAACTTGAGTACCAAATTTCAGCACACTTGTATCCTTTGGTAAACTTAATTCCCCATAGTGCTGACCATCTGATTCGATTCCCTTCACAGTCCTTCAGAGTCTTGGGAAAATAGTTATCTTGAAGTGATTCCCAGTCTTCGAAATCACTGTACTCTAGTTTTCTTACCAGCAATGGACTAGGGTTAGTTCTTGCCATTTCTATGACAAAGGGCCACTGCGAAGGTGCCATGATAGTTCGCTTCTTAATGAACGTAGCAATTGTGCTGTGCACAGTGTCAGCACCCATGTATGTATGTCCTGTTAACAAAAACTTTAACTGAATACTTCGAACTCCTGGCAATTTCTAGCAGTTATGGTACAGCATTGAGAACATACATCTGTTCTTGTTCTGTCCTGGACAGTTATCGCAGTATAGAACAATGTCTAACTGTTGATGCTCACCCAGCTCTTTGTCAATATCTTGCAACCACAGGCTTACACAGGTAGAGATTTCAGTTGACCCTTTTCTCCCATCACACTTACCCCAGACGTAACAAGTCCCACGACCATTCCTGTTTTCATACACTGTTAGATTATAAATGGCATTTTTTCGTGCATAGTACATCAAAGTACTATCAGAATGTGGAGTAGTCAACACTCGCTGAAGGTCGAAACTAGCAACAATAAGTGATGCGTTTTCTTTAGTCTCTTTAGTGTCCTCCTTGTATTCCGCATATGTGGCATGTTTTTCATTCATGTGTGTCAAATAACTCTCCCTGTCAGTAGCAGTCATATCTCCTGAGGCAGTTTTGTTCTTTATACTTTCACCTAATCCACATTTGTCTTTCTTAGGCTTATGGAATGCAAGATTAAACGACTTAAATGAATTTCTAAATACATTAAATGACACGGCTGATTCTCCTGTTTCATCCATTCCTTTTTTATAATCGTTGTAAATTATGTTCATGTTCAAGTGTGAAGGCAAGTATCGACGGTTGGAATCCTTTCGGCAGTAGTGAATTGGCACCGCTGGTAGATTAGAAATGAATTCTTCCACACTTTTTACAAGAGCATCTGGTGTTTTGTTGTGACTTTCTGATTTGCCTCTTTCATCGACCTTCGCTGTGTTGATGCTGGTTGCATGTTCAATTGTATAGTGCACTTTTTTCTTCTTCAAAGCCAGTGTTGCAAGAAAGAATTGTCTACACACAGGGACCGGCTTTCCTTCGATATCAAACTGGTATCTGTATGTGTTTAATCTTTTCTCAGGGTTTTTAGTATCTTTCCTTCTTCTACTCACTGCAACTTTCGATACATGGGAGCATATCCAGTCATTTTACTGCTGAGATGTTAAATTTGTATTATAGTAAGAAAATATACGTTGTCTTTCTTCATCAGCAATATCTTTACATCGTAATTTACATTTTGTACAAGGGTTTAGGGGCAGACATTTCCCCGGAACAATATAACCTTTCGTGCTCTTGTAAGGCTCTCCTGCAATTTTCCTCTTATTTCTGAATATTCTTGAATTTTCACCCTTCTTCCTTTTCTTAGGTATATCTCCGACAATTTCTTCTACATCGGAACATGCAACATTACATGAAATTTCACCACCTTCATTTCCATGATCATTCACCTTCTTATTTCGTAATACTTTATGTTGTTGTTTACTTCCACATTTTGGCACCTGGTTAGTAATGTTATTCTTTTTTGAAGCAAAGACTTTCTTATTTTTAACTGATGTCTTTGCTTTCTTTACTCGTACATTATAGTCAGAACTATCACTTTCATCCTCCGAGTTGGGAGAAGAAAAATTGGAACCCGAAAGAGACAAATCCTCCTCTTCACTTTCTGCAGCTGACAACGAGCATTCCTGCATAGTTGATATACCACCATAACTTTTAACAATCTGAAACAAAAGTAATATATACCTTTAAGTTTGCTAAGCTTATTATTATTATATACCACATTTACAATTTCAGTATGTTGAAACTAAATACATATCCGGGTTAAGCAAACAACATAGACATTAATATGTCTTGTTAGGTTATTTAGCGTAACAATGAGCTTACTAAGGTAATTAAAATTCCACTGCAATAATGCTGTAAGGATTACGGTATGCAACATGTCCATGTAGAAAAGTTAGCACGTTGGACACGAAGTCGGGAGGACCCGAAAGTTAGATTCCCGGCTCCGGCCATCCTGATTTCGGTTTTCCATGGTTTCCCGAACTCACTCCAGTCGAATATCGAGATGGCGTCCTTAACATGGGCCATGTCCGCTTCCCTCCTGTGTACTTTACAATGGTTCAGTTGTGTGGTACCATTTCTAATGACCTCAGTTGTCGACGAGACGTGAAGCTAACGTCCCACCCCCCTTATGGATCCAGGAAACTATCTCATAAACACATTCAACATGTCATGCAATATTTTATACTTTTAAAATACTAATAGTTATTACATTATGACATGTTTTAATTTGGCATACTCTGACTAGAAGCCAACTTCTCGTGGTGTTGTCGGCTAGTTTAACATGGCTCATTTAACGGGGTTAATTTAGCTGGGTTTGTGTTAAATGCATAAATAGTGATGTTTATAATTAGGATCGGCTATTTTTATCGTCGTATATACACAATACCAAATTTGACATTGTGTATTTAAAATATTTTTCATTTAGATTAGTTTATCATTGCTACACATGCCCGTTGCCATGTTTGTGAATACAACACAGGAAAATGGGCCCTACAAAGAAACTGCGAAATAACAGCTAGCAAGGTAAGATGCACGGGTATTTTAGCTATTTAGAATGTTTAACTTTTCAAGGATAAAATTATTAAATGTCATTCTGAAAGTGTTTTCGAGATATTTTTGGCAGATACATAATATTAATATTTCCTGCATGGGGACGTAGTTGTGTACCAAAACCTCATAAAAGTTGTTTTAAAACATAAAAAGGTCCAATGTTTTTACGTAAGGAAATTAAAATATTGAACCTACATGTGGCGACAGTATTGTTGTACTTCCTCCAGAATCAGTATTATCAACATTATTTTCCATTCTTGTCGAAAAGTGCCCTTGTATATTTGAAGAGCTACCACAACTAACATCAATCTGAAACAAAAAAAATCCACAACCTATAGGCAAAACTTAATTTATATTATGTCACATTTACAATTTTCGTATTTTGAACCTAAACAAACTGTTTTTTATCCTAAGTGAACATTTTATTATGTCACATAGTGTTATTTAATGTAAAAATGACGTAAGTTTGTTAATCAAAATTCAATTGCAATAATGAAAAAAGTTGTTGCATAACATATCATCTAAAGTTTTTAGGTTAAAAAATGATGTTGAACTTACCTGTGGTGAGAGTATTACTGTATTTTCCCCAGCATCGGTATTAACATTATTTTCCACTATTGTTGAAAAGTGTTCTTGCACATTTGATGAACTGCCACAACTCTCAACAATCTGAAACAAAAATAATCAAATCCCTTTCCTAAAAAGATAACCTATTTTTATTTAAACAGCAAAAAAAATGTCATTGTTTGTTATCATAAAATCTGGATGTTAATTATTTTAGACAAATGTTGGTTATAAATTAGAAAACAAGGGTAAACTTACCTGTTGTGAAATTATTCCTGTATTTTCTACACATTCACAATTTAAGTTATCATCTGCATATGTAACAGTATGAATGAATTTATTCCTGTTATTTCTAAAAAATCTACTAAATACCCTTGCTGGTTCTCGAGTGAATTAATATTTAATCTAAAAGCTAAAAAACACTTCCATAAATTACAGAAAAGAAACATGATCTACTATTCCCAATTTTCATTCTACAGGAAGCAAGTTAAATATCTAATCAAACGTGACAAAATCAATTGGACTCGACATATTAATAACAAAGTAAGGTCTTACCCTAAAAAGTTCTGGCGCTATGTAAAAATAATGAGAAATGGTTACCGTGAAGAGTATTCTCTCAAGGTTAATGATGATGTGTCTTCTGATCCTGTTTTGCTATCCAATACCTTTGCTGAATATTTTTCTAATGTATATTCATCTACTAATCACAATCATAATGTTAATGTATCAACGTCAAACCATGATACCATTTTGGTCCCCGTTATTTCTGAAAGTCTTGTGCTTTGGGGTATTAAATCCCTAAAATCTTCTATGTCATGCGGTCCTGATGGAATACCTAACTTTGTTCTTAAAGGCTGTTCATACGTATTAATACCACTTCTTAAACATTTATTTAACGTAAATTTGAAAAGTCAAACGTTCCCCACCAAATGGAAAATAGCAAGGGTAATTCCCATTCTCAAAAGCGGTTCTAAATTAAAGGTATCTAACTACCGTCCTATTTCCATCCTTAATGGTTTTTCTAAAATATTTGAAAAAATTATCTTTAAATTCTTAAATTTCCCAATTAAAAACCGACTATCTCCTTCACAACATGGTTTTAGAACTGGTATGACCACAGCAACCAACCTTGTGTCCTTTCTAAATCCTATTTATTATGAGGTAACGAATAGGGGTCAGGTAGATGCCTGCTACTTTGACCTTGCGAAGGCATTCGACACTGTTAATCATGATATTTTACTCAGTAAACTTGCTAAATTTGGTTTATGTGGCAATTTTGTAACCTGGTTTTCCGACTACCTTCATAATAGATGTTTTTTTGTTTCCATCAACAACAGTTATTCTTCATATTTTAATGTTCCATCTGGGGTCCCGCAGGGTGGCACTCTCTCTCCATTACTTTTCAATATTTTCATTGATGATATTACATTTGTACCTAAACATTCGAGTGGTGTATTGTTTGCCGATGATTTTAAAATTTCCAGAAGTATTAACTCTATCAATGACTGCTTGTTACTTGAAATTGATATACATGAAATTAATAAATGGTGCTTATTAAATTTAGTAACTCTTAACACAAGTAAAACAAAAATTATCTCCTTCACTAGGAAATATCATCCTGTAAAATATAATTATGTTCTTAACAATAAAATAATCCCAATCACTTCTTCTATAAAAGATTTAGGTATACTACTTGACTCAAAATTATATTTTCACTTGCATGTAAATTTCTTAGTTACTAGTTCAAATAGAACATTAGCATTAATCAAATATATTACGTTCTATGCTACAAACAGTGACTCTCATCTTTGTCTTTATTTATCACTTGTTAGATCTAAGTTAGAATATTGTTCAGTTATTTGGAATTCAATTAATCCTTCCGATAGCAATAAATTAGAATCCATTCAGAATAAATTTGATAAAATAATTAAACTTAAAAACTTCTCTAAGATTACTATGGATTCTCTTTCTGAACGCCGTATCTATCTGGATTATGTATTTATTAAAAACTGTTACTGTTCAAAATTAAATTGTAAGTCCATTCTTGATAATACTGGCATTAGAATTCCCCAATTTAACAGCCGTTTAACTTCTACCTTATGTACATACCATAAAAAGAATGATATAATTTTTCGAGTCATTTCTAATTTCAATAAAATTGATCATCTTAATCTGTGAAAGTGTAGCTAGGTAATAATTTTTTTTTTTTTTAATTAATTTTTACATAAGCCTGCAATTAGTAATTTCATTATAATGTAATGTCTATGTTTTGTATTTCTTTTTATGCATTTTATATTTTGATGTTTATTTTTAATAGTTTTACTTATTTTAACTTTACTTGTTTGTTTGTATTTTGTTTGTATTGTTTATATGTTGTCCTTGTATATATGTGTTGTGCCCACCGCTAAAGCCCTCGACTGTTGGTGGGCATGTTACAATATTAAATAAATAAATAAATAAAAAATCTTCTCCTAAAGCCAAACACATTTGTATCATTCTCATTCCCCGACTATCCATGTTTACGTCACTGCGTAATGAATAAACACACGCCAAACCAAGGAGCACATGGGAGAAAGTTATACACTATTCATTTAGATTTATTTAATATACAGTACCACCAACCACAAAAAAAAATATTGTGCACAAGGAGGAATGAATTCCAGGCAACAAAACCTCTATATTTTGCTGTTCACAAAATTTCATATTTCTTTGCCAATTATATTATATCTTTATTTACATATCAAATACATGATAACAAAGTTTAAAATACATCTCAAACCTTAAGTGCAAGAATTATTACATGTAAATGTAACAACGAACAATATTATTATGAGATTAAAGGTTCCATGTACACTGACATTTTTTTTTACAATATAAATCTAGTTTGCAAAAAGGTGCTATGTAGCACATGGCACCATTTTGCTTTTGTTTTTATGTAGAACAAATGAGCAACAAGGTTCCATGTTCACACGTGTCTCCTTTTTGTTACTAAGATTTTTATCCATACGATTTATCTAGATAGTAAAAAAGAGTTATGTGGCACATAGCTCCTTTATGCAATCTCGATGAAGAAACTGTTGTAACATGTTACCCAAGCTATCTCTGTAATTATTGAATATTGAGTTGTCACCTTTTTGCAGTATATGGAGGACATCATTTGAAGTCTCCGGATGTACATAACTCCTTTTGTTAAAAAATGTTACTTGGCACCTTTTTGCAAAAGACCGACGACATCATGTATTTAAGTTTAATCTGACATTGTGCTGGTATGCTAGATTGAAAAAAAATTTTACTATTGCCATTCCCTTTTCATACACTATCCTGCATCATACACCATTTTTGTGCCCTCCGTTGAAAAGTGTATGTCAGGGGTTCTACTGTACTAGAACAGCTTATTAGCCATAATAATGATAATCAATAGGCTTACATCAGAATAAATTATAATTATATAAGTTGTTACTGTAACTTGCCAATAGTAAACAAATGGTAAAGTAAGGTTAAGTTGTTTTTGCTTCGTGTTCAAGAAGTAACGTTTTTCGTACGTAACACTTCTGATATTGAATTCACAGAGAATTTGAAAAAAAAAAAAAAAATTGTAGAAATATTGAGCACTTAAAATTCACATTAATTGTCTCCACTCGCAATCCGTCGCAATAGTAACAATAACACGCCTAAGTAATAACAGTCAACATCATAGAGTAAGTACGTGTCTTGTCTCTCATGTATGGTAAGTACCAGAAATTTGTATCGATATTATGAATGTTTTCAATTGCCGCAGTCGTATAGTGACGTAAATTGGCTCCACAAGCGCGAACTATCATTGTTTGCGGCAATTTTATTTAAGAGAGCGCTATCTTTATTTCCATTTGTTCGTGGTAAAAATAAGTGTACTGGAAAATAAAGGGCTAACTCTCTTGAAGATAGTTTGTATTTCGCTTCTATTTTTTATATTGAGTTTTATACTCAAGTCTTTAAAGTTGTTTGCAGTTTGTATCTTTGTAATAAAGAGGGAATTTATATTGTTTAAAACTAATTTATGTGATTTGTAATAATTGTTACTTAATGAGAAAATATTTTCCCCTGGAGTATCGAAAGTATCAAACTGAAAAAACAATAAAGAATCAAGAATCGAAAGTGTGGTATCGTCCCATCGTCCCACCTCTAGTTGAAAGCACTTGTAATTTTCTCTGTGAGGCGTATTGATTGGTGTACTGTCGAATGAGTACTCCGAAAGCCGAACTGTTCATTTGGCAGTATGTTGCATTCGTGTATGTGCCGATTGAGTCGGTGTAATATTATACACTCAGCGACTTTCGACACAGTACTAAGTAGGCTTATTGACCTGTAGTTCTGGGGCAGGGTTTTATCTTTACCCGGCTTGGAAAACTATTACCTTAGCTTCCTTCCACTGGGATGGGAAAGTACTTAGTCTGAACATTGCATTTATGCATTCAGCTAAGTACTTGAGGACCTCGCCTGGGAGTTGTTTTGAGAACAGCCTGTATGTTGTTATTCGCCGGAGTTTTCGCGGCTTCATTTTTTTATAGCTCGCTTAACTTCCTGCGCTTGGGTCGACAGGGGCTCAGAGACTGTGGGCTGTCGCAATTTTACTCTGAGTCTGCGGTAAATTTGCACTGTGAATTGCCTTTCACAAGGCTGCATGTTTGGCTGGAATGCTGCTTCCAAAACATCAGCGAAAGCTTGTGACTTGTCGTGGGGTTGGAAAAATAATCCATTATTTGTTCGGAGGGGCGGAATTTTGTCTGATTTGTTCAAAAATCGTCTAGTCATACTCCAGGCGCTACCGTCCTGAGTATTGAGTAGTTCGATTTTCGCTTCCCATGGGCTGCTTCGCCATAGTGCTATTTCATCCGAGATAACCGACTGTAGTTCATTTATTCGGCGTTTTGTGTATTGTGTGCGCCGTCGTGTGTACTCTCGGCGCACTCTCTTTTTTTGTTTTATTAAATCGTCAATGTATGCTGGCAGTTTGTTGTGCACTAACCCAATCTCCTTGTGGCCCAGTCAGCACCCCCTCTCTCACAGTCCCTAAACAGGTTTGTGGCTGTGTGTGGATGGTTTAACCCTCCACCACCTCCCCCACAACCCTTCTACCAACCGCTCATTCCACACAACCGCAGGCATGTCAGTGACCTTGACTATTCAAGGTGGACAGCAGAACCTTCCGTAAAGGATTTCACGAAACTGTGACTACACTGCCGCCATTCTCATTTACAGTTTTTTTTTTTTTTTTACAGAAACGCACATCTTTTAACTTACAAGCCGGCCTCCGTAGCTCAGTTGGTAGCGTGCCGGTCTGCGGTGTGAGAGGTCTCCGGTTCGAATCCGGGCTCGGGCATGGATGTTTATGTTTGACCATTAGTACGTAATTTTATAGGTAAATAGTTTGTAAGTAAATAATAACAGGTGTTATAATAATAAACTTCAACTAGGCCATAATAATTGCCACATTTGTCTGTAATGAGATTTGGCAACTGACTATCTACAGTTTTGATCCAATCCATAACTTTAAACACTGAAAGTCCTTTACTTATTAACTAAAAGTTTCAACTACAAATACTGTTTACTTCTGACACAATTTATGTCTACGTATAAGTCGACATTCTCAAGCACCATCCCTTTGAACTGCCAAAAATGTTAATTAAGTAGATACATTTCATTCTTAGTTTACAGTAGTACAAGAGAACTGAAAACACAGTTCCTAAGTGAAGTGAGTTTTAAGGCCTATTAACAGCTAAGGTGAGTTTGGAACAGCAAGTGACATAGTCCGGCACGATTTACACTTACAAAAAATCCACTCGGTCGTGGCGGCCCCGCAGTCAATAAGTTATTCGTGTCTGCTTATTTTCCCTTATAACAACAACCTAATAACCTTTTCTTAAATATAGAAACAATGTACACACTTTGACAGTAACGAAAATCAGACTACTCGCTCGAACAAAAGCATTTACTCTGCATTTCAAAGTGGATATACTGTAGGCCAACTCTTTCGTAGCTCGCGGAAACTGTAGTACTCGTAAAAAAAGGTGTTATCGCTATTACAATAATTAATTTAATAGCAATTTAAGGAGTTTATAAATGTGAAAATGTAAGTAGTTTCAATATTTTACACTTCTTAAATAAAATACCTTTAAATATAGTTCAAATACACTTCTCAATTAGTTTTCATTATTTTAAGTAAAGCCTTAAGAAACTAATACAACAATCATAAAGGGTCAATATTTTGTTGCAGTGTTAACAATTCTTAAATATTTGTGACAATCCTTGTTGGAGTGACGATTTTTAAACACGCAGTTATATGTAATGTTTGGTTTACATAAATACGGTCTTCATTTCTTAAAAGGTAAAGGTCTATAGTCAGCTAATGTTAGTTGGACCTAAGGTCTGGCCTAGAGTGGCATTTGAGCCCGTATATTATCCTGAATATTGGAATACTTGAGTGCCCAATGCTGTGCTACCACGGCATAAAAAACCAATATCTTCACTGTTAATGTAATACTTCACTAACAGACTAAATAGTACAGACGAACGCTTAAATAACAAGTCGGCACACTTGTCTGTCTACATTTTATTTAGAGTTAGAATTTGTATGTTATACATAAATTAAAAAATAAATAATTATTAAAAAACCAAATCAATACATCATTTATAATTGCTATAAATAGAACTTGTAAAATGTGCCCGGAGAAATAAAAATTGATGTATGAGAGAATTGTAAGCATTCTTATAATATTTACTGAAGTTGTACAAATTCATATTTAATTTTTTTGATTTTTAACGAATGTGTTAGCAATTTTGACTTTTGATTTTATGATTACGTAGTTGAAACTTACAGAGAAGGTCTACGGCCAGCCACATCAATTAGGGCCTTTAAAATTATCGGCAGTAACAATGTGAATTAAAATTTAATTATGTGTATGTTTATGACCCAGCAATTTCGCTAACTATAGTTTCAAAATTGATATGGCTTGACGAAAACAAATACGTATGTCTGTAAAAGAACTTTTGTGAAGCCGTTGATCTTGTATCGCAAGGTCTACAGCAACGTTTGTAATATCTCTGCTATCCTTATTTTAAAAAGCGCTCTTGTACCACAAAACGATTGTACGGGGAATGCAGGAATTCCCAGAAGAGTAAGCTGCACCGGTTGATGTTGTTTACAACTACCATACAATAACATAGTGCTATTTTTAAACTAAGGGAAAAATGTCAGTGATGAGGGAGGGTTAGTAAGACTTCGGCTGTTGTTTGGGTACTACGCATATGATGGAAGCGGTACAAGTACCAGGCTCGCGAAAAGGGAGTGTATGGTATACGTATGCCCAGCAAAATGGATACTTTTTCAGAGTAAACCAATCGAGCAACGGAACTAAGTATCTACAGTGCGTGGAAAAAGAGTCGGTAGGGTGTAGGTAAACTGCACGATTGAGATTTGATGAAATAAACAGCGTTATCAATATTAACTTTGGGAACCACTGCCACCAGCCCGACCCATCAAAATGCGCTGTTCATCTTCTGCAAGACAGAATAATCTCCCGCGCATCTACATCCAACATCAAATTCAAAGTGGTGTATCAAGAAGAATGTTTAAGGTAAGATAAATATCTGTCCTTTAGTTGATTAATATATTTTTAAAAAGGTACTGGATTTTAATTTTATAACATTTTAAAATAAAATATGTAACAATAAATTGAAAATTATTAAACTGTATTTATAAAATCTACACTTTCGCTGGATGTAGCTGTTGAATTTTTTTCCAAATAAATTATTTTCAACTTTTACAATATTTATTTGTATACAAATTTTTTTTGGCAGGGCTCCAGCTGACGTGGCTGGTCAAATAACATTCTGAAAGGTTAAACGAAAAATGTATCGTGAAAGGCAAAATAACCTTCCAAATATTCCACAGACGCTAGAGGAATATGCTGCCACCCTCTCCTCTGAAAGGTTCAAAGAAAAATTTGGAATGGTTGATGGCAAGCCTTTATTTGGCAAATCGTAGGAGAGGCCGATACGCAGTCCATGGTTTTTATTATTGATGGAATGGTCCCAGTTTTGGCAGAAGCTAAAGAAGTCCACTTTGACGGTACCTTCCAGGTGGTACCGAAAATGCCAAAGTGTATGCAGCTGCTGACGATTATGGCGATTTCATATGGGCATGTAAGTATACATCTACGTCGATCGAAAACTATTTGCATTGAGTCATAATGTATATAATATTTTATTCCTACTAACGAAACGTGGAAACTATTTTAACAAGTTGCCTAAAAATATATTGTAATACCGCAATATATACACCAATTTGAATATCCGATACAGTCTATTAGCCTCAAATGCTAACATTATTGCAGTGCAAGACTAAAAAAATATATATTTTTTGGATTACATTTAGATGTATGTACTATCGTATTTAAGTGTTTAAAAATTTGAACAGGCAATCAGTTTTTAATTTGAATAATATTTAAATATTACACATGTCAAAATTTATTGTGTCAGCTAAATTGGTGATTTGATAGACCTAATGGAACTGAGATTATAAATCCATGTTCAATTTTGCGTTATTGTAAACACTGATACTGTACTGAATTTTCTAAAAAAAATCCCGATTGTGAGGACAGTTTTCTGTACTCTTATAAATACTATTTGTACATAATGCGCATATGTAACACGCATAAACGTAACAGTAACAAAAACCTTTTTAGTCTACTGCGATGAGGTGTTTAAAACAGTTCTCTTCCTTAACTTCGTGCATGTACGAGGGTTTTTTTTTTTTCAACCTCCGATCGGCTGTAATAAAAAAATGGGAATGAATTGGGAAATTATTTTAATGTGAAAAGAAACGTACATATTTACTCTATTTTTCCACATAATCACCGTGCAGATTGAGGCATTTGTCATACCGATATACCAGCTTTCCAATACCCTCTGCATAAAATGATGCCTCCTGCCTATTCAGCCACGTTTTAACAGTGCCCTGCAGTGTGATTACAGTTTCATTTCTCCATGGCATGCCCATTAATCGATACCCTAATCGCTCGTACACGAATCGACACGTCTCGTAGTGTTTACCCCCTTCCACCAACCATGTGGAGCGGCCAACTCACACCTCAGTTGAAGCTTGGTTATGGGAATGTCAACATGGCTGCAACGATAAACTGTGACTATCACCTTTTCCCCACGTTGAAAAAGTGGCTTGGAGGACGACGCTTACACAAAGGATGAACTGCAGAGCACTGTTCAAACGTGGCTGAATAGGCAGGAGGCATCATTTTATGCAGAGGGTATTGGAAAGCTGGTGCATCGGTACGACAAATGCCTCAATCTGCACGGTGATTATGTGGAAAAATAGAGTAAAGATGTACGTTTCTTTTGACATTAAAATAATTTCCCAATTCATTCCCGTTTTTTTATTACAGACGATCGGAGGTTGAAAAAAAAATAACCCTCGTACCAAGTAGTGCTAAGATTACAAAATGCAATGGCGTATTTCTATTATACAAATGTTTCACTCCATTTAGTATATATTAGGCGCTCTATTTTAAAACATGCATTAGATTTTTGTTGTTAATCCTATGGTGTCAAATGTACAAAAGGTGTAGGCCTACAATAAAAGGGGGTGATTTAGGATACTTAAGGAAATATATTTTTTTAGTGTTCAAGAAATTGTTTCTGACTTAAAAATACAGGCAATTAATTTCTACTGAAATATAGTACAAAATAGCAATTATCTTGGCATATTTTTTTTTTTATTTTACATGAACATTAACTTTATATTAATTTTTCCAAGTTGCGCCCAATCTGTCCCAAACTAACCCGTTTTACTATATTTAAAAACCATTTGCGTAACACTATTTGTCGCTAACACAATGCTGATATTACGTTTACCTCGTTCCCATGTCTACTCGAATTTCTTTCTCTGTTCTGTTGCTAGACCAAAATAATTTTTTTAATCCAAACAGGATGTCGGTATCGTAAAACCACTACGTAACTTTGTAACAAATATCATTTACTATTTTTTTTTAACAGGAAAAAATAATACTTTTGTTGTAAATCGACTTACTAATTAAAGATTACCCAGTAAATAAGCAAAAATATTATATATTATGTCCTAAAAAATTGGAGTAAAACAGCAAACATAATGTGAGACAAACTTACGTAACAGGTTTACTATATTGGCAACAGTTTGGGTTAAAAAAAATTCTTGCCTAGCAGCATAAATATGGACCTGTGGCCTAAAGTTTAAGTTGTGTATTTGTTTAAGTTGTGTATTTATTTGTTTATTAAATTATCAGCAAACATGCACCAACCATTTTTCTTAACTTATAATAAATTGCAAAAATATATTGTGATATAAGTAAAAAAAAAAGCACGTAAGGTTTCGAGAAATTATTTTAGGGCAGTCTGAACTTCAACCTCACAAAAATGTTGCAGTTTTGTATTTGTATTGACATTCTATTATGCACAGCTTGAACAACTCTGGACCAATAGAGGACGTTCAACTAAATTGATTACCTTGTCAAGATAAAACACCAAACAAATATATGAGGGTCGACTGAATATAATAATATGGAGACTATAGCCTATACCGCAGGTCGTTATGTGAAATCTACGAGGCCCTAATCATAAGCATTTCTATTACAAAGTTTTGAAAACTCGTAATTACATATTATGTAATACGGTATGCAATAACGCATGATTACGTTAGTAAAAATGAACTCTGGGTTATATTTTTCTGTTATTAGTTTCATTTTATTTTAGTAAAACATATATATATATATATTTGTCACGCGGTAAAAATTTACGTGTAGGGTTTATTGAACTTGGCTTTGCGCACGTAGTGCTTTGTGAGCCCGCGTGAGTTCCTGACACTTGCTTGCGACACTCGGGCATTGACTTTTGTTTTCCTGGCGCGGTAGATTGCTAACGCTCTCTGTTTTTCTGGGACGGTGGCGTGATTCGCCACCCGAGGGCCTGGCCAGCTACGCGGGTGGTTGCGACATCCTGGCCTGGAATCTCCGGGAGCGTTGGCCGGCCTGGTTGGTTTCGCTGCGTTGGTGTTCTCGCGCAGGCGCGCGCCTGACGCGCTGGTGTTTGTGTCGCAACCTGGTGGAAGAAGTGCGAATATGGCATGACCGGTGGAGAGTGGATAGCGTCGGTTGACGGCAGGGCAGTTGTGTTGTGAAATCGCGGCCGGGACTTTTGCTTTCGCGTGAAGTGTTCTCGACGTGATGACGATGTGAGGTGCCCGGGGTGGTTCTTCTCGGTGAGGTGTTGGAGCCCCGGCCTGGTGGGTAGCTACGTGCTGCCGTTCGAAGGTGTTGTAAGTAATGGCGAACTCGTAATTCTCCTTCACCTCTTGTAAATTCTGTAGGCGTATTTTCAAATTGTGTTAGGATGACTTAACGTTTTGATTCTTTCCAGGAGTGCAGGCGGTTTGGGGTATCCAGTAATGTAAAATTTCTTTCGTTAATTTTAGCTTAAGGATGGGTCGAGGTGTGCGTTAAGAATGATCATGTTATTTTAGAAAGTAATACTCGTGCTAAGAAGAGGATAAATCATTGTTTATTTATTTCAAAGGAGTATTTATTTATTTATTTATTGTTGACAGAGTAGCTTGACATTATTTACAATTATTTATTTACATTATTTATTTATTTCCTTATGTGTTGATCATAGTTTACCGGAAATAAACCTGAAACGATGTGGGATAAATAATACTTTTTTTTTCAGTCAACACCCTACACCCCCTGTCCTAAGGAGGTTAGACAATCCCTGTACCAGCTCTACTGTTCACCCCCCCCCCCCCCCCAATGTTTATTTTGAAATCTTAAGATGTTATTTTATTATTTTTATTTTGAGTGACATCTTGTAGATCTTGACGGAGACCGAGGGCTTCCGCGACAATATACACACACACACACACACGCGCGCGCACGCACACACACACACACACGCGCGCGCGCGCGCACGCACACACACACACACACGCGCGCGCGCGCGCGCACGCACACACACACACACACGCGCGCGCGCGCGCACACACACACACACACACGCGCACACAAAACCGTCATAATCAAACACACACTACACCAAGAAGCAAATATATGTATTAACTTTGTATGTTTAAAAATACTTTTCAGTCATTATGAAATGATAGTTTAATTGCCTTCTATAAAGTATCTCCCTTTCTTTAAGCCAGTAATGGTGTCAAAAATTGGGAAAATATAAATTCATTAGCATCTTACAAAATGCTGCATGAAGATTGTCACACATGTCCCAGATAAAGTATCAGGACAGGATACAGAATTTGCGTACAGCAACCTCTATACAAAATTATTTTTATTAATATTATTATTACGGGATAAACATTCTACTTTTCAATGTATCTCCTATTAATATTTTTTTAAAACCTTTTTTATCATGTTTAACACAGAATATGAGAAAAAGTCTGAACCATTTTTAATTTACAGCACTTACGCGCATTGTGACTTTGACTTCCAGTAATAAAGTATGAGATTATGTAACTTTTTTTTGTGACATTATTTGTTTGTTTTTTTTACGTACACAGGCATTTCCATGCGCTTTTGCACTTATGAAAACACGTACGTTGAAGGGGTACGAAGAAGTGATGGCGTACCAGAAATGAACCCTTCTGTAATCATGGGGGACTACGAGATCGCTCTGAAAAGAGCACTGTCGGCAGAATTTCAGATAGTTCTATAGTCGGCTGTTGGTTTCATTAAGATCAAGAAGGCGGGTACGAAAAGGGGAAGAAAAAGCAAGAAGAACCTGGAACTTGAGCAACTTGGCAGCAATGACAGTGAGGTGGAGCCTGACCAAGTTACACCCAAACCTAAAAGGGAGAAGAGGAAACAAGTTGATGATTATGGCAACTCATCTGATGACAGTTTTGAAGTTCCAGTGGTTGATACTGATGACGATATGGACTTTGCTTCCTTATTAGTACAATCTGAGGAAGAGGCTGATGACATAGAAACACACTTGCGATGTATCGACTACAATTTCTGTGCCAGCTCCTCCAGAGAAGGTCTAGGCCCCAGCAGGCCCTCCAGCAGGCCAAGACAATATGCCTTCGACCAGTGGCACAACTGCCATGAACATTCCTGAAGTGGATGATTTTGTAGTTGTGAATTACTTGTATGACAAGGGCACAAAGCGAGAGAACGTTAAAGATTACGTGGGGAAGATTATCAGTGCCACATCCGATAGATCGATCTTCACCATCCGTTTTATGAGAAATTACAAAGGAAACATTTACAATTTCCCTGAAATTGATGATGTGGACGATGTCCCCACAGATGCAATCCACAGATGCAATCCACAGGATTGTTAAGCCAATCCACCTTTGTCGCCAGCGTTACAAATTCCTGTTGGATTGAAAGGCCTTTGTTGATATTTTTTGTTTATGCTTGTGTGGTCAATTATGTCTCTAGTTTCAAAATGAAAGTTTGAACGTGTGAGTTTAGTCTTAGCGTGTAAGTTATTTAATATTTCCCCTACTTTTGTACTTCTTAGTACATATTATGTAATTGATTTCCACTGTTTATTTGTGATTCAGATGATGTTAATTAATTAAAAGCAAAAAAAAGGAATTATGTGCAATTTTTTTTTAAATAAAAATTATTTTTTTCAGATTTATTTTGTTGCGAATACAGTCTTAACCTTTTTTAAAAACTCTAACACTGTCCCAAATTCGATATAGGAGCTCTAAATATGAAAATACCTGGTAAAACGTGGCTGTCTCAAGTTAGGTACCATGGCCCTAACTTGGGACAATCAACATTATTATTTGTTTTTAATATTAAAAGGAAATATTAAATGTTCCAATTTAGAGAATGTAGAGCCTAAGGGTCCTTCGTAATGTGGGTATTTTAAAAATATGTTATTGTTTCATAAAGGGGTATTTATTACAGTTTGAAGTGAAAAACTGTCCCAAGTTAGGGCATTTGACTGTACTTCATAAGTTTATTACAAATCTGAATAATTGCCAAACTAAAACGACTGTTTCACATCATTGAAATTTAATATTTCTTTAAACTTCAAGATTAATATGGAAGTTATTTTAAATTTCAGATGTCCTCATCACTTGCGCAAGCCATGCTCTTAGAGAGCACATCGCTGTTGCACAACATGGCGAAGAAATAAGAAGAGAAGAGAAAAGAAAAGAAAATACCGCCTTCAAGACAAGAAGATGACTAAATGCACAGACAAACTTGTTTCTGGCCAGTTAACCATTTCAGAATTCCTGAGTAAGTAAAAAAGAGACTTGTAGAAGGCATTTTTTCTGAAGAAACAGCCGAGCCATTGCTGGACTCTGTTGACGATGACTTCCCTCAGGACATGCAGACTACAGGTAATTATAATTTATTAAATTAATTTCAAAATTTAATTAAATAATAACACTAGTTTACCTGTGGAATAAAAGTGAAGTCCACACGACAGTTCTTAATACTTCGTGATAATTATGATATTCTTGCGATTATGCATAAAACAGTCTTCACCTACCAAGGTGGCGCAAATATAAAATGTCGGACATGCATTTGGTTTGAATCTTGTCGTAGGTTTACCATTATTTCCCACGAAATACCTAGAAGCAAATTAAGTTTTTTAAAATGCTATTTATTGGTTAAAGTACATGTAATAAAATTTTTTCTGTAGTATTGTGTGTTAACTCGTTTCCGATGACCGTGCTATCGACGAGATTATCTACTCTATCAGCAGCTAATAGTTGAAGGGGTTGGGAGAACTATATTGTTAGAAATATGTTTTACATGTTGTTAATAGGCCTACATAAACCTAATTTTTTTGAAAATTATTTTTTTTGTAATTTTGTTCTTATTTTGTGAGTGTTATATAATATTTAAGAAGGAAAAGACTGTCCCTTACACAGTTGGAGGAGGGAGGGGTGTTACCTATTCACACCCACCCCCTATTCATTTTCAAGCACGCCCATGATTAAAGAAATAAAAATAAACTTTATTTTTACTCTGAACTAAAATAATTTACCCTCGGTATCTCTTGAGCATCTTCATAGCTAAGGGTGTGATTGTATGCTAACATTATTTTGTCTGTCATTTGCAGAGGATGATGACCAGGGTATAACTGCGCAGAACCTACAGCAGCTTCAGAGAAAGAAGGTACGTGTTACTTTCTTAGAATACCACATATCTCTAGCATATACAAGATATGGAGAAGATGCTTCACTTAAGAAATTTTTTAAGCTATAGCATTTTAATAATAATACCAAAAAAATTTGCAATAGAATGCTATTTTCGTAGTGTCGCGGTTGACACTCCCGGTGTCACACCACCACAAGTTAGACACCCGTCTGGGAACAGCCTTCAACACTCCAATCTTGTTTATCTTTTTTAAGTTATTATTTTGCACGCTGCTCCAAAAAACGAGTGCCCCAAAATTCATAAATAAATTATTCAAAAGGTTTTTAGAAAAGGAAGAGATCAGATTAATAGTATTTAAAATGAAAAGAACGTAATTACTCGAAATGTGAAAAACTTTAATGAGACCATTTGCGCATGAGCATGGTAAGGAATTTAAGTGACGACCAAATATCAAAAAAATTACAATTACGTATATCTAAAACCATTTGCCCTATAAAGTTATAGAGGCTTTTAATATAGCCACATTTTAATATATACCAATAAATAATAAATACTGCAATAAACGCATAAATAAATTCAAACATTGATACAAAAACCGTTCTAAAAATATATATATATATGTATTAATAATAATAAACAATACTATTCAAGTAAAAGTTAGTAAAAATTAATGTCTCTCTAAACATCTTGATTACACCCGGGTGAATTTATTTTACGGCGCTTCATGGCATGCTTGATGGAAGGTTCGGTAAAAATGAGTACGAGGACGCAACATACACTCGACGTGGGAATTAGGGTCTTTTGGCAAAAAATCATTTTTAAATTGTTCACTGTTATGGTGGGCAAAGTTTATATCAACGTCCCGGGGTTACAGGGGCAAAAGTTCGGAGCCGGAATCACTTACTTGGATTAAACGTTGTACGTCGCATCCCACCCCGGACCTCCTGGCCCGGAGTTTAGCCGGCTGTACTTTAGCACACATGCTAAATGCTTCATTAACGAAAAAAGTAGCGTAGACTCTTCATCCTCTTGGCAGCACCCGCCACAATCTAAGTATTTGACGAAGTTCAATATACGTCAGCTGATTTATGTTAAAAAATATTCACGAGTCCCCGCCGGCCCAATACCACGAGCCATCACCCGCGCTCGTCACGCCCGAAGCGCATACACGTCCACCACGGCGATCAGCTGACGACTCCCTCATACAGCTCATTCCGTCCCTCTTGATGTATTTTCCCCCCACCACCTTATTGCCTTGGAACAGTCCATTTCAATCTTCACGGGGGGGAGGGTCGTACACCGTATTATGATTCAAAGTCCAAAACGATATAATTAAATATCAAGAAACTAAACCATTTAAAAAAACATAATATAAAAACATATTTAAAAATAAGATTAACAAAACTTATAAAAGACCAATACTTATAAAAAAAGAAAAAGGGCAAATACTAAAACTAAAATTACGTCACAGCCATAATTCAACATTAATTAAAATAAATATAAAATCAAGTGACGATGCCACCTATGGCCACAGTAGAGTTAGTCAATAACATACTGTAATTTTTTTTTTAATTTTTAATAAATAGGAATATACAACAATCCGCATCACTGGCAGCTTCCCTTACCTGAAATCTGGCTCAAAGTTCCTTACATAGGTCCAAAAAAACTTTATTTGCGAGTTATTAATGACAAAACATAATGACACATCTGTTAAGACATTTTTAGTGCATTAGCATTGGTGAAACTGTCATATGTGTAGAAACTCACAGTTAAGTGTTTGAAATGTCATCCTCTTGCTTCGCACATGTCGGATTATGAACTGTCGCGCCATTTCAATACCCGCATGGTGTTGAATTGTTTTCAGGCTTCCAATATATGTTTTATGAAGTGTGTCTGTGTTTGGAATGTCCGCTGCATACATAAATTATTTGAGGTAGCCCCACAAATAAAAATCGTAAGGATTGATGTCTGAGGAAGGTGCAGGCCACAGGCCATATCGCCATAGAGGATACATATGATGATATTGTTGAATAGTACCTTGCAATACATTCAAACAATCGTTAATAACTCACAAACTGAGGATTTATGGACGTAGACTATTGTACAACATATGTTTTCTACATATTGGTATTAACTTAATATAACAAGTAAAATTAGAGTGACATTTCTATGTCCAGCGAAAAAAATATAAAATTTTATTTATGATAGATAACTGGTTCACAGTATAGCTGTGTCTACCTCCGTGGACTGTCCCCCAAGACATTTTAGTTAACATTTTCTGTTGTTTCAAGTATATTTTAATTTTAAATAATAAATGTATTATTGTTAAAATTAATTACATATTACTGTTATAAATTCTACTCATAAGCATCAATGTAAAATGAAGCAGAACATTTCTTAAAATTGTTTACATTTTATCCTTCAGACTGCGCATCTCCTCCGTGGACACAACTTAAAGTAAAAAAAAAATTAATTCTCTAGTGCTACGATATCTTTCGTTTTAAGGAAAATGGAATGTCAAAAGTAGACATTTTGTGATATCACTGCTGTTTGAATAGTAAATGTGACCATTTTGTCAAGATCATTCAGTAAAGTTTGATGAATGTTTTGTGTTGAGATGAATGTGTCTCCTCCGTGACCACTGTAATATGAAAAGAAAAGGATATTTTTCATAGTTGTCTTCACTTGGCAAGTTATTTTTTGGTTGAATTTTACCAACTGTTTACTAAGTTTTCTAACCTTAAAATTAATAGCTAAGAAATAAAATTTATGCTTTTTTGTATCCTCCGTGGACATCTCCTCCGTGGACACTTGCTGTCCACGGAGAGGAACACATTGTCCACGGAAGAGACAAAAATAAACAAAGGCCTATTATTTGACAAAAAAATTTAAACTTTTTTGTAGCATTTGTTTTTATTAATAACATTAACACATTAACATGTCAATCAACACATTCTTGTAAGCGTAAGGGTATCAGTTTATTTTTAAAAAAGGAAAACATTTTGGTTGTGAATTTGTAATGCACCTAGATCTTCTCACAAATACTGCATTAAAAAATAACTCATTCTGTTTGATTTCAAAGTCAGCCAGAATTAGGCTGGATTGGAGAGCCGAAGAGAGAAAATCTTGAGGTCTCCTCACCATAAAAATGCATTGGGAGGAGATCCCAAGTTTTTCTCTCTCTCACTGGCTGCAATGCAGCCTTAAGTACAATTTGTGTAAAAAAAAAAAATTACAAGATATAAATGTTACTGTAAAACATGGTCAATTTGTAGGCAATTTTTTCTCTCAAAACATTCCGCAACTTTGTTTTCAATGTTCAGTTCCTTCGACACAAAAACTAATATATATATAAATTAATGTCTCGCGTGTCTCCGCCTGATTCAAGTTACCGTTCTACGGTGTTAACTCAGAATTTCATGCAGCTATTTGTAAGGTTGTTTTGTAGCTTTGAAACTAAAAATAAATCCATAATGTACATTTTACATTATTCGTATTTGTTTATAGGAAAATTGGACAATTTAAAAAAGAAAAAACCTGCGACATTACATTGGTGTAATAGTTTCTTAAGACAAGTGGTTAAATGAATTTACATTTAGATTCATGAGGAAATCTGGCAGATGTAAATTTGTTTTTCCAGATGCTGACGACATAGCTGTTGTAGAGGGAAGTGATATTAAGAGTATTTGAAGTCACCCAATTGTAAATAATCGGGATCAGTATGTATTCAATGATGATGTATCCCATTATGATAATGTATGTTAGGGGATATTTGTTAATCTGTGAAGTTCATTTCAACATGGAAAGTTAAAAACAGATATGATTGATATGTAAGAAGGCAGTTTAATCAAAATATTTTGCCTTTTTTAAGTTTAGTCTACAGTCCTTAAGTTAAGTATTAATTAAATGTTTCTTCTCGCACCAATAAATGTTTTTTTCCTCTGCCATTGTATTAGTCTTGACCAAAAGTTTTCTTAAAAATCTCCTCCGTGGACACTGATGTCTCCTCCGTGGACAGTTCAATTTTTAAATACTTTTTTACTTCATTAATTTAATGGAATCATCTTGACCATTTGCTTTATTACTGTGAGAAATCTGATGTGATCATTTATAATTATATTTCATGAATTTTAAAATAAATTTAGTTTAAAAAATTTTTAGCTTGAAAATAATCCCTTTCAATGAGAATGACCCTTATATCATTATGTGAAGCCGCATTTCCATATTTCAAAAATATTCACATGTAAAGGCCAATTAAAAGGAGTGACGTTAATTTGTGTTGCAATTTTATAGGGCATCCAGCCTGTTTTTAAACGATTTAAAATGTTTAATGTCAGTACGTTATGGCCTGGGCTGACTGTTTTCCACCCTAATCTGTTTTCGACCCTTCTTTATTGTCTATTTTAAAAAGGATATTTTCAATATTCTTCAATATTTAAATTAAATGAGCAAAAACTATGGTGGAATAAAGTTTAGGATTGAAAATGTAATGTTTAACACACTAATATTTTGCTTCTTCATCCAATCTTTATCACTGCTAATTGCGTTACATTCATTCCCGTTACATCTATTTCACACTTCGCCATGTGTCCCGTGTCTTACCAACTTTCCACACACTATGTCCCTCACACTCTGGCCAACCTTAATACTATACATATACCACACTCTCCTGCCTTAATTAACAATACTTATTTAAATGTAAAGAAAATTAGGTTTTTACAACTTAGCATAAAACAATTCAAAGGTATTACAATGTTTCACTTATTTGTACAGTCTTATTCTATTTTCTGCAACATTCACACTCTCATGACAATTACAAATCCAGTATTTGTCTAGGTTTTACTTGTCTGCCTGACTCCTTACTGTTTTATCCATATTGGCATTCTCCACTGCTTCATTTCTCATCACTACAAAAACTTTAAAATCATCGCTCTCATTCCCACTGACTTCTGCCTCCTCCTGACTACCCAACGGTAAATGAACACATTCATTCCCATTACAATCACCTACGCCCTCACTGCTATGTACATTGCTGTCAATAGGAATGTTGATTATAAATGATTTTTTTTTACAGAAGGATTGTTCAGACGTTTTACCATTTCATTAACATGCCGTTTGAACACCCTGTTATCACTAGTTTGTGCCTCGAACATCACATTACCTAACATTCTAACAACTTTTGCGGGAAGCCAAGTTACCGCTCTGCTGGTATAGTACTTGTACACTGGACTACCCACAGTAAAGTTACATCTATTTCCCAAACTATCTTTGGCCTGCTCCTGCTGTTGCTTCTTAAAGATGTTATTATTGTCAGGAGTTAGCAAGTCCAATCTTGTGCGCAGCTTACGGCCTAACTGAAGTTCCGCTGGAGAGCATGCAGTCGTTACATGGGGAGTGATTCGATACATAAACAAGAACGACTGAACTGCTCTCACTGTGTCTGCACCTTGTAGTATTTGTTTTTTAAAACTAGCCTTAAATGTCTTCACACAATTTTCTGCAGCCCCATTAGATTGAGGCATATATACAGCTGTAGTTATATGCCTTACCCCATTATTCTGAAGAAATGTTGCAAATTTGCCTGACATAAAACTAGGTCCATTATCTGTCACAATCAACCCTGGTAAACCCCATGTACAAAAATATTGCCGGAATGCGATAATTGTCTTGGTTGATGTAATTTTACTCATCTCAAACACATCCACCCACTTTGAATAAGCATCCATTATCACCAAAAACATTTTACCGTGAATGGGGCCACAGAAATCAGCATGTAATCTTCTATTTGGTCCAGATGGCCAAGGCCATTGACTCAATTCTGCCTTTGGAGGATTTGTCTGGAAATGTATACAAGCATCACAGGCCTTCACTTGTTTTTCAATGTCTTGCTCTAAGGATGGCCACCAAAAATATGACCTTGCCAAGCTTTTCATTTTTACTATGCCCATATGGCCAGTATGCAAGTCTGTTAATAATACCCCGTAAAGTTTCCTCGGAATCACCAACTTATGGCCCCGCATTAAACAACCTCTGTCTGCACTAATTCATGTCGCTTATTCTGAAATGGTTTAAAAACTTCTGGCAGTTTGGTTTCTGGCCAACCTTTTAGAACAAATTGCATTACTCTATTGACAATGATATCCTTCTTGGATTCATTCGCAACCTCCTGAATAGTTACCGCCGGTACCTCATTTGCAACAAAATTAATATAGGAAGACCCGTCTGCTTCAATTTGAGTTTGATACACATTACTAAGTGGTAATCTAGATAACCCATCAGCCCGATTCTCTTTAGAAGTCACCATTTTTATTGCATATGTAAATCCCGATAAAAATACTGCCCATCTTTGCAGTCTACTAGCTGCCATGGATGGAATTCCTTTTTTAGGACCAAATATCGATACTAGTGGTTTGTTGTCAGTTACCAAAACAAACTCTCTTCCACATAAGTACTGATAATATTTTTTTACTCCAAAAATAATTGCTAAAGCCTCCTTTTCCACTTGGGAATAATTTAATTCTGCCTTCGTTAATGATCTCGAAGCATAAGCTATGGGTCTTTCATTTCCATCTTTACCCACCTGGCTAATTTCAGCACCTAAACCATAACTGCTTGCATCACAAGTTAAAATAATTCTCCGCTCTGGATCATACTGTGCCAGCACTGTGTTAGATGATAAAATCTCCCTAATTTCCTGAAATGAACATTCGCATGTCTCCGACCACACCCACTTGGCATACTTTTTTAAAAGGTCATACAAGGGCCTCAGTTTTTTAGACATATTTGGTACAAATTTAGAGTAATAATTTACTGAACCCAGAAAGGCTTGCAACTGATCTAAATTTTTAGGAATTGGTGCATTTACAATGACCTCCACTTTATCCTGATCCATATGAAAACCATTTTCATCCACAACATAACCAAGGAATTTCACGTCATTTTTTAGGAATTCACATTTGTTTAACTGTAAGGTTAAACCACAATCTCTCAGTCATTCCAACACCCTTTCAGTTCGTTTTATTACTATCTCAGTTTTTTCGCCACTGATTAATATATCATCTATGAAAACAACAGCACCTTGTATATCTTGTAACAATTTCTCCATTTCCCTTTGAAACCAACTAGGTCCAGATGCCACACCATATACCAATCGTTGATATTCAAAAATACCCTTGAGTGTTTAAATATTTAGTAACGGTTTACTCTGCTGACTCCATTTAATCTGATTATAAGCTCTTGAAAAGTCCAGCTTTACAAATTTTTTGGCTCCTTTTGTAGTGCTCAATACATCATCTACTTTATGAACTGGATACCTGTCTACTTTCAAATATTGGTTAACTGTGATCTTAAAGTTCCCTGCTATTCTTACAGTTTCATCATCTTTCACAATTGGAATAATAGGCGTACCCCAATCTGAGTGATCTACTTGTTTTAGTACCCCCATTTCTACCAAACGATCAATTTCGTTTTCAATCTTGTCTTTCAAAGCATAGGGTATTGAATATGGCTGATAGTATATTGGCTTGGCATCTTCTTTTATTCTAAGTTTAGCTCACTTCTGTTATACAAGCCTAACTTATCTGTAAACACTTCTGGATATTTTGCTGTCAGGCTCATAACTAAGTTGTCAGCTTGTATGTTATGTATTGTCAAACCAAATTCTTTCATCCACATTCTACCAAACCGGGGTTTTGGCCCCCCATTTTTTATTACATGCAATAACATTTTTCTTGTTTTACCGTTCAATTTAACATTAACCTCAATTATCCTAACACATTCAATTACATCCCCTGAAAAGCTTCTAAAGTTCCTTTCAGCTTTTTGCATTTCTACACCCTCAAATTTATTAAAATACATGTCCTCGCTTATTGCTGAAACATTTGAGCCACTGTCTAATTCAAACTTAATTAGTTTACCATCAACTAGTACTTCTATTTCAAATTCATCTGCACTAACATAATTAATGTCAGTTTCAACATGACCATTCTGCATATTTAGTAAGTAGTCAAAGTTGTCCTTCCTACTTGTAGTACTACTGACCTCTACAGTTTGTTGGGGTGTTACCTTATCATTCAGTCTTCTGTATTCCACATTTCTGTCTTCACTAGCAGCACATTTGCAGTTTTATCATTTTGTGCAGCTTCTATCTTGTATATCTCCCCTTCATGAGATCTCACTTCTTGCTGATTCCTACACACTGCTTGCAAATGACCCTGTTTGCCTCACGCCCTACACTTATATATTCTGTACTTACACTGATACGCCTTATGATTTGATCTACCACACACAAAACACGATACTGGCGCTTTTTCTGTTGTCACTTGCTGTTTAGGTGCCATATTTCTGGAATTCCTTTGAACACGTGTATAATGAATGTTCATTCCTTCTGTGGAATCTCTTTCATTCTTCATTTCCTCTACTTCACGCACTGATGTTTCAAATGCTATAGCCAGTTCAATAGCTTTTTCACAAGTCAATTTTGGTTCACTAAGTAATCGTTTTTGAAGTCCAGACTCGCGCAATCCACATACTAATTAGTCTCGAATATTCTCTTCTAGGTTTGAGAATTTGCAGTTAAGCGATAATCGCTTTAGACTAGCCACATATTCTGCAACTGATTCATCTGGTAGTTGTTTTCTCTCCTTAAATTTGTATCGCTCTGTTACTTCAGATGTCTTTGGCTTCAAGTGGTTCGTCAAGAACGTCATAATTTCTGGTAATTTTAATTCTGGCGGCCTCTTGGGTGTACACAATTCCCTTAGCAAGGCATATGCTTCATTATCCAACAATGTCAATAATATTGGCACACATTTTTCCTCAACAACTTCATTTGCTATAAATACTGTTCAAGTCTCTCACACCATATCTCCCAGCTTAAATTGCGTACAGTTTCCAGTCGAGAGATACCTCGTTGCTTCAGCCATTTTGGCCTCTGTAGTTTTCTTTCTTAAGAGTCAGGATTTGGCACTAAGGACCAAGCGGATACACACTGGATTCAATCACTACTCGTCGCCACATTGTAATGTTTAACACATTAATATTTTGCTTCTTCATCCAACTTTTATTACTGCTAATTGCATTACATTCATTCCCATTACATCTATTTCACACTTCGCCGCGTGTCCCGTGTCTTACCAACTTCCCACACACTATGTCCCTCACACTCTGTCCAACCTTAATACTATACATATACCACAGAAAACATTCTAGGTCCTGGTCGTAACGTATTGACATTAAACATATCTCAGGGTGGCTACAGAATGGTAGAAATTAATTTCCCTGACTTTTCCCTGACTTTTCCCACCTGAATGTAAGGTTTTCCCTGACAAAAAATATATTTGAAAAAAAAAAACACATTTTATGCTTGCTTGAAATAAATTACAATTAGTGGTTGTGTGTGCTTTCACGGGTACTCAACACCTATACAAGTTACCTAAAAATTAAATTACTGCAATACCTCAATGTACTGGGCAGGATTGGAAAATAATTTTTTAAATTATGACTTCTATGGCATACTAAAGTAATGGCCATAATGTGCAAATTAAATGTACAAATTTCATTGTAGGAATAATTCATAGTTCATAAAAAATGCAAAATATATTTACAAAACAACAACACCGGAATGTTAAAATTACAACCACACAGTGGAAAAAAAAGTTATATAAATAAAAACATCAATTATCTTGTGGATTTCAGACACAAAAAGTACACAAGTTTTATACCACATACAAGTTTTAAACCACCATTTTTCACTTTAATATTCCTGCTCCAGGACAAAAACATTTGACACACACAAAAGAATATATGTACAGAGACATTTAACATTTAAAATATTAAAAACCACATAACAATATCAGTATCAATTACGTCTTGGAAATTTGTTCAATTCTGTCTTCAATCATTCCAATTTCTCTTTGGGCATCTTCCATCAGTTTTAACTTTTTAGCCTTTAGTTCCTTGACCTCTTGTGCTGCATGTCTCCTTCTATCTGCTTCTTCTTTTTCTAATTTGTCCTCTTTGCGACGTCTTTCTTTGTCTTCCTGAAATCTTGCCCGGGCATTGCGAGCTGCATGGATGAGGGATTTCGTTATTGGGACATTTGCAACACCACCAAATGAACTAACAGCATCATATGTTGTTCGCCTTGCTACCAATGTCTGCTCTCTCATATTTTCTATTATGCAGTCTTCATTTACAGAAAATCCTCGTTCCACCTGCGCATTTCCGTGAGACAGTATCATAACCATCTTCATTACTTCTGTTATATTCTGCATTTTCCCCATATCAAATATTTTCCACCAGAAGTGATCCACTCTTTCATTCACCCTACAAAACTCCTTCATTTCATTATTCACACCAGGTTTTGAGCTGCAAACAGAAAATTCTTGAGCTGCATTGTCTGCAGCAGTTCCATGTAGCCAATTATGATCTACAAGAATCTGCATTAAGTTTTCTAGTCGCTTGTTAGCAACCTTTGCATGAACTGCTACAACAGCAGGATCGAAGCACGAGATTGCCCTGGTTAAGCTAAATTTCAGAGGTGAACGTTCTGTCAATTTTTTTGCTACTTTTATCAGGCCCTTCCTACAGTCCTCACGAAAAGTCAAAATATCTATTTCAGCTAATGTGCTCTTCCCAATTCCTTTTGGGTTGCATAACCTATCTTAACTTATTTAGCAGTAAGTAGGTTTTCCTTATTATCCAAGTCAAGCGAAACAACTGAACACTTTGTAAGAACATCAGGTTTCACAATACGATCCAAGATATTATGCAGAATCAGTGTGAGAGCAGAATATAGGAAAGGTGCCATAGGCACATCAGTTTGAAATTCTTTCATGAAAGACTCTAGATCTGATGCCACTGTGCGGAAAAATGCTAGCTTAGCAGGCAGTAATGAGTCACGTACTGCCTTACAAACTATTGTATAGCTATGTGATGTAGGTGCAATTTTTTCTTTTTCGACACCACTTACAAACTTAGAGATGTGCCGTAGAATGTCAATCGCCCTCTGTGCAACCTTGCTGCTTTCGAGCCACCTAACTTCACAAAACTTCATGGGAAACACTGTGGATGATGAAAGTCTTGTGTATATTGCCCACCGAGAAGGAGTATCTTTGAAAAGATAGTACAAGGATCTCAAAAAGGCAATAATATCCCACCCCGTTTCTTTAATGCCTGCCTTAAATGCACAATGCATTGTGTGAAGTCCACAACTTCCAATGTCAAGAAGAACAGGACTAAGGTCATCTTTCTTTAAATCCTTTCTTAAATCTTGCAAAAACCTGAAATTGACATTGGGTCCATCCATTGAGACTTGAATGATTTTTAACAAGTCAATGTTGAGCGATGAGAGAGATTTAACAAAAGCATTCAGCAGATCTGAAGATTTTGCGTGACCTAGAAAAGCTGAAGTTAAATAGCGAGCACATACTTCATTCTTCTGAGAATCCCAGAAACGAATGGTGATATTCATTTGTTGTTTCTGAGACACTTTATTCAAGGACTCATCAAATCCAATAACAACATTCTTGCATGCATGGAGTGTTTCAAGGAGCATGTTTCTGAAATATGGTTCTAATCCATGAAGGATTACGTATGCCATCTTA
The DNA here is from genome assembly GCF_032445375.1 of Bacillus rossius redtenbacheri. NCBI lineage: Eukaryota > Metazoa > Arthropoda > Insecta > Phasmatodea > Bacillidae > Bacillus > Bacillus rossius. Next base: position 74,242,472 of record NC_086334.1, on the reverse strand, counting down.
TCACGCTGCATTTGCATTTTTGCTGCAATGTCACTGTCGTGAAACATTATTGGAAACAAAGAAACATCTTTGGCAGCAGACCTTAATGACTTGTGAGTCATGACACTTTGTAGGCACCATAAAACTTCTGCCTTTGTAATACTCTCACCCAACACAAAACTTTTAAGTGCACGACTGTGATTAGAACTGACTTGCACTGATGAAACAGCAGGTAGAGCAACTGAGACTTTAATATTTTCACTGCTTGTGCACAACTGGGGAAAAATAGTGCTCGATGAAGTGCTGGGTAAACTTATGCCGGAACTACTTGTAAGCACACTTGCTAATGCAGAAGTTGCTTTAACACCACTTGCTGACGCAGCAGTTGCTCCAACAACACTTGTTGATGTAGGAGTTGCTTCAACATGTGGAGAAAAATACTTGGTTAGGGACACTGTTGAGTGTCCACTGGAAGCTGCCTTCATGTGCTTACTGCTGGCAAGATGGCTTGTACCTGCACGCCTACCCAAGTTGCTGAGAGAAAAGGTGTACCGACATAGTGAACATCCAGCACGGAATGGATCCTTATCATCTTCATATAACCAGGCATATTTTTCATCATTGAGCCAGTCTTTTTGGAACCTTGTGCGTTTGTTCGGCATGCTTCACGTCCTGAAAAAAGAGTGCAATGCTTAGTGCCCAGTTACTGAATTCCAGTACTTCATATCCAATAAAAATTATATATGTGTGTATGTGTGTGTGTGTGTGTGTGTGTGTGTGTGTGTGTGTGTGTGTGTGTGTGTACAGTGAGCACCATTAATTTTGAAGAAAATTCAGATGGGAAAAGAATTTTTGAATAATATTTCACTAACATTTAGAGGCACCTGTCAATTATGTAACATATGTATACAATGTGGGGATGCTGATATACATGTAAATAATTTTATTAAATCACTCTGCCCTTAATGTCCACGGATCTTTATTCAGCTTACATTTCACGATGTAGCAAATAAAAAAAAATCATGGGCTGAACGACTGTACTTCTCTACCGGACACCGAACAGCTGGAGTGAAGTGGTAGGGTGTAGTGGCAGCAATAACGAGATAACATACACGAGAAGGGACGAGAATGGAAATACACGAGAAGGGACGAGAATGGAAATACACGAGGGGTGAGGTAGGAAGACAAGGAACAAGTGTGTTGAGGGCGCATGAGAGGAAAGATGGGACGGGAAGCATTCGTGAAAACAAAGCAAGGTGTATTTTCCTTCCCTTGTCCATGTCACACGCATAAAAAAAAAGGCACCAAGTTTGGTTGCGTTAAAAGAAAGAGATAATCACAACGTATGTTGAGTTGGCAACGAGAAATGAAAACTGTTTCTGAAAATGCACTTAACAGTAAATTAAGAGACGACCCTACATTTTTTAAAACTGTATTTTTTACAGCAACGAAACTTCTTACATATCTTTTTGCAATATTAATTTATTAACAAGTCATCAGACCGCCGAAATATAGTTAATATAAAATATAATATAAAGAAACAGCTATTTTTACCGTGGGATGTCGCTAACAATGCACTTAACGCACAGTAAATTACGAGGCGGCGTGCTAGGCTTATTAAAACGGTAATCTTTACAGAAACGAAACTTCGCACATATCGTTTTGCAATATTAATTCATTCGCAAGTGATCTGACCGCCAAAATATAGTTAATATTATATAAAGAAACAGCTACTTTTACCGTGGGATGTCCCTAACAATGCACTTAACGCACAGTAAATTACGAGGCGGCGTGCTAGGCTTATTAAAACTGTAATCTTTACAGAAACGAAACTTCGCACATATTGTTTTGCAATATTAATTCATTCCCAAGTCATCTGACAGCCAAAATAAAGCTGGACTGATAATAAATTCTACTCTTCCTTTGTGCGTGTGTTCTCACTTCTCAAACAACAGACACTGACTTCGGCTGCGCGCGGCAAGTGTGCTTGCTCGGGCGACCATAAACACCCCTTCCCCCCTCTAACTTTACTACCCAAGGCCAAAGGATCCTTCGAAACCCTTGCCCCTTGTCAAAGTCAAGTTGACAAATTACTTCTGCTTTTTTGTTTTATTCATGGCTTAAGGCAAAAATAAATTAGCCTTTTTGTAAAAAAAAATATTTTTGGTGAATACAATTTTTTCCCCTGACTATTCCCTGACCTTTCCAGGCTAGTAAAATTCCCTGACTATTCCCGGTTTTCCCGGTTTTCCCGGTTTTCCCGGTTTTCCCGGTTTTCCCGCCCTGTCGCCACCATGTATCTGTCATATTGAAAATATTCTTGGTTACGCTGTATTCATAAGGATCTCTGGAGGACCACAGGTTCAAAATGCAGGTAGTATCAAAAACAAACAGTATGGCGGTGAAATAATCAAGGAAATATTTTTGTGTGAATGAGAATTGCCTACGCTATTAAAGCATATCATTATTTTACGTCATATCTACATTACACTCATTTTTTTACATTATTTTACACCTAAATTTTACCAGAAAAATAACTTTTTGAACCTCTACTTAGAATGTTTATTATGAGGAAACCAATTAATCAAGTGCAATGAGATCTTACAGAATGCATAGTAATCATGATAGGGAGCAACTAAATGTAATTTGGAATATTTTTTGCAGAAATGTAGTATTCAACATTTACATAACCATTTATAAATGGTAAATTACTGGTAATTTAGTTCAAGTATCACAACACTCGCTTAGGAAAATATTAAAAACCACGTAATGAATTTAAAAACTTTCGTGAGTTGGCAGTTACTGAAATTGATTAAAATTTATAATATGGGTATGTAGGTAATAATTTTGGGTTACCGTCAGTTGGGGTAACATTGGCCCTTTGAGGGTAACTTTGGCCCAAGACAAAAAACATGTTAAACCATGTTACAACACTTCAAAATATTTATTAGATGTGATGATTCATATGTTACATATGTATCATCACATCTAATAAATATTTTTAAGAGTTGTAACATGGTTTAACATGTTTTTTGTCTTGGGCCAAAGTTACCCTCAAAGGGCCAATGTTACCCCAACTGACGGTACCGTTAACTATCTCTATATAACCATGAATTATTAACAGCTTCTTAATTATTAAAAGATTCTTTACCGAAACTAATTTATTATATTAAATATGTTAAACCTTTAATGAAAATAAAAAAAAATATTATATACATACAAGTTAGCTCAATATCAATGTCCACAATGCAAATTATGGGAAGTTTTTTATTCGTGTTTGAAAAATACAATTTTGATTTTGTTAATTTGCCAAGCAAAACACTGTTTTAGGTTTTTCTCACAAGTATTGATTTTGTTGCTATTTTTTTATGTTAGTATGTGTGAGCTAGAAATTTCATTAAAATTAATTGGAAGAGTACTTACATATTCCGTGAATCAGACCAGCCGTTGTCACTTCTTAATAACTCAGTAATCCACATAAAAACTGTATATATTATTTCACTGTAGATATAAAATCTAACCACTGAAACTAGTGAAGTAACCAATGCAACAATCTGTTGATTTGTCCAGTGTTTTGTCAAGCTATCTTCATAGACAAAACTGTATATGTATTGGTCTGTTGATACGTATATTTGTGTATCTTCTTTGTTTGTAGGTGTAATTTTTTAATAGAAACTGTCACAACAAATAGTCAATCGATTTTTAAATTATAATATGACCACAAGTGCATTATCGCTACCAGGAGAAACCATAAAAAAGTAAATGTATCAGTTTTTACAGGATACAGGTGTGATATTACATCAGATCACAGAACAATGAAACTTTAATTTAAAATAATTAATTTATGCTTTCAGTATTTGTTTACATTTTTGTTTGTCGCAAATTTATATGTCTTTCAGGTTAATTAACTTATGTATTTGTTTTGGATAATTGCTATAAATTTTGCAACCTTTCTCTATGTTAATAATGTTAAAGGTAACATTGTTGGTGATAGACGCTATTAATTTTGGAGTAGAAAGAGGAAGCAAAAGGGCCATATTGTGGCTTGTGGTATTTATTGTCACGTCGGGCATTGCCGAAGTGATATTTTAATTAATATATAGCATCGATACGGCTCTCAAAATGGCAAGGAAAATACGCCCGAGCTTTGGCGAAGCTCAGAGAGTAATGATTTTATTGGTGTATTATCTAAAACCATATATCATCAAGTTTTCAGTTATGACTAGATGCTATGTTGAAGCCTGAGCAGTCGCGTCACCGAATCATAGCACTATTTGAAGTAGCGATCATCTGCTGTTTGAATATTATAATTGTTCCAAATCTATCGCCTTTGAGTAATACTACAGCCTCTAGTTTCTTGGAATTATGGCACGATTAATATGTTGTACGACTTCACTCAGAAGTCTTGAAGTATAGGAATTTCATGCGATCCGACGAATACTGAACTAGCTAAAATTATTTTATCTCCTAACAAATGAACTTTTGTATCTGTTGTGCCCAACGTAATTTTATTAGCTACTTATTAAGTTATTTTCTTTTATTCGAATGTGTAAGCAGCCGTCTTGGTCATGTTATTTGTTTTACCAAAAACAATAAAAGTATTATAATTATTATTAAATTTATATTCTATTCTAGTAAATAATTAAGTTGGGTACCTACGGGTACTGGTGCCCATTAAGGATTCAATAGCGCATGAAAGGTAGAATTTATTAATCTGTAACTGTAAAAGGGCTCATTTACTGTGACAGTAAATTGTGTACTAAGCAGGGGGCATTACAGAGGAAAATAATGTATAAATATTTTATGCTATTACAAATTCTCAGAATATTTGTATTTTTTTTAAGTTTTACAATTTTAAAATAAAGCCAAAATATTCCATGGAATAGTGACTACTATTGATCTTATTGTTTATTTATTTTGTCCATTAAGAATTAATATTATATAAACCCAGAAATATACAACAAATGTGGTCCTCCTACAGCAACACAGCCTTAAATAGTGAAGATATTTAGTTTTAAATATGACCACGACCTTAAAAATCCAGATGTAACAATTGTTCAAATAATTAATATAAATCAATAATATATTCAGAAGAATTCCCTTATTAATTACATTACACCTGGCCACGATCTATCTTCATTTTTCGACAAGTTTTCAATTAGTTAAAGTCATTTGGTTAATTGAAACACACCTTTAACATTTTCGCGATATAATTATATGAATCTGCTGCCATAGCAAAAACATTGAACGATTTAATTAAAAAGTCAGAATATACTTTTTATACAGGCACAAAAATTTATAGATAAATTAGATTTCGTTATGTTCTGTTCATTTCATATATTTCAAATCAAACACCCACTATATTTCATTTTCTGGCATATGTATTTCAATATCCAAATTGCACTTATTTTATGGAAATTATATATTATCCGGATTTATGTAGTTTGAACCTTTGTTCCAACAGTGCGTGCCAGCTTGTAATTTAACTTCATCACAAAGCAGTTATTGTAAGATAATAGAGAATAAGAGAAGGAAACCAGGGACAAGAAAAAATAAAAAACATGAATGCGTGGCCGTACGCATAAGAAGTTAAATATTTTACAGATAGAGGTATAACACTAATAATTGTTAAATGGAATTTTTTTTATATTTTAGCCAATATTTCCATTAATTTAAACAGGCTGCCAATAACGATGTATAAGAAGAGCAATATGAAATTTATATTTTTAAAAAAACTAGAATAAATCAAGCTATTATGTTTTTAGGTAGGTTTGGTATTGTATCTAATTATTCAGATAATGTTTTTAAATATTTAGATTGCTAATATATATTTATATGAGTTAAAAAATCATTAAGGGATATTTAATGATACATGTTAATCATATTGATATATTTCATATTTTTCTATTAGTTTATTTATAACCACATAAGTTGTATAAAAGGGGCAGACCATTGCAAATCATGATGTATGTAGGCATTAAACGGATTGCGATCATTTTAAATTTTAAAAAAAAAAAACATTTTATTACGTAACACCTGCTACTTGATAGTCCTCAAAATTTTTCCGAATATCTCTGTTCACGTTCTTGAAAATAATTACCAGCTATCATGTTAATCACTGTTTTTTACGAGTAGTTGTTTCTAGCGATTATAATTTGCTAAACTTTGGTTACCGCGTGTAAATGTGTCTGCTCCTGGCAAGTCGTGGGGACTGTCACTGCCTCTGTCGTCGCGTGGGACAGTGACACCTTCACTTCCACACTGGGAAGGTCGCAGTTACACCACGCCTGTATCACTCCTGTCACACCGTGGTCACTGCTCCGTTGCCATGCCTGCGGTACAATCCAGCCTCCTGTCAAACACGCCATCACCATCATTTGTAATGTTGACGTACGTTCTGCACATTGTTATTGGGTCCTCAATAATATGTCAGTTCCTTTCACTTACTAATGAACTTAACGATATTGAATTAAGAATAAATTAAGCAACTCTACTATGGTAAAATTTAAAATCTTATAACTTTTTTCTTATTTTATATTGAGGATTTTGTTTTGTTAATAATGCAGCTAAATTATTTTACCTATTATAACTTTCGACATTTTTGAAATACATTGAAATTCAAAATATGTATTATTTTACTGTAGGTTATTTAATCTCTAAACATATATTATACAAACAGAAACATGAGTAAAAAATTGATAAAGAGCTTTTTAAATTTTACCTATTTTAATCCCAAATAATAGGTTTCTCTTGAATGCAGTAATAAACAATTTATAGTATTTTATTTCTCAAGTGAAATGTTAAGTTTGTATCTCATTTTTCGAAAAACACAATAAACATATTTCTTTGTAACCACAGACTGTGCAGAGTTGGTGCGTGGCACACCAGGCTCCTCTTGAGCGGTGAGCCTGCGCGTTTCACACCCGTGCACTCAGGTCATTCCAGTTGCAGCTGTGCGGGCTGGCAGTCTCTATGCATTCCTGGCCAGAGCCGTGTGGTCACTTCCCTGCAGCCACGCAGCGAGCGGCTTTCTGATATCCTTCACATTATTTATTAATGTTGCTTTAAGTAGGTGTTTCATTAAATAACGTTCTATGTCAAGGAATTTACATGTTACTGAAAGTTTTCTTATAATAATTTTAGCCGCAAGTATTTCACAGCTAGTATTTTTCGGCATATATTCATATTAATACAGAGTTTTTGTTTTCAAATTTAGAGCCTATTAACAATAAATATTAATTGAATAAATTAAAGATACATGTGTCAGCCATACAAAATGCATTTATATCAAGAACTAAAACAATGTCTTTTTTTCTTACAAGAAACATTAAATTCGTTCCGAAAAAAAAAAGAAAGTGCAGGTACAATCATTAATCAACAAATACCTGATGATCACTGTCATTTCATAACTAACGGTTGTGAATCGAGTGCTATAAAATAATTACCAAACATTTAAAAATGTTTCAACCAGGAAGAATTTGTTCTCCAGATCCACATTCGAGTCCTGCTGCGCCAAATTAAAAAAAATAATAATTATCTTTAACCTGGCCCATTCTTACGTTAATTAATATCAAACTTACAAACTGTCAACTTATTTAGTCATAATATTTTTAATATTAAATTAAATATAAGTGCCCGAAAACTATCTATATTGAAAAATTTAAAACTGAATAATTTATGGGTGATTGAGGGATCCCAGTGTTATGTGGGAGAACGTGGTAGGCGCCAGCAATGCTGATAATGTCAAAGAGCTAAGGACGCAGCCACTTGTCTGGTTAGCTGAGTGAGGCAGGGGGTGATGGTGGTATCTATAATGGGATGGGTAGTCTGCCTCTGGACATAGTCGGTCGGATCCCTAACACCTCTCCTGTTTCCCGTATACGGTGTGTCCGTATCCTCGCCAGTGGGGGCCCCAAGCCGGTAAGGCCTTATGGCTAAGAGGGTTAGGTTAACAAACCAAAGGGGGAGCAATCCCTTTAAGAACTTAATTTCTGTGTTAGCCGAGTGTGATACGGAGTTGAGGCAGTGACCATGCTGGGTTGGTGGCCCCAGCCGCCGGTTGTTGCTGAAGCTCTCATTCCCTCCCGATCAACAAAAGAGAGTGATCCCTTATAGTTCTGTAGCTTTCATAGATATGGAATGTATAACAAGGATCTGGAATGATACTCCCACTCTACTCTATTAGGGCGCACATGTGGGAGGGGAATGTGAGGATACCGGTTGTAAGGTCGGAATAATATGTGTTCCAGGTAGAGCATGGATGTGGACATTAGAGCCACCCCCTTTGTGGGTGGGAGTGTGAGTGAGGTCTTCGGGCCACTTCCCTTTGCGGACGAGGGGATGACCATCATAACCGTGGACATGGAGTTGGAGGATCTGTCCAGAGTGTACCTCCCCTCGCCAGACCAACCCTCCCCGCCGTGGACGTGCAGGATGATCCCGCAGGCGAGCATCTTCTTGGCTGCTGCAGAGCTCTTGCCCCGCTGAAACTGTCAAGTACACAGGGAACAGTGCTTCCTGCCCACTGTTACACTCTCGTATCTACACTAGTTTAACATCAGTGTGACCGGTGGAACTTTTAGTTTCAAATATATAAATTAACAAATGCAATTTTGTCTATATCTGTGCACTTATTTATTTTACTTTTATATTTTCTGGAACCTTAGCCAATAAAACACTGTAACAATAAACATTATTAAGAAGTTAGTTACTTGATATTCATAATTTATCTAATGCATTTTTTGTTAGCAATTACAATGTTGGCTAATACAGAAATTGGGTTAGTATTGTTTCGTAGTGTTGGCCCTTTGTAAAAATATTACAAGATGACTTCCACCATAGTTTATATTAAGAACAAACAAATAACAATTAGAATTAACCATCGCAGGATTATAATGATTGGTCTGTTGTGTAATTAAAGTTCACAAATTATCACATTTTGGACATTCTGTAGGCTTACAGAGAATTTGGAAATACTATGATGTTTGGAACTAGGTGGCCGAAGATGATGTTACATGCTTTAGTTGTACTACCATGGCACCTTAGCAGTCCTGGGTCCGAGAACAGGAAAAAACCATGCAGTCACCATGCTTCCTCCAGCTCTTGAACCCTGTCTGTGTAGAAACAAAATCCAACATGATTAGACCTAGTTCACAGACAGTCATTATATGGGCAAAAATGTCCACAATAATATGTGAGAGTCGGGGAATGAAAGTTTGTCGAAACTCACCAGAACAGGGTGTAGCTCGCAGCATTCAGTACGTGTGCCCCCCAGAAGGTTAGCGAAGATAGCCCCGAACAAGCGCGGTTGACGCAGACCCACTCATCATTGATAGAAATTAGAAATTTGCAAATTTGACTGTTTCTACATGAAGCACACACTGACTAATTGCGGTCTAAAAAAACATAGGGATAATATCCCTGTACGAGATGACTACATTCTCTTATAATGGCAGAATTGAAGTCTTGCTGTGGGCTGGCCGAGGATGCAAAGTGTTCAGTCACTGTGTGGCGGGAGTGACTCTTTGTTAAAACAGCCGCTTGCTCTTGAAAGAAATGGGGAGACTTCGGTTTCCGGGCCTAAAGCTTCAAAGAATTCCAAGTAGGTGGCAAAGAAACAACTGCCTCGATATCTCAACGTTGTCGTTAGCTGCCCGAGCAGTGCGAAATCTACCGAGGCGTGGCCGAACAGAGAAGGAATCGATTCGTACATATCTGGCACGAAACTACTTCGGACGCATGGGGCTTATGTTTACAGGGATAATTACAGGCTACAGGCGTGCACCGAAGCGGGGATGTGATCAGCCCACATGCTGGCAAGCATAGATTAGATAAAAACCGGAATTGGCGCTGGGAACGGATTGGGGAGACTAGCCTGACAAAGATTAGGTGGAAGTGTACACAGAGCGGAAAAGTTCATTTTAGCTACAAAATTACTGCTAAAATTATAGTTCAAATTTTAAATTTAAAATGGTGCCAAATAAGTTATTTTGTGGTACAACAGACATTTTATATTTTGATAAATATAATAATTTTAATAATTTTATAAAAGATAATATTTAAAAATTAGCCTAAATGTACATTATTAATGGTAATTTAAAGTAAAAAAATTAAAACTGTTATAAAATTTAAACAAAAAGAGAAATATGATAATAGTAGCTTGGCACCTAGTTTTAAGGAGTGTGCAGGCTCACACGGGCAGGCCGGGCGCCAGGCAGGAGCAGTCTGCTGGTCGCTGGGAGGAGTGCCCGCGGCGACGCCCAGCCAGCCACTGCACGCACGAGGACTACCAGTGTAGTCCCGCTCCTGTGGGCTCCAGCCTTGACTGCGGCTGCCGGACTCGCTGACCAAGGCGGCGGTACGTCGGTACAGCGACCGGGACCCGCGGTGGCGCTCTCGCAGGCATTCTTAATGCCGTGTGGGACAGGCCTGGTAAAACTATAGTTATGTTGTAGTAAGTCCATTAGGTTTTAAGTTTATGAAATAGGTTAGAATATATATTATGATAAAAATTTTACCTGGGGCCTTAGGTTAAGATTGTAATTACATAGTTACTTAGAAATGTATATGTGTGTGTGTGTGTGTGTGTTTTAAAGGTGACCTGTTTTTATGATTTAAATGTAAACAAAGTTCTATATCTGTCTGGATTTTATTTTCATAATTACTTGCTGCGACTTTATTTCAGAGACAGGGAGGGTAACACACAAGCACTCACCTAAAATATACCACGGCATTCACCATCACACCTTTGCGCACCCCGACATGCACAACACTAATGTTCTGTACCCTGAAGTAGTAGAAGCAGACATCGCCACCGAAATGACTTAAAAGGGATTCACTGTATACGACGTCAGAAACTTTGAAGTTAGCCGATTGGATGCTACAGGGCAGATACGACACAGATCAGGAACTTTCGGCGCGACCAACGCTGACTCCGACAAACAATATTCCTGCCACATGGACACTGCACTACTTATCGGTAGTGATCCAGAAATACCAAACCCGCCCGCAAGACATCACCCATACGCATACTCGCTGCAGCAAGCCAACGCGATGCGTCAGGTGCGTGAAAATCACGTCAGAAGAGGTTGCCAGCAGGCTGACGACGCAGATGAATTCTGCTTCAATTGTAAAGTGCGGGGACACACTGCAGCCTGGAAGCTGGTAGCGAGCAGGACACTGCGCCCAGCCGGGCAGACAACAACAGGCGCCAGCCACGAACTGCCAGGTACTATTACCACCCACCCGCCCCGCTAACACACAGCCGCGAGCCCCCATGGTAAACAAGCCACAGCAGCGGCCGCAATCAACCACTGAGTTGACACAAACCAGAAGAACACTCACAGAAGCTGTAAAGGGCGTACACAACACGAAAAACAACACAAAAACTCTGGTGCAGGATAGAATTGACGGAAACATTGTAGGCGATTTATTCGAACTTGTGGATATACTTAAACTCTGCAATTTCTTGCAGCTCATAGCGAAACTCTCACCGCACTATGCCGCCATCCGAGCCGAAACTGACGACATCATCCTACTGTCAGGAATCCTGAATCTCGCAACACATTAATATGGCGCAAAACCCAGGGAAGTCTTTACAGATTCTAAATTTTAATGCAAACGGCCTCCAAAATTACATATAACAACTCGAACAAGTAATCTTTGTTTACGGAATAGATGTCGCTTATATTTCGGAAACTTTTCTAAAACCACGCATGAGAACTTATATAAGCGGATACACAGTATACAGAACAGACCGTCCTACACTCGGTGGTGGTACAGCCATTTTGAATTAAACACTCAATCCTTAACCACCCAGTAACTATAAATGGATTACCACTCATTGAGGCCACCAGTATAAATGTCTGTAATCATAATTCACATGAATGCATGTCTGCGGTTTACAAGTCAATACAAGCCCCACTCACACAGCAGGATCTCAATAAATTAATGGAAGATGAGGATAAATTTTTATAGCAGGGATTTAAACAGCAAACTCACTGACTGGGGCTGCACCCAAACAAATGCAAACGGGGATATTTTACAAGGCCACCCAGAAACAGAAAACTAAGGCAGGAATTGATGTTAAAATTAATTTCCAACCATTATCTTTAGCCGATTTCTCTAATATTAACAAATTTCCGAATACCAAAGAGAATTTTCAATTCAACAAAATAAGCAGGAATTTAAATTTACAATTTTTGAGGAATGAGCTTTGTTGAGGAAAGAGCCTTGTTTGCTGTTGTAATGAATGGTGATTGAGTTACCTATTAATTTTGTTCTAATAAAAATAATAGTTTTAAAAAAATACACTTTTATAAATAAACCAAACTAAATAGTAGAAAATAATTAATAGTTCAAAAAAACTAAAAAACCATTATAATTAGGGGTGCGCGGGAATAGGTTTTTGTACTGCGGGAAATTTTCGGGAAAAATAAATTATTCCCGCGGGAAACGGGGCGGGATCGGGAAAATTAAAAAAAAAGCAAATTTTTAATTATTATATGAGAAGATGGCCATTTAAACATTTATTGCAAAGTTAGTTGTTTTTTTTTCTGCTATTTCTTTTGTCTGCTTCACTTGCCCTTTTTTCAGCGGCGACTTCATATTTTTTAACATCCTCAAATTCTTTTTTTATAGCCAGATGTGCTACCATGCTCGCATCTCAAAAAATTTTTCACACGAGACACACTTTGCCAGGTATTTACTGTCTGTCAGACGTTCAAAATACTTCCAAACACTTTTAGGTTTACAAGTAACAAGCTAATCGGTTGCGACATCCATTATTTGTAGGCTGCTAGTTTGTTTTAATATACAACGGCATCGCAAATAGGAACATATACTTTGCAGCAAAATCACAGATGTTTAGATACTCGTGAGCAGTGGTGTAAAAATACGTGATTTCATATTTTTCAAAGTGCCAATACAGTTCTCTACATCGTCACTGCTATCAAGTAATGAGAACGGTTACGCTTCGTTATGTAACGCAAGTCTAGTATTTCTTATATCTTTGGCGAAAAGGTTGGATTGCGCATGTGTTTTGTTTGTGTCTAAGGACACACAGTGGTTTTAGGTTAAGTATTCGATGGTGACGGAAATAACGTTATATAACTGACTATTCACGTATCTTGCAAATTTGTACCCTTGAAGAAATATATTTATGAACGCATACAATATTTAAGGTACTCCGTGTACGTTTTTTATATTCCAATTAGATATGTGTAAACGATTATCATAATTCACTGCACACCACAGCTGTCACTACGATCGGCATACGTTTAAAAGATGTTTTGCACTTAAATAGTACGTAAACCCTTCAAAAATGTACGAATCCGTAAAAAAATATTGTTGTAAAAACAGTTTGAATTGATAGAAAACATTTTCACATGATTAGTAAACATTTGTAAATTTTTAAACAATTTCCCGAAAAATTCGGGATTAATAAAATTCCCGCCCGGCATTTCGGGAAGCCTATTTTCCCGACTTTTTTCCCGAAGCGTCGGGATCCCGCACACCCCTAATTATAATGTTTCACTCTTGGTTCATTGGTAAAATGAAACAAAGATGTATTTGTAAAGAAAACCATTTCGCTCATGTACGAACTCTTTTCTTTCAGTTTGTCTTTGGCGCTATATAAACAAAGCCTACTATATATTGTGACATTTAACTAAATGAAAAGTGAGAGTGGGTTATGATTATTGTGAACAATATACTTTCTTGTAGAGAATATTATCTATATTTGTAAAAATATTAAAAAAAAAAAACCTGAAATAAGGGCTTTAAATGTTGTTTCTTTCGTTAAATAATCACAATTACGTCTTTGTTTCATTTTACCAATTAACCAAGAGTGAACCATATTATAAAACAACATTTTCTGCAAATATTTCACGAAACATGGAAAAATTGAGGTTTGATTTTGCTGTGAAACCAACAGTAGATGGGAAATCAAACACCATATGCATAATCTCAATAGCTACACCTAAAGGGCAGATTTTTGAAATTCCACTCAAACACCAACCTGCAAATATACACCAAGCAGTTACAAATACTCCAAACTATAACCATGCAGTCCTCACCATCATATGGTGATTTGGATTGAAAATCATCTAGAGTGTGACACAGAGGAAGGAAAACTTCTTCTTCATCGTAACTGTTGCTGTAAAATGCCTACAGTAGAAGAAGATCCAGATCTTCATGAACTTGTTAAGAAATGTCAAATTCATCGACATACACACACTTGTACAAAAAATAATACCTCAGTAAGATGTTCATTCAACTTTCCACGCCAAGAAATGTATCACATTCTTCAGATGATTTTCTCCGTAATGGTGGCAGAATTTGCTTACTTAAGCGTCGATAGGAAGATGCTTGAGTGAACAATTACCACCCAGAGTTATTAATACTCTGGTCTGGTAATATGGATATACAGCCACGCGGATCGAATGAAGCGATAGCTTACTATATTGCAAAATACCTTTCAAAAGCAGAACCTGAAGGTGTAGATCCTGGAATTGAACAGGCAATACAACAAATCCAACGTGAAGAGACTGACATTTCACAAAAGCTATTCAGGATATGTATGAAGATTCTTCATGAACGACAAGTGTCAGCTGCAGAATGTGCGTATCGACTTAGTCATATCCCATTACGGGACAGTTCGCGAAATTGTATTTTCCTGAATATAAGAAATCCAGAACAGCATTACAGAGTATTGCAATTTGACAGAAGCGGACACGCAACTGGCTATTACAGTAATATCTTTGAAAGATATGGAAAATGTCCGTTACATCATCCTGACAACGATTTTGTGAACATGAGTCTTACAGAGTTTGCAATGTTGTTTGAACCTTTCTATCCAAAAAAGCTGAATGAAACTGAGGAGAGCGTTGATCATGATGCTTATGAAGAACAACCTAACATGCGTCGTCCGCTCATCACGCTGCTAGATAACAGCAAAATGGTCGTGAGAAATGTTCCTGCAGTTGTCAGAGAGCCGTACTTTATAACAACATAACATCGGATCCAGAAAACTTTTTCTACAGTTTACTCATTCAGTACATGGCTTATCGTATGGAAACTGAAATACTTGAAGGTTTTGATAATGCAAAAGAGGCTTTTTTAGCTCGAGAAAATCGTTTGAATGAAATAAGTAAATATATGTCCAACATAGAGAATGGGACCAACAGCTTGAAAACGCGTTTCATCAGGTACATGCCTTTGAAATTCTATAACAGCCAGAGATTATAAATCCTGAAGCTGAAGAAGAAGAATTACCAGACACTGAAATGAGCAATGATCAATTTCAAAGGGTACAACAAGCTATGAATATTGATCAAAGACAATTGTTCGTTCTTATTACAGAGAGTATTAAAAATCAGCTTAATGGTGATATTAGAAGAGAGAAAATTTTTTAAACTGGTGGAGCAGGCACCGGGAAAACTTTCCTGTTTAATTTATTTAAAAATCAAGTCAATCGGTGGTAAAAGTTGGTGCTCTCACTGGATTAGAAGCAGGGTTAGTTGGTGGGTCTACACTCTACCATCTGCTGAAACTACCAGTACAAAAAGATGGAGTTATTGTTAGTATGCCACTTCTTACTGGTAATTATTTGAGAGTAATGCGTATGTTATGGCAAAACATTGAGTTTTTGTTCATAGACGAAATTTCTATGGTACCTTATGAGATGCTTTGTATGATCAACTCTAGTTTGCGAAAGCTGAAAAACCTGATCGCTTGTTTTGGAGACATAAATGTTTTACTTTTTGGTGATCTAATGCAATTACCACCTGTTCGAGGACATCAAGTGTTTCAACAACCAGAACACATGAAACCCGCTACACACTTGTGGCGACTATTCCGCCTTGTTGGTCTCAAACAAAACATGTGTCAACAAGGAGACACGACATTTATAGATGTGCTTAACGCTCTAAGAGTTGGAGATTTGACTTCGAAGCATCTTGAAATTCTTCTTGGAAAATGTGTACAGATACAACTAATGAGTTCTCGATTGAGAAACCATTAAGAATCTATCCAACGAATGACCAAGTTGCTAGATCTAACGAAAAGGTTCTCCAGAGTTTTGAAGAAAAAGTAACAGTTATTTATACAATTAAATCACAATACCAACTCATTGATGCAACACGAAATTTAGGCAATAAGGACTTAGATTCTGTGATACCTAGCGATATCAATAAAACAGGAGGTCTTCCTAATGTACTGAAAATATTCGTTGGAGCTAAAGTAATGTTGAGGTCGAACATTGACGTGTCAAAAGGTTTAGTGAATGGTAACATGGGTTTCATTACAGAAATTATATGGCCAAATTTTCGCAGGGGTCAATTATATGCAGAAGACATTTCATCAGTACGTATTGATTTCGGTCCAGATGGTGTTCACGTAATTAAACCAATATCGGTACAGTTCCCAACAAAATACAGCTATGGAACTGCTGAGAGACGAATGTTGCCATTGATTCTGAGTTGGGCATCAACCGTTCACAAGATGCAAGGCTGTACAGTTGATCGTGCAGTCATTTATCTAGGCTCTCGACTGTTTGCAGCTTGACAAGCCTATGTAGCACTAAGTCGTGGAAGATCTTTGGACGGAATTCAAATTGAAGAACTTGATTGCTTCAAAGCTAACAGGTAAAACCCCATGTAACAGAGAAGCATTAGATGAAATGATTCGATTATGAAGTAACACGTAGTAAGACTGGTCGATATTACTTGTTCGTCAATAACCTTATACCTACCATTAAGTCTCACTGTATATATTGATAACGTTTAAATCTTTGAATGGTAGGTACAACTGTACACATTAATAATTAGGAAAATAATTACAGTTACTTATAGTTATCACGGAATAGTAAATTAGAACAAAAACAGTTTAAACAAATTAAAAAAACATGCGTTTATAATTAAACCAAACTAAAAAGTAGAAAATAAATAATAATTTAAAAACTAAAAAACACGCTTTTTGTAGAAAACCAAACTAAAATATAGAAAAATTTTTTAATAAATTTGAATTAACAATAGTGTAAAATTTTTTGATAAATATAAATTAATAATAGTGTATAGAAGAAAAAAATGTATTTTATTTAAAAAAAAGTGTGGGGTGCTTTTTAAGATATTATCGAAATGATAATCCTTCTACTAATATATGTAAATTAAATATTTATAACTATTGACATCATGCACCCCACGCTTTCTTTTTTAATAAAATACATTTTTTTCTTACAAACACTATCAATAATTTATATTTATTACAAATTTTTACACTATTCTTAATTCAAATTTATTAAAATTTTATTTCTTTTTTTTAGTTTGATTTTCAATATAAAGCATGTTTTTTTAGTTTTTTTAAACTATTATTTATTTTGATATAGCTCTAACACACATACCAAATGCCCAGATAAAAACTTTAGACTAATTAAACTCTGATCACTTACCGGTGCTAACACAGCTAACATTCAATGCTACAAACAACATTTAGCTCTTCAATAAGAATCTAAAAATCACAGATTGAGACAGGTTTAGAGAAGAACTTACAGATACTCTAAAACAGCCCCCCGAAATAAATTCACCAGACGAAATTGTCAAACAGTTGAAACTATTCACTGACACAATAAAAAATGCCGTCAAAAAACACTCCCGATTCGAAACAAAAAGACAATTCACTAGTACAAATTACCCCGATCTCGATTACCACATAGCGCTAAGGCGACAAGCAAGAAACAGAGCACAAAGACTCCGCACATCAGAAGAAACTAATACAACAGACATAACACCATTGTAAAACGCAAACTAGCACTGGAAAAACTAAACCAATTTGGGAACTATAGCTAAAAACAGGAACACAAACTGTGCCCGAACCCATCACCTTAAGGGAATTTTTAAAATTAACAAGAGCCAGTCCGAACAATAAATCAGGCGGTACGGACGCACTAAATTACGAAACTCTTACAAATCTTCCTCTAGAGCCACTTGAAAACTTACTGGCGATATTCAATGCTATTCTAACACACAAAACCTACCCCGACTCCTGGAAACTAGCTAAAATAATTACAATACCTAAACCTGGGAAAACCCCCAGCCATTCCCGAAAACAGACGCCCTATAAGCCTAATTAAACAGCACGAGCCAAAATTTTTGAAAAATCCTTACTCTTGCGCCTTAAAACACACGCAGCGGAACACAACGTGATTCAAAACATCCAGTTTGTTTTCAGGGAAGGTCACTCGATAATCCACCCCTTAATTAAAATAGGTGAAGTTGCTACCGAAAGATTTAATAACACATCTAAAGCCTACACTGTAATGACCATGCTTGACGAAGAAAAAACCTTCATCAAAGTCTGGATTCAAGGCATAATACAAAAATTAATAAACTTCAATATTCCGGACACATATATTTACCTGGTGGCCCACTATCTATAGCGTCGTAACTTTTATGTAGCTCTGGACGGGGCTCAATCGACCACTCGGGAACTCACAACTGGCATGCCACAGGGGACCCCGCATTCCCCCTTCTTCAATAAGATCTACACAGCCGACATACCGCATACAAATGACTATTAGGCCAGTAAAATTAGACTAAAAAAAGACAGTGCTGACGAATAATTAGAGGAAAGCTGGAAACTGTTTTAATGTATTCCGCATACCCCTAGTATGATCACATTAGGTTTGCCCCAATTTCCGAGTGAAGCTTCATCCGCCATTTTGAAAAAACTGAATATTATTGTTTGTTTTTGAGGTTTTTCTCAAATTTCTCCAAAACGAAGCAACCAAACAAAAAGTATGTAAAGAAGTTAAATTTAGATAGTTGAATTTCGCTTCAAATGAATACCATATATACGAAAAGGGGTATTGCGTTTTCTTTAGAAGACATTTTGAAAATTACTCATTTATTTAGATTTGTGGGAAATTCCAAATATATCGGTTTTGCACGTTCAACATCTCTGAAGCGGCTCATCATTAAACAAAAAAAATATTGGGGTACATCATTTATAGGAAATTTATTTCATTATTTAGCAAAAACCTAATTATTTTAATAATTTTTTACATTAACAGGTATATGCGATTTTACATGTTGAGGTGTGAATGATTTTGGTTTTTTTTCCCACTTATAGATAATTCAGTAGAATGCTTGCATTTATTCATCGTAAATATGTAAGTTAAAATCAAGTATGTTAAACATTTGATTTTATTAGATATTCATTAAGTTATGAATATGGAAACCATTAACATATGTACAAGTAAGTAGGTAAACACGAAATGTATACATAAATAAACGTCGAGCATATTGTTAAGAAAATACGTGGCTGCTTAAACAGTGACAAGATTCTAAGTAGACATGAGGATAGTGCACAAACTTTACACAGCGACGCGAAGGTACGGGGACAAAGGTCGTATTATCTTCGACGGCCATTAACAGTTCTCTCACTCTCTCGCTCTCCTGAACAACCCCTCACTTACACTACTTACTCTCACCGAATTCAACACCATGGGCCTGTTTCATAAAAGTGTAAAGCTGATAATATAAGTTGTTTTGCCATAATAATAACTCATATTACCAGTAGGATGTTGGAGGTTTTCACATTTTAATGTCTTACATGGGTGCCATTGGCTTTATAATGGATGGAAGTGGGTTGCAAGATCTATTTAATATTATATATGCTTCAGCATCTACGAACAAAATAATGACAGGTCATGCATATTCTAGAGCATTGAGGGTTCATATTTTGGCTCATCTGGCTTTAGCAAAAATCGTTCTGATGATGCTGGATTTGACAGATTAAGAGCAGTCTGCACTCTCAAGCATTCTTGAAAATTTTGATACAGGCAGTACGAGTATAGAATCACCATTAGTAAGTAGTGTTATGCAACAATTCTCAGACAAACTACTTCATTTGCAGGATAATGGAGCTGCATCAAACCTGTGGATTCAATATTTTAAGATGGTGACGATTATCAAACAATTTGTGCTGGCAGAAAGAACTGGAGATTGGCACTTACACCTAGAGTGTGTTAAGGAAATGCTACCCTACTTTCATGCAAGTGGGCATTACTTATATGCGAAATCATGTCACCTGTATTTACAAGATATGGAAGAACTTTAAACAAAACTGACTCCACAAGAATACGAACTATTCGTTACAAAGGGATTCTTCACAGTTAGGAGGTCTGAAAAATTCTGGTCTGGACTGTGTTCAGATATGATTATAGAACAAACTCTTATGCGATCAATGAAGAGTATCGGTGGATTAACACATGGAAGAGGTATTACAGACAGTACTCTGGCAAGGAGGATCTCTTCAAGGCCTGCTGCTATTGACACCAAATTGAAACATTCTGTGGAGTGTCATTTGCGACAGCTGAGCAGCATGTTGATGCCAGGGCATCACGTATATTAAGAGACGACATTGATGTACAGAAATTGCTGGACTGGTTTACCTCTCATGATCCATTCCCAGTTAAGGAAGAAATAATGTCCATAAGTACTGGACTGACAGGAGAAGAGAAGATTAACTGCCACCTAGCTTATGAAGCCGGAAATTCCAGCATTTCGAGGATGATTGGCAGTAATTTTGGTATTGTCAAGTTTCAGCGAAAACAGAGAGTGATGCCCCTACGATGTGTTAATTATGCTGTGATAATTCACAAGGAAGAAGTTCCAGTCAACCCTGATACGATTTTCCGCAGAATTTCATTTCATAAAAAATCAAATGAACAACTGAAACAATACGTACTTAAAAAGTGATTTTATTAGCTCACATGTTATGTACTGTTTTGTTTGTAAAAATTGTTTGTTATAACTGTTCAATATAAATGATAATGAAATGTCTCTTGATTATCATAGATGCACTGCTGAATGATTTGATTTAAGATGAGAAGGGAGATAGGTAAATCTACAGAGTTAGAGGCACCATGTATTAGATACGAATACCTGTCTGATATGACATTATTTTGAAAATATGTAAACATATCATTTGTGTTGTTTAAATCACATGTGTGGTTATGTAACTAATAATGTGTCATATATTCTCAGTGTCGAGTTAACTGGCCAGTCTTTAAATCATTATCATATGTGTTTATTGTATTCTCTGTGTTATAAATATTTTATTTTGAAACGTTATAATTTAAAGAGAAACTGTTTAATTCTCCACGAATGCACAGTGCTAATTGATATTAACAAGTTTCTGATAGTGTTGTCATGAGACTGATAAAGCCATAGTACATTATATTTAATATATTTTATAGAACCATTTTCTAGCTTTTTTATATGTTATATTTGATAATCAATATGTTGTATTTATTTATAAAGTTACTGGTAAAACATTTTAATGCTGTTATTAATCCCTGTTTTTCTATATTTTCGGTAGTATGTATGTTTTTAACTAGTATCCAATAAATCCATCATATATGATAATTTTTAAGTGCTAAAACTTTCAAGGGTTTGTATGTATTGTGTGTAAACGAATAAGTATGCATATTATTCCTTCAATTTTAGTATCATTAAAACTTTTTCGATTTTCAAAATTATTTCGGATTAGGAAATATTTATTTTATTTTTTACCTTTGTCGGCACCCAGCCTTCCATTGATTTTGATTACCTTATTTTCAGTGATTAATGTATATTTATAAAGCACAAAACCATTTCTTATTCTCAATACAACAGATGAAGTAAAAAAAGTTTATATCACTTAAGTGGTTTAGCATGTGTGATCATTTTTAAAGTGTTTTTAATCCTATGTTGTATAAAGTTTTCGTTTCCTACCAAATCAAATTAGATGGTAAATAATATGTTTGACCAAATAAATATCTGCTTATCAAAAATAATTTTCTCGAAAAGAAAGATTTCTCACAACATAATCTTTTTACAATGATGGCTCAAATTAGTAATTTATATATACAAATGTATGTGTACTAAATAAAACTCAGTGTTCGTAAAAAGCATAATATTATGTTCTTAAACTTTTATTTCATTACTTTTTCGGTTAGGATGGGCTATTTCGGATATATTGCTTGTAATAAAACTAAAAAATTAAATATTTAGAAAATACTTTTTAAAAGGTGGTTTTCAAAAAATTGTTATTTAAGTTACAAAATAACCCATTTCAATGTATTTTGTACTCTTTTGAATCGTAATTTAATATGCTACATTTATCTTCGGAGCAATTTTTTTGATTGGAAAATTCGTTTTCGGATAATTTGAGAAAAATCAGGAAAAAATGAAAAAATCTACAGTTTTTTCAAAATGGCGGCCAACGCTCCACTCGTAAATCGGGGCAAACTTAGGATACTCTTACTACGAATAAACTTTGTCGATTAAAACAGATTCCAGCTTTCCTCTAGTTATTCGTCACCAAAACCTTTATTTTACTGGCCTATATGTGCAAATGTATGCGGACGATACAACCATCATTAAGCAATTGGGAAACCTAAAATATTCCATGGTATGCATCCAAAGGCAGTTAACAGGCCTTGAATGATACTACACTCGTTGGCGAAAAAAAATAAATGCAGCCAAATCAACCACATTTGTAATATCAAATCGTAGAGGCATACCAGACAGGGAACTCGAATTTTTTCAACAGCCTATCCCTAATGTTACTCAGGCCTAATATCTAGTCCTCACGCTAGACAGATTATTATTATGGAACAATCACATCGCTAATTCAACAAATATCGCAACAGGGTGCTTAAAAGGCCTTTACCCAATGCTAAACGCGCCTAACTTACCACGTAGGAAAAAACTTCAAATCTACACACAAATTGTACGACCGCAGCTACTATATGGATGTGAGGTTTGGGGTTATGCTGCAAATCACCACATAAATCGGCTACAAGGCATGCAGAATAATTTCCTAATGGCCATACTAAATTGGACCAGGCATTATAGCAACAAAGCCATACACTATACTCTTAAAATTTCGTACGTCCATAAAATAATTTATTTTATTTTATTTATTTAAATTTGTTACATGCCCACCGACAGTCTTGGGACTTTAGAGGTGGGCACGACACAAAACAGTACAACACAAAACAGTACAACACAAAACAAGTAAAAACAAACACTATCACAATAGAGACAGCACAGGATAAACACAAAACATGAAAACAGAAATGATATAAATACCAAAAGGACAAGATAACATGACACATTACTTAGCGAAATGTTAATTACATAATTATTAAACCATACACAAAATATATAAAAAAAAAAAAATGGATAATACAACATATAAAATGTGAGTAGAGGACAAGTTAAGAGGATAAATTTTTAAGTTTAGACAATTGATTATTATTGTGATTCCTAACTAATCTGTATATTATGTCATTAAAGTTATGTAGAGTACAATATGTTTGGTATAAACGAGAATTAAATTGTGGTATTTTTAACCCAGTGGTTTCAAGGAGATAAGTACAGTTAATTTTAGCGTTAAAACAATTTTCAACAAACAGAGAATCTAAATATACTCTACGTGCACCAAGAGGAGTTAAAGCAGGTGAAGGAAGGTTTTTTAAGTTTATTAAATTAATTAATTTTGTTTGTATACTTTCTAGTTTATTTGCATCGGCCGACTTGATGTCATTCCAGATTACTGAACAATATTCTAATTTGGACCTTATTAAGGCAAAATACAGGGAGAGAATTGAGTCTGAATTGGTAGCATAAAAAGTAATAAATTTGATCATAGCAAGGGTTTTGCGGGAAGACATGTATAAATAGTTTACATGATTATGGAAAAATAATTTAGAATCTAAAATAACACCAAGATCCTTAATTGCTGAACATTTCGTGATTACAGAGTTTTCTAAAATATAATCAAAATTAAGTGGTTGATATTTCCTTGTAAAGGATATAACAAATGTTTTGTGTTTATTTAGTGTAACCAGATTAAATTTACACCAATTGTTTACTTGGGAAATGTCATTTTGTGATAAAATACAGTCATTCTGTGTTATTATATTCCTAAATATTTTTAGATCATCGGCAAAAAGTACTCCTGTAGAATGGTTGAGAAATTGAGGTAGGTCGTTTATATATAAATTAAAAAGAAGAGGCGATAATGTACCTCCTTGAGGGACACCAGAAGAGATACTAAACAGGGAAGAATTGTGGTTATTAATTGTAACATAAAAACTTCTATTAGTTAAGTAATTAGAAAACCAGTTTGTAAAATTTTGAGTTAAACCAAAGTTAAATAATTTTTTAAGAAGTATAGAATGGTTCACAGTGTCAAAGGCTTTGGCTAAATCAAAGTAACAGGCATCCACTTGCCCTCTGTTGGTAACCTCTCTGTGTATAGGATTTAAAAAAGTAAGCAAGTTAGTGGTGGTCGATAAACCTTTCCTAAAACCATGCTGACTGTTCGATAAACTGTTCTTAAGCTGGAAATTTAAAAATCTAAAAATTATTTTTTCAAATATTTTAGAAAAACCATTGAGTAGAGAAATAGGCCTATAATTGTTAACATTCTGTTTAGAGCCTTTTTTGTGGATAGGTATCACCTTAGCAGTTTTCCATTTCTCCGGGAAAACAGATGATTGTAAACTAAAATTAAAAATATGCAGCAAAAGAGGGACTAATAATTCAGAGCAACCTTTTATAATGAAATTAGGTATGCCATCAGGACCAGTAGATTTGGATGATTTCAACGATTTTATGCCCCACAATACTAAACATTCTGAGATTGTGGGCACAGGAATAGAAACTAAATGTATATTGTTTGTCACAGGTTGTTGGATACATGTAGAAGGTTCGTAGACACTGGAAAAATATTTAGCGTATCCATTGGCTAGTTCAGCGGGATCATTCGTGATAGTTCCATTAATTTTTAGAGAATGCTGTTCATAAAAACCATCTTTCATTAGTTTGACATATCGCCAAAATTTTTTAGGGTTAGTTTTAATATAATTATTGGTATTTCGAGTCCATTGAATTTTGTCTCTTTTTATTAAATATTTTACTAATTTACGATAATAAGAGAAAAGTGAATAGTAATACGTGTTGTTGTTTCTTTTATAAAGCTTATGGAAATGCTTCTTTGACTTTAATGCTTGAATTAACTCACTGGTAAACCAAATTGGAAATTTAGATGATTTTTTGTTTGTCATTGGAATAAAGATATTCATATTTTCAACTACGCAATTGGTTAGTTGGTCAACAAGTTCATTTACATCCATAGAATTATAAAAATCTGACCAGTCATGATTTTTGATGGAATTGAAAAGACCGAGAAAATCACCTTTTTTATAGTTTCTAAATGTTGATGTAATGTTGGAACTGTTTTTGAAGGACTCAATCTTGATGTTAATGTTTAATGCCGGATGATAAATATCTTCTTTGATAAGAATATCATAAGCCTTTGTCACTGAACACAGCTGTAGATTGGTTAAACACAAGTCTAAAATATTTATATGAGTTTGAATATTGTTGCACTGTTTTAGACTATGTACAGATATAAAGTTAAGTAAATGGCGCACCTTAGTGTTAATGTTCATAGTCGCCTGATGGAAATGGTTAAGATTAAGATTATTCCAATCTATACCCGGTACATTGAAATCACCGAGTATCAAAATGTCATCTTGAAATGAGGAGAGTTTATCTTCTAAAAATTCAAAATATATGCGGACAAACTCTGCCGTTAAATCTGGAGGTAAGTAGATATTTCCAATAATTAAAGATTTGCTAGAAGATGATTTTATTTTAAACCAAACTGCTTCAACACCAGGAAAGTCAGAAACAATGTACAGTTGAACAGAAATAAATTTCAACTTCTTAACAGCAGATAAAACACCACCGCCTCTTGATTTATTGGTTTATTCAGCATTTGTGTCATTTCTGAAGACATGGTATTGGTCTGTGAAATAGTGTGACGTAATGCTATTTGCATTAAGCCAAGTCTCAGTTAGGCAAATAATATCGAAATGTGAGCTAACAATATTATCTTAGAACTCAACAGACTTAGTCCTTAATCCTCTGACATTCTGATAGTAGATATCAAACTCCTTAATGTTTGACGTTAGGACGTGAGATTAAAGTGCTCCTCCGGACACCAGGGATGCTGACGCACATACATTGGTTGATGCACGGCTAGGAGTGGGCCGTGGCTGAACGTTCAGCTCTTCGTTAATTGTTTCGTTATTTAGAATCTGTTCCTGGTGTAGTTTGCCGTAAAAGGGGCTTATCATACAGCCACTAGGCCAAAAAACAATGTTGTTTATCCTGTTGAAATCATTTTCAAGTACTGAAACATGGAATGATGCATAAGAATTATATTTGGTTCTCAGTTTAGTCACCTTGATTTGCGATAAATTTAATTCATTTGAGATATAGTCAATGATTTCTTTTTCCTGTACTTGAGGATCAAACCTGGTAACAAAAAGAGCCTTTGTTTTTAAGTAAGGTGGTTTTGAAATAGTTTTCAAAGATGTTGTGTTCCTGATGCCCACTTTCATTTGAGATTTTTTCATTTCAGGTTCACGTTTCAAATCGTTGGTTGCATTAATTCTTTTACTGGGTGCACGTTGCACCAGTGTAAAGTTGTCATTGTCAGCATGCTGCGTCATGCGGACTGAGCTCTTGACAGCGCGCGAGTAACGCTGAGTAGAAAGTAGGTCATCTGCAGGTGTGACGTCACTGGAACCAGCAATGGACACGAACGCATCGGTAGCCTTGTTACTAGCGGGATTCGATAGTACCTGATTGTATGAAATACCCTGATTATTTTTTACGTTTAGACTTTGCCTAAGATGAATCAGTTCTTGCTTAATTTCATGGGTTTCATTTCGTGCGTCAAGAAGAAGTGTTTTTAGCACTTGATTTTCACTACTCAGCTCATCTACTTTAAACACAAACGGACTTTATCAATTTGAATAGTTCTTCCATGTTCATAACTTCAAGCTTTGTATTATCAGGCTTCAGGACTGCTGACGGTGGACGCTGATCCAGACATCCAGAAGTAAACGAAGACCGATTTTTGGTCGGAGATCTTATCATGTTCATGTGGTCAGCAGGAATTAAATCGGTAGCTGAAGCATCACTGAAAGATAATCCAAACCCCGGGAATTCGGGTTGATCTAGGAAAGACGACTCAATATTGATAACACATTTACATACACAACTATAGAATGATTATTACGAGCATAAACACGGAGCGCGCGCACAAACACGACCGGTCTGCGTGAACGCACGGCCGCAACTGACGCACGGCCGCAACTGAACGCACGGCCGCAACTGATAATCTCAAAGAACAATAATAAAATGTATCTCGTATCACCACAGCACGAAAACGCCCTGATTACTTTAATAGCGATCTACGACCTGTCCGAGCAACGCAAACACAAAAAAACCTCGGCTCAATTAAAAAAATAAATCTTAAAAACGGAAGCGACATTGATTCAAGTATTAAAAATTCTTCTATAACTTTAAAATTACATGAAACAGCATTCAGAACACTTGGTGGCTCGGAATACTCGCCTAATGAAGCAATCCCTAGCAGTGATTGCTGACTGGCTAACAGGGCGGGCCTGAGGGCCTGAGGGCCAAGTATCGGGACGTGGCATCGAACCCCGAGGCCCGCAAGGAGTACCAGGCCGCGGAATGCGGCCCACAACCTCCGGGTTTTGTCCTGAAATATTAATGTTTGGCGGGGAATGTGTAAAAAATAGGGGGTTAAATTATTAGCTGCGAAGCTTGTTTTCAAATAAAAATTTGGCCCTGTTTCAATTTATTTTTAATTGCGTAGAGTATTGTTGCGATTTTTATTTCGTATGTGGAATTGAATTTTGCGATGTTAGTTTTGTGTGATATGAGAGGGGAGGGGTATGGTTAAATTGATCTGAACAGCGGGCCTCATCAGTTCAGTTTGCAAGGGTTTTTTTATTTAGTTATTTTTTATGATGCTGGATTACGATTGATTTTATTATAAAGTAAGTTTTGATGTTGAATGTCTCGTTAATTTATGTGTACAGTGTCAAACTAGGCGTTGATTATGCTTGGGCGAGGTTCCCGGGAGTAGGGAGGGGATGGCTGGGGCGGTGCAGCACCGCAGCTAGCAGCTTGCGGCGTGCGGGATTGGCTGCGGCTCAGGTCGGCCCCAGGCCCTGGTGTGGGCTGGCTCTGCTGTCAGGTGGAACCCAGCCCCCAGGAGTCGAGTGGCCACTCGGTGGAAGCCAATGGTGGCCCACGAGACGTACATGGCAGGAGAAGCCTGTTCCCTGACCGACATCGGGGGCTCGCGTCGCTGCAGCTGACCACACACAGACTGTAGCCACAGGCAGGCACCACACAGCTGCTGTGCGTCTCCACCGGAAGTTCTGTTTGAGAGTGAATCTCCGTGGCGAAAGCTGGCCCTGGGTAGTCGGAGCTGCTTCCGCACTCGTGTCCATCCTGGAAGTTTACTCTTTTCTTCGCATTCGGCATTGTCGAGGAGCGCAGGAAAAATACGTCTGCTCGCGCTCTCATGCCGTGACCTGCAGGGACCAACAAATCACGGGCCATCGAGCGCGCTGATTGGTCGGGCCACCGAGGGCCGCCAAACAAAACTGTTTTTTTCCACCTGTCCCCAGCGCAGTCACACTTCAGCTCCGGGCGTGCACACACCGCGCTGAACCCACAGTTTAAAGTTAGTAATGTAACACTGCCTATAGAATTTTAAATGGTCCGAAGCATGCAGGTGCAGGATTGGCCCATGTAGGGTTCTCTGCCTGTTGTGTTAGGGCTGACTCCCTATGACTGAAGGGCGCGGCCCGCCTGGTAGGCTTCACCTACACTGCCGCACGACGCACGGAACTGACATGTGGCCATGCTAAGAAACAAGTTGCGAGGGCAGAAATGTCCTTGGCTCATCACGTCTTAATTTTCTCAGCGTAGCGTCAAACTCAAAGAACCATTTACTGAAGTCGCAGTTCGAGAGATTCGTTATGCAAAAATGAAATTCAGCGGGTGGGTCGGAAAAGAAAATTTAATATCAGATTGAAGCTATGTTTAAGATTGTAACAAGTTACATACTGCATGGACACTGCCCTCATGTTATTACCCATAACACCGCAAGTTAAGTCACCTGACGAACATGTCGGCAGATCGGAGGCAAGACGACAAAGAAGGCTCGACAATCGCCAATGCAACAAGATGGCATAACCTAACTGCTGCTTGGCTTAGGGGAAGGCTGAGGAGGAGTGAATAGGTGGGGGTGGTAACTCGTCAGGTAAAGCTCCTCCAGGCAAGGCGCGAAGTTCCAAAGTCCGTCGCTGGCTCAAACAAATACTTAAATTAGCATGAATGAAACTTAAGAAAACACTCACGGTAGAACCCATAGC
This sequence comes from Bacillus rossius redtenbacheri, assembly GCF_032445375.1. NCBI lineage: Eukaryota > Metazoa > Arthropoda > Insecta > Phasmatodea > Bacillidae > Bacillus > Bacillus rossius. Next base: position 74,213,170 of record NC_086334.1, on the reverse strand, counting down.
CAAGATACGCGTGTCGCAGTTACCCTAGGCGCTAACGAGCATAGATTAGCGAATAAGTTAACATAACATTAACGTACTGATAGAACAAGCAGGACGTACCACAGACAAAAGTTAAGCATGTATTTACTCAAACCATCGCAAAACCCTAACGCACATACAAGAGTGTGCGCGCGGCTGGCATGGCTCGCTATGTTCAACAGACACAAGGCACAGGAAAGCCTCGTGGTAAAACGATCATTAGGAATATTTTGATAGCAATGAGCCATAATTAAATTTGGAAAAACGTCAAATTGGTCAGAATACCCCAGACACGATGCAACCACCATGCACACACGCAAAGACTGAGACTGACTAGAAGTGAGCCAGACGTGAAACTAAGGCCTCGTCACCCAACATGCCTGCACAGAGCGGGGAGGGGGAGGGGAGGGGGAGGGGAGGGACCGACGAGCCCCGACGAAGATGATGACGAGATGAGGGAACTGCCACAGTGCAGGATGATCCCGCAGGATAGCAACTTCTTAGCTACTGCAGAGCTCTTCCCCCGCTGAAACTGTCAAGTACACTGTTATTTAACAGAGATATGTTATTTACCTTTGTTATTAAATAATTTGATTTTTTTCGGATTGAAGCATTTAATTGTTTCTATATTTTTATATTGAACTAATTTTAGTAAAAACTATTAGGTATATTAATCTTTTATAATATCAAAATATACGTTTCTAAAAAACGTATAAGTTAATTTATTATTTTCTCTCATGATATTTTGATATTGTTATCTATCAGGAAATATGACAAATATATTATTGTTATAATTTGTTTCATTATAATATAAGGTTTTCTACTGGTTTAGCTCCTATGATTGTTAAGAGTGTTGTAATTGTTAATGATTTTAAAATTTTATGTAATGAAAATATTAAAAAAGGAGTAAAACAAGTAGGAGAGATGTATGTTATTATTTCTCGTACTCAGGAGTGTTCTTTAGTGCTGTTAAGCTTTAATTGTTTGATCATGATATGCAGGAAACTTTATTGTATTGCATGAATTGTTCACTATATTGCATCTGCATGATTTAAAGATGAGTCATTGCTATTGCTACTGTACTCACTCGTTATTTTTGCTGTCATTTTCATAGTTGCATGTTACTTGTTTTAAACAAATAAATTTGTTGAACGAAATTGTGTAAATCCTTTGGAAAGTATTATTTTGGTAAGAGTTCACATGTCCTTCATTAGGCACCTTGCTTACTTAATGTTCTATTGCTGTTTCTCCTTAAAGATGAATTGGTATTTGAATGTCAATTGCGTGGTGTTCCCTGTGAGGACACCACTGCTGCCGTTTTGCACAAAAGATTGCGCACGGCACTTCAGAGTAATTTGACTGTTGATTGTGACAAGTTGCTCAATTTGAATCCCAATGATGAATTTAATCTGTGTGCCAGTAAAATTTTGATACTGCAGGAATTACTGTCAAAATTGGATGATGAAAACTTCGTAAGCACCTTACCTCGTGTCAAAAACCGTTTGGCCCACTTAACAGACGTGTCTAGTGCCTTTTGGACATTCATTCCCCTAAGTTGTCAGAGGTGCAGATAGCATCATTAGAAACTATACTGATTGAGATTCAAAAGTTAGGTGATATCCTCAATAAATCTGAAACTGAGTTTTCTCTTTTGCGTGACCTGACCCCTGTGTCATCTATTGCGCAAGTGTGTGACCAACTTGGTAGGTTAGCACTCGCTACTTCCTCAGCTCAAATTCCAGACATTTCTCCTGTTCCAGGTCCTTCCAAACAGGATGTTGAACCTGTTTGTAGTATGACAGGTAACCTTGTCGCGTTACCTAACCTAACCTATGTTTCTGCTACATAGCCCGCTGGTGCTAGCTGACAGGTTGTTTTCAGTGTTGTACCAAGTACACATCAAGCAACAGCCGCTGTGTGTTCAAAGCGGACGGTCATGTGTGTGCGATCGCGCTCCGTGTATATCTGTTGTTTTGTGACAAAATCAGTATTAATAATTCGCTACTTAATCAGTCTGACTTCTTGGGGTTCCCCTCAACCCTAAATGATGCGTGTACTTCTAATCACGATCTAACTCATCCGAGTATGTTTCGATCACCCACGAAAAAAACTCCTACTAATGCGACGGGATCATGTGATAAACCTATGTATGAGCTGCGTATCGAACCATTAAAGTCAGATCAAATAAATATGGAAGCTCTATATAATCTAGTGAATTCTCTAAGTGTCAAAGTTGATGAACTAAAAAGTGAGAACCTCGTGTTAAAAATGCTACTCCTTGATTCCAGAAAAGAAACTGTCAAAATTAAGCAAGAAATGATACAAATAAAGGAACATTTATCATCAGGTAAAGACCATAATGCAACTTATAGTCAAGTAATTAAGAATTCTTCCAATCACAAGACAGCGGAACGTGAAATTTCTCAACGGGACACGGGAAACCGCAGTTAGTCGCGTGACCTACTTACCAGTCAGCAGGAATCCCGCTGCGTCATGAGACACGATGACAAAGAACGTGTCGACAGTACACCATTCACGTTAGTGGAACACAGGCGCAAGTCCAACACAAGAGATACCAGTGACATTAAACGTTCAACGGAAATGAAGAAAACTCCTATGAAAATTGGGATTCGTAACATTTCCACACTTAAAATGTTACCCAAACCAGCACCCAAAAGAATGAAAGCTCTTTTTGTGACTCGTTTCGACCCAAGTGTACAAGAACAAGAAATTGCAGAATACATTTCAAGTGAACTGAACTTAGATCATATTAAAGTAACGAAGATGAAAACTAAATTCAATTCATATGCCTCCTTCCATGTTCAGGTTTTAGAAGAGGACTTCAGTCGAATTAATAACATTGTGTTTTGGCCCAGCGGCTGCCTAATAAGCCCCTTCTATGGTAAATTACACCCATAACAAATCTTGAGCAACTCATCCACTACCGAGGAACTAAACACCTCTACCTGCAACATCGCAACTAATTCTACTGCTATTTCTAAGCCTACATCTGCTCCTACTTCTGCCTTAGCGCCTGGAGGGGCTTCTCACTAGTTCAGTGTGAAACTTAAAAATGAGGAGTTTATTTTATTTTATCAGAATGTAAGAGGCTTGAGAACCAAAGCAATTGAATTTTTTGAAAACATCTCGCGTAGTGATAATGATTTAGTATGTCTAACTGAAACTTGGTTCACCGATAATAGTCTGAATTCTCATTATTTCAACAATAATTACCTTATTTACAGATCTGATAGGGACCCTGTATTAACTTTGAAGAGTAGAGGTGGTGGTGTCCTGACTGCTGTTAATAAACATAAATTCAAAAATGTAACATCTACGCATGAATATGAATATCCAGGAATAGAAGCTGTCTGGATAAATATAAAAACACATGATAAACCTTTAATCATTGGGAATATCTATATTCCCCCTCAATCAACTACTTCAGCTTACACTTCATACTTTGAAGCCCTTGAAGATAAGTTTGTGAATTCTGATGTCTCTTTATTAATAATTGGTGATTTTAATGTTCCAGGCATTGACTGGCCTCAATTGCATACCCAAAATATAGTTCATTCAAATATTAAGTCGAAAGCCAGATCATTAATCAACTTTGTATCAGCAAGAGGTTTAATTCAGCTTAATCAAACTCAACCTTCGGCCCAACTCTTGGACCTATGTCTCACTAATATTGAATCATGTCTGGTTAGCAAAGCTCTGGAACCACTAGTTAAAGAAGATAGCTTTCATCCTGCATTAGAGATAAACTTCCAATTTGATGATATATCAATAAACGATAATACATCATCTTCATATAAAAACTATAAGATTGGTGACTATCTAGGCCTTTTTATTGCTCTTAGGGACCATGACTGGTCAATTTTATACAATTCTAAAAATATAAATACCATGGTTGACTACTTAACGTGTACAATGAATGATCTTATAGAATTATTTGTACCTACTACTATTAAAAAGGCTAAAAAATATCCCCTATGGTATTCCAACCAACTAATAAAATCTCTTAAGAAGAAATCACACTATCATAAATTATATAAACGAAATCTGAATCCTTTTTACAATTTATTATTCTCAGATTACCGTAAGGAAACTAAATCACTTATGTGTAGGGATAAAACAAACTGGCTTTGTAATATTAACAATAAAATTAAGCAAAACCCTAAAAAATTTTGGAATTATGTTAAAATAATGAGAAAGGGTTATAGTCAGCATCCCTCAATTAAAATTAATAACTTAATTACGGATAATAATTATTTAATTGCGAATTCCTTTTTACTGAATATTTTTCAAGTGTCTATGTTACTACAAATAACACAAATAACCAAAACATATCTCCTTGTGGTTCATACAATATTCCAATGTCTAATATCTCGATTAGTTTAGTCCTATGGAGTATAAAAACCATAAAATCTACATTGTCCACAGGACCTGATAACATACCAAATTTTATCATCAAAGGTTGCTCCTTAATCCTTGCTCCTCTCTTACAGCATACGTATATATAATTTCAGTATTCTAAATAGCATCTACCCTGATAAATGGAAAATTGCCAAGGTTATTCCTGTACACAAAAAGGGCAAAACTTCTATTCTTTCAAATTATAGGCCTATATCCCTGTTAAATGGATTTGCCAAAATTTTTGACAAAATAATATTTAAACACTTAGCGTTTAACGTAAATAATAGATTGTCTGATTCACAGCATGGGTTCAGAACAGGTAAAACAACCATGACAAACTTAGTCTCCTTTCTTAATCCTATTTATTCAGAAGTCATCACACGTGGTCAAGTAGATGTTTGTTACTTTGATTTAGCTAAAGCTTTCGACACTGTTAATCATCAAATACTACTAAGCAAATGTTCCAAAATTGGGCTAAGTGATAAATATTTATCATGGTTAACAAGCTATTTAAATAACAGAAACTTTTATGTTTCAGTAAAGAATATAAGTTCAGATCTCCACCCAACTCCTTCTGGCGTCCCGCAAGGTGGCACACTATCTCCTTTACTTTTCAATATCTACATTGATGATATAATATCTGGATTAAAGAACTCAGTTGGCACTCTTTTTGCCGATGACTTAAAGATATATAGAAAAATCTCTTCATATCATGACAGCTATCTACTACAATGTGATATTACAGAAATTGCAAATTGGTGCACAAATAATTTGGTCAATCTAAACATGGAAAAAACTGCTATCATTACCTTCTCTAGAAAAACCTACCCGTTGCAATATGAATACAAACTTGATAACTCACCTATTAAAAAATCTCAACATGTCAAAGACCTAGGAATTTTACTGGATCAAAAACTATTTTTTCATCTTCACATTGAAAACATTATCTCGGTATCTAATAAAATACTTGGTCTAATTAAATTTATCACCTTTAAAACCTCCAATATTGACTCTATTCTCTCCCTCTATACAGCTCTAATAAGATCAAAACTTGAATATGGTTCTATTATATGGAATAGCATCAATAACACTGATATTGAAAAGCTTGACAGGATTCAATCTAAAGTATCTGACTATATTAACAAAAAATTAAATACCATCAATAACATAGATTTAAATTCCCTCCTTGGTTCATTATCAACTAGAAGAAAGATCTTAGATGCCATTTTTGTCTTCAATTGTTATTATGGTAATCTTATATGTCCTCATATATTTGATGTTACTGGCATTAAAATTCCTTCTTTTAATAGCCGTAACCCACCTTTTTTTGTGCACACTTTTAAATACAAATGATATTATATATAGACTTGTTAACAATTTTAATATGTATGTTAATCACTTACAACCTACCAGAGAGAAAAAACTTGTTAAAAAAATTATTCTTTCGGCATCCAAAGATTAATTATCTTTATGCTCTAATGTTATTACCTAAATTATTTAATACCAGATGTATTAATCTAAGGATACTAACTGTATTTATCTACATAATATTATATGTTCTGTACTTATACATTTATTACTCTCATGAAACATTTTTGTTATTTTAAGTAATTTTTAGAAATTAAGCACTCATATGGATATTTGTATGTTATGTTGTCTTGTCTTTGTTTTTGTCCTACTATTTGTTGTTCTTATAATTTATTGTTTTGTTCTTATTTTTGTTCTGTTACTGTATTTGTTTTTTTACATGTCTTACATGTTGTGCCCACCGTTGGAGCCTTGTGCTGTTGGTGTGGCATGTAACAAATCAAATAAATAAATAAATAAATAAATAAAGTTTCCTTTTCCAATGTGTTTGGAAAGTTAACCCACCCTTTAGAAAAAATGTTAAAGGATTTCCCAGCTACCGATGGTCTGCATATACCTAAGTTTCTCCATTTTCTTCAGGTCATTGTGAAGCTACGTCAAAGCAACTCCTTACATGAAGCTCAGTTGCTAGAGATTATTTACCCTTTTACCTTAGGTCCTTTGGCAGAGCGAACAAATTTGGCCATTTCTCAAAATCTTACCTTTGACAAGTACCATGAAGATATCCTGAGTTTTTTTATTCCCTCTAGGTTATTAACTCAGCTTCAGCTGAGCCATTTCAATCGATTACAAAAACCAGGTGAACCCCTTGCAGTTTATGTAAATGAAGTGAAGGAGGCAGCTGCCATTTTTCGTTTACAAGTCTCAGAGCAGGAAGTGATAAATACCATTTTGGATGGTTTGTCTCCTGAAGAGCGATCTAGAATTGTCTTTCTGTCTAAGCCCTCTTCCTTTTCTGAACTTGATAGGATGTGCATCCATTCCCGGAATGTCAGATTTGCGGACCACCATCGAAATACACATTTTCCTCAGTCCTCAAGTTACACACAATCCAAGAACCTTGCTGGTTCATTTAGTGCTACACAATCTGATAGTGTTTATGTCAACAAGTATTGATAGTGGACAAAAGCAGTATAAAGTGCCTGCAAATCAGGTGAACTCAGACCAGAAGCCAGTCTGTTATTTTTACAAAAAACCTGGACATAAAATTAAAGGATGTAGGAAGTTGCAACAAAAAAAAACGCCCCGAGCAGGGACGCGAGGTGAGCCGCTTACCCTGCAAACCTAGCCTAAATAATGCGCAATATAACGCTCACCTGTTTCGACAAACCAAATCAGCTCTTTCTTTTCAAAAATACTTTAGAAGTAAAAATAAGCCTTACCCGGTCTCTAACATAAATTCTCCTAATTTGGTGGGGATGAATCCAGTTCCAGTCCCTCGGATTGTAGTCAACCTTTGGCACTTTCAAAGTGCAGGCTCTTGTAGATTCAGGTTCCACACGTTCCATTATTTCACATGGTTTGTTTTTAAGGTTGAAAGAGGCAAAACTAGTTAAATCTGTTGAGAAAGGTCACTTTAAATGTTATACCGCCTCAAATGATGTGTTACCGATAGTTTGTTGTGCTATCATTAAACTGAAAATTGCAAATTTTACATAGAAGTTCCCTTGTTTAGTCTATAAGGATATTGGTTTAGATTTTATCCTTGGAGCAGACTTCATGTCTAAGTCTGGGCTTATTCTCGACATGCAAGAAAAAAATATTTCCTTTAAATTTCAAAAAAATCTCAAGATATGTATTACAGATAGTAATCAGAGTCAGGATAATCTTGCTGAAATCAGTGTTGACCAAAACGGTAGTAATACTTGTGATCATTTTAGTCATTTAAATGATGAACAGCGTCAAGCACTTAAAAGTTTATGTGAACAGTTTCCCAAAGTTTTAACTTCATATTTATGCCTTACTAAACTTCTAGAATATGAAATAAAACTCCATGATAAAAGATATGTTAAAAGTCATCCTTATCGTCTGGCACCTCCCCAAATGAGTATCTTAAGAAATGAGGTACAACAACTTTTAGACAAAGGAGTCATTGAGCAATCTACCTCACAATATGCTAGTCCTGCTTTCTTGGTCCCGAAACCCAATGGTAAACAAAGAATGGTTGTTGATTTTCGTTGTGTTAATCAGAAAATTAAGATTGAGTCAATGCCTTTGCCAGATTTACAATAAGCATTTCATTGGTTTTCTAAAGCCAAATATTTTACTACCATTGACTTAAATTCGGCGTATCATCAAATTCCTCTAAAAAATGAGTCTAAGCCAATCACAAGTTTCTGTGTACCAAGGAACCTTTATCAGTTTACACGTGTACCTTTTGGTCTCGCCACGGGTGCACAAGTTCTCACACGTTTATTAGATCAAATTTTCCATGATGTAAAATTTAAGTTTGTGTACAACTATATGGACGACCTGGTTGTGTATTCAGAAAATTTCGAAGAGCATCTTCAGCATCTCAGAAAGTGTTGTCTCGCCTTGAAAAGGCTGGTTTAACTGTGAATCCGCAAAAGGTTAAATTTTCCGTTCATGAAATCTCATTTCTTGGCCACAATATTTCATCTAAAGGCAAATCTATTGATCCGGAGCGCACTAGGGCTATCAGAGAATTTCCTCCACCACGGGATGTTAAGGGCATAGCCCGATTTATTGGCATGATTCAGTTTTTTGGCAAGTTCATTCCAAATTTAAATGAAAAGGCAGTTCCCCTTAACAGTTTACGAAAGAAAAATGTTAAGTTCGAATGGGGAGAGGAACAGCAAAAGGCTTTTGAATCTTTAAAAAATGATATAAGTCCACCAATTCTTCGTATGGCAGATTTCTCAAAACCTTTCATCTTACAAACTGACGCTTCAGGTTCAGCAGTAGGAGCAGTCTTGGCGCAAGAATTTGATGGTTGTCGCCAACCTATTGCATTTGCATCCCGGACTCTCACTCAACAGGAAAAGAAGTCTATGATTTATGAACTTGAATGTTTAGCTGTTGTTTTTGGTATCGACAAATTCAGGCCTTATTTAGAGCATGCAGAGTTTTTGTTGGAGACTGATAACCAGGTTTTGTCTTGGCTTTTGGCTCATCCCCGACAGTTAGGTAAAATTGGTTGTTGGGTCATGAGAATATCCTCTTTAAAATTCAAGATGCAGCATATCCGAGGAACGCAAAATGTTGTGGCAGATGCCCTTTCACGTTTGATACAAACTAATCTAACAAACCTTCAGGGGAAAACTTTTGTAAAGTCCTCGTGACAGATTTTCCATTGGCATTCAAAAACATTCAGTCTTATCAGGAAGAAGAAGAGGAATTGAGTAATATTGTTAAAAAAATAAAATCTGGAATTCCACAAAAACCTCATTTTTTATCTAAAAACCTCCTTTATTCTAAAATTCGCCATAATCAGAAACGTATTGTGCTACCTAAACTCTTGAAACCTGTGGTGTTCAAATACTTTCATTCTTCACCTATTGGAGCCCACCTTGGTATTTACAAAACTATTGAATCTATAAGAAAGCATTTTGTCTGGAAAGGTATGCATGGTGAAATTTCCGACAGAGTTAAGCAATGTCGTCTTTGTGCCCTCAGCAAACCTGCTCAAAACACACAATTGGGATTCTTGTCATCTGAAGTATCTGAGAAACCTATGGAAAAATTATTCATTGATTTTGTAGGTCCATTGCTTAGAAGTAAAAATGGAAACAATATGTTTTGGTCTGTGTTGATGCTTTTTCAAAATTTGTTTGGCTCATTCCCTTAAGAAAGGCAGATGCACCATCTACAATTCCGAGCTCTTCAGACTTGTATTTTCCAAAACTTTGGTGTTCCGACATCTATCGTCTCTGATCGACATCTATCGTCTCTGATAATTGTAGCCAGTTCACTTCTAAATTATTTAAAAGTATGTGTTTCACCCATGGCATACGCCATATCACCTTGTCACCCTACTACCCTCCACCTTCGCATGCGGAAAGGTTCAATTGTAATCTCTGATCAGTGTTAATCGCTTTCCATGCGCAAGATCAGTGTAGTTGGGACAAAAATTTAGTTTGGCTTCAAATGGCATTCAATTACTCCCGCCATGAATCTCACAAAACTACACCGTTCAATTTAATGTTCACTTTTGCTACAAACAACCCATTATCTAATCTTTGGTGTCTGAACGAGTTATTGCCAGAAAACCTTAAAAATATAAAGGAAGTTTGGGCTTCTGCCCTTAAAAATCTCAAACTGTCTCACGAAAGGAGCCGCTTAAAATATAATAAGAATAGAATTGACAAACCTTTGACGAGGTGATCTAGTTCTTTGCAAGGCTCATCCCACAAGCAAAGCAGTGGATAAAAAGATGGCGAAATTGTCATTTCGTTGGTCAGGCCCTTATCAAATCCAACGCTTTCTCACGCCAGTCACAGTAAGCCTAGTTAACCCTGACTCAGGAGCTTATGTGACTAGAGCACACATTTCACATTTAAAGAGATATTATTCCCCACCTCCAGTTTGAGTGGACATTGTCTAGGTGCTGCAGAACCTAACCTTGTGCTCACTGTTGGTTTGCATTTCATTTGGGTCTGTGACTCAGTTGATCGTGGTCTGATCACCCACCGATCCTAGCCTTGACAACCCAGGAAACTTTAATTTACATGTTATAGGCCTATAATATTCACTTTGTTAGTTAATAAAGTAACAAGAAGAGATAAGTAAAAATCCATGGTACTAATTTTAAGTCGGTTGCAACCTTTGATATATTTGTTATGTAGTTTAAGGGAATAAAGTTTTTTTTGTTAGTTTTTTTTAATGGTATAAGGGTAATGAATTTGGTTTGATAGTAGATGTTAAGTGATTTTTTTAGTCATCTATTGACCACCTTGGTCCCCTTTTGTTTCATATTCCAGTGTCCCTGTGTTTCTTTCCCGTCTTGACTCACAACGTTGTGCTTCTGCGACATGATTGGGCGGTTGTGCATTCTCACATGCATCCACGCCTTGGTTGCCAACATCACGGTAAAACAATTACAATCTGGTGTTCTTTTTGAGAAAGGTCAAGAGATACATTTTTCGGACAGTTACTATTCTGTTGTGTTGAGTTTTGATCTACTTAATTTACACGATGAAAGTGCACAGTTGGAAACAACATTGGATCAAGTTCTTCTACTTAATAACGAACAGTCTTCCAAAAAATCTTCTATGAATCAAGATTTTGCTTTTGTCATTCCGCAGCTCAGGGAGAAATTTGTAGCATACAAAACAGAAATTTTAGCATTAACTTCCCTTTTGCCCCAAAGGGACACACGCGAAAGACGTGGTTTATTTAATTTTGGAGGTACAGTGCTCAAAACAGTTTTTGGAACTCTAGATAATAATGACCTAGTGATGTTAGAAAAACGTTTAAAATCAGTAACAGAAAATCAAGAAGATATTGCTACCAGTGTTTTCCACCATATGATTGTTGTCAAGGATTTGGAAGAGAGAGTGCTTAATAATACTAAACTCATTAAAAATTTAGCAGTACATTATTTGGACAGCTACAATGAATTTTCTAAGCTGTTAACAGCACCGTTCATGAAGTTTGGGATAAGATGATGATGATAAGTCTCAGAATTGATTTAAATACCCTTCTCTTTAGAGTCAGTGAAACCCTCTCGAGCGCACGACTTGAGCTGTGTGACTTACGTCTAGCCATTGAAAATAGTGTGCATGGAAAGTTAAGCTCCACCTTAGTAGTACCCAATGTTTTCCTTCAGCTATTAGATAAGATTCAGCACTTGATTTCTTTGCCATTGTATATGTTGGCCCCAGTTTCTATTGAAAATCTTCACTTATTTTATGGTCTTTGTCATGTTCAAACGGTGATCTATAACACTAGTCTAAAAAAAAAAATTTTTTTATGTAACATGAATACTTTTTACTTATTCCCATGTACTTTTACCTGCTGAATCCGAATATGACACTGAAAAACATCTACCACGTGTCGTTTTATTGTTATAGAGACACTGGCAATAGAGTGGTAAATATAGGAAAAATAATGCCACAGACTTATTATAAAAATAAAAATTTGTAATGTAATTGTACACATTAATTTTTTCTCTTTCAAACAACTTAAACACATTATTTTACCTATGAGCATCTTTGAAATATATACATATATACAGTTTGTTCATGTTTTTTTCATTTTTTTATTTTATGTGGAGTGGCATCTTCCTTCTTCAAAAACCAACAGTAATCTCCGAGCATTGCAGGATCCCAGCGGCCTTGGTATCTCGTTTCAATAGTGTCTATATCCTGGTGGAATATCTCACCTTGTTCATCACTTATAGCTCCAAGATTCTCCAGGAAAAAGTTGATATGCGAGTGAAGGAAGTGAATTTTAAGGGACATTCAGCAACCCATTAGCTCTGAATGTTTTCAAAAGGTTAAGAACTAAACTCTTGTAGTTATCTTCTCTGTTGTTGCCAAGAAATCCTTTTACCACCTTCACAAATGCTTTCCAAGCTGCCAATTTTTTTTGTTTAATTTTTTTCAAATTCAGCATCACGTATGACCTTCCTGATGTCAGGTCCAGTGAAAACACCTTTTATTTTCGCTTCACTAAGTTTTGGGAAAAGTTCCGACAAGTACTTAAAACCAGGTCCCTCTCTATCCATGCCTTTTACAAAGTTCTTCATAAGACCCAACTTAATGTGCAGAGGAGGAAGTAGCACGTTTTTAGGGTCAACCAAAGGATCGTTTAACACATTTTGTTCCCCTGGAGTATAAGATTTTCTTGGCGGCCATGATTGTTTAACAAAGTGCTGTTTTTGGTCCCTGCTGTCCCATAAGCACAAAAAACAACAATACTTTGTAAAGCCACCCTGAAGTCCCATTAATATAGCTATCACTTTCAAGTCACCACAAATTTGCCACTTAAAATCTTCATACTTGATTGCTCTTAGAACTGCACCCAAGTTGTCATGTCTCCTTCATTGAAACAGAGTAAGCAACTGGAATTGACGGGTTTTTTTCCATTGTGGAGTAAAACAGCCTTGAGGCTAGACTTAGAAGAGTCAATAAAAAGTCGCCACTCTGTAGAAACATGAGTTAGTCCAAGTTCATTCATTAACCCCACAATGTCGAAACATACACACATAGGCCCCTCAATTTTGAAAAATACAGAGAAGTTAGCATTTCTATTTCTAAAGGACGTTATGGTTGTGCCTTTTGCAAAAAGATTCCACTCTTGTAATCTTGAACCTAGTAGTTCAGACTGCTGCTTTGATAAGCCTAACTCACAGGCCAAATCATTTAGTTAATTTTGCTTGATAAGGTGAGGCTCACTAGACGGAGGAACATATGTAGGATCAATGGTATTTTCCAACAACTCTTCAGTTTCCGAATGTAAGTCTTCATTGTCATTTAGTTCTGGAATTACCAAATTTTCCCAGTTCAAAGGTGGAGTTGGAATGGGTAGGCCTTCACCGTGAGGAACAGGTTTAATGGCTGAAGGTACAGTCGGATAGTCAATGTTCTTCTTCTTCTTCTTCTTTGAATAACCTTCAGTATTAGTAAGGCAAAAGTAGCAGTCATTTAAGTGGTTAGTTGGTTCACGCCAAACCATAGGTACAGCAAATGGCATACTGCTTCGGTTACCCTTCATCCACTGAATAAGTGTTACGTGACAGGTCACACAACTACTATGTGGCGCCCATTGTTTATCTTGGTCTCCTATTTTGCATCCAAAATACAAAAAAAAAATGCTTTTTTTTACATATTCATTCATATGCCTACCTTGAGATTTTAATACATAACGTCCACAAATATAACAAAACTTATCTGGTGAATTTATACAAAGTCTTTGCTGCTTTGATGCCATTTTCGCACAAAACTTTAAATGAAAACACACATAACCTCACTTCACAGATGCAGCACTTCACTGACAGTGACAGAAGAAAACAAAGAACATCAAACTGCCCCCCTCCCTCTTCTGCAGTGTTGCCAACTGTCGAGCTTCAAATAGAGAAATAATGTGATATTATGGTAAAATATGATGGTACCATATGTTGTTAACATAAAAATGGGACGTGATAACTATATTTTATTAAATATTTTGTTATCAGGAAGGTAAACACATAAAAAAAAATGCTATTCGGATCTGTGTTACATACACCTTGTTTACCAGTGTAATCATTCTTTGGAAGTTATTGTTAATGTACCCTTGGCTACTAAAGATAGCAGCTTTGAATTCTATAATGTTTTTAGTTTTCCCTTTTTCTTTTATAAATTACATCATTATATGCTCCTTAAAGTTCATGATATTATCTGGTTAGTCCTGATAGAAAACTTTTTGCACCAATTAACTCTAAGTTACTCGCTGACTCTAAGGAACATGGTATCATCCTGTGCCTTCCTACTTTTCCGTTTTTTTGATTCTCACATGGATAACTGTGAATTTAATCTTTTCCTCAGCAAATCGTATATGGAATTTTGTGATAAGTCCATTGTCCCGTTGGACCTTCCCTTTTTTCAAAAAACTAACTCCTTATGGATCTTCACCACCAACCACTCTATTGATGTTACGTTTCTGTGTAGAACTTCTACCATGTCTTTTGAGCCTTTCACCATGTCCATAATTGGCAGTGGTTATATCAGCAACGCATCACACTGTGATATTGTAAGTCCGTTCTTTCGAACCTTTGGATCTGTTAGCTCATCCCTACATTTGAATTTATCACTACCTTCTGTATACGTTCCAAAATTTAACTTTAATTTAAGTCACTTAAGTTTTCCTATTTTGCCTAACCTACCATTAAATACCTCCTTGATTAAGGACATAAATAATTTGCTAATTTCTCCACCCAGTGGAGTTTCTTTTAAAGATGTTGCTAACCTATTGCGTACTCACACAGTTGTTGAGTCATCGTCCTATGTAAATTCTATTGCTATAGCCTTTTCTTGCCTAGTTTTGGTAGGTATTCTTATCCTCAGTTTGTTTATTTGGTGGAAGTCGCGGAACAATGCGACCACCCCACCTAATACTACTACCACCATTCCTTCAGGTACTATCCTCATTCCTCTAGCTTCATCCTCCTCGGTAGAGTTTGTGCAGTGTGTATGTAATTTTGTTTTATTTTTTCAGGTACTTAGTAAAGTTTTGGGGATTTTAGTGATTGTTGTCACCCACCTGCTATGTTGTGGTTTGAAGGAGGGAGTGTGTGCCGTTTTGCAGCATTTAGCTGGGCACACACTCGTTTTGCTTAACTCTTTGTGTGTTTATTTTTTTGTTTCTGCAAACTGAACGCTGGTTTATTTTTTTTTAAGAATTTCTGTTATGGGGGTAATTTATTTGTAATTTTGTCTTTAAGTGAAGGTATGTTTAGTTCAATTTGTATTGTATTTTTATTATCACATAATTACTATCTAATTTAAGTGCATCAAGAATCAAAGAAAAGAACTCTGAACCAATTTAATTATTTTATAGTTTAATTAATTATTATATTTTGGTCAAGGCAGTGTGCTATTCTAATTTCGGAACTATTCTTTAAATTGCGCATGTGTGACAATGTTTTGTTAACTGTGTAATGCCATCTATGGTGACTTCCTTCTTCTTGGCGACCATAGGGATGTGCATGCTGAAAATACATCGATGTTTTTTTCGATGTGATACATCATTATGTGGCATCAATGTTTTTGATGCATCGTAAAGAAACATTGGCATAAATAAATTAAATATTTATAAACTATTATGTGGCATCAATGTTTTTGATGCATCGTAAAGAAACATTGGCATAAATAAATTAAATATTTATAAACTATCTAGTAAACATTTTGCTAAGACATATTAAAAATCTTCAGGAAATTCTACTCTACCAGATGACTTAAAAATTTCAGCTAGAGATAATTATAATAATGTTATTAACATATATGTGCCACCGATTACGGAGAGTTTGATTAGGTGGGTCATTAAGAAACTGAAGTCAAATAAAGCTACTGGATCTGACGGTATCCTTAATTTTATAATAATTAAAGAATGTATAGAGACATATACACTCAATTATTAACACTAGCCTCAGTAATGCCTCTTTTCCCTATACCTACATGGAAAAACACAATTATGATATCAGTAGTTAAAAATGGGGGAAAAATCATATCTTAACAAATTACAGACCTATTTCTTTATTATGTAGTTTTTAAAAAATTTTCGAAAAAATTATTTTTTAGACACATTAATTTTCATTTGAAAAATAAGATTACTGAAAATCAACATGGATTTCAATCTGGAAGTTCCACTCTCACAAATTTATTTAGTTACGTAAATGATCTTTACAGTAAAATAGCATCCAGATCCAGACAGCAAACTGATGCTGTCTTTTTTTGATATGAGCAAAGCATTTAATACATACATGCCAACATAATCTTATTCTTAAAACAATTATGCATTTTAGGTATTGACAAACAGTACTTAGACTGGTTGCCGAACTATCTGTCTAATAGAAATTATCAGTCAGAGTTGCTAATGCATTGTCATCGTACTTTAACATTTCGTCGGGTGTCCCTCAAGACACTGTCTTGAAGACAGTAATCTATCTCCACTACTATTTAATGTCTTTATGAATTACATTACAAGATCAATAAAAATGAAAGATTCTACTATATGCTGATGACATTAAATTGTACAAAAAGATAAACATAATGCGTAAACGATATAATACCCTGTACTTGTAAAATAACAAAACACGTTATAAAAATCGAACCTTTTCACACTTTTCGTACAGAAAATACAGTTACCTACGAGAAATAAACATTATCAAGCCCAATGAACACTCAAAAATTTTATAGGGTGCATATTAATTTAAATGTAGTAAATTATTTAAAGCTCTTATGTTCATACCATGGAAACAAATAAGTTTTAGTTTCTATGGCCTATGAGTTAACCTACGTCAAATCGCGTAATTTTAATCTAAATATAGGACTCTTGTCACATTTATTCTCTATATTCACAATGGTTCAGCGAGGTTGAATAAACCTTATTTAGCCTACATTCAAACAACGATCGAAAATGGTCTAGTACAAAACCAGTGAACAAAACATCTTAATCACTTAATCCCTCCAATTTAGCAACGAAACTTGCATCATGTGATAGGGCCATTAATTAATACTACAAAATATCACCTGCACTCAGGTTTGGTTTGTAATTTATTTACATAATTCACAGTTGAAGTAACAGAATTGTAACTATTGCTTGTATTTGATCTATTACAGAGAGACAAATATAAACAAACTTCATAGAATATTCCTTCCTTCCTAGTCCGAAACCGTTCTTTTAATGTAAAAAAAAAACTTATTTTTCGATGTATTGAAAGAAATACATCGATGCATCGTTAAACATTGAAAGTCATCCATGCATCGGATGGGTTCGATGCATCAAATAGAAAACATCGATGTATATTGAACATCCCTAGGCGACCATCATGTGAATAACAGTGTTAATTATCTGCTCTAATTTATCCACCGCATCCATGCGGTAATTTCAAGTTTGGTTAGCCGCCAATTGGGTGAGTTTTTGCAGATTTCTCTGGAAATCATGCTGGACTTTTATTTTTAAATATTTCATCATGTAATTAGTCTTTGAAATGTTTTTATAGTGGCCCACGAGTCATGGATCAGGAGTGCTTTTCCTATGCCGGCCATGCTATGAACAACTTTTAACCCTTGTTTGGAGTAGAGGATGTTCTCCTCTACCTATTCTGACGGCTACGGGATTCACTCACTCATGAATTCAGGAAAGTGATTCGTTTTCATACTTCGCATGAAGCATGTTTTCGGCAAAAGATGTGGACAACCTACCGAAATTTATTTCATAAAATTTTCATCATTTGTTCTTATTGTTTTTTTTTTTGCTAACATAAATTTATGAATTAAAGTAACGTTAATTATTTATTTAATGTTTTGGGGCCCCATCTTTTAAAATTTAAGGTACCAAGTAACTCATGATATTCTATTTATTGTTTATGAAAATTTATAAATAATTAAGTAATACTGTAATACTAACAAAGTTTGTTTTAATATCAAATATAAATGATGGTCTGAAAATGAGTTAGTTTCTATTTTTTACTATACTTAAATATTACCCCCAAGTTAACCTAAAAGAAAATATTTCTTTTAATTTTGTGAGCTGGTTGTTCAGTCAGCCTAACTTTCTGCCTAACTACTTTCCACCTTAAGGTAAGACACCATTGAACCTAAGGTTCAAGCAAATACTGTAGAGGGAGAATACAGGGCAGCTCGCTCGTTTTCGCGAGAAACCGACGGTGCTGCGCTCTCGCGGCTCGGCGTGATATGACTACCCCTAGCTGCCGCGACCACGGCCGCGCCATACGAAAACCTCTGAAACTAAACTTGCTGAAGTACAAAGAGTAACCGTCAGAATTGAAAGGAATTATTATTAAATATCTTTTTTTAAATTCTATTGCCTCATTCCAGTTTCGGCGGTGTTGCCATATCCTTAATAATAACAAACATGTGCCACAACCCGTCAATCAAGATCTGCACTTGCCAGCGCTCAACGACGACACACGAGTTAACTGCACGGCAAATAAAAGTACCGCGTAGCTGGTAGATGATCTCGACATGTGAAATTTTAACTTACAAAACAAAAAATCCCACTTTATTATTGTGATCTGCTTTAAATAAATACGCACCTATACTCTGAATAACATGCTTTTGGGTTAATCGTGATAAAGGAGAAGCAAAGCGCGTGGTATTTATTCGATAAGTGACGGGAGACAGAGGAATGCATTTATTTAAATATTATTATTTTAAAGTAACGAGGTATTAATACATATTTAATATTTATGGTATCTTAAGATGGTGCAATTATAAGTTCTAATTTAAGGATATATTGTTTATTTACATTGTGGCAAACGCTATGTACTTCTACATGTTTATGTCATACTGAAATTATGTGTTTTTTTCATCTGTTGGGACAGCACCAAGCAGTATGTAGCTGGTTGGGCATGTAGTAAATTGCCACATGCTGAATGCCAGGAGAACAAAATTTCATTGAACGAAAATTCTTACTCTCTAGAGGACATTCATATAGCTATGAAACAGTATGATTATGCAAAATTTTTGTACCCTAAAAAGCCTATTCAGATGTTGTCGACAAGAATATGTGCGATGTTTGATGAATGTTTTGTAAATATTTTGAATATTTCTTGCAGAAATGTCAAATTAAAAATGATTAGATTGATTGAGAAACCCACTGAAATCGAAATGTGTGACGAATGCTTCAAAATTTTTGTTAACAAATATTTTAATGTCATAATCAATTGTTTTATAAAAGGTGTAAACGATGAATGTGGGAAAACCCGGAGTAAAGAAAACAAAAAAGCAAAAAAAGTCATGTACATGTAAATTGTATGGAATATCTAGCATAGCAGTGGTTATAAGGTATGATCGGGGAAAATAAACTTCTTGCTACCTATTTAGGTACAGCTGGATAAAAATTTACAAGCATATTTGTCTCTTGTATATTATTTGCCTTTTTCATTTACAATGGAAGTGAATCTTGTAAAACTTGTTCTAGCTCTGGTACCATTGTAATAATGCATTTATTTAAATATTATTATTTTAAAGTAACGAGGTATTAATACATATTTAATATTTTTGATAGCTTAAGATGGTGCAATTGTAAGTTCTAATTTAAGGATTATATTGTTTATTTACATTGTGTCAAACGCTATGTACTTCTACATATTTATGTCATACTGAAATTATGTATTTTTTCATCTCCCTTTAATTTTCAATATTATTTAAATGTCCATGTCCATGTTATTTAATTTCATAATATTGTGCTCAAATCTCTGTTAACTCTAGATATAATTATTAAATACGTATTATACACTATAATATTGCACATATTCATAAAAAAACTTTTAACCAATAGGCTGTTGAACAATAGCAAATCAATAGTATTTAGTGGCTAAAAAATTTGGATAATTTAATTAATTCATTAGATAATTCCCTAAATGAACAATGATTAGCAATAGAATGCTTTGAAAAATTTTACGTAAATTTTCCTTGAAAATATGCTGTTCATTGTTAACTATTTTTTACATCGAAAGCAACTAACTTTTCAGCAAATAAATTTACATCTGCATGGCCGCAAAGAATACGAGGGTCAACACAAGAATCTGTTGATTAGTCTAGGTGCAATTACGAGTTGAATTTCAAACATTTTAGGCTTGGAATGCATGGCCGTGGGTGCTGTTATCACGCCGAGCCGCTAGGTAGCAGCGCTGACGCTCTTCGCCCGCGCGGCTGTGCTATTAGTATAGAGCTGTCCTGTATTCTCCCTCTACAGTATTTGGTTCAAGGCAACTTCCACTGCGGGCCTTTCTCGGAATGGTTAAACCTAGCCAGGTTGGGAAAGGTTGGCAGAGCTCTGAAACTAAAGTTGAGGATAGTGTCACCCATGTTGAAGAAAATGCCACCCAATTACATGAGGCATCTATATATACACAGCAAACATCCCCATCTCCAACACTATTGACTGAACTTTCTATCGAAACAAATGACCGACCACGTCCAACAACTTCGTCATCCAAGAGAAATTTAGGCCAGACAGGAGTACAGAAGAAAAATTAAGCTTCAGTAGCAGATCTCTCTGTAGCAGAGTACTTTAAAGCAAAAAAGGCTAAGTTGCAATCAAACACCAAGGCAGAGATTGGTTCCCATAGAATTGATAGGCTACAGGGACTCAAAATGTTTCTGCTCAGTTTGATACCAGAATTGGAAGAAAACTGTTCAAACGACAAGTTTTCAGGGTTATTGATGATATTGCAACTTCCGACCACCAGCCAGAGATGCCATCAGATCTTACAATGCTTACTTCCCCATCATTGTCTGCCTCGACATCATCACAAATATGTCACAAATATCGAACATGTCCAATGCACTTCCTCAAATGCATACCACAGATATTATAACGCGTTTTCACAAGTGTTGACAATTCTGACATGTAAATTTGTACAACCTTAGCTTTTAAGATCATTACATATTATTTGTTTACCTATGTTTTATAACTAATATAATTTAAAAATGCCAATAAAATTATTTTCAAACTTACCTCAGAGTGATCAGTATTCTTTCCCGTGCAGGCACACATTCCCTCATATTTGTGTTCATCTTCTCTAAGGAAGGGCCAGCCATCCTTGTCAATTCCAGAAAAGATTCTTTAGACATTCTGTAAAACGCCATAAATTTTCTATCCAGCTGAGAAAGTTCTTTTGCTGCTTCAAAGAGCCTGGAGTTAACATTATTCCTTAAACATGGATGGACGCAATGTTTCCTCTGTACTCTGCGTATCCTTCGGTATTGATAATAATTAACAATGTCTTCCTCATATGAATCAGAATTTGACATAGCAAACACCGGAAAACCAACTGCACTGCTCGAATTAACACCAACTGATCCACAATCAGTCTTGTCCGTGTGCGGACAGAAGTTTCGTTCTGGTTGCAAACTGGTTGCTAACTGAACTGGTTTGCAACCTTCGTCTCAAAACCGTTGCTCCGTGTGCGCTGGGCCTTAGACTTAAAAAACAAAACTATTTTTCAGATAAATAAATGCCTTACTGCGTAAATGATAGTCACTTGTGTTTGTTAGTGGCTATCTTAGAAACATTTGTGCTTTATCATTTGGACCCGCTGACAGGCAATGGGGGAAACAAAATTCAGAGTAGATTTTTTATTTTTTTGCAATATCGAAATAAACTATGTCAAACAGAGATAAACATTAGTAGATGGTGTGTAAAAAATATAAATAATAATATTCCAGTACAAAAAGATAATGTTAGTTGCGGAGTTTTTGTAATATTTTGTGTGTGTGTGTTTTTAAAACAAAATAAATTTAAAAGTGATTTGAATGTAAAAAATTTCCGTACAATGTTAGCTGAATAAATTATACAGGATTCTGATGTAGTCACTGACCCATGCTTCTATTGTGGAACCAAAGGAAATGGAAAACAAACACAATGGATAATGTGTCAGGTTTGTCGTAGGTGGGTTCACTACGAGCAATGTTTTAAAAATGATAACATAAATTTTGAAGATATATCTAGGCCAGAATATACATTTATATGCAAAATATGTAATGTGAGTAACCCATTTCCACAAAAAGGTTCCCCATAAAGTCATGTTTATTTTTTTCAAGTGTAATGTTAAATAAGACAGGGCTGAGTGAAAGGGTAAGTGCGACAAAATCATACTCCAATGCGTAGGGAGGCGGGTCGTATGTTACATGTAGGGTCCCGTTTCTTGTTTTCAATTGTAATGTTAAATAAGACAGGGCTGAGTGAAAGGGTAAGTGCGACAAAATCATACTCCAATGCGTAGGGAGAGGTGTCCTATGTTACATGTAGGGTCCCGTTTCTTGTTTTCAATTGTAATGTTAAATAAGACAGGCCTGAGTGAAAGGGTAAGTGCGACAAAATCATACTCCAATGCGTAGGGAGAGGTGTCCTATGTTACATGTAGGGTCCCGTTAATTTTTTTCAAGAGAAATGTTAAATTTGACAAGGCTGAGTGAAAGGGTAACTGCGACAAAATCTTACTCAATGCGTAGGGAGGCGTGTCGTATGTTACCTTTAAAAGATTTTATTTTCATTCTTGTTTATTTTTGCACAGTTACAAAATATTAAATTGATTACAGATTTATTTTGAGTACTTAATAATCTGCTTTTTTAAAAGCTTTATGTTAGTAGTAGTGACTGGATATTGTTTTATCTTCTTTTTTTTTAAAGAGATAATTTTCACAAAAGCAAACGGTCCTGTATTTTGAAAACAATTCAAATGTTGGTTTCACGATTCAGTATTGTTTGCTTTACAGTGACATGGTAATAGGCCTCTTGGGGAACTCGCCATGTAAAATAAAGAGTAATGAGTTGTGTGCTATACCTCCTGATGTATACCACCTGTGGTAAATTCTAAGGTGACTTGGAAACTGGCACAGGTAGCAGGGGCCTTTTGGTTTTGTTCCTGTGACTAACTGCACTTGCATCTTAAGGTTCTCCCTCAGAAGTGAAGTGTTTGTATAAATCAAAACCTAATTTTTCTGAATATATAAAGAAAAATAATTAAATGTTGCTGGTCAGCAGAAAAAGATTATTTACATATAATATGAATGTTATAGTTATTTTGTTACTTTATAAAATAGTCTTGCAAAATAAAACAATTAATGGAAAAAGTTTGAAGCTTCATTTATTCCATTTGTTACACAATGAAAAAATAACCAACGACAGCTGCCCCTGGACCCACGCTGTCCCGAAATCATATTGCGCAGAAGATATTGTGTAGAAAAAAAAATTATTAATGGAGGTACATAGAAGAGACATACTATAGAATATTGTCACGGATATTATTTTATAAAATTTTATCTTTCGACATCCGGGTTTACAGCTAGTTTTGCCAAGTTGCGTTAGGTGGCTGCACGGACGGGATTTGCCGGGGGGTCAGTGGCCCTGGGATTGGAAGTCTGGCCAACTTTTGGGCGCGGGGCTTTCCCCCCTACAGATCCACGACGTGGCGCCAGGTTTTCACGTGATCGACGCCGCGGTCATCGTCCGCGGGCCCATGTTTTTTTTGTTTTTGGCCCTTCAGCTGATGCTGCGCTCTATCGCCAGGACTTCATAACAGAGGGGAGTTGGTCGGCCCCCACCGGGTCTGAACGGCAAAATTTTTGGTTACTTGGCGGGAATTATTCTGGTGGGTTCGACGCGCGGTCGTCGGCCCCCACGATGTAGAAGTTTCTTTTAAATTGGCCTCTCCGGGAGAGGTCGGGGTCTTTTTCGTGTGGGGAGTTGTCTCGTGGGTACGCAGCTGTGAGGATCGGGCCAGGTCTGCGTCGGTGACTACAAGGGTGAGCAAGGAACATGGCGGAGTTCTCTTTCTCGGGATGACTAATTAACTTCTATTTCAGATACTAGGGAGATGTGGAAAATGGCGTGTAGCTGAGTTGTGTTCGTATTTAAAATTATTTTTCTTGTCAACATGGTGCCCTGTAGTCTTGTATTTACTTATAGAATCGGAAGATGTTATTAAATGTGTTATTTTATTATTTATTTTGTTTAGAATAAATTTGTTTTAATTGGGTTTTGTTTTTTTACGTTAGGTACACAATTCTGCTGAATCCCGTAGGGGATTTAAACATAGTGTCCCGGTCGTGTAAACATATTTGTGGGATATTTTCTTTTTTTTTTTAAATTAATTTTTGGATTGTTTTTCTGAGCAGAGCCTTCTGGTAATGCCCTGTTACAAAATAGGTGTCAAAAACAACCCTAAACTAAGAAGGGGGTGAGGGTTTTTTTTTTACTTGACTTATCAAATATGTGGGATCCACCAAATCTTAGTATCTGTCCGTAAAATACATGGACACACATTTAATTTTTGCTTCTGTTTCCTGCATCTAAGGATTATACTATCTGAAATTAACATTGTTCGTAGACACACGAAAACAAATTTAAACTTAACATGGCCTTATTTATTGTTGATGTGTAGATGGTCCTTAGAAATGCGGATCTTCATAACGGATGTCTTCTGGCTATTAAACCTGCGTCTCCTTTTTAGCTAGTGGAGTCTGTGACAATGACATTTTCCATAACTTTATGTAAAAAAAGTAAGTACACACTACCCAATTATCACAAACCACATTAATTTATTTCTCTCATACACATTTAACAAATACTAAATATCTTATAACAAAAGTTAATAAAACATCAACTATTACTCTTGTACTAAGCAGACGGACTAAACTACTTGAAAAAGATTATAGGGATAGCATCCCTTATTTAGGCAACTACATAGTCGGTTGCGGCCGGATGGAAGTCTTGCAGTGTCTCGTCGACTCGCCAATAATCGCGAAATGGTCCGTCTGTAGTCGCAACGCGAAGTGTCCCGCGGAGAACCGCGTCTCGTAATTAAAAGTAAATCTTGAATCAAAAGTGGAGGGGAGGGGGCTGGGAGTCCGGACCAAAAGGTCCCGAAGTTCCCCGAGTGGACATCATAAAAAAACTCAGACTGATGTCTCGAAGTTGGTAGCACTGGCCGACCTTAGCGCTACCTGTTGAGAGGTGTCTGAAATAAAAAGAATTGACTCGCCCAAGGTGTCTGCTTTACCAAGGGAATAAAGGGGAAGTCAGGTGCTACACTCTGGCGGCCTACAGGGTAAGTTGGCTGAGAGGTTTGCGAATTTGCCGCTAGGTATAGTGTGCGGTCCATCTTGGCACACACATTTTTTATGCAAGGCGTCCTTGGAGACGGTCGCTGTCTGCTGGGGTTTCTGACCTGTCATTGGCCTTAGCCGAATTCTTAGAACCGTGAGAGGAGGGGGGGTGAACAAAAGTGCAACGACGCTGAGAATGAGCGTCCATGACGTGCTTTTCCAGGAGAGAACCTAATACGTATTCGTGACAGTAAAGGCTATGGTCAGCTCGTCTCTGAGAAATGGTAACAGCTCGTCCAGAGCTGCTGTAGGCAGTTTTAGTCATGAAGTGAAGTAACGTTACAGGCCTGGGACGTGCCTGTAAGCGAGGGAAATTTTAAAATGGCTGCCAGCAAAGTATTAGATCTGCAAAAGATCCTATAGGTCTCTGGGAAAGGTGCTTCATACTACTGGCACAAAGTTTAACTTAGGGGAGTACACCAGACTAACAAAGTGTAAATCGCCCTTTAGTAACCAAATTATAGAGCAAATAAAATTTCCAAAAATAATTTAAAATTATAATAAAATTAGAGAAAAAAAACGTGTCGAAATTCCTAATTTCCGGCACACTTCTTAAATGAACTTTTTCTAACATATACATTACTTAGATATGTAACAAAATTCTTAAATTTAATAAATCAAACCTGTTCATAAACAAATTTCAAAGTCAAATATTTACCGTTCAAATCTTCTATGTCATCCCACACACAAAATAAAAAACAACTTGACTGTGTATATATGTTTCTCAGCAAACGTGCCCCATAGTAATCTCAACACTGTACCTTGTATTGTTATTACTTACGAATTAAAATATATTTGAACTGAAAATACAATACCTATCATTGGTCTACCCCACTGGAAAAAGTTGCCAGGTAACTGTTCAACGGCTGTGCTGCTCGTCGACTGCAGGGTTGCCAAAGCCAACAACCATGTCCTCCAGCATACTACAGTTCGATCGCACTCCACCAGAACGCAGCACCATGTACGGCTAAAGAGCCTGCCGTCTACATACAAACTAGTCTGTAACAATTAAAGTATGTTGCCACGAAGCTGATACACTGGATTGCACCCACATGTGTGTACTTTAAGGTGTACTAAGTGTGCATAACGTAGAAAGTCGGTTTTAAATTGTCCTGGATTTGTCTATTTTGCCGCGATGGAGGTGAAAATCGCAAGTTTGAAGGCGTCTTAAAAAAAACCAGAGTATATAACCCCGAAGCTGATACACTGGATTGCACCCACATGTGTGTTTTTTAAGGTGTACTAAGCGTGCATAACGTAGAAAATCTGTTTTAAATTTTAAGGCGTCCTGGACTTGGCAATTTATTCAGCGATGATGGTGTTTATCGCAAGTTTGAAGGCGTCTTAAAAAAAACCCAGAGTATATAACCCCAAAGCCGATACACTGGATTGCACCCACATGTGTGTACTTTAAGGTGTACTAAGCGTGCATAACGTAGAAAGTCGGTTTTGAATTTTAAGGCGTCTTGCACTTGGGAATTTATTCGGCGTTGATGGTGTTTATCGCAAGTTCGAAGGAGTCTTAAAAAAAACCAGAGTATATAACCCCGAAGCTGATACACTGGATTGCACCCACATGTGTGTTTTTTAAGGTGTACCAAGCGTGCATAACGTAGAAAGTCTGTTTTAACTCTGTGTGTGTGCGTGCGCGTGCGTGTGCGTGTGTGTGTCTATATACATGTACATGTTGTACATGTTTTGGTAATTGGAAGGTTTAGTTGCATCAATATTTACCAATTTGAGTTAGGTCTGTATTGCACCAAAGTGTTTCGTCGTGTTACCCGATTTTTATGGTACGGTATTGTAAATATGGTACCTCTTGGGAAATGAATCCAGGATTTGAAGCTAACTTATCCTCAGTGCTTGCTAAGCGTAAACATCCAGTATTAAGCACACTAGCTCTGAAACTGCTAAATATTCCTGCATCTTCAGCACAGTTGGAGAGAGTATTTAGTAACTGGTCTTTCGTTCATTGTCCACTGAGGAACCGTTTAACCTTTGAACGTTCCAAGAAGTTGTTGCATGTCTACCACACGCTAAAACTGCATGATGTTGCTTCTGATAATTATTGAAAAATTCTAAAGACTACACATAATGTAATCTATCTATAAAATGTATATATAGTATGTGATTTCGGTTAAGTATCACTAGATGAAACATAGTGTGTTTGTTCAGATGAAACATAGTGTGTTTGTTCCTTCATGAATACTTTCAATTTATTATTACAAGTAAATTTGACAACCAATCATATCATGTTAATTTATGTACACAAAGACACTCATTAAAAGCAGGCTGTAAAAAGATGTAGAATATGTAGAAAATTCAATATTTTACAATACATTTTCTACAGTAGAATATACGCATAAAATATACATATTCTACGCTGTATATTCTACTGACCCAACCCTGACTACGCCTTTCTGCAGTCCTACCCAAGTTTTATCGCGCAGTACCATAATTAAACTACGCGTGTCCATCTGAAGCTGGGATTTGAAGCTAACTTCACCTCAATCTAAAAAACAAGGCTTTTTTATAAAATAAAATCTGTGCTGTGCTAATACTGAATAGATTCAGGGATATAAATATATATCCTGCCCTTTCCCCACAAGATGAGTCATACAAAGTCTGTACGTAAGATGAAAACAAGAGGCTTTCCTTGAACTTAGTAGTCTTTTGTGAAACTCTACTCAATATAATTTCAAACACTACAACAAATTCAGCAATAATCACCCACCCCTTCAACAAATGCAAAGAACAGGCCATTAGCCAGAGAAAGTGTTTCTGAATAGCTAAAAAGAAAAGAAATCACAATTCGAGCATCCGCCACCTTTTTCTTTTCCTTCCTCATCTCATTCATCCAGGAAAAAGATTTTATCATAAACACAACCGAACTTTCTAAGAAATGTAATGACTTCGTCTTCACGAGTTCATATTTTGCCGCGGCGTGGGTGTCACCCCTCCCTCCCACTTCCCCCTCCGTTCCCCTTAGATACATCATATTCCTCCTCTCCTTATATTTTGCTGGTCGTTACCCTCCCATAAGCTTTGCGCGCATGCGCATTCCCTCCTGGGGCGCTGCATAAAAGACCTTGCAGAGCGTTTCTCTTTCTTCTTAGTAATTGAAATTTTAATCAGGTCACTTCGTCAGATCAGCTATGGGTTATTAGCTAAAGAAATGTAATTTCTTATGTAAAACTTTAGAGTTAGGTAGCGACGTGGACATCCGACCAGCATGGTATGTTTTTTTTTTTTTTTTTGAGGTTTGTCGAGTTCACAAACAGTTAGTGGCACTGTTAAGGAATGTAAAGTAACGATACTGTAAAATAGTTTTTTTTTAATTGTATTTCGGCTGCCACTTCTAAATTCCCTTTGGCTTTTTTCATTGTTCGTATATTTTTGATGATTATTACCATGTTGAATCGTCCTGTCGCGTGGGACCTGATGTTTTGTATATTGCCTTTTAATTTAAATTCATGTTGAGGGCTTCAGCTTAGTAGTTTTTTTCTTTTGTATCATGTCTTGTTAGCTGGTTTTTGTCGTTGACTACGATTGCATTAGACTGTCTCGCCTCGAGAACGCGCGTGTTCATTATGAGGTCTGTGTCGCCTAAGGCCGGTTCACTTTAATGGTTAATAACTTTTGCATATAATTATAATCTGCGTGAAAAGTACTCTCATGTAAACTAGAAATAATAATGTTATGCTGTAGGTCTCTCTTTGTTTTTAAGGGTTTATAATATGATAATTATATATGTTGTGCAATATATATTACTTGATAAACTTTTCATTGAAACGTAAAACACATAAGGAAATAATAAATCAAATAAGGAAATAATAAATGAAACAGTGTGATATTATCTTGCTTTATCAATCTTGCTTTAACACACCTAAAAGTACACTCCCTGTTTTAGCACAGGACCCTTTGTAAGTGTCTTCTGAGCACCGTTTGGAGGTTGGTTTTGGAGGACTGAAACCAAGGGGCCCCCCCCCCCCCCTTCAGAAACACAAAAGGTTGGTTAAGTTAGCAATAATGGAATAAATCTGTAAATTTTAATAGGTCTTAAAAAAAGTTTTGTAAAATAATAAATAAACCTTAGAAGTTTTAGAAAATACAATCTTCAGATTTATTTATCACCTTTAGATACAAAACAAATAAATATTTAATATTATGCAGATCAGAAGTTCATTATTTAGAACAGACATCTTAAAAATTTTAAAAATCTACGAAGAGAACCAAATTTAGGCAATACGAAAAATCCATGTAGCCATGTAAAGTACATGACTCAAATATATCGTGATAAAACAATCAGAACAGACTAAACCTCCTGAAAATAATTAATATTGATAGTTCTAACATGAGAAAATGAGCCCCGCAAAATAAGCAGTGATAAAAGAGACGAGAGATCTCAACACAAAATCAGACATTGTAGCACTTGGTTACTAGTGGACTCGGCTGTACTGGAATATTCTACGAGACTAAAAAACGTTGAGAAAAGTTGCAGAAGACACCGATGCTAGAACACCGCTGAGATAAACTACACTTCTCTCTGAAAGGACTAAATCCTAGAAGATGGAGGCGGATGATACGGCGAGTCTAAAACCCTCCGTAGGTTTGCGAGGCCATTTACGTTGCGGTTAGTTGTGATATGATAACTCTCAAACACCACAAATAACCATGATGATAGTATAGAACATAGAAACACAAAAGATTTTGTAGACACGAGAGAAATATGCGAGAGAAGACCGATACAATCCGGACAAAACAACGAAGTGATAGCAAGAAGAACACGCTGTATTTGACGATACATCTTCAGGAATCGACAACGATCGTGTAGGCTAGCCACCCTTATGTCTTTTTTGAAGATTAAAGTCCACTAGAGACGACTACGTTTTAGGCTAATACCAAAACAAGAGTTTCCTAGCTTCACAAAAAGATAAAGCAACGATCATTTTGCCCAAGTTTCCGGAAAAGACTGCGAAGAAATGCCGAAAAATTAAACGGTTGAAATAATTATAATCAACAATTCCATAGAGGCATATTTCAATACGTAACAAAATGTGGCCACAAACAAAGAAGAAAGATTTTAAATAAAACAGCCGAAACAGGTATTACAGTTCAAATATACCAATGATTTTGCAATTAAACTATTAAAATAATAATTTATAATATTGCATTATTGTGTCTAAAGCTGCGCATAAACAAAAAAAAAACTTAACATTCATTTGAATGTTGACATAGCAAATTTTGGCGATAGTTTCCACATTACAAAAAAAAAAAATACCAAAAACAGGTTTTTTTGAATTTTCAAATATGGTTTCACAAAATTCAAACTTACATATTAACTCCTAAAAAATAAAATTATCAATTCAATAATAAATGAACTTACTTTATGATATCAAATGTAATAATCAGATACATATGATATGTTGACGCCAACCATTAGTGCTCCTCGAATCCGCAAAGACCGCTATGGTGCATCGCCGCCTCGCCCCGAGCATGTGCGACGTGAACGCACCTGGGTGCAGGGTGGTGCAACGCCTCGAACATGGCGCCGTCCCCGCTGCCTGTTTTGAATTAACGTGAATTAGGAATGTTTTGATTAATTTTGATCTCAAGGGCGGGGTTCCTGGCCTCGTGGCTGCAGGCAGGGACGCGTCGGCAAAGGGCTCCCCGGGCTGTTATGGCCTCCCAGGACGCCGTATTAGAAAAAACACACACGTTCTTTTAACTGGTTTATTACGTCGCACACTTTACACTTGACACTCTCACGCGACTGGCCGCTTCATCGTCGACCTATGCTCAGCCTACACCACCCTCTCTGGGCGGTACTCGTTACGGTCGCTCAGTAGCCCGGCGGCTAGTACATTAAGAGGGGTAGTTACACGGCGAGTGGTGAGATGACTGCTCAGGTGAGCGGCAAGCCTAGATCTGCGCCCGAGTGAGTCTGGGCGGGACGTGATATGAAGTACACTTACGGCGGGTTACACAAAGTTACTAAACACTGAAACAATACACTAAAGTCACTAGGGCTAGTCCCGGGTTCGGACCAGGTCCGGATGTCCCACTTAGGTGGTTACACAATGGCGGCTACTCCGCGTGGTGGCGAGGGCCACGTTATGCTGGGTACGGGCACGGCGGAATCCGGCAGGATAACACGTCCGTGAACGTCGCACGTCCCAGTTGGTGAATCGTCCGTAAACTTATTCTCGCGTTTGGCGCAGTGCCGCCCTGCGTGGGCGATGAACTAATTCCCCGTGGGTGTTGTTGCTAGCGTGAGGCGCAGGCGCCACGGCGGGTCGCCTAGTTAATTTACATATCACACGAAAAGCTCGGTGAAAAGCCACACATTATATTTAAAGACCGTACGAAATCTCATACGGTCGGTTAGGGCCGACCGGGAAGCTGTTGAAACGGTTTGACTATAATTACCTATTGTAGTGAATGATGTATTGGCGCGAAAGGTGAGTGCTTCCCGTGCGCGGGACTGCCGGCCCAGGCGAGTCCTCGATGACGACTGACTAACCTCCCTGGCCGCCAGGGCCAGGGAGGGGGGAAATTCCGCGGGAAACTGCGGAGCGCAGGAAGATGATTTCGCCAATTTTGTGAATGACGCTAGTTTACAAAATGATTATTAACTTAACATTAATTATTAGTTACTTTACAAGTATTAGTTTTTGTTTTTTTATCGAATGCATGAACAAATTATTTAGTTGCGCAGTGCCACACACGGCCGGGCGTTTTGCACACGTAGGAGGCCGTGACTGACGTCACGCTGTTCGGGGCACTGCACTACGTTGCACGCATGGGCGCGTTCGAGGCACGGCACTGATCAGGTGTTGAGGACACATAACGGCCTGTGCTCTCAGAGGGAGCACTGACGGCGGCGTCAAATGCCCCCCCACCCTCGACGAGGCCGCTCTGTGCCACAACACCTCTACACACGGTGGATCGCAGCACTCTGACGTTGCACTGGTTCGCACACGGGTATGATTAAGCTGTAAGTATTGTACTGGGGTGAGGTGTGGTCCCTCCAGGTGAATAGGGGCCCCCTTTGTGGTGGGCTGGGAGCTCCTGGCTGTGTGCCCCCGGTGAGTGACGTGATTGTCCCCAAAAAGTAGTCCCGGAGGTGGGTTGGGGCATGGCGAGTGCGGCCTAGTCGGCCGCGGGGACCTGGGGGCTCAGTTTCGGGCAGGTGGGCACGAGTGGGGACCCCGGCCTCCCTGTTGCTACTTGTCTCCCTGTCGACCAGGTTGCTAGTGATGTAGTCATCTAGGTGCGGTGGGGTCCGCCGGTCCCTACGGGGTCGGACCGTCCCTGTGTCTGCCTGTTCGTCTAGGTCACCCGTGCTCCTAACTGCCCTAGCCTGCGGGCCAGCTACCCCGTCTCATCTCTCCACTGCCGACGGCTCTCCCGTACAGCATGTGGGTCGTACTAGACGCTGCCTCCGGCGTGGATACCTCCTATCAGCTACCTCCTCACCCCCCGATTCGGCCGCCGGTTCCTCAATGACTACTCGGAACGTTGACGTGCACAGATTCAGGTCTAGTGGCCACCACGGCTCGTCCTCCTCGTCCGCCTCCGGCACGTGTACCTAGTTGTCCGGGTGACTAATGATAGGTGCCGCCTCACCCGTGTCGGGAGGGATAGTAGCGGGATGGCAACGGGAGGGCGTCGTTGCCCCTGCCTCGTCCGGTTGGTCGTCAGTGGGTGCGGTGTCAGGACTTATCGGGAGGTTGACGTCAGTGGGTGCGGTGTCTGGACTCGTCGGGAGGTTGACGTCAGTGGGTTCAGGAGAGTCAGAGTCCCTTGTACGTCTCTCTCTTGTCTCGCCGATCGGTGTGTCGGTGTTTGGCCCCGATCCTGGTGTTCCGTCGTCGCCTCACGACGAGTTTCCCGTGCCCTGGGTCGCGCCCCTGCTGAGTACGGGGTCGTGGGGGTTTGGTGCATTTTGGGGGGTAGTTACTAGCCTTAAATCGTCCCGGCGTACCTTGGCCGGGCGCCCGCTCGGGGTGCGCACAGCGTAGGTGGATGGCCCCGTCTTCCACAGTATCTGCCGCGGCGGGGACCACTTCGGGGCCAGTCCGGCGCAGAAGTTCTTTGCCCCCGCCGAGAGGTGGTGTTGGCGGACGTAGACCCACTGCCCGGGTGTGAGGGGGACAGGGGCGTGTGTGGTGGTGGGCGTCTTGTGGGCGAGGAACTGGGCCTGTCTCTCCCTCGCCTGCTCCCGCATGGCCTCGATCTGGGGCCGCAACTCCTCCCCCCACCAGTCCTCGGTGGCTGTGTTGGATACTCGGCACTCCCCCGGGAGTGCCAGGTTTTGCCCCTGCACAAGCTCCGCGGGAGAGTTGCCGGTAACGGCGTTGACGCGCCGCCTCAGGCAATACAAAATCTTTGGCAAGTGAACGTCCCATTTTGTGTGGTCATCCCCCAGGCGTAGCCGGAGCTGGTCCTTGATGTCCTGATTCCTCCTCTCTGTAGGGTTGGCACGGGGATGGTACGTGGGTGTAGTGTGGTGGGCGATGTCCCAACGGCGACAGTCCGCCCGCCATTGTTTGCCCATGAACTGACTTCCATTGTCCGTCAGGAGGACCTTCGGGAAGCCGTTATGGGAGTAGATCTCTCCCTCCAACAGGTTGGTGATCGTTCGAGCCCGGACGTTAGACACCGGAAACGCCTCCACCCATCGCGTGAAGAGATCGGTGACGACCATGAGGAAGCGTTTCCCCCTAGGTGTCCTCGGGTACGGGCCCATGACGTCTAGCGCCAGAGTGTGGAAGGGTGCATGCGGCCTGCGGGGCTGTTGTTGTTCGACCCCGTCGGCCCTCCGGGCCTTGTGTTGTTGGCATAGCTGACAGACTCTGACGTACTCCCGTACGTCCCGCGCTACCCCGGGCCAGTGAAAGGTGTGCCGCAGCGCCTCCTGTGTTTGTTCCGCCCCTAGGTGCCCCGCCAAGTCGTGGTCGTGATAGAAGGCTTTACCGTCGGATGGGCGGCAGCGGGCACGTGTGTGCGCCAGCTCTCCATATCGCCGGGGGCGCGTGTTTGTAGCTCGCCGTCCAGACACCGCTGGAAGGAGCGGTGCCCGGCCGCGCACGCGGCCACATCGGCGAGCGCCGTCGCGTCCGTCTGTTGTGCGTGGCGCACGACCAGGACGAGGCTGGCCAGATTGTCGGGCCGGGGTGCTTCCGGGGTTGCGGGGTTTTGGGTGGCGTACAGGGTGGCTGTTTCCTCCCCCTCGGGCTGGTCATGGGAAGTTCCTGGTGGCGGCAACAACTCATCCCACGTCCCCTCGTCCTCGAACTCGGTGCCCAGGTCGGGGTGGCGCGACAACTCATTGGCCAGCTGATTCTCCCGACCCGGCACGTGCTCTACGTGGAAGTCAAAGGTCTGTAAGGTGAGCACCTACCGGGTGAATTTTGATTTCCGCCCCTGTACCGAATCTAGCCACTTCAGGCACTGGCTGTCAGTCTGGAGTGTGAAGGGCCGACCCTCGAGGTGGTGCCGGTAGCGTCCCACGGCCCACACGACCGCCAGACACTCCTGCTCGTTCACGTGGTAGCGGCACGCCGCCGGCCCAAACTTGGCACTGGCGTATTCTACGACGCGCTGCTCTCCGTCGGGACCCAGCTGATACAGGATCGCGCCCATGCCCTCCTGGCTGCCGTCGGTCTGCAGGTATATGTGATCTGCGGGTTGTAGACGAGTGAGGGTGTGACACTCCCGGAAGAGGCGTTTGACAGCGTTCAGGGCGTGGTCGGCCTCCGGGGTCCACCGAAACCGGTACTTTGGCGACAGAAGGTTGGTCAGGGGGGCAGTGATGATGGCGAAATTGGGTATGAAGCTTCTGAGCCAGTTGAGTAGCCCCACCAGCTGTTGCAACTGCTTCCGGGTACGTGGGGGAGGCTTGGACTCAATCAGATCGAGCTGGGCTTGCAGAGGCCGGCACCCGTCCGCGCTTACCATGTGCCCCAGGTAGGCTAGCTCCACCGCGCCGACATGGCACTTGTGGGGCGCGCAGGTCAGGCCGTGGTGGGCCAGCCGTTCGAGGACCATGGCGAAGTGGTGCGCATGGTCCTCCCACGTTCGTGACCAAATGATGACGTCATCCAGGTAGGCTGCGGCAAACTTCCCCACAAACCCGTCCAGGACGTGCACCATCATGGTCTGAAAGGTCGCGGGGGCGTCCATCAGCCCGAACGGCATGGCGCAGAATTGGAACCTGCGGCCATCGGGCGAGGTGAAGGCCGTCTTCGGCCGATCCTCGGGGCAGACGGGTACCTGCCAGTACCCTGACTTGAGGTCCAGTGAGGTGAATATGCCTGCCTCCCCCAACCTGGCCAGGGCATCTGTGATGTTGATGATCGGTGGAGGGGCGGGGATGGTGACTGCGTTAATGGGCTTGAAGTTTACGCAGAACCGGAGTGAGCCGTCCTTCTTCTTGGCCATCACTACCAAGCAACTGTACGGCGACTCACTCGGTTCGATTACCCTGTCCCGCAACATCTCCGCGATCTGGGTTTGAATCGACTCTCGCTCCCTGGGTCCAAAGCCAAAGGGCTTGACAAAGCGGGGCTCGTGGGGTCGTGTCGGGATGGTGTGTTGGGTGACTGTGGACCGCCGCAGCATGTCCGCGGCGGCGAACACCTGCGCTTGTTCGGCCAGTACCTCGTTGAACATGTTCCTGTACTCAGGGGGCACCTCATTCTGCAGGTCCGCTAGGGTGATGGCGGGGGTTGGCGGTGCTGTCCCCCTCTGGTTGACGCTGTAGAGCGTCCTCCACCCCTGATGCCCGACGTGTATTCTACCCTCACCTACGTCGATGGCGGAGTCCTCCTGTACGAGCCACGGTAGTCCCAGGATCAGGTCGTCCCTCAGCTCCGGCACCACCAGGGCTGTTGTCCGACTGCACATATCCCTGACAGCGATCCTTACCTGGGCGCGCTTCGTCGTGAGCGCGCTAGCTCCCCAGGTGGCCAGCTGGATGCCTCCCTCCTGCTGCTCCAGGTCCGCCTCGGGCACCAAGTGGGCCGCGACATAGGTGTGGCTCGCCGCGGTGTCCACCAGGGCGTGTATGGGCTGGCCATTTAGCAGGAGAGGCACCCGCATCAGCTTGTCCGTGTTGTTTCCCGCTCGCCCCAGCCGCAGCGACTGTACCCGGTCAGGCCCCGCAGGTGGTGCGGGGTGCGTCGGGGGCGGCAGTGACATGACGCCGCTCGCCGACGACCCGGTGCGGGACGTTGACGGGTGCTGGGGGACACCACCGCCTGGTCTGACGGGCGGCGATGGTCCCCGGTCAGGCCCCGCAGGTGGTGCCGGGTGCGTTGGGGGTGCCAATGACGCGGCGCCGCTCGCCGACGACCCGGTGCGGGACGTTGACGGGTGCTGGGGGACACCACCGCCTGGTCTGACGAGCAGCGATGGTGCCCGGTCAGGCCCCGCAGGTGGTGCCGGGTGCGTTGGGGGTGCCAGTGACGCGGCGCTGCTCGCCGACGACCCGGTGAGTGCTTCCCGTGCGCGGGGCTTCCGGCCCAGGCGAGTCCTCGATGACGACTGACTAACCTCCCTGGCCGCCAGGGCCAGGGAGGGGGGAAATTCCGCGGGAAACTGCGGAGTGCGGGAAGATGATTTCGGCCTGTTTTGTGAATGACACTAGTTTACAAAATGATTATTGACTTAACATTAATTATTAGTTACTTTACAAGTATTAGTTTTTGCTTGTTTTATCGAATGCATGAACAGATTATTTAGTTGCGCAGTGCCACACACGGCCGGGCGTTTTGCACACATAGGAGGCCGTGACTGACGTCACGCTGTTCGGGGCACTGCACTACGTTGCACGCATGGGCGCGTTCGAGGCACGGCACTGATCAGGTGTTGAGGACACATAACGGCCTGTGCTCTCAGAGGGACCACTGACGGCGGTGTCAAACATAAGCTGCCACGCCTAATCGACTGTCGCCCGCGCGAAAGTCGACCACGGGGGTACTGTTAGGTGACCTGATTATCTGGACTTTGAAATTAAGTTTCAGCACTCTTAAAAACAATATTAATTGAGTAATGGCTATTTTTAAATGTTATTTGTAATTCTGGACTTTATCGCGATCAGGCGGCATGCATGGCCCAGGATTACTTTTGCACACGAAACGTTTTCGCGGGAGTGAGGATGGGGAGTCGTGCAGACGTCACAGCCATTGCCAGTTAATCACCGCCCTCCAAGGAGACTAGTCGCGAGTCGCCCGCGGAGCCTCTCGACCTCCGCCCTTGCCATCACTACCGGAATTACGTGAGTTGTCAGCCCATCAGAAACGTGTCCTGTAGAGCGTGGCTCCCAGTAAGCAGGTCATGCAAGACGCAGCGCTTGTATAGCGTGCCTGACAATAAATCACTTTAAATTGAGTCTCCGCGTATTTGTTACAACGCCCGTAGCATAGCGTCCCTGGTGGCTAAAACAGCCGGGGGTAACTCTGACGGAACGACACTTACTGCCTGCCGGCCACGTGGCGACGTCACACCCTGAGTCAAGAGTCTCGGCTACGCACTAGCACGTAGTTATTATTGCTATTTGGCGCCCAAAAGCAACTCCACACCCTCAACATCACCTCGGCAGAAGGCAGAAGGCGTCATATGGCGCCCACCTAGTGTGGCAACATAACACCGCAAACGCCATCCGAATCATAGAAAATCCGGCAGAGTTACGCGTATGGACAGCATAAAGGGGAGAGAAAGCGCGTGCAGACGTGCAGGCGCCGCGGAACGGGACGCACCGGGGTAATCAGGCCACACAACACCATTCCCGCCCTCTGATCGTTCGCTCTCTCCCTCCCGCATTCCACGGTTCCACACCACCCCCTCCAGCGAGCAGATCGTTCGTTCACCCGCCAAACCCCTCGCGGGAGAGTGGACTGCCCCAACCGATCACGCGCCGAGGACAAACGAGCGTGCCCGAAGATCACAGAGACGCCAGAGTACGTCACCAGCCGCTGCCGCGTAAAAAACCGCGAGGCGCGTGCATGCGGGCAAGACCGCTTGGTCGTAAGCACAAGGGTGCGCACCCCCGGATCTGCCCGCGCCCGCCACCGACGCTTCAACCCGAAGCTCGGGCCGGACAGCCGCGGATCGCGGATGGACAAGAGTCCGGACATAGCCATCACCATGGAGAGCTATTGCGCAGGGTGCGGCAAGCCGCACACTGCCAGCCACAGCACCGGTGAGTACCCCCACCTGTACTGCACCTGCGAAACGGTACGTGTCAAGACAGAGGGGCAGCCCAGAACCCAAGCGGGTCCCCAGTGTGCCGCTGTCCACTGTCCCGGTTACCGAGGTGAGGTAGCGAAATGCCAGCAGTGCGGAACAATTAAACACCACGCATGCACATACGCGCTGGAATTCGTAAATTTCCGGGACGGACTTTTTCTGTGTGGGGGGTGCGAGCGACGCGCACAGGGCACCCAGGGGCTCGGCTAGCTACCACATCCCGCCTCCCCCCCCCCCACGGGTCTATTACCCTCCCGGAGTTCGCGGGCCTCAACCACGAGGATCCGCGCGTGTTTTTGCGAGCATGCGAGGCGAGGCTCGTGCGGCACCAGATACCACGGGAAGAGCGGGCGGAACACGTGAGCATGCAGCTGCGCGGGGAGGCGCGCGAGTGGTCGGCCCAGTCGGGCAGCTACGATGCAGACTTGGAGGACTTCACCCGCCAGCTGGAGGCGCTCTTAAATGACACCCGAGCCCTGAACACATGTCGGAGTGAGATGTTCAGCCGTTGCCAAGGGAACGGGGAGGCGGTGGAGACGTTTGTTTATAACAAGCTCAGACTATACTGTTGTATACTATACTGTTGTAAGCGACAAGGCAAGGCAGCCTTGAACTTGAGATCTGTATAATAACTTGTGAATAATATTCTCTTGAAATGTTTTTCTCGCTTTCACTTTTATATGTTTTATATATATTTATATATAGTATTCATTGTGACTCGCTATTGTTTCTTAGAATAAAGCGAGGTTAAGAACTTCATAAAGATTGTCATTATTTTGTAACAATTAAATATGCTGTCATTTGATGTATTATATTAATTTGTGACAGACGACTTATTTTTGTGTTGACAGCCAGCTGGTATATTCAAGCGGGTGAAATCCAAGAACGAATATTAATATTCGAAGACAACTTGAGTGTAACTAATTAACAATTTTATTGTTTTCTTGAGTTATTTCATGTTAATAAATGTTGATACTCTCATAACCCTGAGATATTGGCTTTATGTGTATCCTCTATATCATTTTGGTGAAAAATTAAATAATTTATCAAATCAAACAAATAAATACGTAAGCTATTTCATGCTATTACACTATGGAGAATAACATGTAAATTTTTGTCGGAGTGAATTGTATTTTACAATCTGCAGACCAGAGACATCTTATTGGCAGTTTGTAGGTTCAACTTTACCCCATGTTAGGATGTTGCATTTTCGTGCTGTTACGATATTATGCGGGACAATTTGTACCTGTTCCACTGTTTACGATTCTTATTTCTTGTTTTGCAGCGAATATTATAGGCAGACCTTTACCTCATGTTATTTTCCATTATATTCATATTTATTTTGCATAATGCGTAGTATAAATATATTTATAACAAAGGAATGTTTGACTGACTAACCACCATATAGCCACTAAATATATAATTATTTACTGGGTTGTGCTACCAACTGGTAATTTTGGCACAATTATAAATTTGAATTTTTGAAAAATTCTGTTAGTAGTATAGGAAAGTATTTCCGGGGACATGGCGCCGGCGCGTGGTGCCGGTGCCGGTGTTCGCCATGTTGAATTCTGACGTCACGGCAGCCATCTTGGAGGAGTGTAACGGGACACAGCGTAACGGGACAAGTAGGACATTGACCTTTGACCCTCAAAAATAGTCAAAATTGGGCAAAACTGCCCAAAATTCCTCAAAAATCGCCAAAATTTACTTTTTTTGTGGAAAAAAATTCCGCCAAAAAATCTCAAAAATTTTGATAAATTAAAAATTCCCGTTTTCGAGGGAAAAATTTCCCGTTTCGAGGGAAAATTTCCCGTTTTATTCCTTAAAAATACCAGCAGCTAGAAATGTCCATATAGAGGCTTAAGCATCCATGTCTACAGCCTCAGATAAGCCTCTGACGTCATCATGGATTATGACGTCACCGTTGCAATTTTTGTTACGACCGCCATCTTTAACTTTTTAATTTATAATCCGATTTTATTGAAATTTTTTTAAAAAATTATAAAAAAATTAAATTAATAAAATTTTAATAAAACTATTTTAAAAACATACATTTACGACACGGAGCTCGGAGTCCTCGGTTCGAACCCAACGAGGGCAAAAAAATTAAAATGGTGACCGATCCTTCCCCCCGTGGTGGCTGCTGGCAGACTGACTCCCACCACTTATGTCAAAGTATATATATCTTCACCTAGTATGACGTCAAGTCCACCATCTTGAAAATCCGTAATTTTAATGCTAGAGATTCGGGAAAAAATTTAAAAATCATTAAAAAAAATTAATCAACCTAATTAAATAATAAAAAAATCCTTAAAACCACCGTTGCACTTTTCGTGACGGCCGCCATCTTGAAATCACCCGCTGTAGATCACCATCTTGTTTTCGTCTGCTAGAGTGTGCTGATACCATGTTAGTATAATTATCTGGTCACCACACCTTTGACCTTGACCTTGATATTTGCCCTTGACCTTGAACTTTGACCTTGACCTTGAAATTTGACTTTGTCCTTGTCGACCATCAAGGATCCGACATTTTCTGTTCAGTACATGCTACCAGGAGCTACCACCTGCTGGAGTACGCCATCTTGTGTGTGTACTTGTATTATAGAGTACATTTCCATCTGGATAATTTTATTCTAACCCGCTACAGTGCAGTAATCATTTATTACGGAGGTGCCCCGCCATCTTTAAATAAATCATGTAATAATGTAGCTAGAAAATCAGGAAAAAATCCAAAATTCATCAAAAAAATCACTCATTAACTTACATATTGATTAGATCCGCTCCAGTCTAAACGGGCCTTCTCTATCAAATGTTTATTTATTATTATAATTCAATTTGACTTTGAACGACTCGAAAGTACTAAGACTCGTTCTAATGTATTTATAGGATAAAATCAAAAGAACTAATCATTTTATATGAATTTATGGGCACCAACAACTTTTAAGAAGTTGTAAAATTGAGTAAACATTAAAATCTTTAGCTATTTAGACTTGATGAATGACACAATATCCGCAACGTGATCGGGAAATAACCGTTATCAGTTTTCAGTGACATTTTATAATTATCAACAGATATCCGTAATTTGTTTAATACCAGTAAAATAGTATCACACTCTTTGAACCTGTTTTATTGCAAGTCTTCACTCAACTAATGTTTACTATACCAAATTTATTATAATTAATTTATTGTTCTGACTATTCAGTAGGTAGAGCTGGGTATTTCGTGGAAAAATTCGTAAGTTCATTAGATTAGTCGACATACAAACTGTTTAACTTCAACTCAAGTTGTCACTAGACCTAAACAGTATGGCATTGGTTTAGAGAGTATAGCAAAACGGATTTCTCGTGAAGTTACTATTCCGGTGTGTTAGGTTTTGCAAAGCTGGTAAGTTTTGTAAAATTCCTTTACAAATATCTGCCGACCTGTTAGTATAGTTCAGTAGTAACGAACTATGCATTACAATGTCTGTCTTCGATGTACGGGAACTCAGCAACAAAGATTCCACGTCTTCATCCTTGAAACGCCCTTCAGCTGTTTCATGTCTTCGTCCTGGGAACGCTTCGTAGTGATTCTTCGTCTTCGTCCTGGGAACGCCTATCGTCGATTCCAAGCCTTCGTCCTGGAAACGCCTCTCGTTGTTCGTCTTCGTCCTGGGAACGCCTCTTGTTAGTTGTCTTCGTCCTGGGAACGCCTCTCGCTGTTTCCGGATGATCTTGTACAGTAAATTATTCCGATTATTTCATTCTTCGTCCTGGGAACGCCTCAATATTTCTTCCAATCTTCGTAGTCGGGTTTCATAATCTTAATCCTGGGAACGCCTCTTGTTTCTTATAATCTTCTTACAAATAATAATTCTTCTTCAATTCAATAAATATCTCCAAACTATCAATATTATTAATGTCTACTATTAACTCTTGCCATTCTTCAACGTATTCTAACAGTCTTAATTCCAATTTCTGCAGTAATAAAATGTCACGTCTACCTTGTCCGATGGTTCCTACATCAATCCTTTCTTTTCGTTTTCACTTCAAATTCCAAACTTACTTTTATTTTCCAGCAATAGTTTTTGTTATACCCTTTCAACCAATACCAGATTGTTTTACAAACTCTTAGTCATATAATATTCAACATGAACTTTGAAAATACCCTCCTTATTGGTTAAACAAAATATCTCATTTTTGAGCAAAGAAGTTTTACATTAAAAGATATACATACAAATTTACTGACTTATGGTTCATAGAGAAATAAAGAAATGTGCTCAGAAGTGAAATTATAAAATATGATACATTAATTTTGTTCCTCCATCTTGTTATATAAAGTTGACAAGTTCAACCTTTATAAGTCCTTGGTTCGATCCTCGATCCATGCAATAATGTTTAATTTTATGGAAAGAAAATAATAATTTCAATAAACCATGTTCAACATTCTTAAAGAGACTTTTAATCCTCTACTACCATCATTTTATCAGACATCAAGACCAACATATTGGAAATTCGTAATTGTAATGCTATAGATTCGGGGAAAAGTTCAAAATTCATTAAATAAATTTTTAATCTATATACTGATTGATTAGATCGCCTAAGGTCCTTGGTTCGATCCCTGGCCGATACAAAACAACTTAAATTTAAGTACCAGAAAAGTGTTAGGTTCGAGAAATAAAACACCACAAAGTCTTTTACAAACATAATATTTATTACACAACTTCTATCCTACTACAGAATCACTTGCGAAAGACAGCAATCTTATAAACATTTAGCCCTGCATAGATGTGCAACGACTACTTCTTAGCTCCAACAGCTCCAAATGCTCCAACAGCTCCAAATGCTCCAACAGCTCCAAAAAGGCTCCAAATGCTCCAAAATATTCCAAATGGCTCCAAATGGCTCCAAATGCTCCTAAATATTCCAAATGGCTCCAAATGGCTCCAAATGCTTCAAAAGGCTCCAACAGCTCCAACAGCTCCAAATGGCTCCAACAGCTCCAAAAAGGCTCCAAATGCTCCAACAGCCTCCAAATGCTTAACACAGCTCCAACAGCCTCCAAATGCTTAACACACAGCTCCAAATGCTCCAAATGGCTCCAACAGCTCCAAATGTATCCAAATGCTCCAAAAGGCTCCAAATGCTCCAACAGCCTCCAAATGATA
This sequence comes from Bacillus rossius redtenbacheri, assembly GCF_032445375.1. Taxonomy (NCBI): domain Eukaryota; kingdom Metazoa; phylum Arthropoda; class Insecta; order Phasmatodea; family Bacillidae; genus Bacillus; species Bacillus rossius. The sequence continues at coordinate 74,169,662 of NC_086334.1, read as the reverse complement.
AAGACAGCTCCAAATGCTCCAAATGGCTCCAATAACTCCAAATGCTCCAAAAGGCTCCAAATGCTACAATTGCCTCCAAATGCTCCAAAGGCTCCAAATTCTCCAAATGGCTCCAACAGCTCCAAAAGGCTCCAAATGCTTCAAAAGGCTCCAATAGCTCCAAAAAAAGCTCCAAATGCTCCAACAGCCTCCAAATGCTTAACACAGCTCCAACAGCCTCCAAATGCTTAACACACAGCTCCAAATGCTCCAAATGGCTCCAAATGGCTCCAACAGCTCCAAATTCTCCAAATGCTCCAAAAGGCCGCAGGAGTGTATAATATTCCTTCAAAAACAGTAATACTTTATACGTAAGGGCCTTCCCTATTTAAGCGTATACGCGTGTCTCCGTAAATAAATGTTTTGGTAATACGATTTTTTTTTCCACGAAAGGTGAAAATTGTCATGTTTTACATTTTCCGTATAATATATTTACATAGAAAAAAAATTGTGAAAATGGCGAAAAAGCGCATATTTAGAGCCTGGTTACTCAGTTTACTTAATTCGCAGTCAAAATGTACAACATAAAATTAGTAGATTTATTATTTGTCTTTTATCGCGTGATAATACCCCACTGTTACAGATCTTGTTTGCGAGAAATTAGTATAGGCGTGGTGCGTTCCGCAGCATTGAATGCATTGCGTAGATGGGACAACTGCGCTCAAATATTGAAGAAGGAAGCAACCTCAAAAGACGATAAATAGTAATGGTGAGCGACACACTATCTATTTGTCTCGGAAACGAACTACCCATCTTCCTTGAAAGATGCAGGCGAAAATTGATGAGCGACACACTACCTGTTGTCTCAAAAACGAACTACCCTTCCTCCTTGAAAGATGCAGGCGATACTGAACACCCTCCACTCTTGTGGCAGAATGTCGAACCTCTCACAATGTTTCGGTAGTAGTTCTAGAATCCACGACTAGAGTTACAAGTGGCTGGAATGTATTTACACACACTTTATGGAGCAAGAATATACTAAAATACTTTTAGGCAAAATGACTTTAGGCAAGACGAATTTAGGCAAAACGACTGCTCGGCAAGTTAACTGTCTGTTAAAGAAAGCGAAGTGCTGAAACTTTAGGCAAAACAACTTTAGGCGAAATGACATTAGGCTAAACGACTTTAGGCAAAACGAATTTTAGGCAGTACGATTTTAGGCAAAACGACTTTAGGGGAACTTAAGCATGCGATTATAATTTTAGGCAAAATGACTTTAGACACAACGATTTTAGGCAAAACGACTTTAGGCAAAATGACTTTTAGGCAAACCGATTTTAGGCAAAACGATTTTAGGCAAAATGGTTTTAGGCAATACGACTTTAGGCCAACTAACTTTAGGCAAAACGACTTTAGGCAAAACGACTTTAGGCAAAACGACTTTAGGCAAAATGACTTTAGGCAAAATGACTTTAGGCAAAATGACTTTAGACAAAACGAATTTTAGGCAAAACGAAGGTGGAGAAACACGATTAGGCAAAACGATTTTAGGCAAAACGACGCGCCCCCACTGTAACATAGCACTTCTGAGAAGTAATATTCTGCTAAGTCAATGTATGCACCGCGTGTTCAGGATTTTGTAGTTAAAAAAAGAATCAAAAAGATGGTACTTCAATGAAAAGTGCGTTTTAGCGAGTTCTGTCGTGGTTTTACTAGCTATTCTATTACATGTAAGGAACCGTTTGTTTGCTTTTGTTGAGTTGAATATTATAAAGGTACTAGGCTATGGTTTTAGTTGCTACAAAGAACTGTAAAATATTTTATGTCATTATAAGTTGTGTATAATACCATACAGGCACAAATAAAAACTATAAGTACTCTTTTTAACTTTATTGACCTTCCACTGAATCGCAAAATCCAAATACATAATGAACGTTCTTATGCTGCTATGCTGTAGCACAATGGCGGTTGCAACATCAATGCACACACTAGCTAGCCAGTAGAAATTTTGAAACACTGTTTTAAGGGTGGATAGAAAAATGTCATTAGTGTTCAAAGAAACCATGTTCGGAATGTTAATATTTTATTTATTGAAAAGTCACGGCGTACGAAAATAACCTTAAAATATTTACGCATTCCTTACATGTTCTATTTTTAACAACTCAGTTAAAAGATGTGTGTTGTCAACACTCATAATGCTCAATATAAACGGTTGTTGGAAAGATCATATAACTGTAACTTGTCGTGTCCTGCATTTGGCCTCGGCCCCCTTGTGCGAGTGCTACATGCTCATCCCTGAAACGAACATGGCTGCCCCGACACCACAAGGTATTTTTTACCTAATCTCTATGCCTAAGCTAGTTATCCTGTACGATGGTGATGCACCCGGCGACAATAGATGGTGCCTGCTGCAAAATGTAAATAAGTGGGATTCATTGTGTCATTACTCAGGGAAAGAGCGGGCTTCCGCTCGTGTTGGGAGCATCCCGAGAGTCAGAAATTAGCATATGATCAGGACAGTCAGTGACATCTTATAGGACATGCTGCGAAGGCTAAATATGTAAATATTGAGTGTAATGATAATGTAATCGACCGCTCTCGGCCGAGCATATGAGGAAACGGCGGCGGCTCGCCTGTGACTATGAAGGTTTTACCTGGGCCCAACCTAACTAGTCGGCGTCTAACCCAGGGGACCAGCAACACTACATAACAGCGCTGCAGGATGAACAATCACGGTACTCCATGCCGAAGCCTTCTGTACAGGTCAGACCCGAGCTAAACGGGCCTAACCACACCACCACATCATCATCGAATTCACATGTAAAGAAACACCTCACCATTCACCAGCCCCCAAGGACTCTATTGTTGGGAGGGGCCCAGTGCCATGTAATGTATAATATTCTAAATATATTTTTCATTTTCTTGTAATCAATTTTTCCTCTCCATATTTGTATTTGTACTCGCCCTTTTTAAAATAAAGAGCACTTTTTTTTGGCGGGGTGGACCCCCTGGGGGGGGGTCCCCCATTAAAAAAAAACTTAGAATAGTCAGTGAGGGGAGTTAGTCATGGCTAAAACATTGTCATGGCTGGCCAATCCCCTCCTAGCACATGATGCATGCTTCCTCTCCTGCATGGTTCATAACCTGCATGCTTAGAGCATATAGGCTTCGGCCTGAGACACACTTAGAGTCTCCCCTACCCATACCCCTCCCAAATACACTTTGTAATTAGTAAGGTTAGGAAAAAAACCTAGAGAAATCTGGTACCCCAGAGAAATCTGAGGAAATACCACAGGAATCTAGAATTGGATGTATTACCTTCTGTTCTCCTCCTCTTCCCCCCCTCATTCTTTCCTGCTCCCCTTCCTCCGGAGCAGCCTTCGCTGGAGAGGCCTTCGGGATTACGCTCTAGCATCCCTCCTCCCCTGGAGCGGCCTTTCGAGGATTACGCTCTAGGACCTTTCCCCTTCCTTGTTCCCCTGCCCAGCAAGAGGGCAGGACGCAGGCATCTCAGACAAACGTAACATTCGATAGACAAGGAGCAGCTGCCAGCATACCAGCAGGCCCTTCACCCCACCTCCAGCACTGGACGCTGTTGGCGGGACACGTCAAACTGCTGTGGCATCTGAATGGCCAAAGCATTTATTTTGTGCGATTGATGTGTACACAAATAGTTAAACATTGCCGAAAATAGTAAACTTTTGAGCGTAATCTATTTTTACGATATTTTACATAGGTTGCATTTGTTTAATATTTTGTAAAAGAAAAATTTTATCGCTGCTCACACAACAATATATTTTGTAAATTTGACATGAGCGGCTAAATTCTGTACTGATTCTTTTAATCCAGTACAGATTTAGAAAATAAGTAATATAAATATGGCAATGTTATTTCAAGTAACGGAACAATTGCATAAAACAATAATTATATCTTAGCAAGTTCCACAGCGCTAAACCTCAATGTGCCTATAGAAATTTTATGTTTATTTTATTATTAATCTGATATTTGTTTCATTACTCATTGGTAGTGCACTGGAAAATCGTAAAAACGATATAGGCGCGAATAAAAGCGACAAAATGGTTTACCGACGAATAAACGCTACAATCCCGTTTTTAGAAGTAATTATTACAATTTACAGTATATTTTAGGTTTACCTAATATTTTTAAATAAACCATTTCTTATTATTAACGGCCTAACCTCATACAATAAAGAATATTCTTTATTTTATGCATCTTCTTACCGTGTTTGAAGATTACCCAATACACGGTGACGATGGCGAGCCATGTAAACAATCAACACGATCTATAAATCTTGTAAATAACACGAAACATAATTTAAATACGCATAGGCTCGCGCGGAAACTTTGTTAACGGCAAACGTAACGTACGTAGGGATGAATACGATACATCGATGTTTTCAAAACATTGCTGTATCGTTTATGAAACATCGATGTTAGCATCGATGTTTTGAAGAGCGATACATCGCCGATGCATCGACGAAAAAGTTTAAAAACATCGACATCGTTCATCATTAAAATTACCCTAGTTTTTTTATAATATTTTGGCTATCATTTCATGAATAATTATTGAATATGGAACCCGCCTTCCACCCAAAAAGGAAGGGGGGTTGCGTCCCCGACACACCCTGGGTAACATCAAATTAAAAAAAAAGGAATACTTAAAATATGTAAACAGCTCCAGAAAATCTACCCAAGTGGTCGAGCCAAAAATAGAACTATATTCAGACAAATTAAGGGCTAGTCTTTGGCAAAAAATAATGAAAATGAGGAGTACAAATAAGCAGAGTTTTACTAAATCCAAATTTATCTCGAAACTTCATATAAAATTGTAGATATACGTTTAAGGCAGTTATTTGTTTCTAATATAACAATTTTATTGCCGAAGAGTAAAGATAATATAAACTCGTTGAGCATTATAAGTCAGCACTGATTACAAAAATAAGACCTAATGTTATATAAATAAATAGATACAAAAAATAAATATATATAAATTACAAATTTTTTATGTGTCCTACTGGGACCAGATTTAAATGTTTGACGTGTCCCAGCAACAGTGTCGGGTGATGGAGTAGTAGCGTGAGGTGGGGCGACAGGCCCCACTGGTAGTCTGTCAGCTGCTCCTTGACTCACAGATCTTGGCACTAACCTGCCATTTGGCTTGACCGTTGGTAGAGGGGGGGGGGGGGGGTTGGTGCCTTAGAGCGAGCACCCGAAGGGCTGCTCCAAGGGGGGGAGTGAGTCTAGAGCGTAATCCCGACAGCCGCTCAGGAGAGGAGAGGAGAGGAGAGGAGAGGAGAGGAGAGGAGAGGAGAGGAGAGGAAGGAGAGGAGAGGAGAGAGGAGAGGAGAGGAGAGGAGAGGAGAGGGAGAGGAGAGAGAGGAGAGGAGAGGAGAGGAGAGAGGAGAGAGGAGAGGAGAGGAGAGGAGAGAGGGGAGAGGAGGGGGAGAGGAGGGGAGAGAGGGGAGAGAGGGGAGAGAGGGGAGAGAGAGGGAGAGAGGGGAGAGAGGGGAGAGGAGAGAGAGGGGGAGAGAGGGGAGAGAGAGGAGAGAGAGGGAGAGAGAGGAGAGAGGGGGAGAGAGGGGAGAGAGGGAGAGAGGGGAGAGAGGGGAGAGAGGGGAGAGAGGGGAGAGAGGGAGAGAGGAGGGGAGAGAGGGGAGAGAGGGGAGAGAGGGAGAGAGAGAGGAGAGAGAGGAGAGAGGAGGAGAGAGAGGAGAGAGAGGAGAGAGAGGAGGAGAGAGGAGAG